>NC_091991.1:154475048-155161795 GCF_044704955.1 Pristiophorus japonicus
CAAATCCGGCCTGCCGCTCCATATGTTTGTTCCTTGTCATCGGGAAGAAGATGTACTGGACCCTTCTCCTGTACAGTGCATCTGTGACCTGCCGGATGCACCGATGTGCCAAGAATTGGGAGACATTGCCAATGTCTGCAGTGGCAGACTGGAAAGACCCTGTCGCGTAAAAATTCAAAGCGATTGTGACATTGGTCTCTACAGTGAGGGCAATCCTGAGGCGTGTTTGAGGCTGCAGATCTACTCTTAGCATAGTGCAGAGCTCCCTCAGTACTTCTGTCTGAGATCGTAGCCTTCGCAGGCATTGCTCATCACTGAACGGGAGGAAGGAGAACTGAGGTTTGCAGACCCTTTGAGGGTATGGCCTCTTTCCCCCATGTCTGCGTTGACCACCTCCTCAGGCAACTGCCTGCTGGCCATCTCCCTGGTCCTCCTCATTCTCTGGCTCCAGTGGAGGCTGTTACTGGAAAGGCTCTTCCCTCAGTATTTGGAGGGAGGCGGGCAGCATCCCTCACCCTCCTCCTGATGCCATCTCCCTCCTGGCCACCCTCTCTAGCTGCAGTTCTGCACACATCTGCACGCCCTTCTTTCAATTTTGTTGCCTCCCTTGCCCGCTGCCTGTCTGCACGATGCTGACGGCGACGCCTTCTCCTGCGGGCCGCCCTGCTTCTCACCAGGTGTACCAGGTGTCGCCCTCCCAACGCTCCTCCCATCCTCAGGGTGAACCTTGCCAAGCAGGTCTCTGCAGCCCACAATGAAGCCTACAGGCCTCCACGAAACAGTCAGAAGTGAAAATTCTACAAAAGTCTGTCAAAACCTCTGAGCAGCACTCAGCAGGTTTAATGAAGCCAAAACAATTAATACAACTTATTGCACTTGAAATTCAAATGAAAACTTAATGAAACTATTTTCTTAGCAAAGGGCCCCGATTGCAGCAACACTCCAATGGAGTCGCGTTCGAGCACCAACTCGAATACCTCGCGGGGGCACTGCCTGAAGAAGTCCTACCTTTTTGTAGTTGAAAATCGCTGTGGTGTCCGTTTTCCAGTGTCCCGCCCGCTGCTTATCTCAGTGCAGAAAATCATCTTTTACTTCGGCTTCACCCTGCCGTTTCCGGTGGAAGTGCGCACCGCTCAAATCCCCCTCGAGCTGAATATGGCTCGGGGAGGGAAAAGTACCTGACTGCGGCGGCCGATCGATTTTTTTCGATCGGCTGCCCAAACTCTTCGGGGACGGTGAATTTCGGCCCCCTGTATCCACAGACCGGCCCGCCAGTCATATGCTCAGGAGACAGTGGGAACAATTGTTCCTCCAAGAAGATGAATGCAGTGCAGCAAATAGTTTAATGATCTCACACGAGTTGTCAAGGTGAGCGAGTTCATCTTCAAATGGCATATCCTGTTAACTGCACCACTCGCCTCATCCACTGCTCAATTCATTACACCCCCATCTACCAATAATCTCTATCAATCAGTACTCAACCGCAAAATTCATATGTTTTACATGAACTGATTTAGCACTATTGCAAGCCTTGCACCCATAACTCACAGCTTGCACACACTGGCAGTTATTCAAACATGACAATCACATCAGCCAAACATATTGCAGGACACTCACTGACACACATCCCTTTTCCTTGCAGGAGAAAGTGCCCAGTAACAGCAGGCAGCAGCAAAGAACTAGGGGAAGACAAGTATGCCTGCATGTTTTAACCCCCATTATGGAGACAGTGCTGGCCATCATAGCAAGGAGTTTCACTAAGGCCACTGGCGGGGCTGAAGCGATCGATGAAGAGGGTATCTACATACCTAATCCTCTTTCTTTCATCCGACGTCTCGCTCATCCCTCAATCACTTATGAATTCGAAGCTGCAGATGGTATAAGCATGTACTTCTTACTTTCTCCTCTTCCCTCACCACAACCCAACCCTTGCAGATATCCAAGAACTGGAGCACTCCCAATCAGTGAAGAGGAAGAAGATTGTGAAGCTGAAGAGACACTGTCACCCAATCGTACACACGCAGCCACCAGCTCGGAGACTGACTGTGTGCACGATTGAGGCTAGAGTAGAGGAGGGATCTGTACATGGCGAGACACCAGGCAGGAGTGGCCTGCAGCCAGAGCAGGGGGCGAGAAGAGCACAGGTGCCAGATTGTCAGAGGGCAACGCTGCACACTAGTTCTTTTGCAGAAGAGTCAGATGAGGAATTTGATGAACCAGGCTACAGAAGAAGGCTGATGGGTGTACAGAACCTAATGCTTGGTGCACTCAAAAGCCTGCCAGACAGACTGCGCTCCATTAAGGAGCATGGAGGAGTCCAGCACCATCTTGGCACAGGATTTTGCGCAGATCTTGGAGCCTATCCTTTCCAACTTGGAACGGTTGGTCACCTCCATCAGCACACCTGTAGAACCCACGTCTGATGGTCGATGTCACAATTTCCATTGCAGAACAAACAGCTTCCATCAAAGGTCTGTGTGCTGCAGTGGAAGCTCAAACTGCTGCAATCATTGGCCTGGATACCACTGTTCAAAGACGATTCCATGCCCTCACAGCAGTCCATTAATCTGCTCTCCAACAGATCATCGTCATCATAGGCAGTCCCTCGGAATCAAAGAAGACTTGCTTCTACATAAGAACATAAGAATTAGGAACAGGAGTAGGCCATCTAGCCCCTAGAGTCTGCTCCGCCGTTCAACAAGATCATGGCTGATCTGGCCGTGGACTCAGCTCCACTTACCCGCCTGCTTCCCATAACCTTTAATTCCCTTATTAGTTAAAAATCTATCTATCTGTGACTTGAATACATTCAATGAGCTAGCCTCCACTGCTTCCTTGGGCAGAGAATTCCACAGATTCACAACCCTCTGGGAGAAGAAATTCCTTCTCAACTCGGTTTTAAATTGGCTCCCCCGTATTTTGAGGCTGTGCCCCCTAGTTCTAGTCTCCCCGGCCAGTGGAAACATCCTCTCTGCCTCTATCTTGCCTATCCCTTTCATTATTTTAAATGTTTCTATAAGATCACCCTTCATCCTTCTGAACTCCAACGAGTAAAGACCCAGTCTATCATCATAAGGTAACCCCCTCATCTCCGGAATCAGCCTCGTGAATCGTCACTATACCCCCTCCAAAGCTAGTATATCCTTCCTTAAGTAAGGTGACCAAAACTGCACGCAAACTCCAGGTGCGGCCTCACCAATACCCTATACAGTTGCAGAAGGACCTCCCTGCTTTTGTACTCCATCCCTCTCACAATGAAGGTCAACATTCCATTCGCCTTCCTGATTACCTGCTGCACCTGCAAACTAACTTTTTGGGATTCATGCACAAGGACGAGAGGTGGGCACCGGAGGGACTGGAGTGCATCATCACGCCCGGCAACCAAATTTTAATTTGATTTTACGTTTTAAAGTTTAATTTGTTTTAATTGCCGGTGCTTTTAGTGTCCCCTTCCCTTTTATAGGGGGCACTGGAAAAATGTGATTTTAGCGCCCAAAAAAAAACCAAAAAAAAAAATGAAAAACACAAAAAAAAAAAGGAAAAAAGGGCATTGTAAATGTCTGGTGTGTCACCCAGGTCGGGTGGCACGGTTTAATGTTTTATGTTTTTGCAGGTGAACTCCAAAAAGAGTTTCATGCACAAGGAGCCCCAGGTCCCTCTGCACTGCAGCATGTTGTAATTTCTCCCCATTCAAATAATATTCCCTTTTACTGTTTTTTTTTCCAAGGTGGATGACCTCTCACTTTCCGACATTGTATTCCATCTGCCAAACCTTAGCCCATTCGCTTAACCTATCTAAATCTCTTTGCAGCCTCTCTGTGTCCTCTACATAACCCGCTTTCCCACTAATCTTTGTGTCATCTGCAAATTTTGTTACACGACACTCTGTCCCCTCTTCCAGGTCATCTATGTATATTGTAAACAGTTATGGTCCCAGCACCGATCCCTGTGGCACACCACTAACCACCAATTTCCAACCTGAAAAGGACCCATTTATCCCGACTCTCTGCTTTCTGTTCGCCAGCGAATTCTCGATCCATGCTAATACATTTCCTCCGCGTACCTTTATCTTCTGCAGTAACCTTTTGTGTGGCACCTTATCGAATGCCTTTTGAAAATCTAAATACACCACATCAATCGGTACACCTCTATCCACCATGCTCGTTATATCCTCAAAGAATTCCAGTAAATTAGTTAAACATGATTTCCCCTTCATGAATCCATGCTGTGTCTGCTTGATTGCACTATTCCTATCTAGATGTCTCGCTCTTTCTTCCTTAATGATAGTTTCAAGCATTTTCCCCACTACAGATGTTAAATTAACCGGCCTATAGTTACCTGCCTTTTTACTCTTAGAATGAATCCTTAGGTGGCTGAACAGTCCAACACGAGAGCCACAGTCCCTGCCACAGATGGGACAGACTGTCGTTGAGGGTACGGGTGGGTGGGACAGGTTTGGCGCATGTTCCTTCCGCTGCCTGCGCTTGATTTCTGCATGCACTCAGCAATGAGACTCAAGGCGCTCAGCGCCCTCCCGGATGCAGTTCCTCCACTCAGGACGATCTTTGGCCAGGGACACCCAGGTGTCGGTGGGGATGCCGCACTTAATCAGCGAGGCTTTGAGGGTGTCCTTGTAATGTTTCCTCTGTCCACCCTTGGCTCATTTGCCATGAAGGAGTTCCAAGTAGAGTGTTTGCTTTGGGAGTCTCGTGTCTGACATGTGGACAACGTGGCCTGCTCAGCGGAGCTGATCAAGTGTGGTCAATGCTTCAATGCTGGGGATGTTGGCCTGGTCGAGGACGCTAATGTTGATATGTCTGTCCTCCCAGGGATGTGTAGGATCTTGCGGAGGCATCGTTGAAGTTATTTCTCCAGCGACTTGAGGTGTCTACTGTACATGATCCATGCCTCTGAGCCATACAGGAGGGCGGGTATTACTACAGCCCTGTAGACCATGAGCTTGGTGGTAGATTTGAGGGCCTGGTCTTCGAACACTCTTTTCCTCAGGCGGCCGAAGGCTGCACTGGCGCACTGGAGACGGTGTTGAATCTCCTCATCAATGTCTGCTTTTGTTGATGAGGCTCCCGAGGTATAGGAAATGGTCCACATTGTCCAGGGCCGCACCGTGGATCTTGATGACTGGGGGGCAGTGCTGTACGGTGAGGACAGGCTGGTGGAGGATCTTTGTCTTATGGATGTTTAGCATAAGGCCCATGCTTGCATATGTCTCAGTAAATATGTCGACTGTATCCTGGAGATCAGCCTCTGAATGTGCGCAGGTGCAGGAGTTTATTTCCACTCCAGTGGGGAGCTTGTTGGCTGTGAGGTGGAGCATGGCAGCGAGGAAAATTGATAAGACGGTGGGGTGATGACGGCAGCCCTATTTGACACCGATCCGGACGTGGATTGGGTCTGTAATGGATTCATTGGTAAGGATCACGGCCTGCATGTCATCGTGAAGCAAGCGAAGGATGTTGATGAACTTTTGGGAGCATCCGAAACGGAGGAGGACGCTCCATAGACCCTCGCGGTTGACAGTGTCAAAAGCCTTTGTAAGGTCGCGCTGCAAAAATCATGTCTGTTGTGCCCCTAGGAGACGAAATCTGCACTGTGACTCCGGGAGGAGTTCCTCGGCCACAGGGAGATGACAGTTGAGGAGGACTCTAGCAACAACTTTCCCAGTGGCTGATAGCAGGGAGATTGCTCTGCAGTTGCCGCAGTCGGACTTGTTTCCTTTTTTAAAGATGGTCACGATCACTGCATCTCTGAGATCTCCCGGCATGCTCTCCTCCCTCCAGATGAGAGAGATGAGGTCATGTATCCGCGCCAACAGCGCCTCTCCGCCATACTTTAGCGCCTCAGCAGGGATTCCATCCGCTCCCGTAGCCTTGTTGTTCTTGAGCTGTCTTATGGCTTTTCCTATCTTGTGCAACATTGGGGTTTCACTGAGGTGGTAGCGGGTCGCATGCTGCGGGATGGAATCGAGAACACTCGAGTCAAAGGCAGAGTCTCGATTGAGGAGATCTTCGAAGTGCTCCTTTCAGTGGGCCCTGACTGCCTCCGTGTCCTTGATGAGTGTTTCCCGTTCTTGGCCAGCAGAGGGGTGGGGCCTTGGGAGTTTGAACCGTAGGTGGCCTTGACTGCGATGAAGTATCCTCGTACATCATGGCTGTCGGCCAGTTGTTGTATCTCCTGTGCTTTCTCCATCCACCACCTGTTCTTTAGGTCCTGGGTTTTTTGTTGGACCTCAGCCTTGAGCCGCCTGTAATGTTGCTTTGCTGGGTTGTTGCTTGAGGCTCAGAAATGCTCTGCGCTTGCGATCTATTAGTTCTTGGGTCTCCTGAGCATTCTCATCCAACCAGTCCTGGTGTTTTCTGGTTGCGTAACCAAATGTCTCTTTGCACGCACTGGTTATAGAGCTCTCTTAACTGGGTCTTTAACTGCCCCGGCATTAACTTTTTTGTGGCACTGCTTCTGCTGTCCCCACCGCTTTGGAGCTGTGTTAATATCGATGATGCGCACATCCTTGCGATCCTTGGCTCGGACGATGACACAGTCGAGCAGGTGCCAATGTTTGGAGCGAGGCTGTTGCCACAATGCCTTGCATTTGTCCCTCTGGTGGAACAGAGTGTTGGTGATGAGAAGTTCATGTTCTAGACATTTTGTCAGGAGTAGGGTACCGCTGGAGTTGGCTTTCCCTACCCCCTCTCTGCCAATCACGCCTCCCCAGAGATCTGTGTCCTTGCCGAACCTGGCGTTGAAGTCACCTAGGAGGATCAGTTTGTCGCCTGCAGGGACGCAGGACAGGGATGTTTCGAAGTTGGAATAAAAACCCTCTTTGGTTTCATCTGTTGCATCGAGTGTTGGGGCGTACGCACTGATGACTGTGGCGCATTGGTTCCGGGATAGAGTTAGTCGAAGAGACATGAGGCATTCATTTACCCCGCAGGGGGAGTCTTTCAGGCGGTCAACCAGTTCATTTTTGATAGCGAAGCCGACTCCGTGAAGGCGGTGTTCCTCCTCTAGTTTCCCTTTCCAGAAAAAAGTGTAACCTCCACCTTGTTCCATGAGCTGACCTTCCCTTGCCCGCCGGGTCTCGCTTAGGGTGGCGATGTCGATATCAAAGCATCTAAGTTCCCGGGCAACTATGGCGGTGCGACGTTCCGGCCTGTCGCTGTTGGAGTTGTCCATGAGGGTCCTGATGTTCAAGGTCCAGAACTTCATGTTAACGGAATGGAAGATGCATGAGTTCTTTTAATGTGGGGTGGCCGTTGCACCCCAGCCACCACACGGGCTTAGCTGAGCAGGGTCTTGATCCAGTGGCAATGGGGTCCAAGACGACTAGAGACCAGGCACTGCTGTATGAGTCTAATTGCCTACGGCGAGATATTGGCCACAGGCTCGGCGCCGAGAGGCACCCTTGATGGTAGGTGGCCCGAGGCTTGGTTGGGGGCAGGCTTCAGGAAGGTCAGTTGTCCGCTGGAGTTCCATGTGGGAGGTCAGCAAGGAGTGGGAGGATGGAAGAGTCATAGCCTTGATGCTCACCAGTTAGAAGAGGCCAGGTCACTAGTGGGGAAGGAGAGGTCCAGCCGTCGACGAGGAGAGACCTGATCGCCGCTGGAGGGACATAGGCCCGCCTCTGGAGGGATGAAAGCCTGCCACTGGAGGGATGTAGGCCCGTTGCTGGAGGGGTGTAGGCCTGCCGCTGGAGGGATGAAAGCCCACCGCTGGAGGAATGTCGGCCCGTCGCTGGAGAGATGTCGGCCTGCCGCTGGAGGGATGGGTGATGTCCCGGTCGCCTGGTCGGAGGCTCACCTGCTCGCTGGGCGTCGTCATGAGTAACCCAGTTTCAAATGACTGAAAATGATGTTAATAAAACACGCAAACTATTTTCTAGCAAAATTGGGGTACAGTATTCAATACTTTAGTAAAAAAATTTAAAAAGAAAATAATTCTTGAAAGTTCCTCCACTTTGTTTAAAAGTTTCTCCAGAAGTAGGATTATTGAGGCACCGCTCCGGAAGAATGGTAGAGAAGCCAGAGGTGTGCGCATGTGGCTTTGTCAGGATAGCGGGCTTCCGAATGGTGCAGGGTGCCATCGACTGCACCCACTTGACTTTGCGGGCACAGCATAATAATCCTGAGATCTTCCAGAACTGTAAAGGCTACCATTCACTGAATGTGCAGTTGTTGTGCAACCACGCCCAGCGCATCCTAATGATCAATACCCAGTATCCTAGCAGCAACCATGGTGCCTTCATCCTGCGCCAGTCTGGTGTGCCAGCAATCTTCCAGCCGCACGTCAAACCTGAGGTTGGCTGCTCGGTGTCAAGTGCTATCCTCTCTGCACCTGTCTCATGACTCCCTTCCGCAACTCCAACACTCGTGCCCAACACTTATATAATGAGAGCCATGTTGCCACCAGGAACATCACCGAGCAGACCACCGAGCTGCTGAAGCAACAGTTCCGCTGCCTTGACCGCTCGGGAGGAACCAGAGTCCCATTTCGCGGTGATCTGCTGCATGTTCCGCTACTTGGCCATCATGAGGGCGTAGCCCCTGCCAGCAGGGATTGTGGGACCACCTGAAGAAGAGGGAAAGGAAGAGGACGTGGAGGAGGACAGGAGGCAGGCAGCAAGTCCCCCTTCGACACGGGCTATCCGTGAACGCCTCATCAGACTCCGATTCCAGTGAATGAATCCCCAGCTCCCCGTTGCTCACCACATCCCCATCATACTATCCCTCTGTCCTGGGCACAACACTGAAATGAGAGCCAGCACAAAACAAAGTTTTGAACAAAATTAATTTCCATTGCATTATCAGCTAATCACCCTTGTGCAATCCTTTAGTGCCTGTCGTTCCTGTGCCTTTTTCCTACTCTGGTGCTCCTACAAAGTGCTCCCCCAATGGCTGACTCTCAGTGGGGGAGACTACAAGACGGCCTTGCAGGATGACCTCGAGCAGCTCTGGGCCTAGAAGGCCCGGCTGCGAAGTTCGTCACCTCGGTATGGGCGGCACCAGTCCGGGCTGGCTGGCTGACACGCAGCTGCAAGGGCACTGGTGGAGTGGCAGTGGTGGGAATAGGAATCCTGTCATCCTGAGAGAGGACAGCGGGTTTTCGCTTCATAGACCCACTGCCACTCCCCCCGGGTGGCGCCTCAGCATTCCTAGCAATCTGTCGGAGGACAGATTGCTGGCCTGCTGTGACACCCTGCAAGCCCCTTTCGAGACGGGTAAACCCAGCCACGCTGGCAGCAGTCTGAGCTTGGGTGGCAGCAAGCTGAGCCTGCATGAGAGCAGTCTGAGCTTCCACTGCAGCACTGAGAGTTTGGGTCGCTTCCGCCTGTGCTGCAATGGAAGCCGTGACATCACCCATCACACCCAGCGTCATGTCTGGGTCGACAAGGTCGCTCCTGGAGTTGGCCATCATTTCCAGCCTGGAAACCATGGGTTTGAAGCTCTGCGCAAAGCCCTGCTCAACGTTGGAGCTGGACATCTCCATGCTCTAGGACATTGCCAAGAGGCCCTCTGGCAGGCTTGCCATTCCACCCAGCAATTCGGTATGCAGGCCCATCACCCTTCTTCTGAAGGCCACCCCATTGAGGTCCTCATCTGAGTCGTGTGCAGCAGAACTCACCCTCTGGGGAGATGGCCCCAGAGCTGCCCTTTCTCCATGGCCTTTCTGCAGCCCAATCGTGCTCATTTCCTCACCACATGCAGATTCTGTATCTATATGTTGCGCAGTACCAGTTTCTGAGCTGTTGTTTGTGAGTGTTTGAGGCAGTGACGGTATGCCTTCTTCTCCTTCACTTTCCTCCATTGCTTCATGGCAGATCTTGGTCAACTGAAAGCAGAAAGGCGCAAGGTTGTGGTGGGTGGGGGGGGGTGGGGGGAGGTGTGGGGAAGCAAGATATCGATGCATACAGCTTCAGCAGTTGGTAAGTGATGTTATTGTCCCCAAGGGCTTTAACTTCACCCATAGTCATGGTCTCAGTGACTTCCCCTCCAACGATGTCAGGCACGCTCTCCTTCAGTTGGCTCAAGGCTCTGGCTGCCTCCAGTTTGCTGCTGCATGTGGTGATTCTGAACCACCTTGGCCTGCAAGAGAAAGGGAAGTGTGTCAGTGAGTGTAGGGCAATATGTTTGGGTGATGTGCCTGCCATAGTTGAATAGCTGTCTTTGTGTGCAAGGTATGAGATGTGTGTGTGAGAGTTGCAGCAATGGTAAGGTTGTGAGGGTGAAGTGAAGCTATGATTGTGAGGTGTGAATGGTGAAAGATAGAGATTGTTGGTAGGTGAGTGATGGGGTTGTCATGCATTGACCAGTATGCGAGACTTGTGGTGCAGATGGTGGGATATGGCATTTGCTGAAGCCTTCACTCACCTTCATTTTCCGTGTTAGGTCATTAAACTTGCAGCACTGGATCCACGCTGCTAGCCGTTACATACCCAGATATCTCCTACCAGAGCCTTCTCGATGTATGGGCTGATGGCTTCCTGCCACCCTACGGGAACCGGACAGCCTCTTCTCGACAGCCACCACCAATGCCTCCAGAGCTGCATCTGAAAACATCGAAACATAGAAACATAGAAAATAGGTGCAGGAGTAGGCCATTCGGCCCTTTGAGCCTGCACCGCCATTCAATAAGATCATGGCTGATCATTCCCTCAGTACCCCTTTCCTGCTTTCTCTCCATACCCCTTGATCCCTTTAGCCGTAAGGGCCATATCTAACTCCCTCTTGATATATCCAATGAACTGGCATCAACAACTCTCTGCGGTAGGGAATCCCACAGGTTAACAACTCTCTGAGTGAAGAAGTTTCTCCTCATCTTAGTCCTAAATGGCTTACCCCTTATCGTTAGACTGTGTCCCCTGGTTCTGGACTTCCCCAACACTGGGAACATTCTTCCTGCATCTAACCTGTCCAGTCCCGTCAGAACCTTTGGCCTCGATCTCTTTGCTGGTGCTCAGCCATGTCTTCCAACTTCATGTCATTCCAATTCGAGCTCCAACTACAATGACAATGAGGTGCTGCTGCATCAAAGCTTTAAGTAGTGCAGAGAGCCTAGGCTAAACATTACTGGCCATTAGACTGCACCCGACAATGGCGGTAAGCCAATCAGCACTATAATCATGTAAATGAACACTAAGCCCAAGTTTTGCGTGCTGTCTGGCGCAGTTAAATAGTGCTGGTCCATGATACCGCCAATTTTCGGGCCATATCCAATTTCTAGGTCATTATCTGCCATATTTCCGTCCCCAAATGCCAGGCCACAGTTGGTTCCATTCACAGTGTCTCCTCTTCATGATGACTTCGTATACAGAAGTCTGTGCTTCCTCCCCCCCAGTGGCCTGCCCTTCTCTGGCATTGTATGCTGCCGTTTCTTGTGGCAGGAATGCATTGTGTTAATTGGCTGCAGCAGTCTCCAGATTCTGCAGCCACAATCTAATGGGATTACAAAATTAATGATAATAATAGTGGGTGGAAGGGAACATAGACCTAGGCAATATGAGGCAGCAAGGTGCTCACAATCATTACATGATGTGAGAAAGTTGATATGAGTGAGTGCTACTAAATATTGTAGCAACAACCCCTGACAAAAGGGCAGCACTTGAATTTTGGGGCAGGGATTACTCATTTGTCTCTCTGTGTTTCAGCAAGCTTTCCTGTTATTCAGCTGACAACTCAAGTGTATTTGCTAACCTCGTGAGGTCATTAAACTTCTAGGGATTCATGGTGTTATAGAGATGCCGCTTTTTTCCACAGCCACCTCCTTTTACATAAGCTGCGCTGTTGTATTTAATGGCTTCTTCCCAACTATTCCAATGATGGCATCCCTTCTTTGCCTTATTTCTAACAGCAAAACTTTAATATCAACCTCAGAGAAAATAGCTGCTCACCCTTTTCCTCTTGCAAGTGCCATTGTGAATTTTTTTTTACCCCTTTAAATGATTTGAGCCCTTTAAATGATGAAGTTGCACGTGCTCCCTTTCTCTGAGGTTTTCATTCTACCTGGCAAATTTGGCCATAGCTTTAACCCACCCAATTGACGCCAGAATTTCTGACTGGGTCAACGTCCTTGGATGTTGGTTGCTGGAAGTCACGTCCTGCCACATTTCCGCCTGTGGATGGGGGATCGAAGAATCTCGGGGCCCTAAGGCCAAAAATTGATCAAAGGCAAGTTCCGCCCATTTACCGACGAAAAGACTGCTAAGGTCCTGGCGGTACTTTGGGCGAAAGTTTGGTGAAAAAAGAAGGAAAGAAAGCGTCGGGAGTAAAAAATGGGCGTTACACGCTGATTCTGGGCAGTAGAGGGCAGTAGGTGGGATTCTGGGCGGCAAATGCAATCCTGGAGAAAGTTATGCCGAGGCTGGAGTGAGGGGGGGGGGGAACACAAAAAAAAAATTTCAAAAAATAAAAAACAAAACATTACAAAACCTTCAAAGGACCCTTTCACACAAAATCGCTGCAAAAGAAGTAAAGAAAACAATCTCACGTATCTTTTCTTGCAGGTCTTCATACCTACCGTCCAGGTAAGATCTGCTTCCACACGGCAGTCTTTTCTCCTGCAGCAGCAGAGAATCGCTCGGATTGAATCTTGGGCGGGAGGACTTTTTTTGGCATTACACGCCAGCGGTCGCTCCCCAGCGGTCCTTCCAAACCGCCGGCGAGAGGGCCTCACCAATCTCGCACGGCAGGGAGAGCACCGAAAAAATGGGGAGACTGCCCAGTTCTCGGCGGCAGCCGGCAGTAGGGTCATCAATTTCGGGCCCCTAGTATTTCTGTCTCAGCAAAAACGTTGGCTTAAAAAATTAATTCAGCTGATTTAAATCTAATCTTTATTCCCTTGAGCTAACCAGCAGGCAGTGGAGGTATGAGAGAGCCATATGACTGGAAATTAAAACTGGATTGCATTTTAGGAATACTGCCAGTGATCCTTTAATTTTAAAAATGAATTATGCCACAGGTATTAAAAAAATAATTGACATAATAAAAGTAGCAATAATTTTAATCAGTTCTTTAGATGTCAGTGGAGTGAAAATATAATTTTTACTTCTAGATTTTAGAAGTCATAGTGTATGTTATAAAAATATTCATACAATATTTGGCAATGTGTCAGGTCATTTTTTTCAGAACTATGTCTAGTTCACTTTATATTTGGGTCACCTCGTGACAATATATTTTAATCCAACTTCACATCTTACAGCTATGTTACAATTATACAGTTGAATACTGTTTGTTTCTATTGATATCATGGCCAGTATATGCTTAGACTATAACAAATTTGCTATTGTAGTCTACAGTATCCCTTCAGACCTGGTTTCTCAGTGTGTGTCTCTTGTGTTACAGGTGTTCTTTGGTTGTCGCTCATCTCTGAAGTTTTATATATCGTGCTTTTAGTTGTTGGTTTCAGCCTGATGTGTCTGGAGCTCTTTCATTCAAGTAATGTGATAGACGGCCTCAAACTGAATGCGTTTGCTGCTGTCTTCACTGTTCTTTCAGGTATGTACAATTTCAGTTTCTAGAATAAAGCCTATCTCTCTGTACATGTTGCATTCAGGATTTCTTTCAGAAATGTCAAAGACCCATAAATATTGCAGATGTAATCTTTTCAAATACATTCTGAGATGAGTCAAAGGAGCCTTTAAGTGATAACAAACTGCAATGATCACATTCTGGACATTGAATATATCAGTCATTGAATAAATAGGTAACAGTACAGCAATGCCTTGCTCAGTTTATTCCGCGAGTGTGAAGAGCCCATAATTTGTGGCCTGACTGTGGTGTTGATTCATTACTTTAGATGTCTGGGTTATGTGGCAAAGCAATTAAAAAAGCAAATGGAACGCTGGGATATATAGCCAGCAGAGTGGAGTACAATTCTCTAGAGGTTAGGCTAGGCATCCCTGCAACTCATTGGATCAAACCACATGTGAAGTATCATGTTCAATTTTGACACCTGAAAATAAACATAAGCATCGCAGAGAATACGGAAAAGAGTAATGAGATGAGCTATGAGGAAAGGTTAGAAAAACTTAGGGGGAGAAATTGGACCGTGCCAAGTCAATGATATTTGCAAGAAAAATTAGAGCTGTAGGAGCCAAATTCCAGGAGTGAACTTACGCACCTGATCTCCCCCAAGTATCCAGGACGCCTGCAGGAAACATTCGTTAGGGCAGTTGAATATGCTAATCAGGAGCCTAATGCCTGTTTCAGGACCCCACTGCCAAATACGGCATAAACTGAGTGAAGTCTGCATCGTACATGCTCTGCTCAGGTTTTCTGGGTCTAGAGTGGCCTGCCCGGCAGTCATTAAAGGGAGGTTTGCCAACGGAAAGTAAGTACTTTAAAAAATCTTATTTACATTACTCTGGAGCCAGAAGTGTTCGTCCTGCCTAGGGTGTTAAATTAGCCATGGAGTGGAAACTGTGCAGCAATTGGATTTTAACTCTCGTTCTGTGTCACAAAAACACCCATCGACATTACCCTTTGCTTCCTGCCACTGAGCCATTTTTGGATCCAACTGGTCACTTTCCCTTTGATTCCATGGGCTTTTACTTTTTTGACCAACTTGCCATGTGGGATCTTGTCAAAGGCCTTGCTAATATCCATGTAGACTACATCAAATGCACTACCCACATTGACCCTCCTTGTTACCTCCTCAAAAAATTAAATCAAGTTAGTCAGACACGACCTTCTTTTAACAAATCCATGCTGAATGTCCTTGATTAATCCATGACTTTCTAAATGATAATTTATACTGTCCCTCAGAATTTTAAAAATAATTTTCCCACTACTAAGGTTAGGCTGACTGGCCTGTAATGACTTGGTCTATCCCTTTGTCCATTTTTAAGTATTGGCATAATGCTAGCAGTCCTCCAGTCCCCTGACAACACACCTGTAGCCAGAGAGGATAAGAAAGTGATGGTCAGAGCCTCTGCTACTTCCTCCCTTGCCTCTCTTAATAGCCAGGGGTACATTTCTTGTGGTCCTGGTGATTTATCTACCTTCAAAGATGCTAAACCTTTTAATATGTCCTCTCTCTATGTTTTCATCCCATTTAGTATTTCACACTCCGCCTTAACTACAATGTTTGCATCATTCATTTCTTTTGTGAAGAAAAGTGTAAAGTATTCATTAAGAAACATACCCACGTTTTCCGCCTCCACACATAGGTTTCATTTTTGGTCTCCAATAGGCCCTACTCTTTCCTTAGTGATTCTCTTGCTCTTTATGTATTTATAAAACATCTTTGGGTTTTCCTTGATTTTACTTGCCAATATATTTTCATGTCCTCTCTTTGCTTTCTTAATTTCCTTTTTAATTTCACCCCCGCACTATTTATACTCCTCCAGGATTTCTGTAGTATTAAGCTCTCGGTAAATGACAAAAGCTTCACTTTTTTTCCTTATCCTACATAGTATGCTCTTTGACATCCAGGGGTCTCTAGATTTGGGAGTCCCACCCTCTTTGAGGGAACATTTTTGTTCTGGACCCTCACTGTCTCATCCTTGAATAGCTCCCACTGCTCTGACAGTGATTTACCTTCAGTAGCTGTTTCCAGTCCACTTTTACTAAATCACATACTATAATTGTCTCTTTATGAGAGTACACTTATTTATTCCAATTTATATTGCACTTATTATAAATTCATAGTTTATTCATAACTCTCATTCATTTTTAATGTTGGAACGTAATACCTGATATTTTTAATATCTAACTGATGGTCTCAAAATCATACCGGGTTATATAATAAAAAATCTATCCAGCACACTGCAAATAGCCAAAATTGTGTTTTGAAAATGTTAATTATTTTTATTGTTTAGTAAGTCTTAGCCAGGATATATGGTCAAGTATTGACTATTAGGAATATTAGCACATAAACGCAGATAAGCAGTTAACACCACCACTAAAATAACAAAGAGAGGAGTGTCATACAAACGTGTTTAGCATTCGTCCACTAATATCAGCAACAGTACTTTCTAGGTGTATACCTCTACATTACTAAGCCTAAATAAAGGAGACTATGAAGGTATGAGGGCAGAGTTGGCTAAAGTGGACTGGGAAAATAGATTAAAGTGTAGGCCGGTTGATGAATTGTGGTGTACATTTAAGGAGATATTTCACAACTCTCAAGAAAAATATATTCCAGAGAGGAGGAAAGGGTGTAAGAAAAAAAATAGCCATCCCTGGCTAACTAAAGAAATAAAGGACGTTATTCAATTAAAAACAAGGGCATACAATGTGGCCAAAACTAGTGGGAGGACAGAAGATTGGGAAACGTTTAAAAGCCAACAAAGAATGACTAAAAAAATAATTAAGAAAGGGAAGATAGACTATGAAAGTAAACTAGCACGAAATATAAAAACAGATAGCAAGAGTTTCTATAGGTATATAAAAAGGAAAAGAGTGGCTAAAGTAAATGTTGGTCCAATAGAGGACGAGACTGGGGAAATAGCAATGGGGAACATGGAGATGGCAGAAACTCTGAACAAATATTTTGTATCAGTCTTTACGGTAGAGGACACTAACAATATTCCAACAGTGGATAGTCAAGGGGCTACCGTGGGGGAGGAACTTAACACAATCACAATTACTAAGGAGGTGGTACTCAGTAAGATAATGGGACTAAAGGCGGATAAATCCCCTGGACCTGATGGCTTGCATCCTAGGGTCTTAAGAGAAGCAGCAACAGAGATAATGGATGCATTGGTGGTAATTTACCAAAATTCCTTGGATTCTGGAGAGGTCCCAGCAGATTGGAAAACTGCAAATGTAACGCCCCTATTTAAAAAAGGAGGCAGACAAAATGCAGGAAATGATAGACCAGTTAGCCTAACATCTGTGGTTGGGAAGATGTTGGAGTCCATTATTAAAGAAGCAGTAGCAGGACATTTGGAAAAGCAAAATTCGGTCAGGCAGAGTCAGCATGGATTTATGAAGGAGGAAGTCATGTTTGACAAATATGCTAGAATTCTTTGAGGGTGTCAAAAACAGGGTGGATAAAGGGGAACCAGTGGATGTAGTGCATTTGGACTTCCAGAAGGCATTTGACAAGGTGCCACATGAAAAGTTACTGCACAAGATAAAAGTTCACGGGGTTGAGGGCAATACATTAGCATGGATAGAGGATTGGCTAACTAACAGCAAACAGAGAGTAGGGATAAATGGTTCATTCTCGGGTTGGCAATCGGTAACCAGTGGGGTGCCGCAGGGATCAGTGCTGGGACCCCAACTATTTACAATCTATATTAACGACTTGGAGGAAGGGACCGAGTGTAATGTAGCCAGGTTTGCTGATGATACAAAGATGGGAAGAAAAGCAATGTGTGAGGAGGACACAAAACATCTGCAAAAGGACATAGGCAGGCTAAGTGAGTGGGCATAAATTTGGCAGATGGAGTATAATGTTGGAAAGTGTGAGGTCATGCACTTTGGCAGAAAAAAATCAAAGAGCAAGTTATTATTTAAATGGTATATGATTGCAAAGTGTTGCAGTACAGCGTGACCTGCGGGTACTTGTGCATGAAACACAAAAGGTTAGTATGCAGGTACAGCAAGTGATCAGGAATCTTGGCCTTTATTGCAAAGGGGATGGGGTATAAAAGCAACAAAGTCTTGCTACAGTTATAAAGGGTATTGGTGAGGCCAGACCTGGAATACTGAGTACAGATTTGGTTTCCATATTTACGAAAGGATATACTTGCTTTGATGGCAGTTCAGAGAAGGTTCACTAGGTTGATTCCGCGGATGAGGGGGTTGATTTATGAGGAAATGTTGGGTAGGTTGGGCCTCTACTCATTGGAATTCAGAAGAATGAGAGGTGATCCTATCAAAACGTATAAGATTATGAGGGGGCTTGAGAGGGCGGATGCAGAGAGGATGTTTCCACTGATAGGGGAGACTCGAACTAGAGGTCATAATCTTAGAATAAGGGGTCTCCCATTTAAAACAGAGATAAGAAGAAATTTCTTCTCTCAGAGGGTTGTGGATCTGTGGAATTTGCTGCCTCAGAGAGCTGTGGAAGCTGGGATATTGAATAAATTTAAGACAGAAATAGACAGTTTCTTAAACGATAAGGGAATAAGGCGCTATGGAGAGCGGGCAGGGAAGTGGACTTGAGTCCATGATCGGATCAGCCATGATCTTATTAAATGGCGGAGCAGGCTCGAGGGGCCGTATGGCCTACTTCTGCTCCTATTTCTTATGCTCTTATGTTTTTCTTATTATTAAAAATCCTGTACAAAGAAACCAAATAACATGTTGCCACAAACCACTTAGTCTCATCCTATTTACATCCTTCTAAAAGCGAGATTTCACTCATCATCAGGATTTCCAGCAAAAGTGGATTGGAGTAGTACTTCCACCTACCAGTGTCAAAAGAACATGGCGGGGGCGGGGCGGGGGGAGGGGGCGGTTATTTTCTTCCAACCTGGAGTCAAGATTTACAAGCACTTTGCCAATCATCAAATTTCCCTCACCAACAGCAATTAGCCTCTAATTGATCTTCGAATAACTTGTGTGGACAGAAATTAGTTTATGTGGCCCTAAAGGTACAACTGCCCCTTAACAATAGAATATTACATTGTGTACTATATGCAGCTGCCATTTATAAAACAGTATATTGTCTGTCGTGCTTTGAGCAACACCACAGGAAATCTGCTAAGAATATTAATTAAGTGTGATATGAATTCCAAATATGAAACAAACTACAGGTTGGACCTCCTTTATCCTGGACTCCCTTATCCGACACCACCCCTCGTCCGGCATGATTCCAGTGGCCGGGGGGGCAAGCACCGATAGTGGCCGACCTCCACACCTACTTTGGAGCCGCGCCGATACTTGCTGGGGCCCGCCGCCACTCAGCCTACTGGGGCCCGCCGACACTTTGGGCTAGCCAGGGGCACCGACCTCCTACCCCCTCCACAACCTCGGGCCACCACCCATCCCCCGCCCCCCCCCCCATTGGGCTGACCTCCCTTTATCCAGCAAAATTCCTTATTTGGCACAGGCCAGGTCTCGAGAGTGCCGGATAAGGGAGATTCAACCTGTATAACTGCATATTACTTTCAAACTAATTATTGTCCTAAAATGGAGGTGTAATTTGACCTTTTCTGCGGCCAATTCAGGTCATCGGAAGGCTCTGGTTGAAACTTCTGGCTGTTGAGACGAGATCTAAGATTGTAGCACTCATCTGACAATTAGCATTTTTGTTAAAAGTTTATTATATCAAGTTCTACCTATCTGATTCACAAAGTGCCATGTGTGACACTATTATTTGAACAAAAATGATAGAACATACAAGTGCGAGTAGCATAGGTTTGAGTGGAGAAGAGAAAGATGGTTTGTGCTGCTGAAGGGTGAATAGATTTCCCACTTTATCAAACCTGGAAAATTACTCTGTCAAAACATAAAGGGTAATACCCGAACTCTAAAAAATTGTTTTTGACATATTGGTGACACCGTTCCGATAGCAAAGCTACATTAAGGAATCAATCAAAAGTATTGTTAGCAATACTTATCCACAGAAATTGTTTTCTACATTACAACAGTGACTACATTCGAAAAGTACTTCATTGGCTGTAAAGCACTTTGAGACATCTGGTGGTCGTGAAAGGTGCTATATAAATCCAAGTCTTTCTTTATATTTCTTTTACTTTAAACTGGAAAATCTATACTGCAACAAATGGCCAAACCAAATTTAGTTTTTAGTATTAAATGGTATTCCCTGTTTTTTTCAGCAGCAGCTTATTTTAAATTACTTACAGTAAAATAAAAACAGGTGCAAATGCTTTCCACTGAAGCAGTCAATTAGAGAGATTGTTCAAAATCAGAACTCAAAGTCATTAAAATAAATAAATAAATCATGGCAACATATGCAACTATGTCAATCAATATGTAATTGATACAACACCTGCTATTTTGCTGTATAATTGAATGCAAAAAGAACAGTAATCATATTTTCCTTTAATGCACTGGTTCCTATCCATGGAAATGTAGATAAAATAATGTAAATAAGATCATTCAATAGCTGCTATAAATAAGTAGGGGAAAAATATCCTCGGCCATTTGGCCAGCGTCCGTTGGAAATCCAGCGGAAATATACCGGGCCCCCAACCTCATTTAGAAGATCCTGCTCAGCATTGCAAGTGATTAAGCCTCTGTCCAATCGTTATGAGGCCAGCCATGTCATAGGCCAGAGGTGGGCACTCTCGATACTGTGAGTTCCCATATCCCTGGCCCATAGTGGACCTGGCATAGCTGCACGGATCATACCCCATGGAATTTCAGCCCCATAATTTCCTAATATGATGTAAACAGATAAATCATGTATCAAATTAGTGATCCCTTCCAAGAAATTCACAAATGTATGACTTCAATTTCTCAACAGAACATTGAGACCAGTCATTTTTGGTGCTGTGGCAGCTCAGCCCACAGGAAGAGCAGCACGAACAGGAGAAATAGCAGGATTAGCATCAACATCCAGCTGCCAATGTTTCCCCTAATTTTCTTTGTGTGCACAGGCCCTTTAAGGGGCTGCATGGCCCATTCCCAGTTTTGCACCTGCGTGAAATTTAACATTGGAAATGTCGGCCCGGGCTGTGCAGGACCAGCAGCAGCTGCACAGCTTAGCGAGGACTTTGCAACTGACCCAAGAGGGCTCCACCTGAATCATCCCTCCCATCCTCAATACAACAACAGTACCACAACCCTTATCCACTGTCCTCATTACCACCATCCAAATGCCTTCTTTCAATCCAGTCTCATTGTAATATAATCTGAGGTTGACACTAAATTGGGTAAAACAGTGCTTTACTTCAACCACAACAGCGTATTAATACATTTCAGTATTTAAGCACTAATTTACACAAAGTAAAACAGTATTATTCCCTTCCTACTCTCGGTGGAGCACGTAGTCTAGCTGGCCCCCTCTGGTCTGGCATCTTGATCTCTACAACTAGAAGCTGCTTCATCTGTGTTCTTATACTACTTTCAGTCATGCTATCCCTGAACCATCAAAACTATTGTGATTAACACCTTTCCAGTTTCATCTTCCCTTATCAGGCAGTTTGCATGCTGTCAAGTTTTAGCCTTTGCTTCCTTTTGGCATATCAGAAGAATATGAGACGTCTCACTCAGCCCAGACATTTAAGGATGCGTTTATTTGTACTAACTGATTGGCTCTCCATTATCACCTGACCTATTGCTGATTGGTCCCCTTGGAAGCTAAGCCATACCCTGAAGTTCCTCTGGAATCTGGAACTGGAACTGCCCAGCCCAAGTTCTGACTGACTTTCCAATTTATAATTAGATCCATTTTGACTTCAGAAGCCACAGAGGATACATCTCCTCAAACGCCACCAAGTTCCAGCCGAAGTCGCTTACCCCAGCGCAAGTGCATCCCTCCCCCAGTCGAAGGCCCTTACACCAGCGCAAGTGCTGCCTCCACCAGCTGAAGACCCTTACCCCCTGAAATACTGCTGTGGGAGCCAGGGGTTTCAATTCATGGGGCACTGGCACCAGTACTAGGGAAAGAGGAAGCTGTTCCATTGGGACAGACTCCACTTAAACTAGGCTGGGATTAGTGTCCTGGCGAATCGAATAACTAGGTCGCTAGATAGGTTTTTAAACTAATCAGGGGGAGGAAAGGTTCAGATAAGGATAAATGTATGTCTGAAGAGAAAAGTCAAGGCTGACGAGCAGAGTAATGATTTGGGTAAAATCAAGTAGATTGCATCAGGAAGGGACCAAGGGGCTGAAAATGCCCCTTTCCTTAAGGCCTGCAACCATCGCGAATTGGCGGCCACGCTGCGGAGTGGAGTGGCTGCCGACTTTTGGTGGAATGGCTGCTGCTAGCCCAATTGCTCTCCTGAGTTTTCCCGGTGGTGCCCCGATACCCCCTCCTTACCGTTCCGCTGCTGCCTATCCGTGGTAAGGGCGCCATCACCGTGCGCATCGCCGACGTTCCCCCGTTGGTAACATTCCCCTCTGAAAATCTTCGGCCCGCCCGGCAGTGCCAAAATAAACTTTCACCCGGTGGTCCAGTGAGGCTGTGGCCTTCTATAGCAGCGGTGCAGCTTCCCTTAAAAGGGAAGGCCTGCAGCTTCCACGTTTTTTTTTGTCAGCTGGCTGCCAGGTCGGCCCAACAAATATGCACATGGGTTTTACTGGGCCACCAACAGACAGCCTGACACCCCCTATTGGGTGCCAGGCCGCTGGCCCGGCCAAAACCCTCCCTGGTAGCCCAGTGGCCCGAAGTTTGAAAATCACGGCTGCTCTCCCCTTTAAGTGAAGGGGTGAGCCATGGTGACGCAGCGGTCTGATGATGTCATCGCGGCGGTGAATACGCACCGCCCCCAAATTCTGCCCCTCAGTTGTTGTCACCACCAGTTTTTGCCCCTCAGGTGTAGTCACCGTCCCCATTATTATTGACTTCTGGATCAAAACAAAAAAAAAACAAAGAGCGCAATTTTGCGAAAGAGTCGACCTGAATCACTGAAGCAGGGTGGGAGCACCTTGTTTAGGGTGGAGGGCACTTTATACCCCAGAGAGTTTAACAATGGTAATAGAACATTAGCAACTAAGGCCACATCAGGGAAAAATAGTATCAAGTTAAAATGAAAGGTGCTATATCTGAATGCACAAAGTATTTGTAACACGATAGATGATTTAATGGCACAAATAGTGATAAATGGGTTTGATCTAGTAGCCATTATTGAGACTTGGTTGCAAGGTGACCAAGGTTGGGAATTAATATTGTAGGGTACTTGATTTTTAGAAAAGATAGGCAAAATTGAAAAGGAGGTGTGGTAGCCCTGATAATAAAGGATGAGATAAAGGCAGCGGTGAGAAAAGATCTTAGCTCAGAAAATCAGGCTGTAGAATCAGTATGGGTAGAGCTAAGAAATAACAAAGGGTAGAAAACACTGGTAGAAGTTTATAAGCTCCCTAACAGTAACCATAATGTTGGACAGAATATAAATCAGGAAATTAGAGGAGCACGTAACAAGGGTAATGCAATAATCGTGAGGACTTTAATCTTCATATAGATTAGACAAGCCAAACTGGCAAAAGTAGTTTGGAGGACAGGTTCATGGAATGCATTCAAGACAGTTTTCCAGAATAATATGTTGAGGAACCAACTATAAATGAGCTATTTTAGATCACAGTATAGGATTAATTAGTAATCTTATGGTAAAGGATCCTCTGGGGAAGAGTGATCATGATATGATGGAATTCCATATTAAGTTTGATAGTGATGTGGTTAAGTCTGAAACTAGGGTCATAAATTTCAACAAAGCCAATTATGGATGTATGAGGGGTGAGTTAGCTGGGGTAGATTGGGAAATTAGATTAAAAGATATGATGGTAGATAAGCAATGGTAAACATTTAAAGACATAATTCATAATTCTCAACGAGTATACCTTGAGGAAAGAAGCTCCACGGGAAAAGTAGCACACCCATGGCTAACTAGCGAAGCATTAGATTAAAGAAGAGGCTTACAATGTTGCCAAAAAGAGTAGTAAGCCTAAGGGTTGGAAGGATTTTAAAAATCAGCAAAGCATGACCAAGAAATTGATTATGAGGGAGAAATGAGAATAAACTAGCAAGAAATATAACAACAGATTACAAGAACCTCTACAAGTATGTAAAAAGGAAGGATTAGCTAAAGTAAATGTGGGTCCATTAGAGGCAGAGACAGGAGAAATTATAATGGGAAATAAGTAAATGGCAGAGACCTAAAACAAATATTTTATGTCTGTCTTCACAGTAGAAGACACAAAGAACATACTACAAATTGTGAGGAACCAAGGGTCTAATGAGAGTGAGGAACTTAAAGTAATTAATAATAGTAAAGAAAAAGTACTGGAGAACTGACTGGCAGTAAAAGCCAAATATATGCCCTGGACTTGATGGCCTACATTCTAGAGTTTTAAAAGAGATAGTGGATGTGTTGGTTTTGATCTTCCAGAATTTCCCAGATTCTAGAACAGTCCCCATGGATTGAAAGATAGCATATGTAACCCCGCTGTTCTAGAAAGGAAGGAGAAAGAAAACCGGGAACAACAGGCCAGTTAGTATGACATCAGTAGTTGGGATAATGCTAGAATTTATTATCAGAGACTATGGGCTAGAACCTCCACTTTTTTGCATGCTTAACGCCCACTTAATGCTGAAATGACGTATAACGCCCATATATCGCCCAAACTGGCACAAAATGGAAACTGATGGGCTTTTTAGGAGACTTATTGCAGAGCGTTATTTTCCCAATGGGCTTAACGGCGAGAAAAAATATCGCTGCCCCCTTCCCCCACTTTTTTTGGCCGGAATCAGCGGAATGGGCGAATTCAACTCCCATAATATCGCCCAGCATTACTTTCCGCACAGAATTAACGCCGAGATTCAATATTAACGCCCGGCAACTGTTTTTTGTCGTAAAGAACATATTTACCCAAACTAGCGCCCATGGAGATCGCCCATCTTCAATTTCACCACCTTGCACACATATCGCCCAGAATATCGCTCGCTCAAAAAACCGCCCACAAAAAGTGGAACTAACCGGAACGAATGCCAGCGGTGTGGCTGGCATTTATTAAATCCCACTCTTACATGAGGAGCTGACATCGGAAAGATTTGACTGAAAGAGCACTGATATGAGTGACAACGCTGTCACACTGCTGTGTGTGTGCAGCTCAGACATCAATGGTGCCCATCACCTTGGTGCCAGTTAAAGTTTACGTTGATTGATGTTAAATTGTATTTAACCCTTTCATGGTAAGGAATCACCAGTGTGTAATAGTCCAGCTATCTGAGACAATGCGCAACAAGGTTATGTTCAATAACAAAAGTTTAATACCAACATTGGTCTAAAATCATAAGTATCACAGCCAATAACACCCAAACCCTGCCCACATCCCACTTTTTTCACCATTGACATCAATCACATGTTCAACATGTCCAGCAACACAGAATACAAAGGCAAAGCAGGAGCGTGATCCCCGGCCCCCAAACATTGCAACAAATTGCATACACCCAGATGGAGATATAATACAGCCATCGCCTGGCTGAGGAGCTCCTCAGGAGGTGCCTCATTGGGGGGATGAAGGCAGATGCATTGGTTGGACGGGTACGGGAGCGGGGGGGTGCCAAGGGGGGGGCAACATTCTCTGATGCAGAAGTAGGATCTTGGTCCTTGCTCTCATCTGTCGGTTGTAGTGGTGGTGCGGGACCTAGGGTGGAGTGCCACATTTCGGGACCACTGGGAGGGCTGCGGCAGCAGTGTTCCTGGCTATCGCATCCAGCGACTCCGCCATGCGTGGAACGTACTCAGTCATGGTGGCCAAGTGTTGGGATATGCCCCCCAAAGCTTCAATGAGCTGGTCATCAATGTCTACAGTCCTCCTGGACAACTGTACCATCTCTCCGCTGTCATGTCGCGCTCATGGAACAGACCTGCCGTGTCCACGAGACCTCCGCGGGGTCGGCGCCGTCCTGGGGACAAATGCCGTGCCCTATGGAGAGGTGCTTGGGGCCGGCACCTCCAGAGTGGAGGCGGGAATGACCGCAGGACCAATAGATCGCCTCGGGGTGGAATGGGTTCTGGAGCTTGGCGATGCAGGTTCTTCGAAGTCCGCGCTCTCATCCATGGAGAACAGACCCAGCGGATTGACGGGCGACAATCGGAGCTCCTAAGCAGCAGATGTTGTAGGATCATCCGCCGACTCCTGCCCCGTGCCCCCACCTTCTGGCCTCTATGGCCTTGCCTGGGGCCGCGCTGCTGGTTGACCTGCAAGGTTGTTAGAGGAGAAGGGGGTGCTCGGGTGACAAGGTGAGTCCAGCGCTACCCACATCATATGCACGACAAAAGCACCACCGCTCTCAAAATCATCGCAGACATCACATTTCATCACCATCAACACATTGTGCATTGCAATGATTTTCAATAGGCCAGCATTATTTCTATGACACTTTTGGAAATCATCTATCATATATGATTGGTCAGATATGAGTTGGTGTGGCATCTATTGACTTTACAACACACAATGGTGTAAGCTTTACTCACGTGGCTTCACTTCAGGGTCTGCAGATGCGTGCGTGGCTGTCCGGGGGGTCCTTCCCCATGAGTGCTAGCACTCGCTCCTCCAACTCTGTGATGGCGCTGGGGTTTGGTGGCCCCCCCACCCGTTCGCCTCTGCATGGACCTCATCGTCGATAGCTTCTTCTGTAAAAGGTGACAGGACGACATGGCAAAAAATCATTGCGTGATATTGTTTCTAGGTACTGTCACAGAGACTGATACAACACATAACCGACAGATGTAATCATGATTATTATGACTATTATCATTCTTTACCTAAAGACGTACACCGTGACCGCAGGCTTTGAATCAGACATTCCCGGTAAAAGTGCAAGACCTCACATCTGCCGATAATCACTCATGACTGTTAAAAATCAAATTATATAAATACATAAGCACATGTAAATCAATGTAATACTTACTCTTGCAGATCCCACAAGGTCGTTCCATTGTTTGTGGCATTGGTTGCCCTCACGCACCTCGTTGGTCGCCGACGACACCACCTCTGCTATCTCGGTCCATATCCTCTGATAGGCCTTTGGGGTGGGCTTCCCATGCCCTCCCTGTGTCAAATCACCCGAGCGTAACTCGACTTCCTGTAGGAGGGAAGCATTTGCATAGTCCGAGAACCTCCTGGCTCTTTTGCGGCCTCCAATGTGCTCCTCTCCCACCTCACTGCTCTCTCCAGCATCAGTCTCCACAGCGTGCTGTGATGCCTCCTCCTCTCTCTCCATTATAGGGCAAATTCGGTCAAATATGTGGCTGGTAACACCTACTTTTTGTTTGCCTACTTGCTGTGAAGCTCTGAAGTCTCCCTCCTTCATCCCAAAGCAGCCACACCACACGCAGCCACACCTCAGTCCCTCTGAGCTCCCTCTCTCTTTGTCTCCTCTTCTGTGCAAGTCATGGTGACCCTTGACCTCCAGAATCGCAGGAATTTAGTGTTGCCATGCCGTTGCTAAGGACGGTCACACTTTTTACGCCAGGTCAACAAAATGTAATGCTACCGCCCATTTGAGATCGCTCATGGTAATTCCCATTTTCAAAAATATAAACTAGGTGTTTTGAGAATGGGCGAGAAGACGGCGATCTGAAAACACTTTTTTATCGCCCACACCGGAAATAACACCCATTTTGGGGCGATAACCTCAAAAGTGGAGGTTCTAGTCCATGATAACAGCATTTAGAAAATCATAATATGATTGGGCAGAGTCAACATGAATTTATGAAAGGGAAATCATGTTTGACAAATCTGTTAGAGTTTTTTGTGGTTGTAACTAGCACTGTAGATAAGAGGGAACCCGTGGATGTAGTATATTGGTATTTTCAAAAGGCATTCAATAATGAGCTCATATATGAGCTTGTTATACAAAATTAGGGCTCTTGGGATTGAGGAAATATATTAGCATGGATTGAGGATCGGTTAACGGACAGAAAACAGAGAGTAGAAATAAACGGGTCATTTTCGGGATGGCAGATTGTAACTAGTGGGGTGCCGCAAGGATCAGTGCTTGGGCCTCAGTGATTTACAGTCTATAATCATTGTAATATATCCAAGTTGACTGATGATACAAAGCTAGGTGGGAACGTAAGCTGTGAGGAGGATGCTTACAGGGTACAATAAGAACATAAGAACACAAGAAATAGGAGCAGGAGAAGGCCATACGGCCCCTTGAGCCTGCTCCGCCATTTAATACGATCATGGCTGATCTGATCATGGACTCAGGTCCACTTCCCTGCCCGCTCTCCATAACCCCTTATTCCCTTATCGTTTAAGAAACTGTCTATTTCTGTCTTAAATTTATTCAATGTCCCAGCTTCCACAGCTCTTTGAGGCAGCGAATTCCACAGATCCACAATCCTCTGAGAGAAGAAATTTCTTCTCATCTCAGTTTTAAATGGGCGGCCCCTTATTCTAAGATTATGCCCTCTAGTCCTAGACTCCCGTATTAGCGGAAACATCCTCTCTGCATCCACCTTGCCAAGCCCCATCATAATCTTATACGTTTCGATAAGATCACCTCTCATTCTTCTGAATTCCAATGAGTAGAGGCCCACCCTACTGAACATTTCCTCATAAATCAACCCCCTCATCTCCGGAATCAATCTAGCGAACCGTCTCTGAACTGCCTCCAAAGCAATTATATCCTTTCGTAAATATGGAAACCAAAGCTGCACGCAGTATTCCAGGTGTGGCCTCACCAATACCCTGTATAACTGTAGCAAGACTTTGTTACTTTTATACTCCATCCCCTTTGCAATAAAGGCCAAGATTCCATTGGCCTTCCTGATCACTTGTTGTACCTGCATACTAACCTTTTGTGTTTCATGCACAAGTACACACAGGTCCCGCTGTACTGCAGCACTTTGCAATCTTTTTCCATTTAAATAATAACTTGCTCTTTGATTTTTTTTCTGCCAAGATGCATGACCTCACACTTTCCAACATTATACTCCATCTGCCAAATTTTTGCCCACTCACTTAGCCTGTCTATGTCCTTTTGCAGATGTTTTGTGTCCTCCTCACACATTGCTTTTCCTCCCATCTTTGTATCATCAGCAAACCTGGCTACATTACACTCGGTCCCTTCCTCCAAGTCGTTAATATAGATTGTAAATAGTTGGGGTCCCAGCACTGATCCCTGCGGCACCCCACTGGTTACCGATTGCCAACCCGAGAATTAACCATTTATCCCTACTCTCTGTTTTCTGTTAGTTAGCAAATCCTCTATCCATGCTAATATATTGCCCTCAACCCCGTGAACTTTTATCTTGTGCAGTAACTTTTCATGTGACACCTTGTCAAATGCCTTCTGGAAGTCCAAATGCACTACATCCACTGGTTCCCCTTTATCCACCCTCAAAGAATTCTAGCATATTTGTCAAACATGACTTCCCCTTCATAAATCCATGCTGACTCGACCTGACCGAATTTTGCTTTTCCAAATGTCCTGCTACTGCTTCTTTAATAATGGACTCCAACATCTTCCCAACCACAGATGTTAGGCTAACTGGTCTATCGTTTCCTGCATTTTGTCTGCCACCTTTTTTAAATAGGGGCGTTACATTTGCAGTTTTCCAATCTGCTGGGACCTCCCCAGAATCCAAGGAATTTTGGTAAATTACCACCAATGCATCCATTATCTCTGTCGCTACTTCTCTTAAGATCCTAGGATGCAAGCCATCAGGTCCAGGGGATTTATCCGCCTTTAGTCCCATTATCTTACTGAGTACCACCTCCTTAGTAATTGTGATTGTGTTAAGTTCCTCCCCCACGGTAGCCCCTTGACTATCCACTGTTGGAATATTGTTAGTGTCCTCTACCTTAATGACTGATACAAAATATTTGTTCAGAATTTCTGCCATCTCCATGTTCCCCATTACTAATTCCCCGGTCTCATCCTCTAAGGGATCAACATTTACTTTAGCCACTCTTTTCCTTTTTATATACCTATCGAAACTCTTGCTATCTGTTTTTATATTTCATGCTAGTTTACTTTCATAGTCTATCTTCCCTTTCTTAATCATTGTTTTACTCATTCTTTGTTGGCTTTTAAACGCTTCCCAATCCTCTGTCCTCCCACTAGTTTTGGCCACATTGTATGCCCTTGGATACCATCCTTTATTTCTTTAGTTAGCCAGGGATGGCTATCTTTTCTCTCACGCCCTTTCCTCCTTCTGGAATATATTTTTCTTGAGAGTTGTGAAATAGCGGCAACCGTTACGGCTGGTTTTGTTGATAAAATGGCGGCCGACTCGCTTCTGGCACAGGACACGGTGGCTGCCATTTTAGTGAGGGTCATAGCACTACGTTGCCAGCGCTGGCCTCTCAAATTTAACTTAGCAGATGATGATGTTAATCGGCATGCAACGCCTGATTTGATGCTACAACTGCTATTTTGGATGTCGCCACACGCCATAATGTCCTGCCCTAACGTACGTGTAGCAGCTCTGCAGAGGTGCTGTCAGCGCTTCTTAAAGGGACACACATAGCTTTCAGGTAAATTTGGATTTCAATGTTCAGACTTTTTATATTTTATTGAAGTAGTGTCTCGATGAAATACATTTAAAAAGTTTTGAAAGTGTACAGGGAGTGCTGTTGGATGCTTGCAAGGCTTTGGATGGTAAAGGAAGATATCACCATTGAAATGCATTGAGCGGCATGAATTTTCTAGATTTGCACAGTAAATACAAACTAAACTCACCACAGAACATTAAATCTTGTCCATTACAGTCTAAGTACTTTTTTAAAATGTGATAAGTGTTAATTACTGGCAAACAAACTCTCTGGCACTGAAAATTAACTATTATAAGTGTGGAGTCTCATTCCTTCAGGTTTTAATTGTTTCTGGAGGTTTTAAAAATGTTAAATTGAAAATTAAAAATATATTTTTTTATGTTTCCTTTCTGTCTCTTTTTTCTCTCTGTTAAACCAGTCTTTCTTCCTCTTCCTGTACCTGATTTTCCATTGAATTCACCCAGTCTATTTTACACTTTCTTCTCAGTCCTTGCACTGTTAATTTCACAATCATTCAATCTGATTGGTTAAAGGCTTACACAGTTGCTTACCATGTTCACTCAGGTCCCAGGATGCTCAGTTTCCCTTGCTGTGGCTTGTCTGTGGTTATCTCTAAATTACCAGACGTGAAAGGAAATGATTCATATTCTGACCTGGACTAACTGTTGTCCAGATTTTAGCACTGTTGGAATTTAAGTAATTTATCTTCATCTATCACTGACAAATTATTCAACACAGATTGTGTAACAGCTCTTTGTTTGGAGATGACTTTTTGTGATTACCAAGGTCAATATTAGGGAATGGAAGTTTTTCCTACTTTTTATCATTATTATCAGCATCACGCAATGTCACATGAAGTATTAGTTAGATACAGAGTAAAGTTTCCTCCACATTGCTCCAGCAATGTGCATTAAATTTCAACTTCAGGTCAGCACCCCTTGGTTTCAACCCAGTCAACCTTCTGTTGTTACTGAACAAGACTGGCAATTTGCATTGTGTTGCAGTCAATATATTTTGGATATTTACATTTATCAGGGGCCATCGGGATTGAGACAATCCCCCAAACCTGACCTCCCCCAATTGCTTGCTAGGTAAATGCATTGTGTGGTACATTAATCAGTCACATAAATTAGGAAGGTTTGGGATTAAGTCTATGGTCTGCATCCAATGAGCTGATTTCAGCTATGTTTCATCTGTTCTCAACATCCTTGAGCTAAGGAAGGGAAGATCTTCTTGTGGCTGTTAAACACACACTATTGCTGGAAAATACTCATGTTTAGGCTTTAGAGAGGGCTGAGTTTGGTTGTGGTGACTCTCACCCATCCCCATATTCAAGCAGGTTGCCAGCACATACTATCTAAGCTTGCATTGGTAGAATCGTGACTTGATTAAGGACTGGAGGGGTGCTGTCTATGGAAGCATATTCCAGGATGAGCTACCACCTTCAGGAGAAGAGGAGCGAAGAATCTTACAGCCAGCCCAGGGAGGATGCATTGTAATTCTACCATCAATCAGCTTTGATTCAGAACCAAGTCTGGAAGTAAAAGTATTGTGTTGTAGCTCACTGTCTATACTTGGGTTATCCTATTTTGTTTTGCACAGCTACAACAATTATTTACCTAAAGCACAGACATTGCAGTGAACGAGGGCAACGATACCTCGTAATCAAACAACTGTAGTTCATTAAAAAGTATCTTTAGCTTAATTTTCTCCAAAGTAAAAACTACATTTTATGTGAATGAGGTGCCATTAAGCTATAAAATGAAACTATAAGAAATATCGCTTTCTTTCATTTATCATCCAGTACAGACATGAGTAATGTACTGATCTACTGTGAGGTGATGCATTTAACTCCCTCAGTACAGAGTTCCCTTTAATGCTTGAATGTGTAGCAGTGTTGTGAAAAACTAATTTAAATTTTAGTTTTGATTTGTCTCGGATAACTTTATTATGGAACATTTGAAGTTGATTAAAAATTAGTTGACAGCTCATTTAAAAGAGCCTACTGTTAGCAAAATTACATTTTCTTGCATTTATATCCAGCCTGCTGGATATTCAATTTACTTCTTTTCAAAAGATATTGATAATCGCAATAGCAATTAATTGACATGTTAGTGCTGCTGATCTATTTTGTTGAGCGCAGCAAAACATTTCTCTTTCATACTGATTTCACTGCCAGTTGGGATCTGCTGATCTGTACATTTGCAGCAACTCGTGTGGAAGTTGGTAACCCACGCACTGTTCCCAGTGGGGATTTGTTGACTTATCCCTTTGGTGACTACAATTGCATTTTTACATCTAAAATGCGCATCACCCCAACATCCTCACTCGGAGTTCTCACGCCTACTCCAGCACATCACTCCTCACACCCACTTACCTTGCAGGTGCACCTGTCCCTCTTTATGCACACCCTCACATCCCCATCTATCCAACCACTGCTCCCACTCACCCTCAGCCTTATGCAATTTAATTTCTCTCCCTCATTGTCACCCTCACCAAATGCACTTCATCCATCAGTTGAACACATGCCATCACACTCCCTCATAGGCTTAGTCTTTCCCTCTGTGCAGGAGAAGACAGCACAGAATACCAAGGAGAGGCAGAGAACCGGAGGTGGCCTTCCACAGGTCTCACAACTCACAAGTGCAGAGGAGGAGGCGCTGGAGATCAATGGAGTCTTGGCATGCCTGGCCGTCGGTGATGGAGAGATGGAGGCCTCCCAGCCACCGGGTGACAGAATTAACTATGGCACCTCGTGAAGTTGACTTGATTTCAAGAGTGAGTGAAATATGATCATCTTTATAATGATAACTTGCAAAATCCTTACCTTGCCAGTACTAATTCATATCTTTTGTCTCTGACAGGCCTTCACACAAGCAGCAGAAGTCGCTGGAGGTCGCAGTCGATGATTCCTCAGAGGAGCTGAATCATTCTGAGGGTGCACCACCACAGGTCACATGCACGAGTTCAGATACTCGCACTCTGGTGGGACCAGTTAGTCACATAGTCGGGACTTAACTTGGTGACTCACACTTCACAAATGAGCAAGAGCAAGAGCAGATGGTGGTGGCAGGGACAGTAGCCAAGAGACCGCTCAGCTCAGCTGGCCACAGATGCTGTAACCCGGGGGGCGGTGGGGCAGGGGGCGTTGATGAAAAGGCGAATCATTGAGCAGCAGCAGAGAATGGGAGATGCACTGACAGACGTTCCAAGCACACTGACCATGTTTGCAGAAAGAATGGAGGGGTCCGCCTCAAGTATGAGTGGTTTGATGTTGCAGGGCAATGCGATGATGTGTTCTTCCATGGGTAGAGTGGCCAGCTACGTGGAACATTAAACACTCCAAGCTAATGAATGCATGCACACCTTGACCATTGCCATATGCCTTGACCATTGCCATACTCCTTGACCATTGCCATGCCATCTTAAATAGCTTGGCAGAAACGTTGGCCTTGGCCTTACAGTGCTGATCTGCACCAAAGTGCTCTCCAACACAGTGGTAGCAGTGAAATGCGGCTGGGCCATGAGAGGGTTGATGGTGAAAAGGGGCATAGAAGTGGAAATTCCACTCAAAGAGCTTCCACTTCTCACCCGTTGCCCGCTCCACCCCCTCCCCCACCCCCCAGTCAGTAGCCGACATACTGCCTTGTCTCGCACTGGCTGAATCCGCCCCTGCACAGGTGCTGGTAGAGCAATCTTTGGCAGGGCCCTCACATGCTTCAAAACCCAGACACCATCAGCCAAGCGCCTCTCAGCAGTCAGAGCAAGGATCTGAGCAGCCTGCCTCTACCTCTGCTCAAGCCACAGGGGTCGCACAATGTTTAGTTAAAGCACATACATTTTATTCTTTTCCACCACATTCCCATCTAACCCATCCTTGGTTGCTGGGTCGCAAGTCGCCTTTGAACTTGTTTGATGATGAATGGGAAGACATGAATTGATCGGGACAAATGGGGAGATGTGGAAGGGGTGATTGGTTGTTTGCAGGACTGCTTTGTATCAGTGGCATGGGGGGGCCGTGGTGGGGGGGGGAGGGGGGCGGAGGTGGTGGGCGGGAAGACGCATGTGCTTCTGACAGTTCTCCACTGGTGCAAGCTAAGAGAACCTTGCATTAATAAGGGCATCCCTGGCAGCAACGTGAGCAGCTGGTGGTCCATTGCCCTCATCACCTTCCTCCTCCTTGTCTTTCTCCTCCTCCTCGGAATCATCCTCAGAGGATATAAGCTCTGCGACGTTCCTCCTGCAGATCCAAACCTCGCTGTTGCACAATGTTGTGCAAAGCGCAGCACATCATGACCATTCTGGGCACCCTGGCTTGGTACGTACTGAAGGGCATCTCCAGATCTGTCCAGGCACCAGAATCACATCTTCAGCATGCCGATGCCTTGTTCAATCACATCTCCGGTGGTCATATGGCATTCACGCTATATAAATAAAAGTTATTATTATTATTATTGTAACGCGTTTGGGCTTCATTGGTCGGGTTTCTGATGCGTGTCAAGTTTGAACTGGGTATCCCTCATCTTCTAGCTGCCAACTCTTAAGTCTGCTAACTGGTCCGAAGGTGTCGGGGAGTTTGGACTGCCGCAGGACGAAAGCCTGATGGCAACTCCCTGGCAATCGTGCGCACATCTGCATAGATATCATTTGTGGTTGCAAACCAGCTGCACATTGATGGAGTGGAAGCCCTGGTTGACCTGGGTGTGCCTACATTGCCCCGTGTGCGCAGTTGATGATGCCCTGCACTTGTGGGAAGCCAGCCAGGGGCGCAAGCCTGAGCACCCGCTCATTCTCATCGACAGCATCGTAGGCAAGGTTCAGTTACTTTGCAGCGCTGGCAACCTGTCCTTTGTATTGTGGGCCGCCGAATAGGAGATCCTAAACATGTCTCCAACAGAGTCCTGAAAGGATCCAGAGCCGAAAAGGTTCAGGGCGTTGCTGACTTTCAGCAGGCATCAGGTCTTTTTCTAGGAGGTTGCAAATGTCTCCATCATCTGACGCGACAACCTGAGCTTCCTGAAACATTGCTGTTCGGATATGTCAAGAAAAGGCAGCTTCTGCCTCTACACCCTGTGTCACAGGTCATGCCCCTTTGAGACGCAGTCCTCTGCTGCTGCCCTCTTTGCTGTTCAGCTACAGGTCTCTCAAGAGCAGTTTGCTGCTGCTGCTGGTTCTGGTCATATTGGTTCTCTTCTGGGCTCCAATCTAAGGCAGCCAAAGTGCCACCCATCCTGCTGTGATCAACTCACCACAAAAATACTGTGACCAACCCTTTCCCACTAGTCGGTAAGACAGCAGCTGTGAGTACTGAGTACTTACTGCAATATTTCCATGTGTTTGATTCAGCCCCCTCAATTGCCGATTTTCCTCACTGCAATGCTCCATCTCACACTCAACTAGCTCCCCGCTGGAGTGGAACTAAATTATAGAACCAGTGGGAACCTGTGCGACCTTCATCGCCTCCACGCTAGATCCAAGACCATCCCATCCTCTGTCGACGAACTACAGTACGCCCGAGGTGTACGAAAGCATGGGCCTTACACTAAACATCCGTAAGACAGAGGCCATCCACCAACCTGACCCCGCCACACAGCACTGCCACCCCCGGTCATCAAAATCTACGGCGAGGCCGTGGACAACGTGGACCACTTTCCATACCTCGGGAGCCTGCTAACAACAAGAGCAGACATTGACGACGAGGTTCAACACCGCCTCCAGTGCGCTAGCATAGTCATGGTGCCACTCATAAGAACATAAGAAATAGGAGCAGGTGTAGGCCATACGGCCCCTCGAGCCTGCTCCGCCATTCAATAAGATCATGGCCGATCTGATCATGGACTCAGCTCCACTTCCCTGCCTGCTCCCCATAATCCCTTATTCCCTTATCGTTTAAGAAACTGTCTATTTCTGTCTTAAGTTTATTTAATGCCCCAGCTTCCACAGCTCCCTGAGGCAGCGAATTCCATAGATTCACAATCCTCTGAGAGAAGACATTTTTCCTCATCTCAGTTCTAAATGGGCGACCCCTTATTCTAAGCTCATGCCCTCTAGTTCTAGTCTCTCCCATCAGTGGAAACATCCTCTCTGTATCCACCTTCTCAAGCCCCCTCATAATCTTATACGTTTCGATAAGGTCACCTCTCATTCTTCTGAGTTCCACTGAGTAGAGGCCCAACCTACTCAACCTTTCCTCATAAGTCAACCCCCTCATCCCCGGAATCAACCTAGTGAACCTTCTCTGAACTGCCTCCAAAGCAAGCATATCCTTTCGTAAATATGGAAACCAAAACTGCACGCAGTATTCCAGGTGTGGCCTCACCAATACCCTGTACAGCTGTAACAAGACTTCCCTGCTTTTATACTCCATCCCCTTTGCAATAAAGGCCAAGATTCCATTGGCCTTCCTGATCACTTCCTGTACCTGCATACAATCCTTCTGTGTTTCATACCCCAGGTCCCGCTGTACTGCAGCACTTTGCAATCTTTCCCCATTTAAATAATAACTTGCTCTTTGATTTTTTCTGCCAAAGTGCATGACCTCACACTTTCCAACATTATACTCCATCTGCCAAATTTTTGCCCACTCACTTAGCCTATGTCCTTTTGCAGCTTTTTTATGTTCTCCTCACACATTGCTTTTCCTCCCATCTTTATATCATCAGCAAACTTGGCTACATTACACTCAGTCCATTCTTCCAAGTCGTTAATATAGATTGTAAATAGTTGGGGTCCCAGCACTGATCCCTGCGGCACCCCACTCGTTACTGATTGCCAACCAGAGAATGAAACATTTATCCCGACTCTCTGTTTTCTGTTAGTTAGCCAATCTTCTATCCATGCTAATATATTACCTCCAACCCCGTGAACTTTTATCTTGTGCAGTAACCTTTTGTGTGGCACCTCATTAAATGCCTTCTGGAAGTCCAAATCCACCACATCCATTGGTTCCTCTTTATCCACCCTGTTTGTTACATCCTCAAAGAATTCCAGCAAATTTGTCAAACTTGACTTCCTCTGAGGGGTTTTTGTAAAGGCAGCCTGACACACTCGAATTAAAGGCAGGAGCCGACGGGTTGCAGCTGGCGTGCTTGCATTTTTGCCAGTTTTAACACTCCCACCCGCACCTAAACCCATACAGGTTAAAATTCCCCCCTGCCTTACTCAGTAAGAATTCTTGGGGGTGAAATTGTCCCACACCCTGATTGGGGGCAATAACCTTCTGGGGCGGGAATTTTAGCGCCCGGCACGGAAGTCCCGTCCCCGCCGCGGAATTGCCCTTACCGCCCCTGAAAGGAAGCGGAGAGCAACCTCCTGGGTTCCACTTCCTTTGGGGGTGGTAACTGGGGCGCTACTGGAGCAGGGGGTCAAGCACTACGCGGATGCTCTGCGTAGCACTGACGCGTTTCAATGCCCCTCCCATTCGCTTAAAGGGGCGGGCCGCTGCGCACTCTGCACGGCCTCTGATAGCCTCCACAGGGCTATCAAAGCAGCGTGCGACCGGGCCAGCAGTCCGGCAACCAAGACGGAGTGCTGGGCTTCACGATGGCGGCCACCCGAGAGTCTGTCGAAAAAATTGATGCCGGCCCGGGGCGCTGGTGCCCGCCTCTTTAAGCACCGCCACGTGAACGGATGTCAGCCAGCTTCACGACCCGTGGGTCAATTTCCCCCGCGGGCGGGAAGGGGTCGGTGCAAGGCGGTGATGGATCACGCGTAGCGCCCACACAAACTCCCGAGCAATTTCCCGGGAGGTGGTAGCGCCCTTCCTTTCCCCAGGCAAATACTGTCTTGCCCACAGGAGGCGCTAACGGTAATATAAAAAGTGCCAATTTTGCCCCCTTCAATCTGATTGGTTAAGGAGACACACCATTGCTTTCACACAGGTCCCCTGCAGAAGGCGCCACACTCTAGGTTTTCTAATAACCGCGGCTTCCAGTGCAAAAATGCACAGCAAGTGTAATGAACAGCTAATGCGTTCATTCACCGCTGACTGCTAAATCCAGCCCATTACTGGCTGGTCTCCATGAGTATGTGTCTGCCTGACATCAGTGGACTATATCCACTTCACTTCTGCTTGGTTGAAACATCTCATTTTTGGCTCTTGAAAGATGTAAATTTAATAGTAATAATCTGGTTTTGGCATTGAGGGAGCCCATGCTGGCCACACACAAGTGCTCGATGCACCAAAGATAATGTATTTGGTCAAATTATGTCTTACCCATTGTAATGTATTTGCATCATGGGTCTTTTGCTTAAAAATTCATAGCAACATATTGCTATTAAAAACTAGTTGGTTTATTAACAGCGGTTTAACAATCAAACTACACATTACCAGTTCATCTACTGGGCTCACAACCGCATACCTCATTTTGAATGACCTAGACCCAACTGACTGGGGTTTTATTGAGTTTTGTGAACATCACATGACTGGCCAAGCCACTCACAATGCAACAGCTCTACAAACCTGTGAGCATACTCACAGATGCATACATTATACCCATAAAACAACTGGTCCTAAATATCTGTCTCGGGTGGTGGCACATCAGTCAATGGAACTGAATATTGGTGCTTCATATAATGAATGGGCGATCCAATACCGCCCCTTGTGGGCCACAGCCTGAGACAAATATTTAGGTCCTGATGCAGCCCAGCTGTGTTATCGGGAAGTATCCACCTGGTGAATATATGATTCCAATTAATTTGACCCAGGAACAGAGGGAGCCACTGAGTTTAATTAATCTTCAATATTTATTCAGCTACATGTTTAATTTCAAGCTAACCTTACCTGCATTTGCTTACATTACATAACATAGTCCCATTCTTATCTATGCTTATGTTGACACCGATCGGGATTTATCCTTACATAGAATTTTACAACACAGAAACAGGCTAGTCAGCCAAAGAGGTGTTTGTGCTCCACATGAGTCTCGTCCCACCTTATTCATATCACCCAATTAACATAACCTTCTATTCCTTTCTCCCTCAAGTACTTATCTAGCTTCCCCTTAAATGCATCTATGCTATTTGGTTCAACCACTCCACGTGGTAGCGAGTTCCACTTTCACACCACACTGTGAGTGATAAGTTTCTCCTGAATTCCTTATTGGATTTATTAGTGACTATCTTACATTGGTGGCCCATAATTTTGGACTCCCCACAAATCGAAACATCTTCTCTACATCTATCCTATCAAACCCCTTCATCATTTTAAAGATCTCTGTCCTCTCAGCCTTCTCTCCGCTAGAGAAAAGAGCCTCAGTCTGTTCAGTCCATCCTGATAGTTGTACCCGCTCAGTCCTGGTATCATCTTTGTAAATCTTTTTTGCACTTTCTCCAGTGCTCCTTTTTACAATATGGACACCAGAACTGTGCACAATACTGCAGATATAGTCTAAACAAGGTTCTATATAAGTTTAGCATACACTCTCTGCTTTTGAATTTTATGCCTCTAGAAATGAACCCCAGTGCTCTGACTATTAGAGGATGAGTGTTCTTACTTATAAGTTACTGCTCAAAATAATATGGTTCATCATCATCATCATCATAGGCAGTCCCTTGGAATCGAGGAAGACTTACTTCCACTCCTGAACAGTCCAATACGAGAGCCACAGACTCTGTCACAGGTGGGTCAGATAGTCATTGAGGGAAGGGTTGGGTGGGACTGGTTTGCCGCACGCTCTTTCCGCTGCTTGCACTTGATTTCTGCATGCACTCGGCGTTAAGACTCGAAGTGCTCAGCGCCCTCCCAGATACATTTTCTCCACTTAGGGCGGTCTTTGGCCAGGGACTCCCAGGTGTCAGTAGGGATGTCACATTTTATCAGGGTGGCTTTGAGGGTGTCCTTGTAACGTTTCCGCTGTCCACCTTTGGCTCATTTGCCGTGAAGGAGCTCTGAATAGAGCACTTGCTTTGGGAGTCTCGTGTCTGGCATGTGAACTATGTGGCCTGCCCAGCGGAGCTGATCGAGTGTGGTCAGTGCTTCAATGCTGGGGATGTTAGCCTGGACAAGAACGCTGATGTTGGTGCACCTGTCCTCCCAGGGTTCACGGCATTATAGGTAGATATTCATAGATTTATTAAGTATATGATAACTATTGACAATAATTAAACATACACTTAGCAGCACTTATGGCAACACCATGCCAGTTCACTATTGAATTCACACACATTAACAGTTTCGAAATCAAAGATTTTCAAGGGTGATTAGGCCTAATCGAATTCTTTTATACCCTTTCTTTAATCCTGTTATGTTTCAGCATTGCCTAAACTTCCTTTATTGTCTATCAGTGACTTCAGTTTTACATATCCTGATTGATCTGTCATTCACATCTTTAGACTGAAGGCAATTACATAAATTCATGGTATCAAAGGCCTTCAAACCATTTGTGAGGGTGTTACTTTTCAACCACACTACACTGTATCCCTTTGGCAGATAATGTTTACCAAAGTTGCCTTCGCATGCAGCTGTTAGTCTAATCGATACAACCCTTTTCTAACCATCATGAAAATGTCATACCTCTCCTGCAATCCTGTGAAGTTAAAGACGAATAAGCTACAAGATACCATGTTATCTACACACCCACTCGCATCTCTAAAACCTCACGAACATTTTATAAGTTAGTTACAGGATCTGTTTATAGCAAAGGGATAATCAAAATACTAATGAGATCAGCTACAATTGAAAAGTTACTGGAGACAGTTACTATAAAGAGAAATCAATAGCAGTACCATCTGATTAACCATTTCCAAACATGGCCTTTACTCACATCTCCTAATTTGCTTATCTTCAGGCTACTGTTATTTCTACCAGATCCCTCCCTCAGTCTTACCTACAGCCCTATTTATCCTTTACGCTCGGCCCTTGGTCCCACTTCGGTTCAGGTGCAGCCCGTCCCATCGGTACAGCTCCTTCCTGTCCCAGTACTGATGCATGTGTCCCACGAAATAGAACCCTTCCTTTCCACAACACTTTCAGCCACACATTCATATGCCAGATCTGTCTTATCTCTTTGCCAATTAGCACATAGCTCGGGTAGTAATCCCGAGATTATCACCCATGGGGTTCTGCTTTTTAATTTAGTTCCTAGCTGCTGATGATCCTTTAGCAGGACCCTGCTTTCCCAATGTCATTGATCCCAACATGAACCATGACAACTGGATCTTCACCCTCCCTTTCCAACTTCCTTTCCAGTTGCTCCGAGATATCTTTTACCCTGGCACCAGGTAGGCAACACATCCTCTTGGACTCTTGGACGTGACTGCAGAGAATGCTATCTATCCCCCTAATTATGGAATCCTCCATGACTACATCTTTCTATTTCTATTCTATTTCTATTTTCTCCTCTCCTTGGACTGTCTCTTCCCCACAGTGCCATGGTTCGCATTCTAGCCATCCTCCCTGCAGTCTTCATCCTTATCCCCACAGGTAGCAAGTACGTCGTACCTGTTGGATAGGACCAGTGTCCGTGGTACCTCCTTCTCTGTCTCCCCTAGGTTCTCCCTGCGCTGCTGACTGATAATCATGCACTCCCCTTCTTGCACCTGTTTTACTATGAGGTGTGTATGTACTCTAGAGTAAAGTATCCAGAAATCCTTCCGCGCCCCCCCCCACCCCCCCGGCATATGTCAGAGTATCAATAACTCGCAGAGGGAGTGCAATGAAGGTTCATCAGATTGATTCCTGGCATGAGGGGATTGTTCTATGAGGAGAGATTGAGCAAACTAGACCTATATTCTCTAGAGTTTAGAAGAATGAGAGGTGATCTCATTGAAACATACAAAATTCTTACAGGGCTTGACAGGGTAGATGCAGGGAGGATGTTTTCTTTGGCTGGGGAATCTAGAACCAGGGGTTACAGTCTCAGAAATAGGGGTCGCCATTTAGGACTGAGATGAGGAGAAACTTCTTCATTCAGAGGGTGGTGTATCTTTGAAATTTTCTATCCCAGAGGGCTGTGGAGGCTCAGTATTGAGTAAATTCAAGACAGAGATCAATAGATTTTTGAATATTATGAAGATCATGGGATGTGGGGACAGTGCAGGAAAGTGGAGTTGATCTTATTGATTGGCAGAGCAGGCTCGAGGGGCCGAATAGCCTACTCCTGCTCCTAATAGCTCAATGACTCTGAGCCGTAGTATCTCAAGGCAGAGACATGTCCCACAGATGTGATCATCCACGACAGTCTTGCTGTCCACAAATTCCCACAGTCTTCATTGTCTGGAGATTGTCAACTTCTGACATTCCACCAGCTTCTGTTCTCTTGTCGATGACCGAGTAGTTTCACCTAACTACTTTGGGCTTTTATAATCCACTTGTTTATGACTAGATTTCTTATTGTTTTAAGCATCTTCAAAATCTTTTTGCATATTACTTTTCTGCAGTCCATTATATCCAAATCATTGGAGCCTTTGCAATGGCAGGTGGCACATATATTTTAATTGACATTGATAATTAACCATTCCCAATGTAGTTCAATTTTTATAGAAACTTAATATTAGTTAGTATTGCATAATGATTCATAATAAATATGTAGTAACATCTAAGTTCATTCAAAAATAATGGGCGTGAAATTGTGATCGTTAGTGGCTATTTTTGTGGTGCTACGAGTGCCCCTACAGTTCCAAAATGCACGCACTTTTGGGAAATGTGTCAGACTTTGAATTGGTGAAGACGTTAGCGGTGCATATTGAACCGCTGGAAGTATGCAGAGAAGGTAGATCCTGCAATAGTGATTGGATGCCAGCAGTGCTCAACACTCCAATTGTTGTAACCTCACACATCATCATCATAGGCAGTCCCTCGAAATTGAGGAGGACTTGCTTCCACTCTAAAATTGAGTTCTCAGGTGACTAAATAGTCCAACACGGGAATTACAGTCTCTGTCACAGGTGGGATAGACAGTGGGTGAAGGAAAGGGAGGGTGGGGAGTCGGGTTTGCCGCATGCTCCTTCCGCTGCCTGCGATTGTTTTCTGCATGCTCTCGGCAACGAGACTCGAGGTACTCAGCGCCCTCCCCGGATGCACTTCCTCCACTTAGGGCGGTCTTTGGCCAGGGTATCGGTGGGGATGTTGCACTTCATCAAGGAGGCTTTGAGGGTGTCCTTGAAATGTTTCCTCTGCCCACCTGGGGATCGCTTGCTGTGTAGGAGTTGCGAGTAGAGCGCTTGCTTTGGGAGTCTTGTGTTGGGCATGCGGACAATGTGGCCCGCCCAACAGAGCTGATTGAGTGTGGTCAGTACTTCGATGCTGGGGATGTTGGCCTGATCGAGAACACTAATGTTGGTGCGTCTATCCTCCCAGGGGATTTGCAGGATCTTGCGGAGACATCGTTGATGGTATTTCTCCAGCAATTTGAGCTGTGTAACCTCACACAGCTCAACATGTATTCAGGAACCCCCCCTCCCCAAACAGAGATCATCAACTACTTACAGGTTAGTTCGTAGTTGTTTATTTTCTGGCTGTTGCTATGATTCCACAAGTGTATTTGTTTAGTCATTCACAGGAAGTGAGTATTGCTGGCAAGGCCAGCATTTATTGCCCGTCCCTAATTGCCCTTGAGTTTCAAGTTGCAAAAGTCTATAGGGAGTGGTGTAGTAGGAATTTTCGCTGACTTCAAAGCTTCTGCACAAACCAGTTGCTCCCAGTCATGGGTGCACTAGTTGAAATTCCCCATGAAATACAGCATGGCTTGGAGAATAAACAGAAACCACATAGAGCAGGACAAGCTGCTCAAAGAGGGAGGAGGAGGATGGGGAGAAGGGCTCTCAGCAGGAGGCCATATCCGCCCAGGGTGTAAGGACATCCTCACTGAAATCTGTCACCTGCTGCAGTCACAACTGCAACCTTAGAGCAGGGCAAGGACTGCATTGCCAGTGACTGTGAAGATGACCATGCGTTGAACCTTTATGTGTCTGGCTCCTTCCAGGCTGGAGCTAGAGCCATTTGCAACATTTCGCAGTTTGCTGTTCACTGTTTTATAAGAGAGGTCACTAAGGCTCTCTATTGAAAGGGAGCACTTGCCGTCAGCTGTACAATTCTCTCGTGCCAGAGTGAAGCAGGCAGGGCAAGCATGTGGCTTCACTATGATTGCAGCTTCTCCGTGATGTAGGGTGCCATTGACTGTATACACGTCGCTTTGCGGGCGCTGCCTGGCAACTCCACCATATACCGAAACCGAAAGGGATTCCACTCCCTCAACGTCCAGCTGGTGTATGACCATAGACAGTGCATTATGCCAATCAATGCCCAGTATCTTGGCAGCAGTCATGATGCCTTCATTCTGCGTCAGTTTGCTGTGCACGTTGCATTTCAGTCACCCTGGAAAACCAAAGGGTGGCAACTGGGTGACAAGGGCAACTGTTCACGACATGGCTCATGACTCTGGTGTGCAACCCACGCACATCTGGGCACCATGCATACAATGAAAGCCATGCTGCCACACGACATGTGATAGAGCAGACCATTGGCATGCTGAAACAACGCTCCCGCTGCCTGCACCGCTCTGGAGGAGCCCTGTAGTACGCGGCAGAGCGGGTGTTGAGATTTGTGCATGCTGCATCACCTCGCCATCGGGAGGGCACAACACTTGCCATCAGCTACACAATAAGCAGCTGAGGAGCAATAGCATGAGGAGGAGGAGGAAGAGAAAGGGAGGAGGCAACCTAGACAGCCCCTTTCGGACTGGCCTGTCCATGAAGAACTGATCCGATTGCAATATCAATAACCGCAACCCCAATTCCCCATTCACCAACAGTCCCATCGTTCTTACCTTCCCTCCATCACTGATCATCGCAGAGTCCACTTGGCCACAGTGCAAAAATAAAAGCCACCACAAAATAAACATTCCACACCAAATTTATAAATCAAATCATGCCAAAGTGCATGCAAATGTAAACTAATCACCCTTGTGCATTCTCTTAGAGCCTGTCTTCCATGTGCCAATGCCTGTCCTAGTGCTCCTACACAGTGCTACTCCAGTGGCTGGCGGAAGGCTACTGACTTTCAGTGGGGGACACTGCAGGACGACTTCGGGCAGCTCTGAGACCAGAAGGCCCGGCTGCGGATTGCAGTCTGGGCTGTCCCAGCTAACCGGCAACAGCAAGGACACTAGCGGAATGGCAATAGTGGCAGGATGATTGCTGTCATCCTGAGAGCGGACAGTAGGTTTGTGCCCCATGGAGCCACCGCCATTCCCCCGGGGTGGCACCAAAGCAGTTGGAGGACAGATTGCTGGAGTGCTGTGACATTCGGCAAGCCCCTTTGGACTCTTTAATCCAAAGCCATGATGGCAGCGAGGTGACCTTGCCTGACAGCAGTCTGAGCTTCCACTGCAGCACTCAGACATTGGGTGGCTTCTGCTTGTGCTGCAATGGAAGCTGAGATATCGGCCATCAGATACTGCATCACGGCTGGGTCCACAACTGTGCGAATGGAAAAGGAAAATACATCCTTCCTATCCACTCTATCTAGACCCCTCATACTTTTATGCACCTCAATTAAATCTCCCCATAGTAACATAGAAACATAGAAAATAGGTGCAGGAGTAGGCCATGTGGCCCTACGAGCCTGCACCGCCATTCAATAAGATCATGGCTGATCATTCCCTCAGTACCCCTTTCCTGCTTTCTCTCCATACCCCTTGATCCCCTTAGCCGTAAGGGCCATATCTAACTCCCTCTTGAATATATCCAATGGACTGGCATCAACAACTCTCTGCGGCAGGGAATTCCATAAGGAGCTCTTTCATAGTGCTCAACAAAAATATATTCCAGTGAAAAAGAAGGGTGGTAAGAGAAGGGATAACCAGCCATGGATAACCAAGGAAATAAAGGAGAGTATCAAATTAAAAACCAATGCGTATAAGGTGGCCAAGGTTAGTGGGAAACTAGAAGATTGGGAACATTTTAATCGACAGCAAAGAATGACTAAGAAAGCAATAAAGAAAGGAAGATAAATTACGAAAGTAAACTTGCGCAAAACATAAAAACAGATAGTAAAAGCTTTTATCGATATATAAAACGGAAGAGAGTGACTAAAGTAAATGTTGGTCCCTCAGAAGATGAGAAGGGGGATTTAATAATGGGAAATGTGGAAATGGCTGAGACCTTAAACAATTATTTTGCTTCGGTCTTCACAGTGGAAGACACAAAAACCATGCCAAAAATTGCTGGTCACGGGAATGTGGGAAGGGAGGACCTTGAGCAATCACTATCACTAGGGAGGTAGTGCTGGACAGGCTAAAGGGACTCAAGGTAGACAAGTCCCCTGGTCATGATGAAATGCATCCCAGGGTATTAAAACAGATGGCGGAAGTTATAGCAGATGCATTCGTTATAATCTACCAAAATTCTCTGGACTCTGGGGAGGTACCAGCAGATTGGAAAGCAGCTAATGTAACGCCTCTGTTTAAAAAAGGGGGCAGACAAAAGGCAGGTAACTATAGGCCGGTTAGTTTAACATCTGTAGTGGGGAAAATGCTTGAAGCTATCATGAAGGAAGAAATAACGGGACATCTAGATAGGAATAGTGCAATCAAGCAGACGCAACATGGATTCATGAAGGGGAAATCATGTTTAACTAATTTACTGGAATTTTTGAAGATATAACGAGCATGGTGGATAGAGGTGTACCGAATTATGTGGTGTATTTAGATTTCCAAAAGGCATTTAATAAGGTGCCACACAAAAGGTTACTGCAGAAGATAAAGGTACATGGAGTCAGAGGAAATGTATTAGCATGGATCAAGAATTGGCTGGCTAACAGAAAGCAGATAGTCGGGATAAATGGATCCTTTTCGGGTTGGAAATCGGTGGTAAGTGGTGTGCCACAGGGATCGGTGCTGGGACCACAACTGTTTACAATATACATAGATGACCTGGAAGAGGGGACAGAGTGTCGTGTAACAAAATTTGCAGATGGCACAAAGATTAGTGGGAAAGCGGGTTATGTAGAGGACAGAGAGAGGCTGCAAAGAGATTTAGATAGGTTAAGCGAATGGGCTAAGGTTTGGCAGATGGAATACAATGTCGGAAAATGTGAGGTCATCCACCTTGGAAAAAAAAAAACAGTAAAAGGGAATATTATTTGAATGGGGAAAAATTACAACATGCTGCGGTGCAGAAGGACCTGGGGGTCCTTGTGCATGAAACTCTTTTTGGATTTTTTTTTTTATTCGTAGCCAATCTTTCCAATTCTTTGTCAAATCACAAACGCCAGAGGTCACCTTGCACACATCAAGGATCACTCTGCGCCAATGCTCTTAGCCAAAAGGCCGAGAGCCACTGCACCGTTCCTGGAAGTACTGCAATACCAGGTTCGTGCCATGGAGGTGGATGGGTCAGCAACCCCACACACCTCCGTGGAGGTGGATGGGTCAATCCACCCCACCCACCCACCTCCTATTTCCAAAAAGCATAGGAGAACCACCTTCCTGATCCAGGGAGAACCACTTTGGGGTCATGGTTACTCCCCTGTCAGGTCAGTTACGCATGATCTTCTTGTGCATGAAACTCTTTTTGGAGTTCACCTGCAAAAACATAAAACATTAAACCGTGCCACCCGACCTGGGTGACACACCAGACATTTACAAGGCCCTTTTTTCCTTTTTTTTTGTTTTTTTTTTGTGTTTTTCATTTTTTGGGGTTTTTTTTTTTGGGGCGCTAAAATCACATTTTTCCAGTGCCCCCTATAAAAGGGAAGGGGACACTAAAAGCACCGGCAATTAAAACAAATTAAACTTTAAAACGTAAAATCAAATTAAAATTTGGTTGCCGGGCGTGATGATGCACTCCAGTCCCTCCGGTGCCCACCTCTCGCGGAAGGCCGCGAGCGTACCGGTGGAAACCGCGTGCTCCATCTCCAAGGACACCCTGGACCGGATGTAAGAGCGGAAGAGAGGCAGGCAGTCAGGTTGAACGACCCCCTCGACCGCCCGCTGCCTGGACCGGCTGATGGCACCCTTGGCCGTGCCCAGGAGCAGTCCTACGAGGAGGCCCTCGGACCTACCTGCTCCCCTCCGCACAAGGTGTTCTTGTGCATGAATCCCAAAAAGTTAGTTTGCAGGTGCAGCAGGTAATCAGGAAGGCGAATGGAATGTTGGCCTTCATTGCGAGAGGGATGGAGTACAAAAGCAGGGAGGTCCTGCTGCAACTGTACAGGGTATTGGTGAGACCGCACTTGAAGTACTGCGTGCAGTTTTGGTCACCTTACTTAAGGAAGGATATACTAGCCTTGGAGGGGGTACAGAGATGATTCACTCGGCTGATTCCGGAGATGAGGGGGTTACCTTATGATGATAGATTGAGTAGACTGGGTCTTTACTCGTTGGAGTTCAGAAGGATGAAGGGTGATCTTATAGAAACATTTAAAATAATGAAAGGGATAGACAAGATAGAGGCAGAGAGGTTGTTTCCACTGGTCGGGGAGACTGGAACTAGGGGGCACAGCCTCAAAATACGGGGGAGCCAATTTAAAACCGTGTTGAGAAGGAATTTCTTCTCCCAGAGGGTTGTGAAATTCTGTGAAATCTGTGGAATTCTCTGCCCAAGGAAGCAGTTGAGGCTAGCTCATTGAATGTATTCAAATCACAGATAGATAGATTTTTGACCAATAAGGGAATTAAGGGTTATGGGGAGCAGGCAGGTAAGTGGAGCTGAGTCCACGGCCAGATCAGCCATCATCTTTTTCAATGGCGGAGCAGGCTCGAGGGGCTAGATGGCCTACTCCTGTTCCTAATTCTTATGTTCTTGTGTTCTTATTAACAACTCTCTGAGTGAAGAAGTTTCTCCTCATCTCAGTCCTAAATGGCCTACCTCTTATCCTAAGACTATGTCCCCTGGTTCTGGACTTCCCCAACATCGGGAACATTCTTCCCGCATCTAACCTGTCCAGTCCCGTCAGAATCTTATACGTTTCTATGAGATCCCCTCTCATCCTTCTAAACTCCAGTGAATAAAGGCCCAGCCGATCCAGTCTCTCCTCATATGAGTCAAGCCATCCCTGGAATCAGTCTGGTGAACCTTCGCTGCATTCCCTCAATAGCAAGAACGTCCTTCCTCAGATTAGGAGACCAAAACTGGACACAATATTCCAGGTGAGACCTCACTAAGGCTCTGTACAACTGCAGTAAGACCTCCCTGCTCCTATACTCAAATCCCCTAGCTATGAAGGCCGACGTACCATTTGCCTTCTTCACCGCCTGCTGTACCTGCATGCCCACTTTCAGTGACTGATGAACCATGACACCCAGGTCTCGTTGCACCTCCCCTTTTTCTAATCTGCCACCATCAAGATAATATTCTGTCTTTGTGTTTTTGCCACCAAAATGGATAACCTCACATTTATTCACATTATACTGCATCTGCCATGCATTTGCCCACTCACCTAACCTGTCCAATTCACCCTGCAACCTCTTAGCGTCCTCCACACAGCTCACACCGCCATCCAGTTTAGTGTCATCCGCAAACTTGGAGATATTACACTCAATTCCTTCATCTGAATCGTTAATGTATGTTGTAAAGAGCTGGGGTCCCGGCACTGAGCCCTGCGGCACTCCACTAGTCACTGCCTGCCATTCTGAAAAGGACCCGTTTATCCCAACTCTCTGCTTCCTGTCTGCCAACCAGTTCTCTATCCACATCAGTACATTACCCCCAATACCATGCGCTTTGATTTTGCACACCAATCTCTTGTGTGGGACCTTGTCAAAAGCCTTTTGAAAGTCCAAATACACCACATCCACTGGTTCTCCCTTGTCCACTCTGCTAGTTACATCCTCAAAAAATTCCAGAAGATTCGTCAAGCATGATTTCCCTTTCATAAATCCATGTTGACTTGGTCTGATCCTGTAACTGCTTTCCAAATGCGCTGCTATTTCATCTTAACGATTGATTTCAACATTTTCCCCACTACTGATGTCAGGCTAACCGGTCTATAATTACCCGTTTTCTCTCTCCGTCATTATTTTTAAAAGTGGTGTTACATTAGCTACCCTCCAACCCATAGGAACTGATCCAGAGTCGATAGACTGTTGGAAAATGATCACCAATGCATCCAATATTTCTAGGGCCACTTCCTTAAGTACTCTGGGATGCAGACTATCAGGCCCCGGGGAGTTATCTGCCTTCAATCCCATCAATTTCCCAAACACAATTTTCTGCCTAATAAGGATAGCCTCCTTCTCACTAGACCTACTGTCCCCTAGTACAATCAGAAGGTTATTTGTGTCTTTCTTCGTGAAGACAGAACCGAAGTATTTGTTCAATCGGTCTGCCATTTCTTTGTTTCCCATTATAAATTCACCTGAACCCGACTGCAAGGGACCTAGGTTTGTCTTCACTAATCTTTTTCTCTTCACATATTTATCAAAGATTTTGCAGTAGCCCCAGTGTATCGAATTTTTCCTCATAGCTATAATTTTCCAGTCCTGACAACACCCTTGTAAATCTCCTCTGTACCCTCTCTAGTGCAATCATATGCTTCCTATAATGTGGTGACCAGAACTGCACGCAGTACTCTAGCTGTGGCCTAACTTGTGTTGTATACAGTTCAAGCATAACTTCCCTGCTCTTATATTCTATGCCTCGGCTAATAAAGGAAAGCATTCTGTATGCCTTTTTAAGTAAATTATCGATCTGTCCTGCTATGGATCTGTGGACATACACGTAAGGTGTCTCTGTTCCTTCACACCTCTCAGTATCCTCCCATTTATTGTATATTCCCTTTCCTTGTTGCCCCTCCCCAAATGCATTACCTCACATTTTTCCGGATTGAATTCCATTTTCCACTTTTCTGCCCAACTGACCAGTTCATCGATATATTCCTGCAGTCTGAAGCTTTCCTCCTCACTGTCAACCACACAGCTAATTTTTGTATTATCTGCAAACTTTTTCATCATGCCTCCTACATTTAATTCTAAATCGTTAATATATATTACTAACAGCAAGGGACCTAGCACTGAGCCCTGTGGAACTTCACCGGAAACAGATTTCCAGTCGCAAAAATACCCGTCAACAATTACCCTTTGCTTCCTGCCACTGAGCCAATTTTGGATCCAATTTGTCACTCTCCCAGTTTCTTTGTTTGCTCAATCAAAACCTCTCAGAATTTTGAGCACCTCTATTACATCTCCACTTAACCTTCTCTGCTCCAAGTTATATTGTGATTATTTTGTGAATTTTGCTGTGATTGAGGTGCTGGATGTCCGAGCCCAGGGAATAGAATCATAGAAATTTACAGCACGGAAGGAGGCCAGTTCGGCCCATCATGTCCGCGCCAACCGACCAGAGCTATCCAGCCTATTCCCACTTTCCAGCTCTTGGTCCATGGCCCTGTAGGTTACGGCACTTTAAGTGCACATCCAAGTATTTTTTTAAATGTGCTGAGGCTCTCTGCCTCTACCACCCTTTCAGGCAGTGAGTTCCAGACCCCCACCACCCTCTGGGTGAAGAAATTTCCCCTCATATCTCCTCTATACCTCCCCCCAATTACTTTAAACCGATGCCCCCTGATTGTTGACCCCTCTGCCAAGGAAAACAGGTCCTTCATATCCACTCTATCTAGGCCCTTCATAATTGTATCCACCTCAATCAGGTCTCCCCTCACCCTCCTCTGTTCCAAAGAAAACAGACCCAGCATCTCCAATCTTTCCTCATAGCCAAAATTCTCCAGTCCAGGCAACACTCTTGTAAATCTCCTCTGCACACTTTCCAGTGCAATCACATCTTTCCTGTAATGTGGTGACCAGAACTGCACATTGTACTCCAGCTGCGGCCTAACCAGTGTTTGGCATAATGAGATGGAAAGCAAGTTATATTTAAACTCTAACTTCACAGAATATACAAATTCCTTAGTTACTTATTGTTCTTTAGATATCAATGCAAATTTATTGCTTGCGTAAAACGGAAATCATTTTTTGTTTAAACTTTTATAAAATGTAACTTTTGATTCTGTTCATGAACCAAAATTATTCTTGACCATTGATTCTAAGTCGCAGTTCGATCTTCCTCTCAATGAGTGAAGAACATTTAGTATGACATTTGTTTCTGTACAAAAAAACAGTCTGCTCTTAAACAACAGGTTTGCAGAGTTTGCAGATACTCAGTCCAGAAAGATTTTAAGAGTTGACATTTTTATTGCAGTGTAATATTCTATCCCTTCCACTTATCTGTTGTCATGTTATTGACATGAGAAGAACATATTAGCAACAAGACTGGCAGCAATAATGGTCACCACAATTTTCTTTTCAAAAGTTGCAGAAAGAAATCACTAAAGTAAGACAAGAGAATGATAAATAGGACTATTCTGGTGCAGGGGCTCAAAGCAGTAATTGTAGGTTACAAAATCTCCATGAAGGAGATATTCAGCTTGTGCCCAAAATGGGCTCAGGACAACCGCGTTGTTCGTCCAAGGTAAGGGGTTGCTGTGCACGGCGATGATGTCATCGCCAGTTGCGTGGTGGGCCAGAGCACTACTGGCGGGGCACAGTGCTACCGTGGCAGCGCCTCTGCTAACTCCTGCGCAATTTTGCGTGAAAACTGTTTGACGCCGTGTTGGCACTCCCTGGAGGCATTAACAGGCATTGCTAAACAAGGCAATTTTGACCCCATTCTTTATCAAAACTCTTGTTGTGCAGAGGTTGTTTGGTGAGTGCTTGATGACTATGTCTTGTATTTTGTCTGAAAGCCCTATGCTTGTGTTTGGGTTGACAGAAGGAAAGGGACTGATGTTGGAAGGGACTGTTGCTGTCGGGGCTGTTGCTGTAGATTTTAGCTGAAGCACTCCTGGATGAGCTTCTGTCAACGAGCTCTTGTAGCTGGCAGGATAAGTGGGCCTTGCTCTTCCTCATCACCCTTAGTGGTTTCCTGTCACACAAACTCCTCCGCCTCCTATTCTTCCTCTGCAGTTGGCTCGATGGTTTGGCCCCTCTGGATGGCAACTTGTGCAGCAAGCAGCAGACAATGATGATGCTAGAGACAGTGGAGGCGCTACTTCAGGGTGCCTCAGGTCTGTTGCATCAGAGCTCGAGTGGAGGCATGGCAGATTGGACCTTATCTCTCCATTTGTGCTCAGGTTCCTGAGAGGAACTTGGTGCTGCAGCAAGTGACCAGAGCTCTGTGACAGCCTCCCTGATAAAGCGGAGCCTCCTCCCACACTGCTCCTCGCTGAAGTGCCAGTAACAAGTCTTGTACACTGGGTGTGGGGTAAAGCTGGCCTCCTTCTGTCTCTTCTCTCTGCAGCTGCAGCTCCCTGGACACTAGCCTGCTCCTCTTCCTTCTGCTCTCCCAGTCACAATGGCACTGCACGGACCAAGCGCATTGAAACCAATCACAAGTTAGCACCTGGCCAAAAGCTCTATATTGATTCACCAAAATACTTTCATTTTTGGGCAATTTCAACCCCAAACTCCCCAGAAAGCTCAAAAGCAGCAGGCTAGTCGTCCAAATAAACTAATCAGTGGTTTACCTGAGGGCAGCTGATTCATTTAAATATCGCGAGAAATGGAGCCCTCCGGGCTGTTCCCATTCAATTCTGTGACATTCAAAATGGTAATGGGTGAATTCTGTGTGGGAAGCATGCTTTCAGTGATATAGTGCTCATTTTTTGGCGCTAAAACTGGCGTTCTCAAGATGGAATTCCCCCTAAATGTGGTACAATGAAAACGAGTATTAAAGCAGCTTTGTCTATGTATAAACATCCTCTGTGCTAGTTTACAAAGTGATTTGAACTGCTTTTTGTTGACTTTACAAGAGTACGCTTTTACCTCTTTATATTTAGGGCTTCTAGGAATGGTGGCTCACGTGATGTATACTCAAGTGTTCCAGGTGACAGTCAGTCTTGGACCCGAGGACTGGAGACCATACTCCTGGGACTATGGGTGGTCATTCTGGTATGAAGCTTCACATCATTTAAATTATGGGTCAATATGTTCATCCTATGGCCAATATTTATCCCTCAATCAACATAACAAAAAAACGTTGCTGTTGGAGAGAGTTTGCTGTGCTCATTTGCTGTCATGTTTCCTACATTACAACACTTCAAAAGTAATTCATTGGCTGTAAGGCGCTTTGGGAGGTCCTGAGGTCGTGAAAGGCGCTATATAAATTCAAATCTTTCTTTTTTTGCTTTACATTTTTAATGATCGTTATTGGCTTTTATTACTCCTTTCCTTTGGATAATGTTCCATTCATTGTTAGACGTTGGAGAATAATGCAGGGGCTGCTGGTCCTGACTTACTTCTGACTTGTTATGTAATGTTGGCAAAATGAATGATATAAAAAGGTTGCTAAGGAGACATTGTTCATAAATGAAAAAACTATGGGGCCAAAATTGCCCCTTTCCTTAAAGCCGGTTACCAGCGGAAATCAGCGGACACGCTGTGGAGTGCAATGACCGCCGATTTTTCGTGTAATGGCCACCATCATCAAAATTCTGCTCCTGCGCATTCCCGGCGGTGACCCCCCCGCCACCGCTCCGCTGCTGCTGAGCCATCCTAAATGTGTCATTACAGTGCCCAACGCCAATGTTCCCCTCGACGGCGAAATTCCGCCGAAAATATCTTCCTCCCGTCGGGCGGTGCCAAAAGCTGCTTTTCTCAGACGGTGCAGTGAGGCTGTGGCCTTCTGAAATGGTTGTGTGACTCCCATTAAAGGGGAGGACGTACTGTTGCTGCCGCCGTGTTTTTTTTTGACAGCTGACTGCCATGTCGGCCCGACAGTTATGCCCCCTAGGTTCGGCCGCGCCGCCAACAGGCAGCCTGGCACCCCCTCTTGGGTGCCAGGCCGCTGACCCGGCCTAAACCCTCCCTGGTGGCCCAGTGGAACGAACTTTAAAAATTGCGCAGCCTCTCTCCTTTAAGTGAAGGGGAGAGCCATGGTGACGCAACACAGTGATGACATCATCAGCGCTAAACTGTACCCCACTCTGTACCCCCAACTTCCGCCCCGCGAGTGTGCTCACCACCGCATATCTGCATCCATTATGACCAACCTCTGGTCCACCAAAAAAAAGGTCAAAGAGCGGAATATCACTCAAGAGGCCACCTCACATACTACGGCAATAAAAACACTTGAAACGGCGTGCGTGTGCCCCATTTCCAGCGGGGGGCAATTTCAGCCACACATGTCATCATTTTGTTTATTGATGTAGTTTAAAACATTTCCTATTTCAGTGGCTAAAACTGAGCTTATGCTTTTTGTGTAACTGTTTCCGTCTGAAACCAAAAATGCAGCAGCACTGATTTACTTCAGCATTCATCACATCCTCAAAATATAGTGGTTACAGCTGACTTCACCCAATTATTATTATTTCTCCACATTTATTGTTTATCACCATCTTTCACGCACCAAATATCCATGCATGCATTATGACTTTATCACATTAGTCAAGGCACAAGTGCAGCTGAGTGATTAAAAGATCTGAAGTGTCTGAAAGAATTGCTAACAGTCGCAGCTAAAATAGGAATGGCTTACTCTAGTCCTATCATTACAAAACAATTCAGCTTAAATGTTTCTCTGAAGGAAACAACAACACACTGGAGGATTTTTTTTCATGTGGCAAATTGTGAATGACAATAGCCGACATCTATAATCCTGGCCAATATCCTTGAAAATTAACAAAAGACATCCCTCCCATTGGTCTCGATTTTAAATGTGGGGCACAGGCCCAGAAACGGGCAGCAAGCCCAGGAATGCCAGGGTCATGGAGGCCTGGCTGATCTTAATGACCAGGCCTCATTTGCAAGAATTCTCCCAGAGTCTCGCCCGAACTCACCCAGATACATTACCTGACCCATGGGAACTGTTTGGGGAGGGGATGGGGGAAATGCTGGAGGTGGTGGGGGCGACGGTACCGGCTGTGATTAGGGGCAAAGGAGTATTTAGGTGTGAGCGGGGGGCGGAGGGCAAGGAAGGCCCAAGAATTCACCATGAGCACTCCTGGCCCACATGGAAACCTAAAATAAAGTTATAGAACTTACCTGGCCCTCTTTTAGCCCACGATTCGGCTCCCGACAAATCTGACCGGACGGGGAAGCCATCACTGCTCCCCTATTCAGGCCTCCGACTAATATCGCACTTCGGTCCTCGTGACTTCATTGGAACCCCATCTTCATATTTAAAGAGTGCCCGCTTCCTTCCTGTGGGTGCCCTACTCGACTGCTCAAAAAAGCAGGTTAAGATCGTGGCATGGCAGGAAGGTAGCGGATCAGAGAGGATAAATGACTGGCCCCAGTTTGACTGCCCCGGCCCAGTTTCCACCATGCAGGAGGAGTTAAAATCATTGCAGCAACTTTCGGCTGGAGAAGAGCTTCAGTCCATCTAGTCAACCTATCCACAGTATTACCTGGGTGCATTTCTAATAATCCTGAATTTCCATTTATTTACAAGAACCTATCCAGTTCCTTCTTGAAATCCATTAGGATTTATACTTCCATCACCCAAGCCATTTTTAAATTTGTTATGTATTTAACCCCTTGTAACCTGCATCACACACCTGTCCACCAGAGGGCCTACCTGTTGGAGTCCCAAGGGATCCCAGCATCCCTTGGGAGCACAGTATATAAGCAGGCCACCCATGAGGTACCTGCACTCTGGAACCTTAATAAAGGAGCTAAGGTCACACTTGCTCATTACACACAGTACTCAGCCAGCCCATTTATTATGAGTGTAACAATTGGCGACGAGGTAATGAACAACTGCGCGAAAATGCAAAGAACAGTCGGCATCCTGGAGAAGTTCTCAGAGAGGGCCTTCGTGGAGAGACTCGACCAATATTTCATGGCCAACGAGCTGGAAGAGGACGAGAACATGACCAAACGAAGGGCGATCCTCCTAACTGTCTGTGGGGCAACAACTTATGGCCTCATGAAGAATCTCCTGGCCCCGGCAAAACCCAACAGAGAAATCCTACGAAGAACTGTGTACGCTGGTCTGGGAGCACCTAAATCCTAAGGAAAGCATTTTGATGGCGAGATATCGGTTCTACACGTGTCAACGATCGGAAGACCATGAAGTGGCGAGCTACGTCGCCGAACTAAGGCACCTTGCAGGACATTGTGAGTTTGAGGGATTCCTAGAACAAATGCTCAGAGACTTTTTTGTACTGGGCATCGGACATGAGACAATCCTTCGCACACTGTTGACTGTAGAAACTCCAAATCTGAGTAAAGCCATAATGATAGCCCAGGCATTTATGTCCACCAGCAACAACACCAAGCAGATTTCCCAGAATAAAGAAGTTTCGGCCAGTACTGTGCATAAAGTAACGTCGGTTTTGAACAGAAATGTACAGGGCAGAACAGCTGCTGTGACCCGATCTCAATTGACCCAGAGTCCGCCATCATCTGCTAATGCAAGGCATGTAACACCCTGTTGGCGCTGCGGGGGTGATCGTCAGCCCCATCAATGCAGCTTTAAGCACTATGCATGCAATGGCTGTAGAATAATGGGACACCTCCAACGAATGCAGGCGAGCTGCAAACCACCATGTTGCAGAGGAAAATCGATCCACAGTGGATCAGACGGAATTGGAAACTCGTACTGAGGAGGCAGAGGTGTAGGGGGTACACACGTTCATGACGAAATGCCCACCAATAATGTTGAAAGTTGAACTGAATGGTATTCTAGTGTCTATGGAGCTGAACACGGGGGCAAGTCAGTCCATAATGAGTAAAACGGCCTTCGACAGGCTGTAGGGGAAGAAGGCACACAGACCCAAGCTCAGCCCCATTCACACCAAACTAAGGACCTACATCCCTGTAATTGACAGTGCTGAAGTCAAAGTCTCCTATGATGGAGCAGTACACGAACTCCCACTGTGGATTGTTCCAGTGGATGGCCCCACGTTGTTTGGCAGAAGCTGGCTGGGGAAAATCCGCTGGAACTGGGATGACATCCAAGTGCTTTCGTACGTCGACAACACCGCATGTACCCAGGTTCAAAGCAAATTCCGTTCGTTATTCGAGCCAGGCATTGGAAGCTTTTCGGCAGCAAAAGTGCTGATCCATTTGGTTCCCGGTACGCGACCCATCCACCACAAGGCTCGGGCGGTACCGTACATGATGCATGAAAAAGTGGAAATCGAGCTGGACAGGTTGCAACATGAAGGCATCATCGCGCCGGTGGAATTCAATGACTGGGCCAGTCCGATTGTTCCAGTACTCAAGGAGGACGGTACGGTTCGAATTTGCGGGGACTATAAAGTAACGATAACCGTTTTTCACTGCAGGACCCGTACACGCTACCCAAGGCAGACGACCTATTTGCGACCCTGGCTGGCGAGAAGATGTTCACCAAGCTGGACCTGACTTCGGCCTACATGACGCAGGAGCTGGAGGAGTCTTTGAAAGGCCTCACCTGTATCAACATGCACAAAGGTCTGTTTATCTCCAACCGATGCCCGTTCAGGATTCGGTCGGCCGCAGCGATCTTCCAGCGGAACATGGAGAGCCTGCTAAAGTCGGTTCCTTGCACAGTGGTCTTCCAGAACGATATATAGGTTACAGATTGGGACACCTTGGAGCACTTGAAGAATCTGGAGGAGGTTCTTAGTCGGTTGGATCACGTGGGGCTCAGGTGGAAATGCTCGAAGTATGTTTTCCTGGCACAGGACGTTGAATTCTTTGGATGGAGAAGCACAGCAGACGGCATCAGACCCACCGACGCCAAGACAGCGGCCATCAAGAATGCGCCGTGACCACAGAACGTGACAGAGCTGCGGTCGTTCCTGGGACTCCTTAACTACTTCGGTAATTTCCTACCTGGGTTAAGCACCCTGCTAGAACCCGTGCATGCGCTACTGCGCAAGGGAGACAACTGGGTATGGGGGAATTTACAAGAGGCTGCCTTTAAGAAAGCCAGAAACTTATTGTGTTCTAACAAACTGCTTGTCCTGTATAACCCATGTAAATGATTGGTGTTAGCTTGCGATGCTTCGTCATACCGGGTCAGGTGTGTGTTACAACAGGCTAATGAATCGGGAATTTTGCAACCAGTTGCGTATGCATCCAGGAGTTCGTCGAAGGCCGAAAGGGCCTACAGCATGGTTGAAAAAGAGGCTCTGGCATGCATTTACAGGATAAAAAAAAATGCACCAGTACTTATTTGGCCTCAAGTTCGAGTTTGAAACTCAGAATGGATTGACTGTGCAATAATGCCTGTAAGCACATCCACGGCCACCATTGAAAGCCTACGAGCCATGTTTGCCATGCACGGCTTGCTTGATGTCCTCGTCAGCGACAATGAGCCGTGCTTCACCAGTGCTGAATTCAAAGAATTCATGACCCGCAACGGGATCAAACATGTCACATCTGCCCCGTTCAAGCCCGCATCCAATGGCAAGGCAGAACGGGCAGTTCAGACCATCAAGCAAAGCTTGAAACGCGTGTCGGAAGGCCCCCTGCAGACCTGGTTGTCCTGAGTACTGCTCAGCTACTGCACCAGACCCCACTCACTCACCGGGATTCCCCCTAGCTGAGCTGCTCATGAAAAGGGCGCTTAAAGCAAGGCTCTCTCTTGTCCACCCTGATCTACATGATCATGTGGAGGACAAGCGGCATCAACAAAGTGTGTATCATGACCGCGCAAATTTGTCACGCGATATTGAGATCAATGATCCTGTGTTTGTGCTCAATAATGGACATGGTCCCAAATGGCTCGCTGGCACAGTCACAGCCAAAAAGGGGAGTAGGGTATTTCAGGTCAAACTGACCAATGGACAAATGCACAGAAAACACTTGGACCAAATCAAATTGCGGTTCAGCAACAGCCTGAAGAGGACACCACCAATTTTGACCTTCCAACACACACACAAGTGGCAACTGACATCACAGTTGACCACGAAATCAAACTCATCAACCCCAGCAGCCCGGCAAGGCTGGCTGCCCAACAGCCCAGTGACGAACTGACCAACCCAACCACAGCAGCATTTGTACCGAGACGATCGACAAGGGAGCGCAAAGCCCCAGATCGTCTCACCTTGTAAATAAGTGTATTGTTGACTTCACGGGGGAGTGATATTATGTATTTAACCCCTTGTAACCTGTATCACACTTGTCCACCAGAGGGCCTACCTGTTGGAGTCTCAAAGGATCCCAGCATCCCTTGGGAGCACAGTATATAAACAGGCCACCCACGAGGTACCCCTGCAATCTGGAACCTTAATAAAGGAGCTAAGGTCACACTTGCCCATTACACACAGTCTGACCATTTATTATGAGTGTAACAAAAATGACCTTCTCAATTTATGTGATGTACCCTTTTCCATGCATCCCAACATTCTGATTGTCTTAACAGCTGGGGAATATTGTGCTGATTGTTTTAGTGATTGGCCCACTAAATCCCCAAGATCTCTGTCCTGCTCAAATACCTCAAGTATATTCCTATACTGCACATAATCCACATCAACCTTCCCTCTGCAAAATCTAACCTGACGTTCCTCTATATGGAAGTGCATCCACCATTTCGCCACACACTGGTCGAGCTTGTAAAGATCTTTTTGAATTGTGCGCATTGATATTTCCTACTGCTCCCAATCTGGTCTATTCTGCAAATGTGGATCATTTGGACACAATTCCTGCCTCTAAATCTTTTATAACAATTATAAGTGACAGCGCCCCAGCTCTGAACATTATGGCAATCTACTGCCCATGCACTACTACATGCCTGACTTAAAACGGCGCACTGGAACCGACTTCCGGTTGTGCTGCCATTTTTGTTGATTTAACTACCCTCCCAAACTGAAACCCACATGCTCTTTACTGTTAAAATTCCTGCCACCATTTCAGGTCGATGACCTTTCATCAGAACTGGATGTTGTTCGAGATTTAACAATTTTTAAGCAAGTACAGAGCCAGGGAAATGTGTGGAGAGCGAGAATAGGGTGGGACAGCAGGACAGAGGAGGAAAGAACAAAGGGAAAGGTCCATAATATGGTGAAGGGCAGGAGTGATTAAATGACAAAAGAGATGATGGTGCAAGGCAAAAGTAGTCAATAATGGGACAAGTAAAGAAAGAAAAGATGGGTCCAGATGAGGTGTAAATGGTTACAGTATAATAGCAGACGGGGAGCAAAGCGTGGCAAACTCAGATTTAAAATGTTTAATTGACCGAGCATCTCCTGCTTTTTGTGAGAGAGAGCTCCACACTTCGACCATCCTTTGTGTAAAGTCCTTCGTCCAAATGGCACAAAACCCACACAAGGCACATTCTAAGGACAAGGTCACTCTATGACCTGAACCTTTATTCACAGGACCAAGAAGTGATGACCCTGCGTGGGACTTCCCTTTATATACCTGGATGACCAGGTAAGGAGTGTCTCCCACAAGTTCACCCCCTGTGGTCAAGGTGTGCATTGATTAAATATATACAGTATTGCAGTGGTGTTACATAGAGGTTACATACATGACATCACCTCGCCCCCAAAGTCTTATTGGGATCATAGGTTAAGTCTTTCAGGTGGTCTACGCTCCCTCGTGGAGCGTCGCAGTTGGGGCTCTGGTTGTTGAGCCTTGGTGTGAGTGTCTGTCACCTGTGGTGATTCCGGCCTGCCATGGCTGACCGCCGGGATTGTGCATGCTACTGTATGTTCTTGTTGCTCGTTCACTGGCGGTGGTGTGAGCACCATCTCATGATCTTCCTCGGGTTCCTCAGTGTCTGTGCTGAACCTTTTTTTAATTGGTCCAGATGCTTACGGCATATCTGCCCATTGTTAAGTTTAACCACGATGACCCTGTTCCCCTCTTTGTCTATTACAGTACCCTCAAGCCATTTGGGCCCCACGGCGTGATTGAGGACAAATACGGGTCATTTATTTCTATACATCTCCCCCTTGAGTTTCGGTCATGGTACTCGTTTTGGGACTGGCGTTTGCCCTCAACTGTGTCCGTCAGGACTGGGTGAATGAGGGACAACCGAGTTTTGAGTGTCCGTTTCATGAGTAGCTCTCCGGGCGGGACCCCTGTGAGAGAGTGCGGTTGGGATCTATAGGTCAGCAGGAGACGCGATTGGCGGCATTGTAGGGAGGGTCCTTGAATCCTGAGCATACCTTGCTTAATGATTTGGACTGCACATTCCGCCTGGCCATTGGAGGGCGGCTTGAACGGCGCTGTCCTGACATGGTTGATGCCATTGCCCGACATAAACTCTCGGAATTTGTAGCTGTGAAACATGGGCCATTATCACTAACCAGGGTGTCCAGCAAGCCATGGGTTGTAAAGATCGCACGTAGGCTTTCCATGGTGGTGGATGACGTGCATGAATTCAAAACGATGCACTCGATCCATTTCGAGTACGCATCTACCACAATGAGAAACATTTTTCCCATGAATGGGCCCACGTAATCTACATGAATACGTGACCATGGCCTGGTAGGCCAGGGCCACGGGCTGAGCGGGGCCTCCTTGGGGGCATTATCCAGCTGGGCACACGTCGTGCACCTGTGAACACAGTGTTCCAGGTCTGAATCAATTCCCGGCCACAAAACATGTGACCGGGCAGCGGCCTTGATCAGAACGATGCCAGGATGCTCGCTGTGGAGTTCCCTGATGAATGCCTCCCTGCCTCAATCGGGCTTTCAATCGGGCGCGGAACCTATTTTGTTCGAATAAGTTATTGACCCTGTACGACCCCTGTAAGAAATTGGTTCTGACATGTGATGCATCGTCCTATGGGGTCGGGTGCGTGTTGCAGCAGAGTAATGCTGAGTGCCAACTACAACCTGTGGCGTATGCTTCCAGGTCGCTCTCTCAAGCAGAACAGGGATACGGGATGGTTGAGAAGAAGGCACTCGCGTGTGTCTATGGTGTAAAAAAAATGCATCAGTACCTTTTTGGCAGGAGGTTCGAATTGGAAACAGACCACAAGCCGTTAACATCCCTGTTGTCAGACAGCTAGGCTGTCAATGCCAATGCGTCAGCCCGCATACAGAGATAGGCTCTCATGCTGGCTGCTTATGACAACTCCATCCGGTACCGGCCGGGCACCGAAAACTGCGCTGACGCACTCAGCAGACTTCCACTGGCCACCACTGAGGGGCAGCGGAATAAAGCGCTGAGATGGTTATGGCCATTGATGCCTTTGACAGCGTAGACTCCCCTATCACAGCCCGCCAGATCAAAATCTGGACCAACAGAGATCCCCTCCTATCTCTGATTAAGAAATGTGTCCTGACTGGGGATTGGTCACCCGCACACGGAGCATGCCCTGAGGAGGTCAGACCGTTTCAGAGGTAAATGGATGAGCTCTCCATCCAAGCTGACTGCCTACTTGACAGTCCCCCCAAAACCAATCACAACCCTTACACAGGAACACGTGAAGCGGCTTCAACAACGTGCTTAAGTTCAGCAGAAAGTTCTCGAAATAGTTCAAGAGTACCAGAAATGAACGCAACTCCGATGTGTTGCCGGGCCTGGGCGCTCGTCGAATCGTCCCTATTTTGGATTCAGTGGGCTGAATCCCATCTGCAGCAACCCTCCTGCCCAGGAACTCAACCTCAGGAGCCAAAAACACACATTTAGACTTCTTGAGTTGCAGGCCTACCCGGTCCAGTCGGAGTAGCACCTCCTCCAGGTTGTGGATGTGTTCCTCGGTGTCACGACCTGTGATGAGGATGTCGTCCTGAAATACGATCATTCCAGGAATGGATTTAAGCAGGCTTTCCATGTTTCTTTGAAAAATCGCGGCCGCTGATCGAATGCCAAACGGGCACCTGTTGTAAACACAGTGATGGTGGTCAGTAGTTTAGATTTGTCGGGCAGTTCTTGGGTCATGTAGGCTGAAGTGAGATCCAACTTGGTGAACAGCTTGCCTCCTGCCAGCGTAGCGAAAAGATCCTCCGCTCTCGGGAGCGGGTATTGGTCTTGTAGGGACACCCAATTGATAGTGGCCTTGTAGTCACCACAGATCCTGACAGAACCATCCGCTTTTAGGACGGGAACGATAGGGCTCGCCCAGTCGCTGAATTCAACAGGCGAGATGATGCCCTCTCTCAGCAAACAGTCCAATTCACTCTCAATTTTCTCCCGCATCACATACGGCACCACTCTGGCTTTGTGGTGCACTGGTCTGGCGTCGGGGGTGATGCGTATCACTACTTTTGTACCTTTGAACGTCCCGACGCCACGTTGGAATAGTGACTCAAATTGTTATAGGACTTGTGAGCACAAACTTCACTCCACAGATGACATTGCATGCACATCCCCCCATTTCCAGTTCATCTCAGCGAACCAGCTCCTTTCCAACAGTGCGGGACCATTGCCCGGGACAATCCAGAGCGGCAGCCGGTTCACTGATCCATTGTGTGTGACCGCCAACATTGCACTGCCTAGTACTGGAATGATTTCTTTGGTGTACATCTGTAGTTGCGTCTCAATGCGTTCTAGTTTGGGTCCACTGGCTTTGTGTGGCCATAACTTTTCGAATTGTTGAACGCTCATGAGTGACTGGCTGGCCCCTGTGTCCAGCTCCATGCGTACAGGGATGCCGTTTAATAAAACCTTTATCATTATTGGTGGCGTTTTGGTATATGAGCTGTGAATGTTTGCCACATGAACCTGATGAACTTCATCGTCGATTGATTTGCCCCAAGAGTCATCCTGCATCACAGACCCCTCTTCTGGTCCATCCGCCTCGTAAATTAGCCTGGTTACAGGCTTCCTGCACATTCGAGCTAAATGGCCACTGAGGTTGCAATTTCTGCAGACGAATTGTTGAAACCTGCAAGTCCTGGCAGAGTGTTTGCCCCCACACCTCCAGCATGAGTTGAGATTCCCATTGTTGTGAACAAAGGAGCTATGACCCAGCATTCCTCGCTGATTATCCCTTTGGCTGCCCTTGAGTACCCTGTTAGTGGGTGTCAATGGTCCCATCCCGGACCGCATTGTCCACTGTGATGGCGTAAATGTCCATTCAGCCTGCCATTGTCTCTGTTGAAAACCTGCTCTGGGGTCTATTGCTGCCTGGAGTGCGTCGAACTGCCCTTGCCTGCCTGAGGGGCTCCGAGTCGCGTTTAGGATATTGACTCCCTGATCCCCCGCCGCGTTGGAGGCAGAATTGCGTGCGTATATTATTTTGGTTTCCTCCTCCCCTGCCATGAAAGTCTGAGTCATCAACGCCGCCGCTTCCAAAGTCAAGTCCTTGGTTTCAATTAACTTTTGGAAAATCTCCGCATGACCGATACCCTCAATAAAGAAATCCCTTAACATCTCCCCCCTGCAGGCGTCTATGAACTTAGAGGCTGGCCAAACGCCGGAGGTCCGCAACGAAGTCCGGTATGCTCTGTCCATCACGACGTCGGTGGGTATAGAATCTGTGTCGGGCCACGTGTATACTGCTCGCCAGTTTGAGGTGCTCACCGATTAGTTTGCTGGGCTCTTCAAAGGTTTTGTCCGCCGGCTTTCCGGGTGCTAGTAGGTCCTTCCTGAGCGCGTAAGTCTTAGGTCCGCAGCTGGTCAGCAGATGTGTCATAGAAACATAGAAAATAGGTGCAGGAGTAGGCCATTCGGCCCTTCTAGCCTTCACCGCCATTCAATGAGTTCATGGCTGAACATTCAACTTCAGTACCCCATTCCTGCTTTCTCACCATACCCCTTGATCCCCCTAGTAGTAAGGACCTCATCTAACTCCTTTTTGAATATATTTAGTGAATTGGCCTCAACAACTTTCTGTGGTAGAGAATTCCACAGGTTCACCACTCTCTGGGTGAAGAAGTTCCTCCGCATCTCGGTCCTAAATGGCTTACCCCTTATCCTTAGACTGTGACCTCTGGTTCTGGACTTCCCCAACATTGGGAACATTCTTCCTGCATCCAACCTGTCTAACCCCGTCAGAATTTTAAATGTTTCTATGAGGTCCCCTCTCATTCTTCTGAACTCCAGTGAATACAAGCCCAGTTGATCCAGTCTTTCTTGATAGGTCAGTCCCGCCATCCCGGGAATCAGTCTGGTGAACCTTCGCTGCACTCCCTCAATAGCAAGAATGTCCTTCCTCAGGTTAGGAGACCAAAACTGTACACAATACTCCAGGTGTGGCCTCACCAATGCCCTGTACAACTGTAGCAACACCTCCCTGCCCTGTACTCAAATCCCCTTGCTATGAAGGCCAACATGCCATTTGCTTTCTTAACCGCCTGCTGCACCTGCATGCCAACCTTCAATGACTGATGTACCACGACACCCAGGTCTCTTTGCACCTCCCCTTTTCCTAATCTGTCACCATTCAGATAATAGTCTGTCTCTCTGTTTTTACCACCAAAGTGGATAACCTCACATTTATCCACATTATACTTCATCTGCCATGCATTTGCCCACTCACCTAACCTATCCAAGTCGCTCTGCAGCCTCACAGCATCCTCCTCGCAGCTCACACTGCCACCCAACTTAGTGTCATCCGCAAATTTGGAGATACTACATTTAATCCCCTCATCTAAATCATTAATGTACAGTGTAAACAGCTGGGACCCTAGCACAGAACCTTGCGGTACCCCACTAGTCACTGCCTGCCATTCTGAAAAGTACCCATTTACTCCTACTCTTCACTTGTCGGCCGCTGCATCGCCCAGCCATTCTTTCGTGACAAAGCTCTGCTGGAGCCTCTCAATGAAATCGTCCCAGTCCTCACTAACACAGTATTGTTCCTCTGTGCTACCGGTGGCCATTCTCGTGGGCCGTTGATTCCCGTTTCTCGTCGCCAATGTAAAGTCCTTAGTCTCAATGGCACAAACCCCACATGAGACACATTCTATGGACAAGGTCACTATGACCTGAACCTTTATTCACAGGAGCAAGAAGTGATGACACTGCGTGGGACCTCCCTTTATATACCTGGATGACCAGGTGAGGAGTGTCTCCCACAAGTTCACCCTCTGTGGTCAAGGTGTGCATTGCTTAAGTATATACAGTATTGCAGTGGTGTTACATAAAGGTTACATACATGACACTTTGCATGTAGGAGTGTTTTCTAACTTCTCTCCTGATTGGCCTGGCTTTGATTTTAAGCTTATGTCCCCTTGTTCTAGAATCCCCACCAGCAGAAAAGTTTCTCTCTATCTACCCTATCAATTAATTTCAAAATCCTAAAAACCTCAATCAGATCCCCCCTTAACCTTCTATATTCCATGAAATACAAGCTTAGTTTATGAAATCAAACCCTTGGCATCCTGGTAACATTCTGGTGAATCTCCGCTGCACTCCTTCCAAGCCCAAAATATCCTGTCTGAGGTGCAGTGCCCAAAACTAGACACAGTACTCCAGCTGTGGTCTCACCAGGGCTTTGCATAGCTCTACCAAAACTTCCTCCCTTTTTATTCTAACCCTCTAGTTATAATTATTTTTTGTACCTGACCACTACATTTTAGTGATCAGTGTACATGGACCCCGAAATCTCTTTGGTCCGCCACTGTTCCTAGCTTTTCACCATTTAAATAATTCTCGGATCTCTCCTTTTCTAGTCCAAAATGGATGGACCTCACACTTACCTGCACTGAAATCCATCAGCTACAGTTTCATCCACTCACTTAATTGATCAATGTCTCTTTGTAATTTTATGCCCTCGTCTATGCCACTTACTATAATCACCAATCTTTGTGTCATCAGCAAACTTGGATATATGGCTCCCTATTGTGTTATCAAAGTCATTAATAAATATAGTGAATAGTTGAGGCCCCAGCACAAATCCTCGTGGGACACCACTAATTACTTGTAATAAGGATACTAGAGTAACCAACCACTTCCTACCCCATAGAATTACCTTGATTTCCATTGCTTAAAAGGAAGAAATGAGGGAACAACATAAATCTCAGTTCCAGCAACATCCGACAGCAAAGCAGCCTGAAACTATTTTAAATTGTAACTTAAATCAAGTGCCCCCTGATTAAAGGGGGAGGCACACTCCAAAAACTTTTCAAGTGCCCACTTGTTTTTTTGGGGTTTTTTTGAGGGCACCAACACACAATTTATACAAGTTCCCCCTGGTTAAAAGGATGTAGGGGGGGGGGGAGGGCACTAAAACCGACACAACAAACAAATTAAATTTTGGACATTAAATCAAATCAAAGTTTGGTTGCCGAGGCTGATGATGCACTCCAGTCCCTCCGGCGCCCACCTCTCACGGATGGCCGTGAGCGTTCCGATGGACACCGCGTGCTCCATCTCCAGGGACGCCCTGGCTGGGATGTAACCGTGGAAGAGAGGCAGGCAGTTGCACTGAACGACCCCCTCGACCGCCCGCTGCCTGGACCGGCTGATGGCCTCCTTGGTCATGCCCAGGAGCAGTCCTACTGACCTGCCCGTTCCCCTCCGCATAGGGTGCCCAAAGATCAACAGTGTGGGACTGAATTGCAACCAGAATTTGAGGAGCAGCCCCTTCAAATATTGGAAGAGGGGCTGCAACTCACACATTCGATAAAAACGTGGAACACGGACTCTTCCAGACCACAGAAATTGCAAGCGGCCTGGGAACCCATGAACTGACTTAAAAATTTATTGCACGGGACTGCTCTGTGCAACACCCTCCAGGCCAAGTCCCCAATAAATAGAGGGAGGATTCCCGCATAGAATGCCTTCCATTGGGGACTCCCACCTCCTCCAGATGGCAAGATGGTGCGCCCCATGGCGTGTCCGGACGGCAGACGAGGATGGCAATGTGGAGAGTGTGCAGGAGCAGCCCGTACAGGAAACCCCTCCACGCAGAACTGAAAGGCACGGAGGCCCAGCTCCCGAGGGAGGTTTCGGGGCTTGGCACCGATGAGGAATTCCATCTGGACAGGGCCAAGCAGCCTGCAAACTGAGGCCCAGAGACACAGAGCAATATATTTGTCAATGGTTACAAATGAAATGGAAACAGCTGCCAGAAACCCCAGGTAATGAGTACCATTGTTAAACAGAACTTTAAATTAATCGGAACGAGTCCTTTATAAAATCAGGAAAGGAACAGGTGACAGTGTGTGATGAACATTAAATTCACTGGGGACACAAGCAAAACTATTGAATAAGCTTCATGATTATTCTTGAATAATTTGGAAATGCATTGTCCTTTGTTGATATTTCAAACTAGTCACAATTATATATCATTCATGCCAATATTGAGTAATTGTGCATCAAATTTAGTAGAACATATGTGCCATTTGAAGATTTTAAAGAGTATGTGAGTATTTTATTCTCCATAATACTAAAGTAAAATAACATTTATATTTGCTCATTTTAATCTTGTGTGTTTCTTGTGGCAATCTAACAGGCATCAAAATAAACACAAGCCCTGACATTCCATAGTGTTCTATCGGCCTCCCATCCTCCCCCCAGAATTTCAGGGCAATTATTTATCCTTAACTTTTCGTTTACATGACATTTTCTTAACATTACATGAGATTGCTGTAATTGGCCTGAGCTCAAGAACCAGGGTCCGAAAGGATGGATGTGGCTCACCAAACTCGCCTCCAACATCCCCGACACTGGGATAATCCCGGAAGTCTGCTGCCATTTCAAAGTCGTTGGCATCCTAAAGCCAGGAAAACCAGTCAACAGTCCCAAAAACTACCATCCCATCGCCCTTCTGTCTACAGTCATCAGGACCCAGGTTGCCGTTTGGAGCGTGGGCAGGAACATCGGCGGGGCTCAGGTACAGCAGGGGAGCGGGAAGTTCGTGGAGGACTTGCGACGAGTGATTGAGGTGGTGGAGCGATGACGGATCGTGACTGAGATTTGGTGGGTGATCGTGGCAGAGGTTCGGCGAATGTTTGGTGCGGAGGTGCGGCGGGAGATCGTGGCAGAGGTGCAGCGAGCGTTTTTGTGGCGGAGGAGCGGCAAATGTTTGTGGCGGAGGAGCAGCGAATGAGGGTACGGGGCCCAGAAGAGCCGAGGGCCCAGGGGCAGCACGGGCTAGCCCACACTGCGATATGTTTGCGCTCTAGGTCCGTGCAGCAGAGCGGGTCTCCAGTCGTCCTGATTAATTCTTGCCACTGGATAAAGGCCTAGCTCTGTCGAGGCCGTGTGGTGGCTGATGTGCAACGGTCACCACACATTAAAAAAATCCACAGTCAGGCATCTTCCACCCCCTCAATTGGAGTTCAGGACTGGAACATCGGGTCCTTCATTGAAACATCTGTGAACTTATGTGGAAGCAAGTCATCCTTGTTCGAGGGACCACCTATGATGCTGATGATGTCTACAGTCTACTTGGTGGTCGAATGGATCGTCCTTAACTGGATAAAACCGGCTTTAGAAGCCACCCTGCCAAACGAGCAGGCGGGCTTCAGAGAGGGAAGAAGCTGTTCTGACCAGGCCCTTACACTCACCACCAACATTGAGGCAGGGTTCCAGAAGCAGCTGAAGACTGGAGCTGCCTTCATAGACTGGTCATCGGCATGTGACACTATCTGGCGAAGGTCTGCTGCTTAAGCTTTCAATAACCATCCAATGCTGCAAGACTCTCAAGCTGATCATCGCCCTAATAAGCAACTGTACGTTCCGTGTCTACCTTGGCGATAAGACCAGCCAAACATGTACACTCAATAACAGTCTGCCACCGGGGTCAGTGCCCATACTGGCCTTTTTCAACATCCATACGGCAGACATGCCCTGGACCAAATCCTGGAAGTTCGCCTATGCCGATGACCTAGCACTGCTGATGCAGGCATCCGTGCGAGAGGAAGCAAGTAGTACGCTCACAAAAGAGCTGGAGCTACTGGAATGCTACTTCTGAACATGCCACCTTCGCCCCAAATCCAGAGAGGACAGCTGTGTCGGCATTCCATCCGAACAATGTCACTGGTAAAAAAAACTTAATGTTTCCTTCCGCAGAAGACAACTTTACCCATGAACTCCACCCAAAATACCTGGGCATCATCCTGGACAGGACTCTCAACAATCAGCCTCATCTCACCAACACCGGACAAAAAGTAAAAAGCTTGGTGAGTCTCGTCCGGAAACTCGCTGGAACGTCGTGGGGGAGCACAGCTTAAACACTTGGCACCGCAACAGTGGCCCCAATCTACTCTGCTGCAGAATACTGCTCAGCCTCATGGTGTTGTGGCCGCCACACAACAATCATGTGCTAAAGGCCGCCATGAGGACGGTGTCAGGGACTGAGTGGCTCCCGGTGCTGTCCCCCTTTGCCCCACCTGTCATTGGCTGCGGTGCCTCCGTGCTCAGTGAAATTGAATAAATCGTGAGCAACATCAACCTTCCCATTCATCAAGACTTGAAAAAGCCACCACGAAAGCGCTTAAAATGGCGCCGGCCATTCTGGGAAAAGGCAGCCACTATTCACGCAGCTGGTATCGACCCACTATCCAGATGGACAAAATCGTGGGACGCATACAATACAAAGAACTAACGCCTCATCACTGACCCAACAGCCAAGGACAGCACTCAACCCAATCCGCACTGTGGACGATGCGGCCAGCTGCCCCACAAGTGGAAGATGAGGGACAACCTGAAGTGTGACTCTGACCACGAGTCCCAGACCACGGAACACGTCACAGCAACCTGACCACTGAGATCTGTTGCGGGAGGCACCTCATTTCGCCGTTCGGGATCCGAGGAGACCGTCGAATGGAGAGCCAAACTAGACATTCTATTTTTTCCGGTCATATGAAAGTAGCAGTAATTGACCTGAGCAACATCGTAGAGCCCTCTAGTTATTTTTCATTGCTGCATGCTCCAATAAAGTCTATATCAATGAAACCCGATAAAGGCAAAACATTGGATAATTACGTTCATGTCAGTTCCACAGGTTTACCAGGAATAAGCCTCTTACAAAAATGATGAATTTATGAGACAGAAATCCTACAGATTTTATTTCTGTTTTGTGTCCAGCTCAATGTGATTAAATCATTTTGCAATTAAATCAATGGAAAAAATTAGTTTTTTGTTTAATATGCCCCATGGAGTAGCAGAGCTGTCGTTTTACTTTGATGTCTGTGGTAACTGGCACTAATGCCACAAGGAAGCCTGCAGACTCTCCCAGCCCCAATAATCTCGCTGCCCACTGCTCCCCAGCCCAGATCATGGGCCGCAGCTTACAGCCTCTACTGACTGCCCCGTGGGTCCCCAGCTGCAGCCTCCTGATGCTTGTTAACATTCCCACCCGCCGGGCAGGCTGCTCAATGGTCCGTCGGGCAGGAGTCAAGATCAGCAGGGCCTCCAAATCCTGGGCCTTGCTGGGATTTTCCCCATGCTACCGCGCACCCTCCCCACCTCACCTTTAATATCGGGGCCTATGCATTTTATCTATGAATTGGGGAAATTTTAACCCTATTTGCCGGACATAAACTGGGCCGCTGGGCAGTTAAAATCACTCTAGTTGCTTAACCACTGGAAAGCCATTAGGATCTTGCCAGCTGCAATTTTAGCCTGCTTGCCTGAGGTGGCCAAAGCCTTGGTTACATATGCATGTCGCATCCCGATAAAGTTAGCAGGATCTGACTGTAATTTTAACTCAGGCCCGAGTGGGGAAGTCAATGTGGATTTCCTGCCAGGCCGAACCCAGGTTGGCAAAGGTTCAACGCCAGAAGAGGCTGAAAAAGGAGATGATTTTTTTCTTTATCTGGAGCCAGGAGGAGCAGGAATGCTGATCTGACCTCACAGGGAAAGCTCAGGTCTGCCTTGCTTCAGGCTCGCTCTTTCTCAAATAAGACGCCTAGGTCACCGATCCGTCAACTTACCTTGTGTCACGGGCAGCCTCTGGACCCCATGGGGGAGAAATTCGGGAGCTCCCCATTTGCGGCACTAACTTTTAAAAGTTGACAAATTACCGCTTGGCTCTAATGTTTTTCACTTTTAAGAAATTCCTCGTTTGCGCTGCAGGAAGGAAGTGGAGTGCTAAATCAGGTGCTCCACTTCCTTCCTGGAGCACGACAGGCAGCAGGCAGGGTGGTAGGTGTGCAGCGTGCACAATAGGCCGTGCACCACTGCCGCGTTGGAAGACTCCTTCCCTCCCTTAAAGGGAAAGGCTATCGCTGCAGACCCTGCAAAGGAAAAACTTACCTGGACCCCAACCTTGTGATCCAGCCCGATCAGCCCGATGCACTGCTGATCGATCGCGGGGGGAAAGCATCGAAAAAAATTCAAAGAGAGCATTTCATATTTTATTTCGCCTACCTCGGCCAGCTCGCCTTTAGCTTTCGCCCCCGAAGCGCTCGGCCTCCTGATGGACGCCTCCTGCAGCTGCCTGTATTTTTGCCGACGATGCTGCGGCGGGGGGAGGGGGGTTGGAGGGGAACTGAAGTTCGGCTCTGGGGTGCTACCATGTCAATGTGCACAGCGATGACGTCACGATCTCCAAGCGAAGAAGATTTGGGCACAATGACATACCGCCGCCGCAAACCTCCCGCCGAATTTAGCGGGAGTCGGTCTTCTCGCCGCGCACAGTCAGTAAGTGGTTAGCGCCCCATTATCGCCCCTCCCTGGAGGCGATGATGGGAGGGGCTAAGTAGGCCAATTTCTAGGCCCATGTTTCTCTGCTGTTTCCCACCAACAGGATTTAAATGAAGCCGGGGAATGAAATAACCCAGGCCTCAATCCTGAAGCCACATGTGAGTTTCCAAATCGTCTAGTCATCTATCCTTCGCAGTTAAAATTGGAACCAATAGAAACATATCGGGCCAGATTTTGCTGAAAAAATTATGGATATGACAGACGCTCGCTGTTATTAGTGCACAAATCGAACAGCAACTGAGTGAGGAAGAGATATTCAGTGAATTGTGAACTGTCGCTAGTTGTTGGCTGATTTCTGTTGCTTCGCCTTTAGCTTTGTGAAAACAGCATCTCGCCCCTAACCTCCTCGTGATTTCCATGAAGTTGCTGCATTTGCACATTATTTGCCCATTAAACTCACCGCAGAAAGTGAAGTCTGTTAATTAACAGCGTAAGCACCCTGTTAGCACTGTGATAATGATGATGATGATGATAATGAATTGTTAATAACTGCCAATCAACCTCCCTGGCCCAGAAAGTAAATGACTACAAATATGGAGTCTCATTTAAAAAATGTCAAATGTCAATTTATTTTTCTGTTTCTCTCTGTCTCTTTTTTGTCTCTCTCTTAATCCAATCTATCTTTCCCCCTCCTTGGCCCCAATATTAACTCGGAGATGCAATGGGATGTCACGAGGGAAACCTGGAAGTAAGTTCAGTGTGCCTGTGGCTTTTTAAACGCAGCGCCTCATCATTTTACTTCCGGCTGTGGTGTTGATTACACAGCAGTGGATGTGATGAGGACCCACATGATGCGAGCTCACTCCAGTATTTAGAGGGCCAATCCAAAGATGGAGGAGCTTGGAGTTAAAGGCAAGAGAGCAAGTTCTCTCAGTATGGAATCAGGACGATCAAAGGCAGTACCCGCTTTAATAATGCCTCACTTGATGTGCTGCTGGGGGCGGTGAGGAGCTGGAGAGAGATACTCTGCGCCAGCAACAGGAGTAAGAAAACTGCTACTGACACAAAGAAGGTGTGGCTGGAGATGACCCAGGAGATCAGCAGTAGGAGCATTGTGCCACATGCAGTGCAGGAAGCACTTAAATGACCTAACCAGATCAGGAAAGGTGAGTACAGTGGCACATACATCCTAGTGTGCGCATTACCCCCACCCCCTCACTCTGCCTTGTCAAGCCTACTCCATCACTTCACTCCTCACACCCACCTACCTTGCAAGCATACCCCATCCTACTCTTTCAATGCACTTCCTGACCTCCCCATCTTTCCATCCACCACTGGCATTCCCCCTCATCCTAATGCAATTTCATGCCTCTTCCTCATAGTCACCCTCACCAAATGCACTGCATCCATTGGGTGAACACGTGCCATTACATTCACTCATTGCAGGAGAAGAGAGCACAGAACACGAGAGAGGCAGAGAACTGGAGATAGACCTCCACAAATCTCGCAGCTCACAATTGCAGAGGAGGAGGTGCTGGAGATCAGTGGCATTTCAGCATCCCTGCCATTGGAGATGGGGAAATGGGGACCCCCCCCAGCTACCTGGTGGTACAATTAAATATCAGTGACCAACATGTCATACATCACTCTTGATTTCAACAGCAATTGAAATATGATCAGCTTCATAATGAAATCTTGCACCACTCTTACCTTGTCAGTACTAATTCATATCCTTTATCTCTGACAGGGCCTTCATGCATGCAACAGCAGTCGGTGAACCTGGCGGTTGATGATTTCTCAGAGGAGCCGAGTTGTTCAGAGGGTGCACCAGCACAAGATTCACGTTTACCATGCACCAACTCAGATATTTTCACTTCAGTGCGACCAGTAAGACAGTGAGTGGGGATTTCACCTGGTTACTCTGGCGTGCTTCTGTCCCTATTTCTTGTTTACTTATATTCTTACTTCACAAGTGAGCCAGAGCAGATGATGGTGGCAGGGACAGCGGTGGGGAGTCCGCAGCAGAGGGCAGAGCCCACTCCAAGCTCTGCTCAGCTGGACACAGATGCTGTACCCCTGCGGCAGTCGATGGAAAGGATAAGCATTGAGCAGCAGCAGAGAATATGCGATGTACTGACAGGCCTTCCAAGCACAATGACCATGATTGTAGAGAGAATGGAAGAGTCTGCCTCAAGCATGAATGTGTTGATGCCGAACGGCATTGCAATGATGTCTTCTTGCACGGGTAGAGTGGCGAACTCGGTGGAGCATCAAATGTGGTAATCACGTGTGACCATGCACGCCTTGACCATACGAGATTTCACAATGCTTGCCACCTTCAATAGGATGTCAGATATCTTTGCCTTAGCCTTACAGCACTGAGCTGATCTGCACCAAAATGCAGAGTGGTAGCAGGGGAGTGTGGCTGGGCCATGAGAGGGACGATGGTGAAAGGGGACATGGAGGTGAGAACCTCACTCAAAGCGCTTCCACTTCTCACCCATTGCCGACCCCCTCAGTCACTACCTGACATGCTGCCTCGTTTCCAGATGGCCCTGCCTGCCCCTGCACAGGTGCAGGTGGGGCAGTCTTTGACAGGGCCCTCGTGAGCTTCAAAGCACAGAGGACGTCGTCAGCAGTCAAAGCAAGGAAGTGAGCAGCCTACCTCTACCTCTGTCGAAACCACAGGGGTTGCACCAAATAGGAACGGCAGGAAAAGTAAGAGTAAAGCTTTGTAGTTGCACAAGGGTACGGACGTGGGTGTATGATAAAATTTTATGTTGTGAAGGTTCTGTTTTTTAGTTCAATTACTTAAGTGTTATTCTTTTGCACCACTTTCCGGTCCAGCTCATTCTTGGTTGCTGGGTGGCAAGTCGCCTTTTAACTTGTTTGATGTTGACTGGAAATACATGAATTGATGGGGGGAGCCAATGGGGTGGTAATTTGTTAGTAGGATTGCAACGTGGCATGGGTGGGTTGGGGGGGTGCAGGTAGAGTGGCCGTTGTATGTGGTTCTGACAGTGGTCCACTGGTGCAACCTAAGTGAACCTTGCATTGAGGGGCATTCCTGGAATCCTGGGCAGCAATGTGAGCAGCTGGTGGGCCATTGCACTTATCACCTTCCTCCACCTTGTCTTCCTCCTCCTCGGAATTGTCCAAAGAGGATCTGCACTCGGTGCCATGTTCCACCTACAGGTCCAAGCCTCATTGCTGCGCAATGTTGTGCAGAATGCAGCACACCTCAAGCATAATGGACACCCTGTCTGTCCCAAAGGGCACCTCCAGATTTGTCTGGGCATCTTCAGCATGCCAATGGCTTGTTCAATCACACATCCGGTGATCATATGGCATTCATTGTAGCGCTGTTGGACTTCATTGGTCGGGTTTCTGACACGTGCCATCAGCCAAGTTTGAAGTGAATATCCCTCGGCTCCTGTAAATCACTTCTGAAGTCTACTTCCAGGTCCAGAGACATCAGGGAGTTTGGACTGCCGCAGGACGAAAGAATCACGGCAGCTCCCCAGGAATCTTGGGCACATCTGCAGAAATATCTTGTTGTGGTTGCATACCTGCTGCACATTGATGAAGTGGAAGCTTCTGCAGTTGACAGACATTGATGGTTAATCTGGAGGTGCCCGGATTGCCATGCGTGTGCAGTCAATGATGTTTTGCATCTATGGAAAGCCAACCAGAGCTGCAAAGCCGAGTGCTCACTCGTTCTAACGGACATCATCACATAATTGTCGGCCCTGGTAAACATCCCATCAGTCACCTCTGTCTTGTGCAGTTGTGGGTCGTCGACTGGAAGATCCTGGCAGGATCCGGGGGCAAAAAAGTTTGGGGGGGGGGGTGTTGCTGACTTTGACAGCCACTGGTAACACCTGGCCACCAAGTCCAGCAGGCAGCAAGTCTTCTTCTACAAGGCTGTCGATATCTGCCACCATCTGACGTGACAATCTGTGCTGCTGTTTCGATGTGTCAAGGAAACTCCACCTCTGCCTGTAGACCCTGTGTCGCATGTAGTGCCTCCTGCGAGTTGCACCCCTCTGCTGCTCCCTGCTCTGTTGTCCAGCTGCTGTTCTCTCAACAGCGGGCTACTGCTGGCTCTGCTGTTCCTGCTGATGCTGCTGACCATATTACTCCTCATCCGAGGTCCAATCTAAGGCAGCCAAGGCACCACCCACCCTGATGCGCTTCAGAAAATCTCCCAAGTGTAGAAAGTAAACTCTCAGCAAAAGTACTGTGAACAAACCCTTTCCCAGCAGTAGGTTTGGCCGCAGCTATGAGTAACTGAGTATTTAGTGCAGTATTTCCATAAATTTGAATTGGTCACTGTAATATAGCTCCGCCTAGTGGACTACTGCTCCACCTAGTGGACAACTACTGCAACTACTGATGTAAATACAATAAAAGGGTCATGTGGAAAGGTCACAAGTTGGAGCCATCTTGTAGAGTGTGTCGTTAGTGATGTCGTAAGAATATATCACAGCTGCCGTTGTGTTCTCTCCTTGCTTTCACTGGTTAAATTTGAAAGTGAGTTGAAATATTGCTCCAATTGAGTGATTAGCATATGTTAATAGACAACCCACTCAAGGGAGTTGCGTGCAAGCAGCCTACTATGCTCCAGTTAAATGCAGAAGTCGGCGGTTTGGAAGAGTGCAACTGGTCTCAACAATAAATTTAAAAAATATATGATTTTACATTGAATTAAATATTCTTAACTTATTCTTCATGGTTTAGATTCTGCATACCTCACTAAGGATTCTTCAATCTGATTGGTTGATACACGGTTGCTTGTCCTGTTCACACAGGTCCCAGATCCCCTGTTCTTTCAGATGCTCGATGACCATAAGTTGCTTTTCAGAAGCCCACGAAAGATCTGTGGGCAGTTGACCACGAAATCCAGGCCAATTAAAAAGGCGAATGGAGTCACAAGGGGGCTGGAATACAAAGTGGTGAAAGTTATATAAAACTCTTGAGTCCTCATTTGGAGCACTGCATTCAGTTCTGGGCACCACACCTCAGGAAGGATAGATTGACCTTGGAGGGGGTGAACGCAGGTTCACCATAATGATACCGGGGCTAAAAGGGTTAAATTATAGGCCAGGTTGCATAGACGTTGCTTGTATTCCCTTGAGTAGCGAAGATTAAGGGGTGATCTAATTGAGATGTTTATGATGATTAAAGGCGTTGAAGGGGGCATGTCCTAACTCAAACCAAGTCCCACTCACCCATCACCCCTGTGCTCGCTGACCTACATTGGCTCCCGGCTAAGCAACACCTCAATTTCAAAATTCTCAGCCTTGTTTACAAATCCCTCCATGGCCTCGCCCCTCCCTATCTCTGTAATCTCCTTCAGCCTCACAACTCTCCCAAGATACCTGCATTCCTCTAATTCTGCCCTCTTGAGCATCCCTGATTATAACTGCTCAACCATTGGTGGCCGTGTTTTCAGCCGCCTGGGCCCCAAGCTCTGGAACTCGCTTCCTAAACGTCTCCGCCTCTCTACATCTCTTTCCTCCTTTAAGATACTCCTTAAAACCTACCTCTTTGAGCAAACTTTTGGTCATCTGCCGTAATTTCTTCTTATGTGGCTCGGTGTCAAATTTATTTGTTTTGTCTTATAGCCTTGGGACGTTAAAAGTGCAATATAAGTACAAGTTGATGTTGTTGTTGAAAGGGTAAATAGAGAGAAACTACTTCCTCTGGCGGGGGAGTCTAGAACCACGGGGCGTAACCTTAAAATTAGAGCTAGGCCATTTAAGGGTGATGTCAAGAAACTCTTCTTCATACAATGGGTAGTGGAAATCTGGAAAACTCTTTGCCAAAAAGCTGTAATGCTGTGTTAATTAAAAATTTCAAAACGAGATTGATAGGTTTTTATTAGGCAAGATTATTGAGAGTTATGGAGCCAAGGCTGCTAGATGGAATTAAGTTACAGATCAGCCAGGAACTAATTGAATGGCAGAACAGGCTTGAGGGGCTGACTGGCCTACTCCTGTTCCCATGTTCTTAAATGCTATTTTGATCCTGCTACTGCCCTATTTTTAAATGTAAAAGGGTGGGAGGGACACAAAAAAATGGTCCCAATCTTTTATAACTCAAGTTTTAATTTCAAGTTCCAACCATATTCTAAGTTCCTCAAACCCTATAACATCTTTGCTAAATAAAGCCTTATGCTTTCAAATGTCGATAACATTTCTTAAAGTGTCCCGACTTAGAGGTTTTCATCACATGGTTTTGGATTACAAATTATTTATATGTGTATGATGATAATATCTGATGCAATATTTTAGTAGTTGCACATTACTCTGATTATTATTTTACAATCATCATTCCTCATACTGTTTCTTCATTTATGATTTCTGTACTATAGGACATCCACACCACCTCGACTGTGATGCCATAATGCTCATTATTCTAATGTAATTAGATATGTTCTAAAAAGCTGCATCCTGATGAGCAGACCAGTGATGTGTAGAGACTTAAGCAAGAAAGATGATAAAGGTTGTACTCTCAGAGAAATTTATCTACAGGAAACAGCACAGTTCATTAATGCTGAATTAATTTGCTGGTATAACCCAAACAAGGAACGATGTGACTCATGCTGTAGGATTAAACTGTCTTTTCTTTTTACTTACTATTACTTTATAAAATCTAACTTATCATGCCTCTATTAAACTGTTTGTAGTTTGACTTTTATAACATCTCAGCACCCACTGCTTATAATACTCCAGAATGTCCTTTGCGAACTATTCCATTATACTGTAGTATCATCCTTTCCAATTTCAAAGCCACATTTGTGGTTGTGACTTGGTTACTACATCAGTTAAGCGCCTGATATATTATCATGAGTACCCGCGCTACTCATTGGCCGAATGCCTGTTTGGAGGCTGGATATCGGGCATCTCTGACTCACGCAAAGGGGAGGTGCATTCTGGCAGCAGCTAACGGGTAAAGATTATAAGGAGCGATATGGCTGCAAGACCTGCAGATCGAGCCCCCAGGTTCTCGGATTCTGCCTTGGAGGCCCTGGTGCAGGCAGTGGATAGGTGGCGAGGACCTCCAGGCATCAAGGCCACCACCAATGGGAAGAGGTAGCTGAGGACGTCAATGCCAGGTGCTTAGCTCTAAGGATATGGCTACCACGCTGGAAAAACCTTAATGACCTCACCAAAGTTGTCTAGGTCAGAATATTACTTTGTTACCTTCTGGTCACACCTCCGCTGCCTACAGCCTCACTATGCACAATACCGACCTCCGCTTCCCTTCACTCTCCGCCACACACTTCACTACATCTCCTTCGCCTCCAACTCACACATTCACCACTCTTGTAACCTTGACTCCCCCACACCCCATTTGACACACTACATTTAAACTATTCTACCATGAAAGATACATTCTCTAAACTTCTCATCAGGCTGTCACGAACACACTCTCTTCTTTATTGCAGGAGAAGAGTGCCCACAATGCCAGACAGCAGGCAAACAGCAGGGGTGGTCAAGCCCACCTGCACACATCCTGCCCCTCGAGGAAAGTATTTTGGCAATAATAGGCAGTGGCAGAGTCATGGTTGAGGTGACTGACAACACTGGAGGAGACATCTCACTCTACATGACAAACTGCAGATTTTTTTCATCAGCTACTTCTCTCTCTGTTATCCCATCACACTAATGGCAGAGACGTTGAACAAATATTTTGTATCGGTCTTCACGGTAGAAGACACGAAAAGCATCCCAATAGTGGATAATCAAGGGGCTGTAGGTCAGGAGGAACTTAATTCAATCACTATCACTAATGAAGTAGTACTCGGTAAAATAATGGGACTAAAAGTACTACTTCATTAGTGATAGTGATTGTATTAAGTTCCTAGGTTCTTAAAAGAATTGGCTGCAGAGATAGTGGATGCATTAGTTGTAATCTACCAAAATTCTACCTGGATTCTGGGGAGGTCCCAGCAAATTTAAAACCACAAATGTAACGCCCCTATTTAAAAAAGGAGGCACACAAAAAGCAGGCAGACAAAAAGCAGGAAACTATAGACCAGTTAGCCTAACATCTGTCATTGGGAAAATGCTGGAGTCCATTATTAAGGAAGCAGTAGCAGGACATTTGGAAAAGTATAATTCAATCAAGCAGAGTCAGCATGGTTTTATGAAAGGGAAGTAAATCATGTTTGTCAAATTTGCTGGAATTTTTTGAGGATATAACGAGCAGGGTGGATAAGGGGGAACCAGTTGATGTGGTATATTTGGATTTCCAGAAGGCATTCGATAAGGTGCAACATAAAAGGTTACTGCACAAGATAAAAGTCCACGAAGTTGGGAGTAATATATTAGCAAGGATAGAAGATTGGCTAACTAACAGAAAACAGAGAGTCGGGATAAATAGGTACATTTTCTGGTTGGCAAACAGTGACTGGTGGGATGCCGCAGGGATCGGTGCTGTGTCCTCAACTATTTACAATCTATATTAATGACTTGGATGAAGGGGCCGAGTGTAATGTAGCCAAGTTTGCTGATGATACAAAGATGGGTGGGAAAGCAAATTGTGAGGAGGACACAAAAAATCTGCAAAGGGATATAGACAGGCTAAGTGAGTGGGCAAACATTTGGCAGATGGAGTATAATGTGGGAACATGAGGTCATCCACTTTGGCAGAAAAAAATAGAAAAGCAACTTAAAATTTAAATGGAGAAAGGAAGGATATACTTGCATTGGAGGCTGTTCAGAGAAGGTTCACTAGGTTGATTCCAGAGATGATGGGTTGACTTATGAAGATAGGTTGAGTAGGTTGGGCCTATACTTATTGGAGTTCAGAAGAATGAGAGGTGATCTTATCAAAACGTATAAGATAATGAGGGGGCTCGACAAGGTGGATACAGGAAGGATGTTTCCACTCATAGCGGAAACTAAAACTAGGGGGACATAGTCTCTGAATAAGGGTCCGCCCATTTAAAACAGATGAGGAGGAATTTCTTCTCTCAGAGGATTGTAAATCTGTGGAATTCTCTGGCCCAGAGATCTGTGGAGGCTGGGTCATTGAAAATATTTAAGGCGGAGATAGATTTTTAAGCAATGAGGGAATAAAGGGTTATGGGGAGCGGGCAGGGAAGTGGAGCTGAGTCCATAATCAGATCAGCCATGATCTTATTAAATTGGGGAGCAGGCTCAAGGGGCCAGGTGGCCTACTCCTGTTCCTATTTTTTATGTTCTTACGTGCTTATGTAAGCAGCCCCTGTCCCTCGTTTTGATTTCAGGTGCTGAAGATTTAGTCATATCTCTGCCACTTGAGGAAGAGGAAGCCAGCCTTCTCATCCTTGCAAGCACTCACTCAGACACTGGCAGCAACCGTATTATAGAGGGTAGGCTAAAGGATAGATTTTCATGTGGTGCATCAGAAGTGCTCAGGAGCTAGGGCAGGGGAATAGGACATAACAGGTGCCAGCTCACCAAAAGGCAAGATCGCATATTAGCTCTGCTGCAGAAGACTTAGAAGCTGACTGCGAGGGGCCAGCCTTCCAAAGAAGAGTGATGGGCATTTGCCAGGAAAGGCTGGGTGGATTGGGTAGCCTGCCTGCAGGCTTGCGCCCAATGTCGCAGAGCTTGGATTAGCCCAGCTCCAACTTGTGTCAAGGCTTCGCGTAGAGCATCGAGACCATTCTGTGCAACATGTACTGAACAGTGGAGTCCACCATCATGGACTTTTGCTGAACACTCTCAAAGCTGCCATAGAAGCAGACAGCAGAGGGCTCTGGCAGCTAGGGACACTCATTGTCAGCACCTTTACTGCTCTTTCATTTCTTCATGCTTCTCCTCCTGCTTCTGTTCCTCCTTCTCCTCTTGCCTACTCCACCTCTTCCTGCCCAGGTGGTGATAAGGGCTGGGCTCTCATAATGGCAAAATTATGGAGAAAGTCGAGTTCACCCTCCAGGATATATGGCAGAGGGAGCGGAGGCATCAAGGATGACAGGAGAATGCGTGCAGATGGAGGAGGTGGAGTGCTATGAGGGCTCTCAACACGAGGCCTTACCCACCTAGGATCATCTGACAGCACTTCTCCTACTCCAATAAAGTGAAGAGCAATGTCTTAGGAGGCTACGGTTCATCAAGGAGGTGGTCACAGAACTCTGCAACCTCATGCAACCAGACCTGCAGCCTCAAAGCAGGGCGAACAGGGCTCTCCCAGTGGCTGTCAAGGTCACCGTAGCCCTCAATTTCTTCAGCAGTGGATGTTTCCAGTCTGCAATAGGAGACATAGCTAACATTTCGCTGTATCCGGGAGGTCACTGAGGCTCTCTACACCATGAGAAGGAACTACGTTGGCTTCTATCTCAGCAGAGAGAAGCAGGATGAGTCTGCACGTGACTTTGCCAAGATATCAGGCTTCCCCATGGTGTAGGGCTCCATCGATTGCACACCCGGGGCTTTGCGGGAACTAGATTACAATCCTGAGACCTTCCATAACCGCAAAGGCTATCTCTTACTTAATGTGCAGTTGGTGTGCGACCATGCACAGTGAACCCTCAACGTCAATACCCATTATCCTGGCAGCAGCCATGATGCCATCATCCTGCACCAGTCCGGTGTGCCAGCAATCTTCCAGCCATCACAGCAAACTTGAGGGTGCTTGGATACAGGAGCTTTCTGGCTCATGACTCACCTCTGCAGCCCCAACGCTTGTGCTCAGCACTCATGAGAGCCGTACCTCCACCAGGAGCATCATCGAGAAGACCAATGGGATACTGAAACAATGGCTCTGCTGGCTTGACTGCTCGGGAGGAGCCCGTCAGTACAAAATTAATAAATTTATCAATAATCGCATTACACGCATTTACAATAATACTGTTAACTAATCACCCTTGTGCAATCCCTTCGTGCCTGTCTTTGGTGTGGGTTTTTGTAACCTAGTGCTCCTGTGAAGTGCTCCCCCCAATGGCTGCAGCATGGCTGGTGGAAGGTTGTTGAGTTTCCATGTGGGAGGCTTCAGATGGCCTAGAAGGCCAGGCTGCAGACTGCACCACCTCGGCATGGGCGGAAACAGTCTGGGCTGGTTAGCTAGGGCAGCAGCAAGGGCAATGGTGGAGTGGCAGTGGTGGGAACAGGAATGCTGTCATCCTGAAGGAGGACAACAGGTCCTTCTCCACTGACCCACTGCCACTCCCCCAGTGTAATTTTATTTCATGGGTTCTCTGCTTAAGAATTCAGAGCAACACATTGCCATTAAGAACTAGTTGATTTATTAGCAAAGGTTTAACAATCACACTACACATTACCAGTTCATCCACCAGGCTCACAACCACCTGCTTCATCGTGGATCCCCTAAACCCAATTGGCTGGGGTTTTATTGAGCCTTGTGAACATCACGTGACTGGCTAAGCCACTCACAATTCAACAGCTCTGCAACTCTTTTGTTGCAAAAACAAAATCAATTAAATCAAGTGCCCCCTGATTAAAGGGGAGAGGGGACTCCAAACCCGGCACAGTAAACAAATTAAACTTTAAAACATAAAATCTAATTAAAATGTGGTTGCCGAGGGTGATGATGCACTCCAGTCCCTCCGGCGCCCATCTCTCGCGGAAGGCCGCGAGCGTATCGGTGGACACCGTATGCTCCATCTCCAGGGACACCCTGGCTCAGATGTAACTGTGGAAGAGAGGCAGGCAGTCGGGCTGAACGACTTCCTCGATCGCACGCTGCCTGGACCGGCTGATGGCCCCCTTGGCCGTGCCCAGGAGCAGTCCTACGAGGAGGTCCTCGGACCTACCCGCTCCCCTCCGCACAGGGTACATAAAGATCAGGAGTGTGGGACTGAAGTGCAACCAGAATTTGAGGAGCAGCCCCTTTAAATAATCGAATAGGGGCTGCAACCTCACACATTCCATAAAAACATGGAAGACGGACTCCTCCAGACCACAGAAATTGCAGGCGGCCTGGGAGCCAGTGAACTGACTTAAAAATTTATTCCACGGGACTTCAGGCCAAGTCCCCAATAAATAGTGGGAGGACTCCCGCGTAGAGTGCACTCCATCCTCCGGATGGCAAGATGGTGCGCCATGGCGTGCCAACAGCTCTGTAGACCCGTGAGCATACTCACAGATGCTTACATTACACCCGGCACAGTGCCTCAAAATTCGTAGCAATTTGTTGAGATTGCTGGCCTGCTGCAACACCTTGCAAGCCCCGTTCGACAGAGTTAAATCCAGCCACAATTGCAACAATCAGAACTTGGGTGGCTTCAAGCTGAGTTTGCATGTCAGCTTGAGTGGCTCTCTCACTTGGTCTAGGTTCTGCCATGATAATTTGTAACTGTCTGTTGCTTGTCCTTAAGCTTGTCCAGTTTGCTGAAGACCCAAACACCCTAATAATGAGGTGTTATAGCATTAATGCACCTCCTGTTTAAGTAGCGAAAAAAGTCTGTGACAAACATGACTGTGAATTAAACTGGCCCTGATATTGGTCCAGCTTTTGAGTGTTTAGCAAATGAGCATCAGTTTTAGTGCTAAAATCATAACTACAATCATGTTAATAATGAGTAAGCACGAATTTTGTGTGTTAGCTAGACCATTTTCAGGTGGTGCAACTTAACCTCATTTAGTCTTAAAACTGCCCATTTTTGGCTATATCCAATTTCTAGGCCTTGATCCCTTCTGCCCATCTCCTGACTATAGGATGATTAAAGAAGGTGAGAGAAAAATATTTCAGCTGAATATCTGTACAAGGAAAAGGTACAAATTAATAATGAATAGGCCAATGAAAAGTGGCCAAAATTGAGAGTGGGAAATAAAATTATGGAGGAAGAATTGTACTTATCTCCATATGCATGTGTGCATTTTGATTTGCATTGATCTCTTTTTCGGGGTCAGTAGATGATAATGATTTGAATATTGCAGTTGAAAGCGATGAAGCCTTTTGGAAGGATTTTCTAAGTTTATTATTATCTAGTGCAAGACATGAATTGCAAAATAGGATTATTAAATTATAGAAATATGGAAGAAAGTCCAATGTGTAATTATTCTAATTTATATATCTATATAAAATACTTAAGTAGAATACAGTATCATACTGGAATAGTTTTACCTATTGCTATATGTATATCTACATATATATATTTATAAAATATACTAGTGGATCTTCCATGTGTTACAGTATGTAATATAAAACACTGGCACCAATTTGAACTCCAGATCAGTTTTGGGTCGAGTGTTTTGGGCCTCGATATTAATGCCCCCTGAATGGGTCTGGGAGGAAAGGTTAAAAGTGCTCTGCTTGTAGTCAGTGATGCCCTGTACACAAGGTGAAGCCAGCCACAGCTGAAAATCCCAGAGCTCTCGCATTCTGGTTGTTTGCATCCATTGGGAAAATGGATTTACACAGACTGGAAAAATAAAATTGTCCTTGAAATTCCGTGGGGCTTCCTCCAGTATCTTGCCATAACTCCAGTGGGAGATTGGTGGCACCCCACTGGGAAACGGCATAAATGGCTGAAAGTGGCTGTTGATTTTTTTTTTTTTTTTTGAAATTCGTAGCCAATCGTTCCAATTCTTTGTCAAATCACAAACGCCAGAGGTCACCTTGCACACGCCAAGGATCACTCTGCACCAATGCTCTTAGCCAAAAGGCCTAGAGCCACTGCACCGTTCCTGGAAGTACTGCAATACCAGGTTCGTGCCATGGAGGTGGATGGGTCAGGTCCCCCACACACCTCCGTGGAGGTGGATGGGTCAAGCCACCCCACCCACCTCCTGTTTCCAAAAAAGCAAGCATATACCTTCCTGATCCAGGGAGAACCACCCGGAGGTCATGGTGGCTACTCCCCTGTCAGGTCAGTTACGCATGATCTTAGCCAAAAGGCTGAAAGTGGCTGTTGATGCTATTCCCATGGGGGTTCTGCTGGAGTTATGACAGGGGACCATGAGGTCATGTTTCATTGCCTTTGAGCTCTTATTACACAGTATTGTAGAAGTGTTTGTGATATTTTCAGCCTCAATTTCTATGATTATGTTCTTAACTGTTTGGAAATCATAAATCAGCCTTGATTACTATTAAAGGTTTGTTTAACCATGTAATTCATTTTTAACTCTTATCTTTTTTTAAAGCCGAAGGTGATGCTCCAGGTTGCAAGATTTTAGGAACTGGATGAGTTGTGGTGAGACAGCGGTGGCCACGTGGGTTGATAATGTTGAGTGGGTGATCCTGAGATTATGGATTGTGGGAACAATGTGCAGAGTTCAAAGATTTCAAAGAAGCAGGAGGGAGACTCTGGGACGTGGCACTACTGGGAAAGTCAGTCCGGTATTTGGGAGCAGTGGGAAGAGAATCTGGAACAGGAGTGTTGTGATATAAGAGGAGTGGGGGGGGGAGGCTTTGGTTGTGGAAGGAATTGGAGAATGTTTCCAAGCCTGGGAGCACTGCAAGGGTGGTTATAAGTGTGGTGCAAGGATGCACTTGACATGTGACAGTATCAAGATGGTGGTGGGAAGGTTTGGTAGCATTGAGAGTGAAGTTGCTGGACATGGGGAGTACTTGGGGCGTTCAGGTTGGCACTAACCAGAGTATGGTGACAACAGTTTACTCAGGGGCAGGTCAGCAAAAAGATATGTGCGCTTGGTGTGGGAGGAAGGGGAGCAGAGAAAGGCAGCTGGAGGGAGCGGCCAATAGGAAAAGGTGCAGCTGGTTGGAATGTGTGAGTAGCAACATTGTGATTGGGAAATTCTGAGAAGAATTTCCCAACCAGTGACTTAGAGAAACCTGTATTATTTTAAATAGAGAAGAGTATTTATTTAAAATCACACGGGATTTTTAATTGACCACTTTCTGAGTAAACCATTGTTCTGTTCCAACTACTTTTGATCAACCTGTGATTGCAGGAAAGCTACCCATGATTATAGGGACACTGCTGGGCAAGGGGACACAAATAGCTCTGAATTTAATAGATATTAGCACATTCAATGCCTTTTGTTGCACAGAAACAAGCTATAGATGCATATCACAAAAGTAAAATACTGCGGATGCTGGAATCTGAAATAAAAACAAAAAATGCTGGAAATCTCAGAGGGTCAGGCAGCAGTCGTGGAGAGTGAAACAGAGTTAACGTTCCAGGTCGATGACCCTTCATCAGAACTGATGAATGTTCAAAAAGAACAGATTCTTAAGGAGCACTGAAAGGAGGACGGGAAGAAAGAGCAAAAGGGAAGGTTTGGTGTAGGGTGGAAGACAGGAGAGATTCGAGAGACAAAAGGAATGATGGGTCGACTTGAAATGGTAATGGCAGAAGTTTAAAAAAAGGTTAATCTAGATAGGGTGTGAATGGCAAAATAAGTATCAGCTGCCATTGGAGCCAGGGAGAAAAAAGTGACATAAGATCGGGGGTAGGGGGTGGGGGGGCGGAGGTGGGGGGAAGGGAGCCAAATATGGGTAGAGGTTATGGTCTGAAAATGTTGAACTCAGTATTGAGTCCAGAAGGCAGTAAAGTGCCTAAACGAAAGATGAGGTGCTGTTCCTCGAGTTTGTGCTGAGCTTCATTGGGACAGTATAGGAGGCCAAGGAAGGAGATGTCGGAGTGGGAGTGGAGCAGGGAATTAAAGTGACAGGCGACCAGAAGCTCAGGATCACGCTTACGGACTGAACGGAGGGGTTTTGCAAAGCGGTCACCCAATCTGCATTTGGTCTCCCCCAATGTAGAGGAGACCACATCATGAGCAGCGAGTACAGTATACTAAATTGAAAGAAGTACAGGTTGAACCTCCCTTATCCAGAACTCTCTTATCCAGAACTACCCATCATCCAGAACTATTCCCGGCTCGCTGCCGACTCTTGCAATCGTTGGCCTGACCCACGATCCACCACCTCCCGCCCCCGCCATGATCTCTCTGCCGCACTCCTAACCCCAAGCCAGCCAGCCCCGATATCCCCTTGCTCATTACCTGTACCATCCAATTTAACGTGACCACCCCTCATCCAGAAAAATTCCTTATCCAGAACAGGTCAGGTCCCGAGGGTTCCGGATAAGGGAGGTTCAACCTGTACAAGTAAATCGCTGTTTCACCTGGAAGGAGTATTTGGGGCCCTGGATAGTGGGAAGGGAGGAGGGAAAAGGGCAGATGTTACATCTCCTGCGCTTGCACGGGAAGGTGCCGTGGGAAGGGGAGGGGATGCTGGGTGTGACTGCAGAATGGACTAGTGTGTCGCGGAGGGAGCAGTCCCTTCAGAATGCTGAGAGGGGAGAGGAGGGGAAGATGTGACTCGTACTGGAGGTGGCTGAAATGGCGGAGGATGATCCATTAAACGTGAAGGGCTGGTGGTGTGAAAGGTAAGGACAAGGGGAACCCCGTCATGGTTCTGAGAGGGAGCAGAAGGGGTGAGATCAGAGGTGCGGTAAATAGAACGGACACAGTTGAGGGCAATGTTAACCACGACGGAGGGGGATCCTCGTTTGAGGAAAAAGGAAGGCAATAGTGTGAAAGGTGGCGTCGTCAGAGCAGATGCGATGGAGATGGAAACACTGGGAGAATGGAATGGAGTCCTTGCAGGATGTGGGGTGGGAGGAAGTGTAGCCCAGGTAGCTGTGGGAGTCAGTGGGCTTATAGTGAACACTGGTCGAGAGCCTATCCCCAGAAATGGAGACGGAGAAGTCAAGGAAGGGAAGGGAAGAGTCGGAGATGGACCATGTGAAGGTGAGGGAAGGCTGGAAATTGGATGCAAAGTGAATGAGATTTTCTAGTTCAGAGCGAGAGCAGGAAACGGCACCGATACAGTCATCAATGTACCGGAAACAGAGGTGAGGGAGGGGACTCAAGTAGGACTGGAACAAAGAATATTCCACATATCTCACGAAAAGGCAGGCATAGATGGACCCATGCGGGTTCCCATAGCAACACCTTTAATTTGGAGAAAGTGAGTGGAGTTAAAGGAGAAGTTGCTCAATGTGAGAACAAGTTCAGCCAGGCGGAGAAGGGTGGCGATGGATGGGGACTGGTTGGGCCTCTGCTCGAGGAAGAAGCGGAGCGCCCTCAGGCCATCCTGGTGGGGGATGGAAATGTAGAGGGATTGAAAAGGAGACGGTTGAGGCCAGGAAACTGGAATCTATTAAAGTGACGGAGGGCGTGGAGGAGTCGCGGATGTAGGTGGGAAGAGAGTGGACAAGGGGAGAAAAAATAGTGTTGAGATAGGAAGAAATAAGTTCTGTGGGGCAAGAACAGGCTAAAACAATGGATCTACCGGGGCAGTCCTGTTTGTGTAGCTTGTGAAGGAGATAGAAGCGGGCTGTGCGGGATTGGGGAACTATGAGGTTGGTGGCTGTGGAGGGAAGATCATGTAGATGCATATCAATGCTTTGGCATACCAGACTGTAATAAATATTCGCTACAGTTTAAAAAATCAGCTAACAGTATTTGATTTCGACCTGTGTGTACTGTGACTAATAAGAAAGAACTTAATGAACAATCCAGCACAGATAACCGATCACAGACAAGAATCTGTGGGGGTTAAATTGGACCAGATAACACCCATTTTATAGGTGCTACGTGGCCAACTAAGACTCCAAAATAGCGTCCAAGATGTGTGGGCACACTTCCGATGGGACGTGCACAGTGCACCACCTTGGTAGTTAGCACACGCCTTCCAACAAAATGTGGAGTAAGATCAGTGCAATGCTGATTTGAAACCCCTGTTGACATTGTGGAACTCAGTGAAACTAATGCCCTGTCCTTACCTTGCTCAGCAAAACATGACACTAAATAATATTAAGGACTGGACCCCCCCACCACCACCGTTGTTTAATGGGATTGTGCAGTGCCAATGGGTTACTTGCTGGCTTATTATTACTGGGTGCTGTTCGAATTACATGATTTTTCGATGAGTTCTAGAATTGTTGGTAGTTTCACAGATCCACAGGGAGTGGCCTGGCTCCTCTTACAGTCCTGTGGCTCTTATAATATACTGCACAAAGAAGTTGCCTCCAGACATGGCCTGGTAGGGCTACCTCTCGGTATAGAGCATGACTGAGAGAATGAATGGAGATACCGCAGAGCAGGACAAGCTGCCAGAAGAGGGAGAGGAGCATAGCAATCAGCAGGTGGCCATATCCACAAAAGGCCTTTCGGGCCACTTCTCCTACTTCAATTTGAGTAAGCACCAGTTTGTAAGGCGCCTTTGCTTCACCAAGGAGGTGGTCTTGAGATATCCCAGCCACTGTAGCCACAACTGCGATATTTGCTCGGAGCAGCACATGTAGCGTCCTGTAGCGAGACCGCCTGAGAAAGCTGGCAGTCCGAGCTGTCCTGGGGCATTAAGGGAAGAAATGATTGAAAAAGGTAAGTGAAATTGAGGGTTTTGATGTTCTCACAGCAATTCTCAATGGCAAAATTAGAATTAGAAAATGAATTAGAAAAAACCGACCCCCATAACTCAGAAAGTCTAATAAATAAATCCGGCCATCATTTAATATCCGATGTCTCCAGACGTTGTTTAAGTTATATAATATATTGGGGGGCGTACTTTATCGGGAATGTTTTTTGTGTTTTTCGTTCCGATTTCTTTTTGCAGGGTGGCCTCTCTTCGGGCGCTCCGAAGCCGACGCTTTAGCAACAGATTTTCAGTTACTCACCCGTCCTAGTGCTCTCAGAGAGATGTGGAACACTTCCCTTAGCACTCCATTCCACTCTCAGGGCGCAGCAATGGAAGTTGTCGGCTGCCATCGCAAACCATTTCCCGGTGCAAAATTTACTGCCCCGCCACCATTTGCGGCCTAAGAAGCCTCCAACTGAAATCCAGCATCGTGGACTTGGCCAGACCTATTTTCACTTTGGCAGAATTTGGCATTATAGTGTATAGTGTATAACATAAAACAACATGGATAGCTTTCAACTTTGCTGGCGGATTAAAACTGGAGATATTGGATCAGTAGCCCATCATAGGGAAGGAAAACGTGCGGGTGTATGATCTGATATCCCAGTCTTACTCCCCCCACCAAAGTCGAAAGTTCCCCCCCACCCCCCCAATATATTGTATAACTTAAACAACGCCAGGAGACATCCGGATATTAAATGATGGCCGAAGTTATTTATTAGACTTTGAGTTATGGGGGTCGTTTTTTTCGAATTCATTTTCTAATTCTAATTTAGCCATGAGAATTGCTGTGAGAACATCATTAAATCTTTAATGTGCTATTTGATAGATTAATGATCATATTCATTCAAAATAGAACCTACAGCATATTTTCCTCCTCTTCAGAAGAAAAGATAATTCATTACCCTGTTTCCTGTGAATACTTCTGTGGATAGCTCCATGAAAATGGAGAATATTCTGATTTGCCCATAGGATGCAGTCTAGTTCAAAGCAAATCACAGAATTTTAATATTGGCATCGAAGTGTTTTATTTAAATTTAAATTAGATGATATCACAGTAAAGTGTATCTTCAATTATCCACCATAATGGGGTGTAGCTTTCCCTGGTGGATAGCAGAAAGAGCCCGAAATTACTGCATACTGCTGCTTGCTCTGCCTCTCCTCATCTACCCACCTCAGCCCGCTCGAGCAATACACGCCTCCAGTACATGTGGCAGTACGAGCTGATCGTGCCATCAACCAGCGAATCTCTAGGCACAAAGCCGTGGCTCTAGTTGCTATACCTAGCACAGACCCAAGAGATCTGAGCAAAAATCTTCTGATGCCAACTTTGTACTTGTGTGCGGCCCCTGGCCTGTGAGCACCATCGGAGCAGGCCGGGGAGCAGAAGGAGCAGCGTGGAGGCATACCACTCCAGGGAGCAGCATGTGCTGGAGCAGGAGAGCAACAGCAGTGAAGGGTGACATCACCAAGATCCAGGTCGGTGATTGGAGCGTGGGCAGATACAGCAGGAGTGGCGAGGTCGGGGCGAAGGAGCGGCAAGAGATTGTAGAGGGACGTGATCGGGGCCCAGGAGAGGCGCGAGTTCGGGGCCCAGAAGAGGTGAGGGCCCAGGGGCAGCACGGGCCAGCCCACACTGCAATATGTGTGTGCACTAGGTCCGTACATTAGAGCTGGTCTCCACTCGTCCTGGTTAATCCTTGCTACTGGACCAAGACCTAACTCTGTCAAGCTTGTGTGGTGGCTGGTGTGCAAAGGTCACCGCACGTTAAAAACATCCAAGCACAGGCATCTTCCACCCTTCAAGGTTTAGTTCGGACCTGGAATTTTAGGTCCATCATTGAAACACCTGTGAACTTTTTGATGTGGAAGCAAGTCATCCTCGACTCGAGGGACTGCCTATGATGATGAAAATGTCTCCGCATTCCCGACACGAGACTCCCAAAGCAAGCGCTCTACTCAGAACTCCTACACGGCAAGCAAGCCCCAGGTGGGCAGAGGAAACGTTTCAAGGGCACCCTCAAAGCCTCCTTGATAAAGTGCAATATCCCCACCGACACCTGGAAGTCCCTGGCCCAAGACTGCCCTAAGTGGAGAAAGAGCATCCGGGAGGGCGTCTCGCATCACCGAGAGCATGCAGAAAACAAATGCAAACAGCGGAAGGAGCGTGTGGCAAACCAGACTCGCCACCCACCCTTTCCTTCAATCACTGTCTGTCCCACCTGTGACAGAGACTGTAATTCCCGTATTGGACTGTTCAGTCACCTGAGAACTCACTTTTAGAGTGGAAGCAAGTCTTCTTCGATTTCGAGAGACTGCCTATGATGATGATATCTCCGGCAGTTCCGTTGAAGTCTCTGCCATGCTGATCACAGTAGAGCTGCCAGTGAAGAATGCATTTAAATAATGCATGTGTGTGTGTGTGTGTGTGTGCGTGCCATTGGGGGGGGGGGGGCAGGGATTGGGGCACCTTTAGGACCTCAGGGGTTCTGCCCCAAAAGATCCCGGTCAGAAATTCCAGTAGGTTTCAGACTGAAGGCACACCCAACCTCTTAGTGGCAGCCATATGTAAATCAGAGTTAGGTCAGGATGATGCCACTCTATCATTATGTGGTACAAGTTGAACCTCCCTTATCTGGATCCCTCGGGACCTGGCCTGTTCTGGATAAGGGATTTTTCCAGATGAGGGGTGATCACGTTAAATTGGATGGTACAGGTACTGAGCAAGGGGATATTGGGGCTGGCTGGCTTGGGGCTGGGAGTGTGGCAGAGAGATCATGGGGGGGGGGGAGGGCGGTGTTGGATCGCGGGGTCAGGCCAGTGATTGTGAGAGTCAGCAGCGAGCAAGGATTCAATTTGTTCATGTCGGAGCTCTGCGCATGCGCCACCCGGTGGCCAGGAATGGTTCTGGACGAGGGGTGGTTCTGGATAAGGGAGTTCTGGATAAGGGAGGTTCAACCTGTATCTTCTTCTCAGAAAGAATGCATTGATTTAACTGACTGCAACAGTCCCCAGATCCTACAGGTGCAACGTATAAGGATTCACTGAATGGATCGCAGTAATGGTGGGTAAAAGGGGACAAGGACCAAGGATGTGAGACTTCAAGATGTTAACATGCATTACTGAACGTGAGACAGCCAACATGATTGCTTCCAAGTGAAGTTGCTTCTGGGGCAAAGAGCACGGGGGCATGATGGTGGGAAACGGAAAATGGAAGGGTAAAACTTACCGCCCCGTCCCGCTCTCGATCCGGCCAATACCAATTCCGGAAGCGACCAACACTGGATGCCCAGAGTGCCCACCTGACTCAAGCAGTAGGGCCTTTTAAAATGCAAATCAGGGCCCTATGTCATACATTTTAGGACAGTACAAGGCGGAGCATGCACTGTGCATGGGACAGTATCTGCTGGCGGTGCAGTGCAAGTGGAGCCCAGCAGGAAAGTTAGTTTTACTTGGGAGAAGCAGGAGTGCTTTTCTGGGTCCCACAAAAACAACCTGGTTTGCTGCCACACCATGATACCCCCCACATGAGAATGGACTCCTCGGATGTATTTTGGGTGCTTGCTTTCCGCCCGCAGCCCACCGGTCTTATCCTAACAATTGACCGAGCCTGTTATATGACCACACTGTCATGTAATATCTAAAAGGGTAATGCTTGAATATTGGGGCAGGGAATATTATCGATTAGAAAAAGGAAAGACAGTTCTGTATTCCCAGCTCCTTCTGCATTTATTTCAGAATTCCAGCATTTGAAATTCTTTCATTTTTTTCTGTTTTCTTTATTTTAGTGTTACTTTAAATATAATAATACTTTTCATGTATTAAAATAGCTCAGAATCCCGAAGAGAGAATGGGGAAGAAATTCAACTTCGTTTCGACCGTTTTTTGAGCATAAAGTAAGTGATAAGGTTCTACAAAAGTAATGTGGCTGTTGCTGGCATGGACTCGCCCCTCTGCCTCGCATCTCCACCCCTTCCACAAACCACATGTGGGCCAGATCAGCATCAGAGCTCTGGTCCCTACGTATGCACTCCATTGGTCGATCGGAATGACCCATTGACTCCTGCAGCTCATCAAATGAAGCTTGATGCAGAATTTGGCTTACGCCTCGGGCCAGCAGCGATTGGCGTATGAAGCAATGGCTCCGTCAGCTTGCCGCAAGTCCAGTTTCTCGCCCAGTGGGTTATATAGTCTAATCTCAAGAAATTAATTATATGTTGGTAAACACTCACTGCGAATTTCCTCAGCTCTACCGCCATAACAGCAATGGAACCCCCCTTTTACGCACGTAAACGGGTTTCTGCAGCACCTCCCATGAAATCATTGAGTGGGTGGCAGCGTGGGAACAACACCAAGGAAATTCCCAGCCAATATCTGCCAGGTGGGATGTCAAATTTATTCAATATAGTCACTTAATTTAAATTAAATTCTTCCCTAATTGTTGATTTGAAATCTGCTACTATTCTGTGATGTTGTCTTTGCTCGGTGGGGAGAATATTCTGATTTAGTTAGATCTTGTGTAGCAGCATGATCTGATGGAGTGTGTTGGTACTGCTGAATGGTAAAAAAGGGGGCAAAATTGGCCTGGTTTGCACCTCTTGTTAGCACCTCCAGGGGGGGGGGCAGTAACAGGGCGCTAGGGGGTTACCGACCAGACGCGGCGAATTAACCGACACCCACGAACTTCCATGGCAGTTTTGCACTGGCACTAACACTGACCGCCTCGCTCTGTCGCGTCCCGTAAATCATGACGTCAACCGGTGCGTAGGGCCCCGTTACCGCCCCGGATGCAATATTCGCTCCCGCCCCCTGCAGCATCACCAGGCGTCAACAACGGCAGAGGAGTTGTCACCTCGGTTGGCTGAATCGGGAGCGATATTTAAAGGCAGTGGTGGTCAGGTTGGGCAAATGTTATTAATCTCCCCAGTCTGGTGTCTTTTGTTTTGTTTGGACCCCGCGATTCGTCAGCCCTGCACTTTCCAAATGCTTGGGGCTGTTATGCACCTAGCGCAGGTCTCGTGGCCCTACAGAGATATGAATGCAGATTGAATGAAATCAACAAGGGCCATTCCCTTTAAGTGAGGTAATGAGTCTCCAAAGACGATAGCGCTGCACAGAACATTGTGCAGTGCTCTGTCGGTACCGCCCCCTCACTCACTTTAGCACTCTAAGTGAAGTGATAACGTTTGTTTTAGCGCTCCACTTCCCTCTTGAAGCACTAAAGCGGAAGTTCCTGGGAGCAAACAATTTTTGCCCGGCGATACGTTTGGGCGCCCGCAAATGTTATCACCCCAAACGGGACGCTATGCAATTTCTAGCCAAAAGAATTTTCTCTGGGCACTTGTAATTTGAATGTAGAATAATAATTTTGCAGTTTTGAATTGTCAAAGGAGAGACAGGGAGGGCCAGATCCAGAATGAGCTGTAGAAGCGACTGAGCAACAGAATTAGTGACTGAGTAACAAGGAGTTAGAGAGGCATCTATGAAAGCAAAAACCAAGAGCAAAACAATTAGAAGAACCTAGTAAGATTGGAGGGTGTTACAAATTCCTGCCTGGTGTAGATACCTTCTCAGGTTCACTGATGTCAGCTGCTCCATTAAGCATCTTACTTTCATGGGATGTGACTTGCACTGCCCTGTATCTACCTGTACAATAGCATAACCTGGGCATACAACGGTAGCACCCTCTGGTATCGGAGCTGGATATCTGTGCATCTCTCCAATCACTCATGTTGCAAACTGAGCTAGAATTAAGTGAAGCAAAGCTTAGTCCACTACATAAGCTACTTTATTCCACAACAAGGTGAAATTTACAGAGCTATGGTTATGATCAGAGTTATTTATTTCAATCGTGTCATGACACAAAATAAAGAACATATGACGCTATCCCCACTCTAATTGGTCATCTGACTTAGATTAACCTCTCTGTATCCTGTCCTGCAACCTAGGCTGCAACCTGTCACCCTGCAATCTCCTGCCTTTTTAACTTTCTTGCCGTATTTCACTGCCTGATTGGGGAAGGTTTTCACTGACCCTGCTGGGTGGAATGCCAAAAATCACAGGGGAAAACTTACCACTTGCCGGTGACACAGTGGCACAAAATTAAAATCCTCTTCGCTGCTGGGTTGCCTGGGGATGACCAACAGGCATCTGCAGCTCTTGCATTGAGGCCCAAGGCCCAATATCGGGTGTGTCTTGGGCCTACCCATTCAGGCTCAGGGATTGATCGTTATGTTTACTTCGCACCAGGAGGCAAACCAATTTCTAGGCCCTCAACTAAAATCTAATACACACTCGCTGACTCTGTACATTTAACCCCTCTAAAGCAGGCTTTAAATTAAAAGCACATTTTTCAATAACTCGTATCTACATCCTTTCCATGGTAAATGTTCAAAATTCCAGAAGCACAACAGAGAGATTATGAGGCAATAGTACTGCTGATGAAACGAAAGACTCAGCTGCTAATGAGGCAATGATGAGGAGAGACTGGTACACAAATCACCTGCAAGAGCAAAAACAATATAAAACCACAGTGTCATATTTTGGGATCTGTGATCCATTTTCTTCATGGATAGGATTTTGGGGATTGAGTTGTGTTTAAGTTTTAAAATAAAATGGATTTACACAGATTCGAAGAGGAAGAAGGCGCAACCTGCAGGCATTAAAGATGTGTATTGAAATCAGCTGGGACAGTTAATGAAATGTCATGGCTGCTTCAAACGGATAAAATAATCATCAATTTTCTTAACCTCGGCCCCTTAAATAGAATTCTCCCCATTCACCTTGAGAACAACAGGAGATGGGCTTTTTAAACCTGAACAACATGGAATGGGAAGAGCGATGCCTACTGCTGAATCACTAGCATTAGTAGTCTGAAAATCTGACATTCTGGGATGTGCCTATACTACCCAATCAAACTGCATTATTTCCAAAGACAGGAAGTGAACATCGTAGCAATCAGAAACAAATGCACTTATTTAGTTCAATCTCACTATTCTGAAAACTATTCTGGAAAAATATTCAATCTAGGACCTGTCTGCTCTGAATGGCGTAGCGATCCATTGTTTTAACCAGTTGAGTCATTGGCAGTGCTCCAACTTTTTTTCTATAATCTACAAGCTAAAATTAATGATATGGAAAGGTCTGAAAATATTATATTACAGTAAGGTGGGTAATTACTCTTCTGTGGCCTTTACATGATATTTGTATTCATTGCACTAGACCATACTTAATGTATGGTCACATATTTGGTGGCTTCTTGCACAATACTTCAAGACCTCTTTGTGGAAGTGAACATATAGGCTAAGAGTTTCCTCACAGCAGCTCCCCCTCCGCTGCCGTAACTCTGCCAGACATTGTGCGGGAACATGTGTACACAGGGCTTCCACCATACTTCCGGCAAAGTTAGAGTGGTGGAGTGGGAGCAGCTCCAAGGAAATAATGACCTAATAATGACCATACAAATGACAATGCATTAATTTGCTAAATCTACTAGTTTTCCTTCACGTAAAACTCGTGAAATAGCTGCCTAGATTGGTGAACAGTAACAGTCCATTGGTATATTGTTACTGCTGTTGCCTCAACACAGATGATGCTTTAACATTGTCCTATGAAGCTGTAGCTTCCAAGTGATCTTGTATAGCTTTAATTGTATTGTAATTTGGAAGATCACTTGGTAAATATCATTGCCCATCTTAGCTCATCCATTCAGAAAAGCCTACAGCTCCCCATCACATCACCCAGCTGCTTGCTCAATGAATCCGAGGCTTTTGTCTATACTACCTGAGTTAGTCTATTTCAAGTGCTAATTACTTTTTGGGGGTAAAATTGATCCCTCAACCAACACCACTAAACAGATTACCTGGCCATTTAGCTCAATGCTGTTTGTGGGACCTTGCCATGTGCAAATTGGCTGCCGTGTTTCAGCTGTGGCTCAGTGGGTAGCACACTTGCCTCTGAGTCACAAGGTTGTGACTGACACTCCAGTGCAGTACTGCGGGAGCGCCGCACTGTCGGAGGTGCCGTCTTTCAGATGAGACGTTAAACCGAGGTCCTGTCTACTCTCTCAGGTGGATGTAAAAGATCCCATGGCACTATTTTGAAGACTAGCAGAGGAGTTATCCCTGGTGTCCTAGCCAATATTTATCCCTCAATCAACATAATTAAAAAAAACAGATTATCTGGTCATTATCACATTGCTGGTTCTGGGAGCTTGCTTGTGCGCAAGTTGGCTACCACGTTTTCCACATTACAACAATGACTACACTCCAAAAGTGCTTACTTAGCTGTAAAGCATTTTGAGACATCCAGTGGACATGAAAGGCACTATGTAAATCCAAGTCTTTTTACATCACAACACTGACTACATTTTTTAAGTATTTAATTGGCTTTGAAGCGCTTTAGTATGTCTTAAGGATGTGTAGGACGCCATATAAATTCAAGTTCTTTCTTCCTTTTATTGGCATCATCCTGATGCTGGGTGAGGTGCTTCAATGATGGGCCAATCCATGTTTTGGCAAAGCAATAACCACTGAGGAAGCTTTCCACTTTCCTCGATTACCAGCTTCATCAGAGAGGGAGAGAGAGAAAATGTTCTTACTGATTTATTCCAACAATTCCTTTGAAGTTGCACATTATAAGATATTAAAATGATATGTCTAGAGTTGTCAACTGTGATCACGAAGATGGATATAATAGCATATATCCTATTGGTTTTCATGTATTGAAAAATAAAGGTTCTGGAATTGAAAATCCAGCAGGCTACACTCTTTTAACATGGTGCTGAAAAATTGGTGATTGACTGTCCGTTTTTAACAATAGATCTCTATTTCCAAAGGTCTATAATGTTTGCATATATAAATTATACTTGTGCATGAAGTTGAACATGCCTTTGGGCTGCTCAAAAATCTTTCTGTACAAATAAGCATTGAATGAGTTTCCATTCATCTGCTGTAACTATTGGGAACATGCAGAGATTGGGAAGAAAGGAGAAAAGGAAAGTGGCTTGTACCTATTCTAATGTTCAGAGTGCCGTGTCTCCAAGTGCAAAATGCACAAACTCCTTTCCTCTGCATACACAAAGAGGTAATGGAAGTGAGGAGGTAAAAAGGCATCTCCTGCATTTGCACAGGAAGGTATCGTGGGGAGAGTAGGGGCTCCGGGGGGTGATTGAGGAGTGGATTAGGGTGTCGTGGAGGGAGCGGTCTCCTTGGAATACTGAAAGGGGAAGGGAGGGAAAGATGTGTTTGGTGGTGGGATCAAACTGGAGGTGGCGGAAATGGCAGAGGATGATCCGTTGAATGTGGAGGCTGATGGGGTGAAAGGTGAGGACAAGGGAAACCCTGTCGTGTTTCTGGGAGGGAGGGAGGGGTGAGAGCAGAAGTGCAGGAAATGGTACGGACACAGTTGACCGTCATGTCAACCACAGTATAGGGGAATCCTCGGTTGAAGAAAAAGGAAGACATGTCAGAGGCACTAGTATGGAAGGTGGCATCGTCAGAACAGATGCAGCGGATACGGAGAAACTGGGAGTATGGAATAGAGTCCTTACAGGAAATGGGGTGGGAGGAAGTGTAGTCCAGGTAACTGTGGGAGTCAGTGGGCTTATAGTGGATTCTGGTCAATAGCCTATCCGCAGAGATGGAGGCAGAGAAGTCAAGGAAGGGAAAGGAAGAGTCAGAAAAGGTAAGGGAAGGACGGAAATTGAAAGCAAAGTGAATGAAATGTTCTACTTTTGGGCGAGAGCAGGAAACGGCACCAATACATTCATCATTGTACCGGAAAAAGAGGTGAGGGAGGGGCCCTGAGTAGGACTGGAACAAAGAATGTTCCACATATACCACGAAAAGGCAGGCATAGCTAGGACCCATGCAGGTTCCCATAGCAGCACCCTTAATTTGGAGAAAGTGAGTGGCACTAAAGGAGAATATGTTCAATGTGAGTGGCAAGTATTCTGTTGCTTTTTGTAATTTCACAATCTGTTGTACTTAAGTTATTATGGGCTAGATTTAGGCTTTTCTGTCTTTGGGGTAAAAACGGAGGCAGGGAGGGAAAGTTACCGGCTGGGAATAGGTTGAGCTTTAGTAAGGAATTTTCGCCATTTGGGCCTTGCGCCAGGGTGCGCAGCACGAAGGGAGGCGTTGTACACTTTGAGGCACAAAAATGGGAAACTCGCGAAATAAAGTGCCAGGCCGTGTGCGCTCCAAGAGAAGCCTTGGGGGGGACCTTAAAAAAACCCACAAAAACATTCCCAAAACATTGCCCACGCCACCAAAACACAAATCGCTAAAGTACTTTAAAGAACAAACACTCGCACTTACCTTTACAGCACTTTACCTTCCTCACCACCGCCGGCATGGCTGGACCACTCTGGTTTCCCAGGCGGTCACTGCAAGGCGCGATTCCAGGCGTACGGGTCAGGTTCGAGTCAAAACTCGGACGGTGTCGCAACGAGAGGCGTTGCACACCTGGCACAGCTCTTCCCGGCAGTGCCGCTCAGTGCCGCCGCAAAAGCCGACCCAAGACTCGCAACTGAACGCAGGAGACCTCACCGCCACATTTCACGCCGCTCCGGGGCGAAATCCGGAGCGCAAAGGATCGGAAAATCCAGCCATTAGCTCCAATGGCTTTGCGCGAGCCATAATGGCTCATTGGCTTTTTGCTTGCTGGTATAGTTAGGGAGAGACACCTCAAGTGCCTGAAAATTAATTGTGGGATTTATTAGTGTTCCTAAATGCTATTTTGGATGGTATTTCCTAGAGCTGTTTACGCTTAAGCTCTGGTGTAAACACCATTCAGGTTGAATCCATTGTCTATTTTAAGGTGCTTTTAGCAGCATTACCTCTTTATGTGGAAGGAGCTTGAGCATTTTACACTTGGCGACATGACACTCTGAACACTAGTTCAGGTAGACTGGCCCCGACTTTAAAGGGCGGGGGGTAGCATGATGCACGCAAGTTCCAAAGCAGGTAGCGAACCAAGGGTGCCTGGGGACGTGGCCCAACCGATCTTAATGGTTATGTCTCAGTTCCAATAATTTGAATTGGATTGATCCCAGCAGTCAGGTAAATGGTGTTCCAGGGTGGGGTTGGGTGGGGGGCCTTGGATGCTCAAGGCTTCCTTGTGGGGCCTGATGGAGCACTTCTGCTCCTGTTGGCCAACAGGGCAACCAAAAAAATGTTTTGTTTAAAACTTACCTGCCTTGGCCTGCTCTGGCCGACAGTCTCCTTCCTGACTGGACTGGCCTGACAGGGAAGCCATCACTGTTCCCCCATTCAGGCCTCCGACTAAAATTGCAGATCGGGTTCCCAATGGTGAGACCACGCCAGCTTGGGGTGGGTGGCCTGCTCAAAAGAACAAGTGATTGTTGGGACACGACAGGAAGGCAGTGCCATTAAGGATCTACATTTGCCAAGAAAACCCTTGTTAAACACAAAATGTTTATATTATCTGCCTTATATTAGCACTTAAATGTTTATCATCAGAGCTTAAGCCTTATATAGCACAACACATTGTGAACTTGGGTTTGACTATTGAGCCACTTATTTTACTATTGCAACTGATTTAGTGATTTAGCATAAAACGTGCTGTAACAAATCCCATGAATTTCTAAACTTATTGCAGGTTGCTACCAGATAATACAACTTTGCATAGGAAGTGCCAAAGGCAGTGAAAGTGCTGGTTTCTGAGCCAAGCCAAGTATTACCATGTCATTTGCTGCAACCAACCACTTGACCCAAGCCCTAATTTGAAAGAAAGAACGAAAGAATGTCTTGCATTTATATAGTGTGTTTCATGACCACAGGACGTCCCAAAGTGCTTTACAGCCAATGAAGTACTTTTGAAGTGTAGTCACTGTTGTAATGTAGCAAACGCAGCAGTCAATTTGCACACAGCAAGCTCCCACCAACAGCAATATAATAATGACCAGATAATCTGTTTTTTTAGTGATGTTGTTTGTGAGATAAATATTGATCAGGACCCCGGGGATAACACTCCTGCTCTTCTTCGAAATAGTGCCATGGGATCTTTTACATCCAACTAAGAGAGCAGACGGGGCCTCAAATGGGATTTATTTCAGCATGTTTTATGCTAAATCACTTGCACTCAGTTGCAATATTAAAATAAGTCGCTCAATAGTCAAACCCAAGTTCACAATGTGTTGTGCTATATAAGGCTTAAGCTCTGATGATAAACATTTAAGTGTTAATATAAGGCAGATAATATTAAAACTTTGTGTTTAATAAAGGTTTTCGTTGCAAATGTAGACCCTTAATGGCTCTGCCTTCCCACTGTGTCCCAATGTTCACCTGTTCTTTGGCATGGTTTAAAGGTTCATGTGAAAGGCTCAATAGTGTCTCTGCATCTTGTTACAAACTCACACGAGGCATGTATATATCAGGCACGGTCACTCTGTGACCTTCACTTTATTCCCAGGACCAAGGAGTGCTGACGCTGGGTGGGACCTCCCCTTTTATACCTGGAAACCCAGGTGAGGAGTGTCTCCCGCAAGCTCACCCCCTGTGGTCAAGGTGTGCATTTCAAGGGTACAGGTATAGTGTGCATGAGTTACAGTTACATAACTATTGTCATTGCAAGATGGTGAAATACATGACATCACCTCCCCCCTTGAGTCTTTTAGTTTCAGAGGTTAAGTCTATCGAGTGGTCGACGCTCTCTCGTGGAGCGCCGCAGTTGTGACTCTGGTGGCTGAGCCTCAGCCCGCGTCTCTGTCACTTGAGGTGATTCCGGCCTGTCCGGGCTGGCCGCAGGGACTGTGCATGCTGAGGGCTGTCTTTGTTGTTCGTACGCTGGCAGTGGTGTGGGTGCTATCTCACCATGCTCTTCTTCCAGTTCCTCCATGTCTATGCTGAACCTTGTCTTTACTTGGTCCAAGTGTTTGCGGCATATCTGCCCATTGTTTAGTCTGACCACCATGACCCTGTTTCCTTCTTTGCCAATTACGGTGCCCTCAAGCTATTTGGGTCCCAAAGCATGGTTAAGACAAAATACCGGGTCATCTATTTCTATACACCTCCCCCTTGAGCCTCGATCATGGAGCTCGGTTTGCCCTCAGCAATGTCTGCCAGGTCTGGGTGAATGAGGGACAGCCGCGTCTTGAGCGTGCGTTTCATGAGGAGTTCCGTTGGCGGGACTTCCGTGAGCGAGTGTGGCCGGGACCTGTAGGCCAGCAGGAGGCGCGATAGGCGGTACTGAAGGGAGGGTCTTTGGATGCGTAGCATGCCTTGCTTTATGACTTGGACCGCCCGTTCCGTCTGGCAATTGGAAGCCGGCTTGAACGGCGCTGTCCGGACGTGCTTGATCCCATTGCCCGACATAAACTCCTGGAATTCATGGCTGGTAAAACACGGGCCATTGTCGCTGACCAGGATGTCCGGCAAGCCGTGGGTCGCGAAAACCATACGCAGACTCTCCACTGTGATAGATGTCGTGCACGAGTTCAATATGATGCACTCGATCCACTTCGAGTATGCATCAACAACGATCAGGAACATTTTCCCCATGAATGGACCCGCATAGTCTACGTGAATACGTGACCATGGCCTGGTGGGCTAGGGCCACGGGCTGAGTGGAGCCTCCCTGGGGGCATTGCCCAGCTGGGCACACATCGTGCACCTGCGAACCCAATGTTCCAGGTCTGTGTTAATCCCTGGCCACCACACGTGTGACCGGGCAATGGCCTTCATTAACACGATGTGAGGGTGCTCGCTGTGGAGTTCCCTGATGAACGCTTCCCTTCCTTTCTGGGGCATGACTACCCGGCTGCCCCATACAGGCAGTTGGCTTGGATGGAGAGTTCATCCATCCGTCTCTGAAACGGTCTGACTTCCTCGGGGCACGCCCTGTGTGCGGGCGCTCAATTCCCAGTCAGGACACATTTATTTATCATGGATAGGAGGGGGTCCCTGTTGGTCCAGAGTTTCATCTGTCGGGCTGTGATAGGGGAGTCCGCAGTGTCAAAAGCCTCAACGGCCATGACCATCTCGGCGCTCTGCACCGACGCCCCCTCGGTGGTGGCCAGTGGGAACCTGCTGAGTGCGTCAGCGCAATTTTCGGTGCCTGGCCAGTGCCGTATGGTGTAGTCATATGCAGCCAGCATGAGGGCCCAGCGCTGTATGCGAGCTGACGCGTTAGCGTTGACAGCCTTGCTGTCGGACAACAGGGATGTTAACGGCTTGTGGTCCGTCTCTAGCTCGAACCGTCTACCGAAAAGGTAATGGTGCATCTCTTTCACACCGTACACACACGCGAGTGCCTCCTTCTCGACCATGCCGTATCCATGCTCTGCCTGGGAGAGCGACCTGGAGGCGTAAGCCACCGGTTGGAGTCGGCCGTCATCGTTACCCTGCTACAACACACACCCAACCCTGGAGGATGACTCATCGCATGTTAAAACCAGTTTTTTACAGGGGTCATACAAAGTCAACAGTTTGTTGGAACACAGCAGGTTCCTCGCCTTAGTGAAAGCCCGTTCTTGACAATCCCCCCCAAACCATTCACAACCTTTACGGAGGAGCATGTGTAACGATTCCAACAATGTGCTTAAGTTCGGCAGAAAGTTCCCAAAATAGTTCAAAAGTCCCAGGAATGATCGCAACTCTGATGTGTTGCCGGGCCTGGGCGCCCGGCGAATCGCCTCAGTTTTTGATTCAGTGGGCCGGATCCCGTCTGCGGCAACCCTCCTGCCCAGGAACTCGACCTCTGGGGCCAAAAACACGCACTTGTCCTCTTTCAGCCGCAAGCCTACCCAATCCAATCGGCGTAGCACCTCCTGCAGGTTGCGGAGGTGTTCCTCGGTGTTTCGACCCGTTATAAGGATGTCGTCTTGGAATACGACCGTTCCAGGGATGGACTTGAGCAAGCTTTCCATGTTTCGCTGAAAGATAGCCGCTCCCAAACGGATACCTGTTGTAGACAAATAATCCTTTGTGCGTCGTCATGGTGGTCAGAAGCTTGGAACCTTCCGCCAGTTCCTGAGTCATGTAGGCCGAAGTGAAGTCCAGCTTTGTGAACAGCTTTCCACCTGCCAGCGTGGCAAAGAGGTCCTCCGCTCTCGGAAGCAGGTATTGGTCTTGCAGCGACTCTCGGTTGATGATGGCTTTGTATTCGCCACAAATCCTAACCGAGCCATCTGCTTTGAGGACAGGAACGATGGGACTTGCCCAGTCAATGAATTCAACGGCCGAAATTATGCCCTCTCTGAGCAGCCTGTCCAGTTCACTTTCAATTTTCTCACGCATCACGTACGGCACCACTCTGGCTTTATGGTGCATTGGTCTGGCGTCCGGAGTGATGCGTATCACTACTTTAGTGCCCTTGAACGTTCCGACACCGGGTTGAAAGAGTGACTCGAATTTTTGCAATACCTGCGAGCATGAACTTCGCTCCACGGATGAAATGGCGTGCACATCCCCCCATTTCCAATTCATCTCAGCTAGCCAACTCCTCTCCAAAAGTGCGGGGCCATTTCCCGGAACAATCCAGAGTGGCAGCCGGTTCGGTAATCCATTATGCGTTACCATCAAGTTTGCACTGCCCAGCACTGGGATGATCTCTTTGGTGTAAGTACGTAGCTGCGTCTCAATGCGCTCCAGTTTGGGCCTGCTAGCTCTGTGTGGCTTTAGTCTCTCAAATTGTTGGGCTCAAAGAGTTCATGAGTGACTGCCTAGCTCCCATATCCAGCTCCATGTGCACCGGGATGCCATTCAGTAAGACTTTCATCATCATGAGTGGCGTTTTAGTGTATGAGCTGGGACGTCAGCCACATGAACTCTCTGAGCTTCAACATCCATGGTTGTTCCCCAGGCCTCATCCTGCATTACAGACCCCTCGTCTGGTTTCTTGCAGACTAGCCTTGCTACTGCCTTTTTGCACATCCTAGCCAAGTGTCCACTGACATTACAAATCCTACAGGTATGACGCTGGAACCTGCAGCTTTTGGCAGTGTGTCTACCCCCACTTCTCCAACATGAGCTGAGATTGCTGTTAACAAAAGGACTATCCCCAGGCATTCCTCTCTGATGGCCCGTTTGGCTGTTTCTAATCACTCTGATGGAGGGTGTTAATGGTCCCATCATGGGATGCATTGTTCCTCGTGATGGCGTGAATTGCCGATCCCTTTTCCATTGTCCCTGTTGCAGGCCCACCCTGGAGCTTGTTGCTGCCTGGGCGGTTTCGAATTGTCCTTGCCTGCCTGCGGGGTTCTGTATCACTTTTACAACATTAACTCCCTGGTTCATCGCAATGTTAAAACTAGGGCTGTGTGCGTAAATTAGCTTGGTCTCCTCTTCCCATGCCATAAAGGTCTGAGCTATCAACACCGCCCCTTCTAAAGTCACGTCCTTAGTCTTTATGAGCTTCCTGAAAATGCCGGCATGGTTAATGCCCTCGATGAAAAAGTCCCTTCACATCTCCCCCCTGCAGGTATCGGAGAACTTACAGAGACTGGCCAAACGCCACAGTTCCGCCACGAAGTCCGAGACGTTTTGACCCTCCCGACGCTGGTGAGAGTAGAACCGGTGCCGGGCCATGTGTATGCTACTTGCCGGCTTGAGATGCTCACTGATCAGCTAGCTGAGCTCTTCGAAGGACTTGTCCGCTGGCTTTTGGGGTGCGAGCAGGTCTTTCATCAGCGCATACGTCTGTGGACCACAGCTGGTCAGTAGATGCGCCCTCCGCTTGTCAGCCGCTGTCTCTTCCAGCCAGTCCTTTGTGACAAAGCTCTGCGGGAGTCTTTCCACAAAGTCGTCCCAGTCCTCACCCACACAGTAACGTTCCTCTGTGCCACCGGTGGCCATCCTCGTGGTTCAGTGATTCCCGTTTCTCATCGCCAGATGTGGTGTCTCTGCACCTTGTTACAAACTCACACGAGGCATGTACATATCAGAAACGGTCACTCAGTGACCTTCACTTTATTCCCAGGACCAAGGAGTGCTGACCCTGGGTGGGACCTCCCCTTTTATACCTGGAAACCCAGGTGAGGAGTGTCTCCCACAAGCTCACCCACTGTGGTCAGGGTGTGCATTTCAAGGGTACAGATACAGTGTGCATGAGTTACAGTTACATAACTATTGTCATTGCAAGATGGTGAAATACATGACAGGCTCCTCCGACAGTTCAGCACTCTCTCAGCACTGCACTGGAATGTCAGCCTCAGGAGTGGGACTTGAACCCACAACCTTCTGACGCAGTGGCGAGAGTGCTACCAATTAAGCCATGACTGATTCTTCTCTCAAGAAGGAACCACAAACAGAGAGGAGTAATGGCCATACAAATAACTCTTCATCAAGCTCAGTGTAATTTCATAAGGAGGAAAGCTGGGCGATCAAAGCTGGAACTCCCTGGGTGAAAAGGAAATAGAGATTAAAATAAAACAAAAAAAGGAGGTTTATGAAAAATGTCAGGTACAGAATGCAATAGAAAACCAGGCAGAATACAGAGAGCGCAGGGGGAAATTGAAAAGGGATATAAGAAAAGCAAAAAAAAAAGTACGAGAAAAGATTAGCAGGTAGCATAATAGGAAATGCAAAAATATTTCATAAACATATAAAAAGTAAGAGTAGTTAAAGGAATTGTGGGGCATTTAAGGATTAAAAAAAGAAAATCTTGTGGAGGCAGAGGGCATGACTGAGGTACTAAGTGAGTATTATGCATCTGTCTTTAATGAAGAGGATGAAGTTAATATTGCAGTAGTGGTGGGGGAGTAGAGATATTGGATAGGATAAAAATAATTAGAAAGGTGGTGCTGAATAGTTAAAGAATCACCCGGTCCAGAAGGGATGCATCCTAGGTTGCTGAGGGAAACAAGGCTGGAGATAGCAGAAGCTCTGACCACCATTGTTCAATCCCCCTCAGATATGGGGCAGTCAGGTCATAGGCGGTCCCTCAAACGAGGATGACTTGCTTCCACACCAGAAGGTTCATAGATGTTTGAATGGAGGACCCGATGTTCCAGTCCTGAACTCCAGGGGTGGAAGATGCCTGTGCGTGGATTTTTTTAACGTGTGGTGACCGTTGCACATCAGCCTCCACAATGGGGTCAGTGCCAGAGGACTGGAGGATTGCAAATGTTACACCCCTGTTCAAAAAACGGGAAAGATATAAACCTGGTAAGTACAAGCTGTTAAGCTGTCAACCTTCTTCCTTCTCTGGTTCAAACAACACGTTTCAAGTAAGCACGAGACTTTGTAGTGGAGAATATGGAACATACTTTTGTAATATATTAACCGCCCTCTGAAATGGCCTAGCAAGTCACTCAGTTGTAACAAACCATTATGAAAAACAATAATAATGTCAGAAGTGGGGATGCTCGCTGATAATTGCAGTGTTCAGTTCCATTCGCAATTCCACAAATAACGAAGCAGTCCATGCCCGCCTGCAGCAAGACCTGGACGACATTCAGGCTTGGGTTAATAAGTGGCAAGTAATATTTGCACCACACAAATGCCAGATAATGACTGTCGCCAACAAGAGAGAGTCTAACCACTGCCCCTTGACATTCAATGGCATTACCATCGCCGAAACCCCCACCATCAACATCCTAGGGGGTCACCATTGGTAGAAACTTAACTGGACCAGCCACATAAATACAGTGGCAACAAGAGCAGGTCAGAGGCTGAGTATTCTGTGCCAAGTGTCTCACCTCCTGACTCCCCAAAGCCTTTCCACCATTTACAAGGCACAAGTCAGGAGTATGATGGAATACTCCCCACTTGTCTGGAGGAGTGCAGCTCCAACACTTACGAAGCTCGACACCATCCAGGACAAAGCAGCTCCTTTTGATTGGGACCCCATCCACCACCTTAAACATTCACTCCCTCCATCACCAGCGCACCATGACTGCAGTGTGTACCGTCTCCAAGATTCACTGCAGTAATTCGCGACCTCTACCACCTGGAAGGACAAGGCAGCAGGTGCTTGGGAACACCATCATCTGCTATTTCCCCTCTAAGTTACACACCATCCAGTCTTGGAAATATATCGCCGTTCCTTCATCGGCACTGGGTTAAAATCCTGGAACTCCCTCCCGAACAGCACAGTGATGGTAAAACACCTAGAGATCAATGTTCCCTGTAATTTTGTTTGACACCACGAGACACCTTTAAGGGGCTGCACAGGTCACTCAAGATACCGTGCATGCACGGTTTGCCTCATTGAAAAGCTGGCAAGCCGGCTACGCGGACTTGTATGGCCTTGCTGCTTACAGGGAACATTGCTAGAGACCGTTGTCGAGGACAAAATTAATTCTCATTGAATTAAGCATGGGTCAATAAGGCACAGCCAGCATGGATTTGTTAAAGATAAACCATACCTGTGTGGCCTGATTGAGTTATTTGATGAAGTAACAAAGAGGGTTAATGCAGGTAGTGCAGTAGATGCTGAATATTGTTGTGTATTTGGACTTTCAAAAGGCATTTAATAAAATCTTACCTAACAGATTTATTCAGAAAATAGAACCAGATGGGACAATGGTAACTTCTCCTTAGAGCAGAGAAGGCTAAGAGGAGATTTGATCGAGGTGTTTAAAATCATGGAAGAGTGAATATAGAGAAACTGTTTCCTTTGGCTGACTGATCGATGACCAGAGGACACAGATTTAAGGTAATTGGCAAAAGACCCAGAGGCCATTGAATACATTTTTTTACTTGACGATTGGTTAGGATTTGGAATGCAGGCCCTGATATGGTGGTGGAAACAGATTCAACAATAACCTTCAAAAGGGAATTAGATAAATACCGGGAGGAGAAAACATTTCAGGGATATGGAGAATGGGCGATTGTTCTTTGAAAGAGCCGGCACTGACTCGATGGGCTGAATGGCCTCCTTCTGTGCTCTACTGTTCTATGATTCTATAAGTCTATGATTCACCCTTCACTTTTCAGTACACTGAATCTGGCAAGCAGAAACAGTATTCAGAAATGTCAAATTCAAACCTGGAGTATTGAACATCAGCAGGTCCTTTACCTCCTCAACCTGTTCATTCTCGTCGTTAGTATGCTTGGAGCACAGCACCTGCCTGATTCATTAAGAAGATAAATATAAATACATTGATGTATTTGTACCTCCAATTTTTCCTCTTAGGGTTTGTGGGAGCTGTAGATTGAGTGGCATGTACATATTACTTTGAAGAGGCACCACATACTATTAAACCTGAAGCACAAAGTACAACATTAAAATCAAAGCACATAATCTGTCATCCAATAAAAACACACCAAGCCCATTAAAATTCAAAGACTGAAGGGTACCATTGACTTTGACACATTCAAGGTTATGTGCTGCTGCATAAAGCATAGATTTTGGACTTGATTCATCAAGGCCTCTGATTTTGAGATGCAGCACTGGATTCTCGTCTGAATTTCTGTCTCCTTAATCTTCTAGTCCTTGCCCTCTCCACCCTCACCTCCAAAAAGAATGAGGAGCTCATGGACTTCTTTGTCACTAAGGTTGAGACTATCTGTTCAGCTGCCTGTGCCACATTCCTCCCTTCCCCTTGCCCGCCAAGAAAAACACTGCCACCCCCACCAACCACCCGAGCCCAGAACTCTCATCTTTCTCTAGTTTCTCTCCGATCTCCCTCATGCCCTCTCTTGTCTGAAACACACCTCCTACTCTCGCAACCCTATTCCCACTAAACCGTTCACCACATGACTTCTCTTCCTGGCCACATGAGAGCTGATATGGTAAATAGTTGCCTCTCCTCAGGTATTATTAACACCCTCCCTTTCAAATCTGCCATAATCACCCCCCTCCTCAAAAACCCCACTCTTGACAATGCTTTCCTTGCAAACTACTGTCCCATCGCATTGAATGTGTTGTCACTCAACTTTTCTGTAAATTCAAGTTTAACTGCCTCCAATCAGGTTTTCACCTCTGCCACATCACTGCATCCTCCCGAATCAAACTATGACTGTGGTGCACTATCCATCCTCATCCTTCTCAACCTATCTGCCAGATTTGACAAGGTTGGCCACACCTTTTTTCTCCAACACCTCTCCTCCATTGTCCAGCTTAGTGGGAATGCCATTGCCTGGTTTCATTCTTCCTGTTATGTCTTGAATAAAGAGTCAGACTAGATACTGCAAGCTCAAAGTAAGGTATGACCGTAGTCCTTTATTACAGATCTCAGAGTGCCTCTCCAGCCTGTGAGACCTCCTTATATACCGGTGCTCCCAAGGGATTGTGGGATTCCTTGGAACTCCAGGGGATAAGCCCTCTGGTGGTTAGACATGGTATTTACAGGTTTATTTTACATACATAACAACACTCCTCCCCCGCCCCACCACCCCCAGAAGTCAATAGTGTAACTATTTACAATGCGAGTCGATCTGGGGCCTTCCTTTCTGTGGTTGATCATCTCGGTGCAAATGCTGATTTTAGTGAGTCATTTGTTGGGCCCTCGCTGGGCTGCTGCGCAGCTGGCCTTGCTGGGCTGCAGTGTTTGGTGAGTCCTGCTGGGCTGCTGCGGGTGATGGGTTCTGCTTCGTGGTCAACCGCTGGGTCAGTTGACACTTGTGTGTGTGTGTTGGAGGGTTGAAAAAAGTAGAGTCTTTTGTGGGTTGTTCTGGCTAGTCCGTAAATCTGAGTTTGGTTTGGTCCAAGTGTTTCCTGCAGGTGAGTGCCTTTGAAAGTTTGACCACAAACATCCTACTCCCCTCTTTGGCCAAAACAGTGCCAGGAAGCCACTTGGGACCTATCCATAGTCCACAAATACAGGATCATTTATCTCAATTTCACATGACACATTTGTGCGATTATGACATGTATTCTGTTGAAGCCGCCTGCTCTCTACCTGTTTGTGCAGATCAGGGTGGACTAACGAGAGCCTTGTCTTAAGTGCCCTTTTCATGAGCAGTTCAGCGGGAGGGACCCCAGTGAGCGAGTGGGGTCTTGTTCGGTAACTAAGCAGGACTCGGGATAAACGAGTCTGCAATGAGCCTTCACTTACCCTTTTCAAGCTCTGCTTGATTGTTTGAACTGCTCATTCTGCCTGACCATTAGACGCTGGTTTAAACGGGGCAGATGTGACATGTTTGATCCTATTGCGGGTCATGAACTCCTTGAACTCGGCACTGGTAAAGCACGGCCCATTGTCACTTAAAAGGACATCAGACAAGCCGTGCGTGGCAAATATGGCCTGTAGGCTTTCAGTGGTGGCAGTGGACGTGCTTGCCGACATTATCTCACATTCAATCCATTTGGAGTACGCATCTACAACCACTAAGAACATTTTTCCCAAGAATGGGCCTGCATAGTCGACATGAACCCCAGGCACGGTTTGGAAGGCCAGGACCATAAACTTAGTGACACCTCCCTGGGTGCATTGCTTAACTGGGAACATGTATTACATTTGTGCATGCAGGACTCCAAGTCTGCATCAATACCGGGCCACCACGCGTGGGATGCCTGGGTGGGTGCTGTGGAGATCATTAATGAAAGTGTCCCTGCCCTTTTTTGGTACCATTACCCGATTACCCCACAGGAGGCAGTCTGACTGTATAGACATTTCATCTTTGCACCAATGGTACGGCTTTATTGCTTCCAGCATCTCTAACGGGACACTAGACCAACTCCCGTGGAGCACACAGTTTTTTACGAAGGACATTAAGAGGTCCTGGCTTGTCCAGGTTCTAATCTGTCGGACGGTAACAGGTGATTGCTCACTCTCGAATGCTTCCATTACCATAACTAAATCTGCGGGCTGTGCCATATCCACCTCTGTGGTGGGCAGTGGCAGCCTACTGAGAGCATTGGCACAGTTTTCTGTGCCTGGCCTGTGGCGGATGGCGTAGTTGTATGCGGACAACATGAAATAGGAGGTGGGTGGGGTGGTTTGACCCATCCACCTCCACGGAGGTGTGTGGGGTTGCTGACCCATCCATCTCCATGGCACGAACCTGGTATTGCAGTACTTCCAGGAACGGTGCAGTGGCTCTAGGCCTTTTGGCTAAGAGCATTGGCGTAGAGTGATCCTTGATGTGTGCAAGGTGACCTCTGGCGTTTGTAATCTGACAAAGAATTGGAAAGATTGGCTACGAAAAATTTAAAATAAAAAAAAAAACATGAGCACCCATCTCTGGATGCAGGCCGATGCATTCGTATTTATCCCCTTTCAGAAACGAGGGATATAAGCAGCTTATGGTCGATTTCCAATTCAAATTTGAGCCTGAACAGATATTGACGCATTTTCTTTACCCGGTAAACACACGCTAACACTTTTTCGATCAGACTGTAGGCCCTCTCAGCTTTAGACAGACTTCTGGATGCATAAGCAACCGGTTGCAATTTCTCAAATTCATTAGCTTGTTGCAATACACACCCGACCCCATACGACGACGCATCACATGCTAGTACCAAATGCTTACATGGGTTGTACAACACAAGCAATTTGTTTGAACATAACAGCTTCCTAGCTTTCTGAAAGGCATTTTCTTGGCTATTATCCCATACCCATACATCTCCTTTACGCAGTAAGGAGTGTAGGGGTTCTAACAATGTGCTAAGACCCGGTAAGTAGTTACCAAAATAGTTCAGGAGTCTCAGAAACGACTGCAGCTCCGTCGTGTTCGGTGCGTTCTTGATTGCCTCCATCTTGGAATCGGTGGGCCTGATGCCGTCCGCCACGATTCTTCTCCCCAGGAACTCCACTTCAGGTGCCAGGAAAATGCACTTCAAGCGTTTGAGCCTGAGCCCCACATGATTAAGCCGAATAGGAAGCTACCAGTGCCACGTGCTAGTCAGAGTAGAAATAGCAGGATAGTTCAGATGAATACATGGCTTGAGGAATGATGCAAGAGGAAGAGATTCAAATTCCTGGGACATGGAACCGGTTCTGGGAGAAGTGGGACCAGTACAAACCGGACGGTCTACAGCTGGGCAGGACTGGAACCGATGTCCTAGGGGGAGTGTTTGCTAGTGCTGTTGGGGAGGATTTAAACTAATAGGGCAGGGGGATGGGAACCAAGCAGGGAGACAGAGGGAAGTAAAATGGGGTCAGAAGCAAAAGGTATAAAGGAGAAAAGTAAAAGTGGAGGGCAAAAAAATCAAAGGCAAAAATCAAAAAGGGCCACATTACATCATAATTCTAAAAGGACAAAGAGTGTTAAAAAAACAAGCGTGAAGGCTCTGTGTCCCAATGCGAGGAGCATTCGTAATAAGGTGGATGAATTAACTGCGCAGATAGCTGTTAACGGATATGATGTAATTGGGATTACAGAGCCATGGCTCCAGCGTGACCAAGGCTGGGAACTCAACATCCAAGGGTATTCAATAGTCAGGAAAGATAGACTGAAAGAAAAAGGAGGTGGGGTAACGTTGCTTGTTAAAGAGGAGATTAACGTAATAGTAAGGAAAGACATTAGCGTGGATGAGGTGAAATCTGTATGGGTAGAGCTGCGGAACACCAAATGGCAGAAAATGCTAGTGGGAGTTGTGTACAGACCACCAAACAATCATAGTGAGGTTGGGGATGGCATCAAACAGAAAATTAGGGATGCATGCAATAAAGGTACAGCAGTTATCATGGGTGATCTACATAGAGATTGGACTAAAGAAACCGGTAGCAATATGGTGGAGGAGGATTTCCGGAAGTGTATAAGGGATGGTTTTCTGGACCAATATGCCGAAGAACCAACCAGAGAGCTGGCCATCCTAGACTGGGTGTTGTGTAATGAGAGAGGATTAATTAGCAATCTTGTTGTGCGAGGCCCCTTAGGGAAGAGTGACCATAATATGGTAGAATTCTTCATTAAGATGGAGAGTGACACAGTTAATTCAGAGACTAGATTTCTGAAATTAAAGAAAGGTAACTTCGACGGTATGAGACGTGAATTGGCTAGGATAGACTGGCGAATGACACTTAAAGGGTTGACGGTGGATAGGCAATGGCAGACATTTAAAGATCACAGGGATGAACTTCAACAATTGTACATCCCTGTCTGACATAAAAATAAAACTGGGAAGGTGGCTCAACCGTAGCTTACAAGGGAAATTAGAGATAGTGTTAAATCCAAGGAAGAGGCAAATAAATTGTCCAAAAAAAGCAGCAAACCTGAGGACTGGGAGAAATTTAGAATTCAGCAGAGGAGGACAAAGGGTTTAATTAGGAGGGGTAAAATAGAATATGAGAGTAAGCTTGCAGGGAACATAAAAACTGACTGCAAAAACTTCTACAGATAGGTGAAGAGAAAAAGATTAGTGAAGACAAATGTCTTCATTTTAGTCAGAATCAGGTGAATTTATAATGGGGAACAAAGAAATGGCAGACCAATTGAATAAATACTTTGGTTCTGTCTTCACTAAGGAAGACACAAATAACCTTCCGGAGATACTAGGGGACTGAGGGTCTAGCGAGAAGGAGGAACTAAAGGAAATCCTTATTAGTCAGCAAATTTTGTTAGGGAAATTGATGGGATTGAAGGCCAATAGATCCCCAGGGCCTGATAGTCTGCATCCCAGAGTACTTAAGGAAGTGGCCCTAGAAATAGTGGATGCACTGATGGTCATGTTCCAACATTCTATACACTCTGGATCAGTTCCTATGGACTGGAGTGTAGCTAATGTAACCCCACTTTTTAAAAAAAGGAGGGAGAGAAAACGGGAAATTATAGATCGGTTAGCCTGACATCAGTAGTGGGGAAAATGTTGGAATAAATTATTAAAGATATAATAGCAGCGCATTTGGAAAGCAGTAAGGGGATCAGTCCAAGTCAGCATGGATTTATGAAAGGGAAATCATGCTTGACAAATCTTCTAGAATTTATTGAGGATGTAACTAGTAGAGTGGACAAGGGGGTACCAGTGGATGTGGTGTATTTAGACTTTCAAAATGCTTTTGACAAGGTCCCACACAAGAGATTAGTGTGCAAAATTAAAGCACATTGTATTGGGGGTAATATACCGACATGGATAGAGAACTGGTTGCTAGACAGGAAGCAAAGATTAGGAATAAATGGGTCTTTTTCAGAATGGCAGGCAGTGACTAGTGGGGTACCGCAAGGTTCAGCAATATACATTAATGATTTAGACAAAAGAATTGAATGTAATATCTCCAAGTTTGCAGATGACACTAAGCTGGGTGGCAGTGTGAGCTGTGAGGAGAATGCTAAGAGGCTGCAGGGTGACTTGGACAGGTTAGGTGAGTGGGCAAATACATGGCAGATGCGGTATAATGTAGATAAATGTGAGGTTATCCACTTTGGTGGTAAAAACAGGAAGGCGGATTATTATCTGAATGGTGACAGACTAGTAAAAGGGGAGGTGCAACAAGACCTGGGTCTCATGGTACATCAGTCATTGAAAGTTGGCATGCAGGTACAGCAGGCAGTGAAGAAGGTAAATGGCATGTTGGCATTCATAGCGAGAGGATTTGAGTATAGGAGCAGGGAGGTCTTACTACAGTTGTACAGGGCCTTGGTGAGGCCACACCTTGAATATTGTGTACAGTTTTGGTCTCCTAATCTGAGGAAGGACATTCTTGCTATTGGGGGAGTGCAGCGAAGGTTCACCAGACTGATTCCCGGGATGATCGGACTGACATATGAAAAAAAAACGGATCGACTAGGCTTATTTATATTCAATGGAATTTAGAAGAATGATGGAGATCTCATAGAAACATATAAAATTCTGACTTGATTGGACAGGTTAGATGCAGGAAGAATGTTCCTGATGCTGGGGAAGTCCAGAACCAGAGGTCGCAGTCTAAGGATAAGGAGTAAGCCATTTAGGACTGAGACAAGGAGAAACTTCTTCACTGAGAGTTTTGAGCATGTGGAATTCTCTACCACAGAGTTGTTGAGGCCAGTTCGTTAGATATATTCAAAAGGGAGTTAGATGTGGCCCTTATGGCTAAAGGGATCAAGGGGTATGGAGAGACAACAGAAATGGGATACTGAAGTGCATGATCAGCCATGATCATATTGAATGGTGGTGCAGGCTCGAAGGGCCGAATGGCCTACTCCTGCACCTATTTTCTATGTTTTTATGTTTTCTATGTCCTTCTAGGTGATAGAGGTCATGGGTTTGAGAGGTGCTGCTGAAGAAACTTACCTTAGCAACCCTTGTGAAGTCATGGACCACTTCTGGCACTGTGTGGAAGTAGCACTAACTGCCTTAGGTACCTCCCTCCATATATACTGCACCACCTTCTTGTGAGGTTTCCTGCTCTCAGTGCCCACCAGACTTCATGTTCTGGTCATCACTGCTGTCAAGAGGACTCCACAAGAGCTCTTCCAGCTGTTGACACCCTCAAGGTTGCTACTCTGTCAGATATTTAGGCCACTGTTGTCTGCTGCTCTCGAGAAACACATCCTCATGCGGCAGAGAGAAGGTCTGGCCGGCAGTAAGCCGGAATTTTTTTGTGGGCCTAGGAGATGCACTCCTGGCCCAAAGCAAATAAATGTTCAAAATGCGCTCGGCTGTTTTGTGAATTGCCTCCAACATTCCGTTTAAGGACTGCTTGTTAGGCCGCTCAATGCCTAGCACAAGTGGACAGAGCATGCATGTTACATACTCTGCCCATTTATAGCTGAAAATCGCAATCGGGTTCTTGCAACCAGTGTGGGACCCTAACTTGCATATTTAAGCAGCTTCTTGCTGGAAAAAAGGCAGACGGGATGCTCACTCATCTAAAGTCCACTTGAAGATTGCATCAGGTGGGCTTTGGGCATTAGTGGGGTGGGCAAGCGGCCCTCTCCCCATATTCACACTGCTGACCACCCTTTTTCCGACAAGAAAGTGGTGACCTGTAGTTGGAAATTTCCCCCAGTACGTTTTGCTAATCATTAAATGTTCAATGAAATCCGTTGTGCAGTAGTAAAATATTGTGCCGTAAGATTAATCACTTTATAGGATAGATGCTCTCAGTGATTAGCTTCGTGAGTTTAAAGTTTCACTAGTTAAACCAGATAACAAAAGGATCAAAGTGTTACAGAATAGCCACAGCGCTGATTAATAGTTGGAATCAGTGGGCTAGAATTTCCTGGAAAGTTGTGTCACCGTACCGGCACATCCACAACGCACACCATTACTATTTTCAGTAAATGATGTCGTGCGTGACTCATGCCATTACTTACGCCACGCCAAAATTTCCTAAGGCTCTTGCGCCACTCCACATGGAACAGTTGAATGGCTCATTATCATAGCTCCGCCTCCATTAAAAATCAATGACAAGATCGACTTTGCTGAATTAAAGCCACTTAGACTGTTGCAGAATAATGTTGATAGGGTGAATATAAAGGAATCACAACAGGAACTCCTTTTAAAAGAGGCATGATCGCCTCTGGGTATTATAATGCAGTTGCTAGCTCAATTCTAAATGTTTGTGATCAAACTGATCAAAGCACAGCCTACCTTTTTGAAGGTTTAATGAAATGCAAATGTGAATGTTATTTATACTGATTTCATGCACTGCTAAATACTGCAATCGAAAAAAGTAGGATAATCCAAGAAACACTGAAATTTCCTCGGGGACGGGTGGATGTCTATTTTCTGCAATGCTTTGAAAATTACTTTCTGGTGAAGTAAAGCATTCTTCTTAAAAATCCACAGGTCCCTGCCATAGCCTCATGATACAACACGAGAGCGTTGTAAGATAAGAATTGTTTGTTCTTGTTGCAATATTTATTCTATATTTTTCCCTGTTTACCACTTTTAGTAATTTGCTACTGGACATAAATAAATGTTGGCTAGAGGCAGCAACCTAATTGAATTAGACGCTGCTGTAGTTTCACGAATTTAATAATGATTTGGTCCGATTTACAATGCAATTTTTGACAAAGATTGCAACTAACTCTCTTTTGAAAACAAACAATAAACTAAGATTAGAGAATAAGTAGGTTAACTATAATTGACATTCCGCTCCCACCGAGTGATTCATTTTACAATCTAAAGGTTGAAATTCCCGCAGAAATCAATGAATTCTTAACTAACCATTGGCATTACTGCTCCTGATCCTCGCTGCGGCGTATTCTAACTATTCTTCCAGTGGATTGCGGCGTGAATTCACCACTGAAAGATCAGAGAGCACATAGAAACATAGAAACATAGAAAATAGGTGCAGGAGTAGGCCATTCGGCTCTTCTAACCTGCACCGCCATTCAATGAGTTCGTGGCTGAACATGCAACTTCAGTACCCCATTTCTGCTTTCTCACCATACCCCTTGATCCCCTTAGTAGTAAGGACTACATCTAACTCCTTTTTGAATATATTTAGTGAATTGGCCTCAACAACTTTCTGTGGTAAAGAATTCCACAGGTTCACCACTCTCTGGGTGAAGAAGTTCCTCCTCATCTCGGTCCTAAATGGCTTACCCCTTATTCTTAGACTGTGACCCCTGGTTCTTGACTTGCCCAACATTGGGAATATTCTTCCTGCATCTAACCTGTCTAAACCCATCAGAATTTTAAACGTTTCTATGAGGTCCCCTCTCATTCTTCTGAACTCCAGTGAATACAAGCCCAGTTGATCCAGTCTTTCTTGATAGGTCAGTCCCGCCATCCCGGGAATCAGTCTGGTGAACCTTCGCTGCACTCCCTCAACAGCAAGAATGTCCTTCCTTAGGTTAGGAGACCAAAACTGTACACAATACTCCAGGTGTGGCCTCACCAATGCCCTGTACAACTGTAGCAACACCTCCCTGCCCTGTACTCAAATCCCCTCGCTATGAAGGCCAACATGCCATTTGCTTTCTTAACAGCCTGCTGTACTTGCATGCCAACCTTCAATGACTGATGTACCATGACACCCAGGTCTCGTTGCACCTCCCCTTTTCCTAATCTGTCACCATTCTGATAATAGACTGTCTCTCCGTTTTTACCACCAAAGTGGATAACCTCACATTTATCCACATTATACTTCATCTGCCATGCATTTGCCCACTCACCTAACCTATCCAAGTCGCTCTGCAGCCTCATAGCATCCTCCTCGCAGCTCACACTGCCACCTAACTTAGTGTCATCCGCAAATTTGGAGATACTACATTTAATCCCCTCATCTAAATCATTAATGTACAGTGTAAACAGCTGGGGCCCCAGCACAGAACCTTGCGGTACCCCACTAGTCACCGCCTGCCATTCTGAAAAGTCCCCATTTACTCCTACTCTTTGCTTCCTGTCTGACAACCAGTTCTCAATCCATGTCAGCACACTACCCCCAATCCCATGTGCTTTAACTTTGCACATTAATCTCTTGTGCGGGACCTTGTCGAAAACCTTCTGAAAGTCCAAATATACCACATCAACTGGTTCTCCCTTGTCCACTCTACTGGAAACATCCTCAAAAAATTCCAGAAAATTTGTCAAGCATGATTTCCCTTTCACAAATCCATGCTGACTTGGACCTATCATGTCACCTCTTTCCAAATGCGCTGCTATGACATCCTTAATAATTGATTCCATCATCTTACCCACTACCGATGTCAGGCTGACCGGTCTATAATTCCCTGTTTTCTCTATCCCTCCTTTTTTAAAAAGTGGGGTTACATTGGCTACCCTCCACTCTATAGGAACTGATCCAGAGTCAATGGAATGTTGGAAAATGACTGTCAATGCATCCGCTATTTCCAAGGCCACCTCCTTAAGTACTCTGGGATGCAGTCCATCAGGCCCTGGGGATTTATCGGCCTTCAATCCCATTAATTTCCCCAACACAATTTCCCGACTAATAAGGATTTCCCTCAGTTCCTCCTCCTTACTAGACCCTCTGACCCCTCTTATATCCGGAAGGTTGTTAGTGTCCTCCTTAGTGAATACCGAACCAAAGTACTTGTTCAATTGGTCCGCCATTTCTTTGTTCCCCATTATCACTTCCCCTGATTCTGACTGCAGGGGACCTACGTTTGTCTTTACAAACCTTTTTCTCTTTACATATCTATAGAAACTTTTGCAATCCGTCTTAATGTTCCCTGCAAGCTTCTTCTCGTACTCCATTTTCCCTGCCCTAATCAAACCCTTTGTCCTCCTCTGCTGAGTTCTAAATTTCTCCCAGTCTCTGTGTTCACTGCTATTTCTGGCCAATTTGTATGCCACTTCCTTTGCTTTAATACTCTCCCTGATTTCCCTTGATAGCCACGGTTGAGTCACCTTCCCTTTTTTATTTTTAATCCATGCGGTCTCTAAATGTCTGCCATTGCCCATCCACAGTCAACCCCTTAAGTATCATTCGCCAATCAATCCTAGCCAATTCACGCCTCATACCTTCGAAGTTACCCTTCTTTAAGTTCTGGACCATGGTCTCTGAATTAACTGTTTCATTCTTCATCCTAATGCAGAATTCATTAGCACAATGGCCTAATTGATTGCATTCGTCACCAATATCGCCATTGCAGTGAATAATGGGGATGTGGGACTAAGTACTGCTGCTCTTTCAAAGAGCCACCTGCACAGGCACGACAGGCCAAGTGGCCTCCTTCAGTGTTGTGAGTGTCTATGATTCAATGAAGTTATTATCAAAGATTACATTTCAGCATTGAACTCTGGCATACATTTTGTACATAGAAATCAAAGACAGCCAACCAGAATGTACTTGGGAATGGGAAGAGGGTGACACAATGGATTAGCACACTGCCTTTTCACCTATGCCACCAGAGCTTGAATCCAGCTCAGACTGATGAGGTATGAGTCTCCTCTCTCTGATAGATGTATGGGCCTTTGTGAAATCTGTTTTGGCAATGCCAACACAGTCTCAGTAAACAACAACAACAGCTTGTATTTATGTACCGCCTTTAACATAGTAAAACGTACCAAGACGCTTCACCACAAGACAAAAAATTTGACACCGAGCCACATAAGGAGAAACTAGGGCAGGTGACCAAAAGCTTAATGAGCGTCTTAAAGGAGGAAAGAGAGATAGAGAGGCGAAGAGGGAATTCCAGAGCTTAGGGCCGAGGCAACAGAAGGCACGGCCACCAATGGTTGAGCGAGTATAATCAGGGATTCTCAAGAGGGCAGAATTGGAGGAATGCAAATATCTCGGGGGTAGGGGTTGTGGGGTTGAAGATAGGGAGGGGCGAGGCCATAAAGTGATTTGAAAAGGATGAGAATTTTAAAATCGAGGCGTTGCTTAACCGGGAACCATTGTAGGTCAACGAGCACAGGGGTGATGGGTGAACGGGACTTGGTGCGAGTTAGGACACGGGCAGCTGAGTTTTGGATCACCTCAAGTTTACGTAGGGTAGAATGTGAGAGGCTAGCCAGGAGTGCATTCTTCTTAACAATTCTACACAAGTCAGCATTCATTTTGTCACCTCATTTGGAATCAGTATAAGGAACACTATTGTCAGAATCGGAAAAAAAATTACTATTGCATGAATTTTACTAGGAAACAGTAGAAAATGCAACAAACTAGGTCATATGTGATTTGGGACTGACTGATACTGTCAGTAGAGTTGAAAAGTGTCTCCTTCCATCGAATTGATGTGTTTCATATCAATGAACTCAAACTATCATCCAAAAACATTTGCTTAAGAACGTGAAGTAGTAAATTAATTCTATTTCTTACTCTTTTTCTCTCCACAGTCTCGCATGGGGATCATTCACTTGTTGCATGGCAGCCTCTGTCACCACGCTGAACTCATACACTAAAACTGTCATAGAGTTTCGGCACAAGCGGAAACTCTTCGAGCAAAGCCTCAGAGAAGAACAGATGTTCATCGATTGCGAGGCTATCAACTATTTTAGAGAAAGATCAATTCAGTCAATCTCGAGCTCAATGGAAGTCTTCGTAGATCCTGCCACAAGCACAACTAAATCACTGATGCCAGAGACATCGGTGGACTTGCGTGAAATCCCAGAGGTATTAGGGGAGGACCAGTGTTAAAGCAGTTCCATCCGATGCTGCTGCCTGGAGAGGCAATAGGTTCAGTATAAACTCCCTATCACATGTATACACTGAAATAAGCATAAAGATTAAACTGCACTGTCCCTTTTGTCAGTGTACATCAGCTGTATTGATGTTTAAAATTATTTGATGATTGGGAAATAATGACACAAAACATCAATGTATAAATTGCTTAGAACTGTTAACGTTTTTACATTTTTAATAAGGCTATGTAATATGTTATTCCAATGTGACATTATTTATTTTACTTTCAACCAAATATGTAATGATACAATATATATGTCCCAAATTGTATCATTATTATACATTTAACGCACATCAATGTTTTTAATGTCCATCTTAAATAAACATCCAACCTTCTTTATTCTCTTAAGTCTACTTGTTGACTGAATTCTTAAGCACAGAGATTGATTTTATATTCGTAATTATTGGTAATACTAATGCCTCCTCAGGAGTGCATTTGTTTGCTCATGTGCAAGGTCGATACTCCAGTTGCTTAATTATTCCTGATGTTCAATTAATCATTTTAATCAAATTCCTGAATAATATTCCTTCTACTGCACCTCTATACCAAGATTGTTATTTTATAGCATTGCCCTCAGGGTAGAATGGCCATGCAAAATTCTTGTGGAAATTAATAGACATCCAATCGAAAAAACACCACAACCTCAAAAGGAACAGCCAGCCAGAATCAGGTAGGAGGAATGCTCACCCATTGGTAAGGCAAGTGCCATCCTCCCAGTATTTTATTTCAGCATTACTAGTGAAAAAAGTCCATTTGTTGCACCACACACCGAGACTATTCTGGAGACCCTGGCTGATGCGTATTGTCGGGCACCTCCAGATCTGTCCAGGCACCTGAAGTACATCTTCAACATGCCGATGGCCTGTTCAATCTCACATCTGGTGGTGATGTGGCATTCATTGTAGCGCTATTGGGCCTCAGTGTTGGGATTTCTGACTGGTGTCATTAGAAAAGCTTGCAATGGGTATCCCTTGTCACCGAGCAGACACCCCTTAAGTCTGCTTCCAGGCCCGAAGAGATCAGGGAGCTCGGACTGCTGCAGGACAAAAGCATCAGAGCAACTGCCTGGGAATCTTGCGCATACCTGCATAAACTTCTTTTTGTGGTTGGACACCAGCTGCACATTGATGGCGTGGCAGCCCTTGCAGTTGACGAGTACTCCTGTCCAACTTATAATATAATTTTTTTAGTGGTAATGAGAATGAGAGGTGATGTTATTGAAACTTATAAGATAATGCGGGGGCTCGACAAGGTGGATGCAGAGACTTTGTTTCCACACATTGGGAAAACTAAAACTAGGGGACATAGTCTTAGAATAAGGGGCCGCCCATTTAAAACTGAGATGAGGAGAAATTTCTTCTCTCAGAGGGTTGTAAATCTATGGAATTCTCTGCCCCAGAGAGCTGTGGAGGCTGGGTCATTGAATATATTTGAGATAGACAGATTTTTGAGCAATATGGGAATAAAGGGTTATGGGGAGCGGGCAGGGAAGTGGAGCTGAGTCCATGATCAGTTCAGCCATGATCTTATTGAATGGCAGGGCAGGCTCGAGAGGCCAAATGGCCTACTCCTGCTCCTATTTCTTATGTTCTTATGTTCCAATGTACTTAAATTTATAAACACAATGGCCCGGATTTTGTGGTCGGTGGCGAAGGAGCAGCGCTCATCGTTCATCATGCTTACAGCTGCCCACAGACTTTTTGTTGGCTTTTGAGCAACAACATATGGTTGGGGGGAAGGGGGTTAAATTGGATAAGATGCAAAAATGGGTGCGAGGATCTCGCGATTAACGCACGTCGGTTGTCTGCGATGTAGGCAGCACATCAAATTCGTGCAGCCAGCGCTCCCCGCGCTGTTCATTGGCTACATGCATCAGCAGGAGGCCCCGACAGCCCTGACTACTTAAAGCCAACCTGCACCTTGTTTAAGGGAAGATGCATTGTGGCATGCTGGAGCTGGTGAGAGAAATAGTGCTGTGGAATGGATTTTCTCTTCAAATCAGATTCATTATCAATAGAGCATTTGGTTTTGTGCTGGCAAAATGTTTTTTAAACATTTTTTTTCAGTTTTGAATCAAAATATAGATTATCATGATGACTGGATTATTAATGTATTTCATTTAAGCTTTTAATGAAATACAGTGTCGAGCTGAATTTCTGTGGAGGTTCTTTAGCTCATCTGTCGTTATTTACCGAACACAATCCACACCGTTTTTCCGGGGTTTCCATGGCTTTCCTGCTGAAGTTATGATGGGAGTATCCCCATGGAAATTCATAGAAACATAGAAAATAGGTGCAGGAGTAGGCCATTCGGCCCGTCGAGCCTGCACCACCATTCCATATGATCATGGCTGATCATGCAACTTCAGTACCCCATTCCTGCTTTCTCTCCATACCCCTTGATCCCTTTAGCCATAAGGGCCACATCTAACACCCTTTTGAATATATCTAACGAACTGGCCTCAACAACTTTCTGTGGTAGAGAATTCCACAGGTTCACCACTCTCTGGGTGAAGAAGTTTCTCCTCATCTCGGTCCTAAATGGCTTACCCCTTATCCTTAGACAGTGACCCCTGGTTCTGGACTTGCCCAACATCGGGAACATTCTCCCTGCATCTAATCTGTCCAATCCGGTCAGAATTTTATATGTTTCTATGAGATCCCTTCTCATTCTTCTAAATTCTAGTGAATATAAGCCGAGTCGATCCAGTCTTTCCTCATATGTCAGTCCTGCCATCCCGGGAATCTGTCTGGTGAACCTTCGCTGCACTCCCTCAATAGCAAGAATGTTCTTCCTCAGATTAGGAGACCAAAACTGTACACAATATTCAAGGTGTGGCCTCACCCAAGGCCCTGTACAACTGCAGTAAGACCTCCATGCTCCTATACTCAAATCCCCTAGCTGTGAAGGCCAACATGCCATTTGCCTTCTTCACCGCCTGCTGTACCTGCATGCCAACTTTCAATGACTGATGTACCATGACACCCAGGTCTCGTTGCACCTCCCCTTTTAATAATCTGTCACCATTCAGATAATATTCTGTCTTTGCGTTTTTGCCACCAAAGTGGTAATCTCACATTTATCTACATTATACTGCATCTGCCATGCATTTGCCCACTCACCTAACCTGTCCAAGTCACCCTGCAGCCTCTTAGCATCCTCCTCACAGCTCACACTGCCACCCAGCTTAGTGTCATTTGCAAACTTGGAGATATTACATTCAATTCCTTCGTCCAAATCATTAATGTATATTGTAAATAGCTGGGGTCCCAGCACTGAACCTTACGGCATCCCACTAGTCACTGCCTGCCATTCTGAAAAGGACTATTTGCTTCCTGTCTGCCAACCAGTTCTCTATCCACGCCAATACATTACCCCCAATACCATATGCATTAATTTTGCACACTAATCTCTTGTGTGGGACCTTGTCAAAAGCATTTTGAAAGTCTAAATACACCACATCCACTGGTTCGCCCTTGTCCACTCTACTAGTTACATCTTCAAAAAGTTCTAGAAGATTTTTCAAGCATAATTTCTCTTTCATAAATCGATGCTGACTTGGACTGATCCTGTCACTGCTTTCCAAATGCACTGCTATTACATCTTTAATAATTGATTCCAACATTTTCCCCATTACTGATGTCAGGCTAACCAGTCTATAATTCCCTGTTTTCTCTCTCCCTCCTTTTTTAAAAAGTGGGGTTACATTATCTACCCTCCAATCCATAGGAACTGATCCAGAGTGTATAGAATGTTGGAAAATGACTACCAATGCATCCACTATTCCTAGGGCCACTTCCTTAAGTACTCTGGGATGCAGACTATCAGGCCCTGGGAATTTATCGGCCTTCAATCCCATCAATTTCCCTAACATAATCTCCTGACTAATAAGGATTTCCTTCAGTTCCTCCTTCTCACTAGACCCTAAGTCCCCTAGTATTTTCGGAAGGTTATTTGTGTCTTCCTTAGTGAAGACAGAACCAAAGTATTTATTCAATTGGTCTGCCATTTCTTTGTTCCCCATTATAAATTCATTTGATTCTGACTGCAAGGGACCTATGTTTGTCTTGACTAATCTTTTCCTCTTCACATATCTATAGAAGCCTATGCAGTCAGTTTTTATGTTCCCTGCAAGCTTCCTCTCATACTCTGTTTTCCCCCTCCTAATTAAACCCTTTGTCCTCCTCTGCTGAATTCTAAAATTCATCCCCTGTGTGCTCAGCACTCACTGATTTTCCGAGCTCCAGAAATGTTGTGCCTAATCCCATGAGCTAATTCTGAGTTCAAATACAGGAAATTATTTTGTTTTAATTTAGGAATTCCTATTCCTCAGAGCTTCTCCCACCACATTGGCATTACTTCGCTGGAAATTGCGTCGGCAAAGCTGGAGCAGCTCCGAGAAATTTCACGGCCATAATCATTTTGTTAGCCCATTAAAATCCCTCAAAGTAAAATAAAGGCCTGGAAATTGGCCTGAACAGACCTGCTAAATGGGTGCTGAGTGGCTTTCTAAGTCCTAAAAATGACGGGCAGGAAGTGACTTTCAACCGTGCACCGCCCATCATACAAGAGGTGTCCTTTATCCACGCCTTAAGCAGGCGTTAGTCCCTTTGCATATGTAAATAAGGGGCTTAATGCTTGCTTCAGGTGCTTGCTCCAAGATTGGTTTCCCCTACATAAGAACATAAGAAATAGTAGCAGGAGTAGACCATTTGGCCCTTCGAGCCTGATCCGCCATTTAATAAGATCGTGGCTGATCTAGTGTCACGTGCCCTGAGGTAGTCAGCACCATCACGGACTGCACTCAGAGAAACCAACCCTACCGAACGCCTGCAATAATAAAGGTAAGTTACTTCTCTCCGAATGTAGAGCTGGGAAGAGGAGGAGTGCTCCCCCCAACCCCACATTAAACAACCCTCCCAATTGATGCCGCTCGTGGCCCCACCCCCGGCCCCAAGAACCCCAACCACCGAACTCCAAGCTCCCTGGCCCCGATATCCCTCACTCCAGACCTCCACCCCCAGGCTCTCCAGCCTGCAATCTCCCACCGGGCCTGATCCCTGGCCCCAACACCCAATCCCCCTCACCCCAGTCCCTACTTCCAGGCTCCATAACATCTGATCTTCCTCCCCTTGGCCCCCGATCTCCTTCACTGCCAGCCCCGAGATACCTAATCCCGCGGGACGTTGCTGGTGGACCCGTCCCTGGGGCCACCGATCAAAGTCCGTGATCCCGAGGCCATCACCGAGCTCTATCAGCTGCTGCAGTACGAGCTGTGGCACGAACTCAGCTTCTTCATCTCCTTCCGCAGCGCCGTTCCTATACGAATGAGGTCCGAGGTCCCGTACCGTTCGTGCACAGGGTAGGAATCCTGTGCAGGGGAGCGCCCAAGAATTTCCAGGCAATAGAATCGTACAGAGGAGACCATTATACCGATGCCAGTCACATACCACTAGACACAACCTTCCAACTGCAGCCTAACCATTGATTTATAGAGGTTTAGCATTACCTCTTTGCTTTAGTGTCACGTACAATCTTTTTTATAGCCTTATCAATTTGTCCACCCACTGTTAAAGATTTATGTATCTGAACCACTTACCCTCTCTATTCCTGGAATCCATTTAAAGTTATACCATGCAGTGCATATTCCCTCTCTTTATTTTCTGTCACAAAATGTATCACTCACATTTCTGTAGATTAAATTTCATCCAACATCTACTCACCCAATCTACTAATCTGTATCCCCCTGAAATCATCATCATCATAGGCGGTCCCTCGAAATGAGGATGACTTGTTTCCATGCCAAAAAAAAGGATGAGTTCACAGGTGTTTCGAATGAAGAACCCGAACTACATCGTCGCGGGTGGAAGATGCCTGTGCGTGGATTTTTTTAACGTATGGTGACCGTTGCACACCAGCCACCACATGGGCTTGACAGAGCTAGGTGTTGGTCCAGTTGCAAGGATTCCCCAAGACAATTGGAGACCAGCTCTGCTGGACCTAGTGTGCACACATATCGCAGTGTGGGCTGGCCCATGCTGCCCCGGGCCTGAACTCACGCCTCCCCTGGGCCCCGATCACATCCCTCCACAATCTCTCACAGCTCCTTTGCCCCGACCTCGCTGCTCCTGCTGTATCTGCCCACGCTCCAATCACCGAACTGGATCTCGATGATGTCCCTCTTCGCTGCCATCGCCCTCCTGCACCAGCTCGCGCTGTACCTTGCAGTGGTACACCACTATGCTGCTCTTGAGCCTCCGCACGCCGCCCCTTTTATGGTCCGGAAATCACTTAACAATTAACTCCTTATTTTTGGGTTGCGCTTTCGATCCCATATCCGCTCCATCACAAAGACCACCTTCTTCCACTTTCATAACATTATCCCTCTTTGCCCTTGCCTCAGCCCATCTGTGGCTAAAATCTTCATCCATTTCTTTCTTTCCTCCAGATTCAACTAGTCTAGTGCTCTCTTGGCCAACCTCCTATCCTCCACTCTGTAAACTTCAGCTTATGCAAAACTCTGATGCCCATATCCTATCCCTTGCCATTTGCAGCACACTCATGGCCACTGTCCTCTTCAATTTACATTGGTGCCTGGTCCCCCAACATCACAAATTTTAAATTTTCATCCTCATGGCTTGCTACCCCCCACTCCATTTATTTAACCTCCTCCAGCCCTATAGCTTCCCTGAACTCCGAGGGGCTAGATATTCGTTTTTTGGTGAAAGCGGTATTTTTTTCCGCCAAAAATACCACTTTCACTCCGCTACCACTACGAGGCCTAAAATTCAGGCTTCAATTTGCGCAGCAGAGGACTCGTGGCGTAAACTGCAAATTTTCTGCAACTTTAGTCCAAGGCCGATACCGCTGTGAGAGAGGCTTTGGGAGGGGGAAAACCAAAAAGAAAATTGCAAAAAACAAAAATATAACATCGCAAAACATTTACAAGACACTTACGTATCGAATCGCTGAAAAATAATTAAAAAATGGTAAAACTTTAACTTACCTTTTTTTGCAGGTCTTCATACCTACCGCCGTTCCAAGGGCTGCAACACAGGTTTTTTTCCTGGTGTTTTTTTCCGCGCAGAATACAGGTGCGCGCTGAGGCAAATTTTTGGCAAAAGCGCTATTTCGAGTCTTGCACGGCAGTGGCCCTCTCCCCAGCGGTACTTAAAAACCGCCGCTGCAAGATTTCTCTGCATTTTCTGCCAAAAATGGCAAAATATCACCAAAAAAACAGGTGCAAGTTTGGCGAATTTTTAGCCCTCAGTTTCTCTGAGTTTTGCCTCTTGTGGATCGCCCGGCCCTTTCAGCCCACCATTGGTGGCCATGCAATCAGCTGTCAAGGCCGCACGATCCGGAATTCAATCACCAACCCTCCATCGCATCTCCATCTCCCTCTCCTCCTTTCGGTCGGACCCTCATTAAAATCCATCTCTTTGACCATTTTTTTGCTCACCCTCCCTAATATCTCCTTTTTTGGCTCAGCATCCTCTTTTTTACTGATTACATTTCTGTGAAGTGTCTTGCGAGTAATTTGAAAAAATGCCAAGGGTCTTTTGTCCCCACCTGAACAGATAGACAGGTTTCATTTCAACATCTCAATCAAAAGACAGCATCGCCAACAAAACATAACTCAATCAGTACTATGTCTAAGTATCAGATTAGATGATATGCTCAATTCCTGAAATGGGGCATGAACCCAGAACCTACTAACGAAAGGCAAGATTGGTACTATTGAGCAGAGTTAACACATGCAAACAAATAGAAGTAATTTTTTACCTTCGCTGCATGGGTGGTAATCTGATCACCTTCCCGTATAAAACCCGCCTGATTTTCATTCTATTTATTTCAGATTACCACCCATGCATTGTAGATAAGAATTTACTCCATAGTGTGTTACATTTATAAGGCTGGTGTACTTTTATCCGACTATGATTCATTTACAGATCTGATAGCGAGAATCACACGCCACATTATTAACCACTTTTGAAGACCGAGGGAAGTATTTTAACTTTAAAAAATAAAATCAGCCTATTGTTTGTGTGAAAGAGAAAATTCTACTTTTGTTCCTGGAGTAAGAACGGGCCAGAATACTGTGCATCTGATGAGGACATTCTATCTGAGACAAATACATCCTCTACAACATTTGAGGTATTTAAATGAAATGGAATTCTTGAAAATGGCGTGTATCCTTTGCACTTTATACTTCTGATTCTTTGAAATTTGTTATCCAAAAAGAAGCCAGTCATTTCTTACTGGTTTTTCTGGCCTCAAACGTTTGGCTTCTTTCTAAGGAAGGAGCTGTGAATTTACAGGCAGCTTCCAATCTATAGGAATGTTACTCGACAACTGGCTTCGATTTGACTTGAGGACCTGCCCATTTGACTACTTTCTCACAGGGAGTATTTGATAAGTGGCCGTAAATGGACAGACCAGGTAAAAGACAGCTCCATTTTAACAGCTAAGCCTGATAATCATACTGCAGATCCAAAACTGCCTGCGAGCTATGCTACAGAAGATCAGTTAAAACTAAACTAATGTCACAGGGGGAATACACATCTCCACTTCCACTACGAAACCAGATATTTGTTTTTTAAAATATGCATATTGTGTGTTGTATTGGTGCAGCAGTTTAAATTGTCGACCTTAAAGTAGACAGGCACATCTCTCTCTCTCGCAATTGGGCACAGGTGTCAGCCAAATGTGATTACGACGACGTCTATTCAGCCATGCAAACGGTTTACCAAGCCTGGCCAACTCTACAACATCAACTAAAGTGACTGTGCAGAAAACAGAAATTTTCTCAAGAAACTAAAGTCACAGATATTGTAAAATGGAAAATCTACTCATTACATGAAATAAAATACATGAAACAGGTTATGGATTAAATGCACCAGCGCTCACCTAGAATGTTAAATAAACAGATTATTCCATTGGTTTAGGTGTGGGCTTTTATAGTGAAGTCCAAAAATTGTAAAATTTTAATTACTTTAATAATTGTGAGGAATAAATAAACCATGTTAACAGTTATTGGAAACCATTATTATGGACAAATAAACTTTCATTTTTAAAGACATGGGGTAATCATGGATTGGTTAAAGGCAAATTGTCTCTGACTAGCTTGATTGAATTCTTTGATGAGATAACAGAGAAGGTTGATCAAGGTAGTGCAGTAGATGTTGTATATATGGCTTTTGGTAGGCATTCAACAACGTGCACACAGTTCTTTATTAAAAAGAAGGGAGCCAATGGAGTGAAGGGGAAAGTGGCAATATGAATGCAACATTGGCTCAGTGACAGGAAGCAAAGGGTGATGGTGGATGGATATTTTTCAGACTGGGAGGTGATTTGCAGTGGGGCTCCCCAAGATCAGTTTTGGGTCCATTACTCTTTTCAACTTTTATAATCAACCGAGACTTGGGTTTAGGGGGCAGCAGTAAAAAGTTTGCAGATAATACAAAACTTGGCAAAGTAGTAGATCATAATGAGGATAGTTATAGGCTTCAGGATGACAGAGATGATGGTGTAATGGGAAGAAGCATGGTAGATGGAGTTCAATGTGGAGAAGTGTGAAAATTTGGAAGGATTAATATGGAAACACACTATACTATAAATAGCATGATTTTGAAATGTGTAGATGAGCAGAGAGACCTTGGTGTTCATATACACAAATTTTTAAAGGTAGCAGGGCAAGTTCAGTAATACTGACCATGAAACTACAGAATTGTCATAAAAAACCCATCTGGTTCACTAATGCACTTTACGGAAGGAAATCTGTCATCTTACCGAGTCTCAGCCTATGTGAGTCTAGACCCACAGTAATGTGATTGACTGTTAATTGCCCTTTGAAATGGCCTAGCATGCCACTCAGTTGTACCAAACCCAGCATTGACCTAGGCATTGGACCTGTACACACAAAAAGCAAACACAGCCCAGTCAACCCTGCTAACTCCTTCTCGCTAAAATCGGGAGACTTGTGCCAACATTTGGAGAGCTGTCCCACAGACTGGTCAAGCAACAGCCTGACTCGGTCATAATCACAGAATTATATGTTTCAGCAAACATCCCAGACTCCTCCATCACCATTCATGGGCAGGACAGACCCACCAGGGGTGGCAGCACAGTGGTATACAGTCAGTAGGGAGTAGCCCTGGGCGTCTTCAACATTGACTCCGGACCCCATGAAGTCTCATGGTATCAGGTCAAACATGAGCAAGGCAACCTCCTTCTGATTATCACCGACCACCCTCCCTCACCTCAAGATCGATACTCCTCCATGTTGAACACCACTTGAAAGAAGCACTGAGGGTAGCAAGGGCACAGAATGTACTCTGGGTGGGAGATTTCAATTTCCATCACCAAGAGTAACTCGGTAGCACCACTACTGACCAAGCTGTCTGAATGCTGAAGGACATAGCTGCCAGCCTGGGCCTGCGGCAGGTGGGGAGAGACACAACAAGAGGGATGAAATTACTTGACTTCATCCTCACCAATCTACCTTGCATCTGTCCATAGCGGTATTGGTAGGAGTGACCACCGCACAATCCTTGCAGTGACAAAGTCCAGTCTTCACTCTGAGGACATCATCCATAGTGTTATGTGGCATGCCTTGGGAGTCTTGTGTCAGGCTTGCGAACAATGCTCCATCTCACCCTCACTGACACAAGACTCCCAAAGCAAGCGCTCTACTCGGAACTCCTACACGGCAGGCGAGCCCCAGGTGGGCAGAGGAAACATTTCAAGGACACCCTCAAAGTCTCCTTGATAAAATGCAGCATCCCCACTGACATCTGGGAGTCCCTGGCCAAAGACCGCCCTAAATGGAGGAGGAGAATCCGGGAGGGCGCTGAGCACCTCGAATATGCAGAAACCAAGCGCAGGCAGTGGAAGGAGCGTGCGGCAAACCAGACTCCCCACCCACCCTTTCCTTCAACGACTGTCTGTCCCACCTATGACAGAGACTGTAATTCCCGTATTGGACTCTTCAGTCACCTAAGAGCTCACTTTTAGAGTGGAAGCAAGTCTTCCTCGATTTTGAGGGACTGCCTATGATGATGATGATGTGTGGCATCACCACCATGCTAAATAGGATAGATTCAGATATAGCAGCTCAAAACTAGGCATCCATGTGGGCCATCAGCAACAGCAGAATTGAATTCCACCACAATCTGTAACCTTATGGTCTAACATATTCCTCACTCTACAATTACCATCAAGCCAGGGGACCAATCCTGGTTCAATGAGGAGAGTAGAAGAGCATGCCAGGAGCAGCACCAGGCATACCTAAAAATGTGGTGTGATCCCACAACCAATGGATGAGATTAAATCTCTGCAGTGCTGCCATATCCAGTCATGAATGATGGTGGGCAATTAAACTAGCCGGAGGGGGAGGCTCCATGAACATCCCCATCTTCAATGTTGGTGGAACCCAGCACGTGAGTGCAAAAGACAAGGCTGAAATGTTTGTAACAAGCTTCAGCCAGAAGTGCCGAGTGGATGATCCATCTCAGCCTCCTCCTGATGGCCCCACCATTACAGAAGCCCATCTTCAGCTAATTCGATTCACTCCATATGTTATCATGAAGCAATTAAGTGCACTGGATACAGCAGACTGTGGGCCCTGACAACGTCCCGGCTGCAGTGCTGAAGACCTGTTCTCCAGCCAAGCTGTTCCAGTACAATTACAACACTGGCATCTAAACATCAAAGTGAAAAATTGCCCAGGTTTATCCTGTCAAAATGAATTCAATCCAGCACATTACCACCCCATCAGTCCACTCTCAATCATCAGCAAAGTGAAGGAAGGTGTTGTCAACAGTGGAACCAAGCGGCACTTACTCACCAATATCCTGCTCACTGATGCTTAGATTAGGTCCGCCAGGACCACTCGGCTCCAGATTTTATTACAAACATGGATAAAAGAGCTGATTTCCTGTGGTGAGGACAGAGTGCCCTTGACATCAAGGCAGCATTTAACTGAATGTGGCATCAAGAAGCCCTCGTAAAATTGAAGTCAATGGGAACCACTGGGAAAACTTTCCACTGGCTGGAGTTAAACCAAGCACAAAGGAAGATGGTTGTGGTTGTTGGAGGTCAATCATCTCAGCCCCAGGACATCGCTGCATGAATTCCTCAGTGCCATTTCCGAGGTTCACCACCTTCACCTGCTTCATCAATGACCTTCCCACCGTCATAAGATCAGAAGTGGGGATGTTTGCTGATAATTGAACAGTGTTCAGTTTCATTCTAAACTCCACAGATAGTGAATTAGTCCATGCCTGCATGCAGCAAGAACTAGGCAGCATTCAGGCTTGGACTAATAAGTGACAATACCATTTGTTCCACACAATTGTCAGTCAATGACCATCTCCAATGAGAGAACCACCACCCCTTGACATTCAACGGTATTACCATCGTTGATTATCCCCCGCCATCTTTGATACACTGCTTTGAGTACTGTTGGGGGGATGACTCATCAGGGGAGGGCAGCAGCAGCCAAGTTCATGGCACCGTGGCTGGCTCTGCTGCACAGGAGGGCAGGAAAAAGAGTGGGAGCGCGATAGTGATAGGGGATTCAATGGTGAGGGGAATAGATAGGCGTTTCTGCGGCCGCAACCGAGACTCCAGGATGGTATGTTGCCTCCCTGGTGCAAGGGTCAAGGATGTCTCGGAGCGGGTGCAGGACATTCTGAAATGGGAGGGAGAACAGCCAGTTGTCGTGGTGCACATTGGTACTAACGACATAGGTAAAAAAAGGGATGAGGTCCTACGAAACGAATTTAAGGAGCTAGGAGTTAAATTAAAAAGTAGGACCTCAAAAGTAGTAATCTCGGGATTGCTACCAGTGCCACGTGCTAGTCAGAGTAGGAATCGCAGGATAGCGCAGATGAATAGGTGGCTTGAGCAGTGGTGCAGCAGGGAGGGATTCAAATTCCTGGGGCATTGGAACCGGTTCTGGGGGAGGTGGGACCAGTACAAACCGGACAGTCTGCACCTGGGCAGGACCGGAACCAATGTCCTAGGGGGAGTGTTTGCTAGTGCTGTTGGGGAGGAGTTAAACTAATATGGCAGGGGGATGGGAACCAATGCAGGGAGACAGAGGGAGACAAAAATGAGGCAAAAGCAAAAGACAGAAAGGAGATAAGGAGGGGTGGGGGGAAGAGAAACCCGGGGCAAAGAACAAGAGGGGCCACTGTACAGCAAAATTCTAAAAGGACAAAGGGTGTTAAAAAAACAAGCCTGAAGGCTTTGTGTCTTAATGCAAGGAGTATCCGCAATAAGGTGGATGAATTAACTGTGCAAATAGATGTTAACAAATATGATGTGATTGGGATTACGGAGACGTGGCTCCAGGATGATCAGGGCTGGGAACTCAACTTCCAGGAGTATTCAAGATTCAGGAAGGATAGAATAAAAGAAAAAGGAGGTGGGGTAGCATTGCTGGTTAAAGAGGAGATTAATGCAATAGTTAGGAAAGACATTAGCTTGGATGATGTGGAATCTATATGGGTAGAGCTGCAGAACACCAAAGGGCAAAAAACGTTAGTGGGAGTTGTGTACAGACCTCCAAACAGTAGTAGTAATGTTGGGGAGGGCATCAAACAGGAAATTAGGGGTGCATGCAATAAAGGTGCAGCAGTTATAATGGGTGACTTTAATATGCACATAGATTGGGCTAGCCAAACTGGAAGCAATACGGTGGAGGAGGATTTCCTGGAGTGCATAAGGGATGGTTTTCTAGACCAATATGTCGAGGAACCAACTAGGGGGGATGCCATCATAGACTGGGTGTTGTGTAATGAGAGAGGACTAATTAGCAATCTCATTGTGCGAGGCCCCTTGGGGAAGAGTGACCATAATATGGTGGAATTCTGCATTAGGATGGAGAATGATAAAGTTAATTCAGAGACCATGGTCCAGAACTTAAAGAAGGGTAACTTCGAAGGTATGAGGCGTGAATTGGCTAGGATAGATTGGCGAATGATACTTAAGGGGTTGACTGTGAATGGGCAATGGCAGACATTTAGAGACCGCATGGATGAATTACAACAATTGTACATTCCTGTCTGGCGTAAAAATAAAAAAGGGAAGGTGGCTCAACCGTGGCTATCAAGGGAAATCAGGGATAGTATTAAAGCCAAGAAAGTGGCATACAAATTGGCCAGAAATAGCAGCGAACCTGGGGACTGGGAGAAATTTAGAACTCAGCAGAGGAGGACAAAGGGTTTGATTAGGGCAGGGAAAATGGAGTACGAGAAGAAGCTTGCAGGGAACATTAAGACGGATTGCAAAAGTTTCTATAGGTATGTAAAGAGAAAAAGGTTAGTAAAGACAAACGTAGGTCCCCTGCAGTCAGAATCAGGGGAAGTCATAACGGGGAACAAAGAAATGGCAGACCAATTGAACAAGTACTTTGGTTCAGTCTTCACTAAGGAGGACACAAACAACCTTCCGGACATTAAAGGGGTCAGAGGGTCTAGTAAAGGGGAGGAACTGAGGGAAATCTTTATTAGTCGGGAAATTGTGTTGGGGAAATTGATGGGATTGAAGGCCGATAAATCCCCAGGGCCTGATGGACTGCATCCCAGAGTACTTAAGGAGGTGGCCTTGGAAATAGCGGATGCATTGACAGTCATTTTCCAACATTCCATTGACTCTGGATCAGTTCCTATCGAGTGGAGGTTAGCCAATGTAACCCCACTTTTTACAAAAGGAGGGAGAGAGAAAACAGGGAATTATAGACCGATCAGCCTGAACCTCAGTAGTGGGTAAAATGATGGAATCAATTATTAAGGATGTCATAGCAGCGCATTTGGAAAATGGTGACATGATAGGTCCAAGTCAGCATGGATTTGTGAAAGGGAAATCATGCTTGACAAATCTTCTGGAATTTTTTGAGGATGTTTCCAGTAAAGTGGACAAAGGAGAACCAGTTGATGTGGTATATTTGGACTTTCAGAAGGCTTTCGACAAGGTCCCACACAAGAGATTAATGTGCAAAGTTAAAGCACATGGGATTGGGGGTAGTGTGCTGACGTGGATTGAGAACTGGTTGTCAGACAGGAAGCAAAGAGTAGGAGTAAATGGGTACTTTTCAGGATGGCAGGCAGTGACTAGTGGGGTACCGCAAGGTTCTGTGCTGGGGCCCCAGCTGTTTACATTGTACATTAATGATTTAGACGAGGGGATTAAATGTAGTATCTCCAAATTTGCGGATGACACTAAGTTGGGTGGCAGTGTGAGCTGCGAGGAGGATGCTATGAGGCTGCAGAGTGACTTGGATAGGTTAGGTGAGTGGGCAAATGCATGGCAGATGAAGTATAATGTGGATAAATGTGAGGTTATCCACTTTGGTGGTAAAAACAGAGAGACAGACTATTATCTGAATGGTGATAGATTAGGAAAAGGGAAGGTGCAACGAGACCTGGGTTTCATGGTACATCAGTCATTGAAGGTTGGCATGCAGGTACAGCAGGCGGTTAAGAAAGCAAATGGCATGTTGGCCTTCATAGCGAGGTGATTTGAGTACAGGGGCAGGGAGGTGTTGCTACAGTTGTACAGGGCCTTGGTGAGGCCACACCTGGAGTATTGTGTACAGTTTTGGTCTCCTAACTTGAGGAAGGACATTCTTGCTATTGAGGGAGTGCAGCGAAGATTCACCAGACTGATTCCCGGGATGGTGGGACTGACCTATCAAGAAAGACTGGATCAACTGGGCTTGTATTCACTGGAGTTCAGAAGAATGAGAGGGGACCTCATAGAAACGTTTAAAATTTTGACGGGTTTAGAGAGGTTAGATGCAGGAAGAATGTTCCCAATGTTGGGGAAGTCCAGAACCAGGGGTCACAGTCTAAGGATAAGGGCTAAGCCATTTAGGACCGAGATGAGGAGAAACTTCTTCATCCAGAGAGTGGTGAACCTGTGGAATTCTCTACCACAGAAAGTAGTTGAGGCCAATTCACTAAATATATTCAAAAGGGAGTTAGATGAAGTCCTTACTACTCGGGGGATCAAGGGGTATGGCGAGAAAGCAGGAAGGGGGTACTGAAGTTTCATGTTCAGCCATGAACTCATTGAATGGCGGTGCAGGCTAGAAGGGCTGAATGGCCTGCTCCTGCACCTAGTTTCTATGTTTCTATGTTTCTATGTTTCTATGTTTCTATCTTGGGGGTCACCATTGACAAGAAACTTAACTGGACCAGCCACATAAATACTGCAGGTCAGAGACTTGTGGGGTGAAATTGCCCTGCACCCCGACTGAATACTGTAAAATGCTTGGGGGGCAACTTCCTGCACCAGGCACGGAGGTCCTGCAGAAGTCTCACCCCGGCCGCTGAATTGGGCTTACCGGCCTCAAAGGAAGTGGAGCACAATCTCATCTGCTCCACTTCCTGATGGCATTAATGGGGCACATTTCAACGCCCCTCCACTTTGCTTAAAAGGGAAGGCCGCTGCACACTGCAAGGCCTCTGATGGCTTCTATTGGACCACCAGCGCAGCATGGTACAGGGGCTGCAGCCCAGCACCCAAAGCAGAGTGCCAAGCTGCATGATGGCGGCCCGGACCAGCTTCATGACCCGCGCCAGCCGCGCGACAATGCCTTGACAGCACCTTCGCAAACTCCTGGGCAAACTCCTGGGAGCCGGTATGCCCCCCCCCCCCCCCCCCCGCCACCGGGTGAAAAATGTCTTGTGCTCCGTTTGCACCCTGCCGACGAATAACGGGTGTCGCAAAAAAGGACAATTTCGCTCCTGGGTATTCTGCAGCAAGTATCTCACCTCCTGACTCCCCAAAGCCAGTGGGGCTGGTTTGCAGCACGCTCCTTCTGCTGCCTGCGCTTGGCCTCTTCATGCTCTTTGTGTTGGGACTTGAAGAGCTTGACGCCCTCCCAGATGTACTTTCTCCACCTCGGGCAATCTTCAGCCAGAGTCTCCCAGGTGTCAGTGGTGATGTCGCACTTTACCAGGGAGGCTTTGAGGGTGTCCTTATAACGTTTCCGCTGTCCTCCTTTGGCTCGTTTACCATGAAGGAGCTCCACTTACGCATTTGCTTAGGGAGTCTCGTATCTGGCATGCGAACTATGTGGCCTGCCCAGCGAAGCTGATCAAGTGTGGTCAGTGCTTCAATACTGGGGATGTTAGCCTGGTCGAGGACACTGATGTTGGTGTGCTTGTCCTCCCAGGGGATTTGCAGGATCTTGCGGAGACATCGTTGGTGATATATCTCCAGCGACTTGAGGTGTCTTCTATACATCGTCCATGCCTCGGATCCATACAGGAGGGCGGGTATTACTACAGCCCTGTAGACCATGAGCTTGGTTTTGAGGGCCTGGTCTTCAAACACTCTTTTCCTCAGACGGCCGAAGGCTGCACTGGCGCACTGGAGGCGATGTTGAATCTCCGCATCAATGTCTGCCTTTGTCGATAAGAGGCTCCCGAGATATAGGAAATGGTCTACGTTGTCCAGGGCCGCGCTGTGGATCTTGATGATTAGAGGGCAGTGCTGAGCGGCGGTGACAGGCTGGTGGAGGACCTTTGTCTTACGGATGTTAAGCGTAAGGCCCATGCCTCAGTGAATACATTGACTATATCGTGGAGTTCGGCCTCTGAATGTGCGCAGACGCAGGCGTCGTCTGCAGACTGCAGGTCAACGACAGAGGTTGGGGTGATCTTGGATCTGGCCTGGAGGCAGCGTAGGTTAAACAGCTTCCCACTGGTTCTGTAGTTTAGTTCCACTCCAGCGCGGAACTTGTTGATTGTGAGGTGGAGCATGGCAGTGAGGAAGATTGAGAAGAGGGTTGGAGCGATGACACAGCCCTGTTTGACCCCGGATTGTGGATGTGGATTGTGTCTGTAATGGATCTGTTGGTAAGGATCATGGCCTGCTTGTCATCGTGAAGCAGGCGAAGGATGTTTGGGGCATCCGAAATGGAGAAAGATGCTCCATAGACCCTCACGGTTGACAGTGTCAAAGGCCTTTGTAAGATTGAAAAATGCCATGTATAAGGGCTGGCGCTGCTCCCTGCACTTTTCCTGCAACTGTCGCGCTGCAAAGATCATGTCTGTTGTGCTCCGTCGGGGACGAAATCCGCATTGTGATTCCGGGAGGAGCTCCTCAGCCACAGGGAGAAGATTGAGGAGAACTCTAGCGACAACTTTCCCAGTGGCTGATAGCAGGGAGATTCCCCTTTTTTAAAAATGGTCACGATCATTGCAACTCTGAGATCTCCCGGCATGCTCTCCTCCCTCCAGATGAGAGAGATGAGGTCATGTATCCACGTCAACAGTGTCTCTCCATCATACTTTAGTGCCTCAGCAGGGATTCCAACCACACCCGTAGCCTTGTTATTCTTGAGCTGTTTTATGGCTTTGCCGACCTCGTGCAGCGTTGGAGTTTCACTGAGGTGGTGGTGGGTCGTGTGCTGCGGGATGGAGTCGAGAACACTCGAGTCAAAGGCAGAGTCTCGATTGAGGAGCTCTTCAAAGTGCTCCTTCCATCGGGCCCTGACAGCCTCGGTGTCCTTGATGAGTTTTTCCCCGTTCTTGGCCAGGAGTGGGGTGGGGCCTTGGGAGTTTGGACCGTAGGTGGCCTTGACTGCAGCGAAGAATCCTCGCATATCGTGGCTGTCGGCCAGTTGTTGTATCTCCTGTGCTTTCTCCATCCACCACCTGTTCTTTAGGTCCTGAGTTTTTTGTTGGACTTGAGCCTTGAGCCGTCTATAGTGTTGTTTTGCAGCTCTCGAGTTGGGTTGTTGCTTGAGGCTCAGAAATGCTTTGCGCTTGCGATCTATTAGTTCTTCGATCTCCTGATCATTTTCATCAAACCAGTCCTGATGTTTTCTGTTTGAGTGACCAAGTGTCTCTTCACAGGCACTGGTTATAAAGGCCTGGAGGGCAGACCAAGCGCTGTGGGCATTCAGCATCTCAGGGTCATCAAGGCACGCCAGATTGGCTGTGAGGCGCTGGCTGTATAGGGCTCTCTTAGCTGGGTCTCTAAATGCCCCGGCATTAACTTTTTTGCGGAACTGCTTCTGCTGTCCCCTCTGCTTTGGGCCAATGTTAATGGATCGGATTAGGTGGTGGTCCGTCCAGCAGTCGTCAGCTCCTGTCATGGCACGAGTGATGCACACATCCTTGCGATCCCTGGCTCGGACGATGACATAGTCAAGCAGGTGCCAGTGTTTGGAGTGAGGGTGTTGCCACGATGCCTTGTATTTGTCCCTCTGTTGGTGATGAGAAGTTCATGTTCTAGACATTTTGTCAGAAATAGGGTACCGCTGGAGTTGGCTTTCCCTACCCCCTCTCTGCCAATCACACCGCCCTAGAGGGCTGTGTCCTTGCCGACCCTGGCATTAAAATCACCCAGAAGAATCAATTTGTCACCCGTGGGGACACGGGACAAGGTCTCGAGGTTGGAATAAAAACTTTATTTCGCCTCATCCGTTGCATCGCGTGTAGGGGCGTACGCACTGATGACTGTGGTGCATTGGTTCCGGGATACGGTAATACAAAGAGTCATGAGACATTCGTTAACCCCACAGGGGGAGTCTTTGAGGCGGTTGACCAGCTCATTCTTGGCGGCAAAGCTGACTCCATGAAGGGGGCATTCTGCCTGTGGTTTCCCTTTCCAGAAGAAGATGTAACTACCATGTTCCTTGAGCTGGCCTTCCCCTGCCCGACGGGTCTCGCTTAGGGCGGCGATGTCAATGTCAAAGCGTCTGAGTTCCCAGGCAACTATGGCGATGCGGTGTTCTGGCCTGTTGGGATTGTCTATGAGGGTCCTGAAGTTCTAGGTCCCGAACTTCATACTGACGAAGTGGAAGATGCCTGTGCGTGAGTTCTTTTAACGTGGGGTGGCCACTGCACACCGGCAACCACACGGGCTTAGCTGAACAAGGTTTTGGTCCAGTGGCAAGGGGGTCCAAGACAACTGGAGACCAGGCACAGCTCTATAAGCCTAAGTGCCTACGGCGAAGTGTTGGCCACAGTCTCGGCACCGAGTAGCGCCATTGATGGTAGGTGGCCCGAGGCTTGGTTGGGGGGGCAGGCATTAGGAAGGTGGCTTCCAAAGTTATTTTAAAAGATAAAGGTTGGTAAAGATTCCCAATTTATTTTAAAAGTTTCTAAGAGTTGTTAAAAAAATCTAAGATGTAAATCAATAATAGGTGTATAAAAGTTTCCCCAGTTTAAAAAGTTTCTAAAAGTTGTTAAAAAGTCAAAGATGTAAATCAATAATAGATGTTTAAAAGTATTTCGATTAAAAGTCTAAAATGTAAGTTTTAAAAGTTCTCCCAAATTGTTTAAAAAGTTTAACAGTTGATTTAAAGTTTAAACATTTATTAAAAGTTGGTTAGGAGTTTAAGACGTTGGGTTAAAGGCTGGCGCCGCAGTCCCTTCAGACGGTTCAGCGCCGGCCGTAGTCCCTTCGGCTGGTTGAATGCCAGCCTCGGAGTCCCTGCGGCCGGTTCCACATCCCCCCGAATCTGTCAGCACAATGAACACCTGGTGTGCGACCACAGGGACAGGCGTGGGCGGATGTGGAGTCCTTTCGGCCCGAGATGACCCAGACCGGTGTGGAGTCCCTTCGGCCCGGGACAGAAGCGGCCGGCGTGAGGTCCCTTCGACAACTGCAAGGTAATATTTATTTGTTACCCGCTGGGGCTGCTCAGGGCCCACTGTATGTTGTCCCGCTGGGCTGCTCAGGGCCCGCTGTATGTTGTCCCGCTGGGCTGCTCAGGGCCCGCTGTGCGTTGTCTCGCTGGGCTGCTCAGGGCCCGCTGTGCGTTGTCTCGCTGGGCTGCTCAGGGCCCGCTGTATGTTGTCCCGCTGGGCTGCTCAGGGCCCGCTGTATGTTGTCCCGCTGGGCTGCTCAGAGCCCGCTGTATGTTGTCCCGCTGGGCTGCTCAGGGCCCGCTGTGTGTTGTCCCGCTGGGCTGCTCAGGGCCCGCTGTATGTTGTCCCGCTGGGCTGCTCAGGGCCCGCTGTATGTTGTCCCGCTGGGCTGCTCAGGGCCCGCTGTATGTTGTCCCACTGGGGCCCGGGACTGGTGTGGAGTCCTTTCGGCCCGGGACATCTACAAGCTGCACTGCAGCAACTCGCCAAGGTTTCTTCGACAGCACCTCTCAAACTGGCAACCTCTACCACCTTGAAGGACAAGGGCAGCAGGTGCATGGGAACACCACCACCTCCAAGTTTCCCTCTAAGTCACACGCCATCCTGACTTGGAAACAAATCAGTGTTCCTTCATCGTCATTGGGTCAAAATCCTGGAACTCCCTACCTAAGAGCACTATGGAAATACCTTCACCTCACGGAATGCAGCAGTTCAAGATGGCGGCTCATCACCACCTTGTCAAGGGCAATTATTGATGGGCAACAAATGCTGGCCTGGCCAGCGACACCCACATCCCATGAATGAATTTTTTAAAAGTTGTTAAGGTGGTTAAAATTACTTGGGTTTATAAATAGAGGAATAAAATATAAAAGCAAAGAGATCATGCTAGAACTTTATAAATCACTGGTTAGGCCTCAGCTGGAGTATTGTGGACAATTCAGAGCACCATATTTGAGGAAAGATGCAAAGGCCATAGAAAGGGTACAGAGGAGGTTTATCAGGACGTTACCAGGTATGAGGGACTTCAGTTATGGAGAGCTTGTAAAAGTTAGGACTGTTCTACTTGGAACAGGGAAGATTAAGAGTTGACCGACTAGAGGTTTTCAAGCTGATTTTGATAGAGCCGATCAAGAAAAATTATTCCCTCTGGCGAGTGGGCCAATAACTGAAGGGCATAGAACCAAAGATCTAGAGGGGCGATGAGGAGAATTTTTATCACTCAGAGAGTTGTCGGGATCGGGAACACTCACCTGGAAAAGTGGTGGAAGCTGATTCCAGAACTAACTTTAAAAGGGAGTTGGACGGGTACTTGGGATGAGCAACTTACAGGGTTACGGACAAAAAGCAGGGGTGTGGGAATAAGCACAACTGCTCTTTCAAAGAGCCAGCACAGGCACAATGGGCCAAATGGCCTCTTTCTGTGCTGTTTGTTTCTAGAACTCTATCTCATCATAAATAAATGCATCCTCTAGCAAACCTAGAAGACTGTTAAATCTGTCACTTTCTTTTACTGGTTTGCAGTAAGTGTATTCATATTGTAATCTTGTTAAGACTAAGAAGTACCTCAAAGGAAACCACTTTTAGACCAATTTTAAGTTAGTTTGGTTTCATCTAGTAAGGGGAAATTGAACGTGAAAAATTGCATCCACAGGTATGAGACTGAAACCATTTTAACTATGAGTTACTAGATTATTTTCATATAATGAACAACTCCATAACTTTGCCAGTTACTGAGGGGTATGTCACTACCCAAATTTGTTTCATTTCTTGAATATAATCATATTAGCTAGTTTCCAATCCAGTGGGACTTCCCCTGCACTCATCGGCTCATGATGACTGTTAGCACTTTATGCATTTATCCCTAGTCTTATTTAACATTCTCGGGCATAAATGTCCTTGGGATTTAGGGATGGAAATCCAGAGTGAGGAATGCCAGGAGGGAGATTGAACAATAGGTTATAGTCAGATGATTATAGAGCATGGGCTGCGATATAGGATTGAGGGAAGCTGGGACAACGCCATGAAAGGATTTGTGTTCTTGTGTTGGGAGACAGGGAGCCAGTGAAGTTTGGCCAGGGCAGACATAACGGGTGATTAAAATTTATTGCAAGGTGGCATGTGGGAGGCGGTTTAAGTTTATGCTGAGTGGAGCTTAAGACACTGGCAAGGATGTCCTTCAATTAGTTGATGTTAAATGTGACAAAAGGAGAGTAAGGGTGTGAGGGACTACATAGAATTACATAGGATATACGGCACAGAGACAGGCCATTCGGCCCAACCAGTCTATGCCAGCGTTTATGCTCCACTCAAGCCTCCTCCCATCTTTCCTCATCTAAGTCTGAGAGGTGGGAGTGCGTGGCGTTGGTGAGGCCTATAAAGGCCCAGCCGGTGCAGCTGCAGCGGGGAGAGAAGGCAAAAAAGAAGTAGAAAGAAATCAAAAGGTGACGTCACAGCCAAGGGGGTAAGTGATTGGCTGGTGATTGGTGAGTAGCTTTTCTTTTTATTTTTTATATCAGTAAGTAAGCTGTTAACATTGTTGTTGCCAATTCAAGGGTATCTAAGGGTTAAGTCATGGCAGGAGAGCTCGGTCACGTGTTATGCTCCTCCTGTACCATGTAGGAACTCAGGGACGACACCAGTGTTCCTGGCGACTACGTGTCCGGGAAGTGTATTCGCCTCCAGCTCCTGACGGACCGCGTTGCGGAGTTGGAGCTGAGGGTGGATTCACTCTGGAGCATCCACGATGCTGAGAATGACATGAGTAGCATGTGTAGCGAGCTGGTCTTACCGCAGGTGAAGGGTCCACAGCCAGCTAGCTAATGGAAGACCAGCAGGAAGAGCAGTGCAATGAAGGTAGTGCAGAGGTCCCCTGCGGTCATCCCCCTGCAAAACAGATACACTGCTTTGAGTATTGTTGAGGGAGATGACTCATCAGGGGAGGGCAGCAGCAGCCAAGTTCATGGCACCGTGGTTGGCTCTGTTGCACAGGAGGGCAGGAAAAAGAGTGGGAGAGCGATAGTGATAGGGGATTCAATTGTAAGGGTAATAGATAGGCGTTTCTGCGGCCGCAACCGAGACTCCAGGATGGTATGTTGCCTCCCTGGTGCAAGGGTCAAGGATATCTCAGAGCGGGTGCAGGACATTCTAAAAAGGGAGGGAGAACAGCCAGTTGTCGTGGTGCACATTGGTACCAACGACATAGGTAAAAAAAGGGATGAGGTCCTACGAGACGAATTTAAGGAGCTAGGAGCTAAATTAAAAAGTAGGACCTCAGAAATAGTAATCTCGGGATTGCTACCAGTGCCACGTGCTAGTCAGAGTAGGAATCGCAGGATAGCGCAGATGAATAGGTGGCTTGAGCAGTGGTGCAGCAGGGAGGGATTCAAATTCCTGGGACATTGGAACAGGTTCTGGGGGAGGTGGGACCAGTACAAACCGGATGGTCTGCACCTGGGCAGGACCGGAACCAATGTCCCAGGGGGAGTGTTTGCTGGTGCTGTTGGGGAGGAGTTAAACTAATATAGCAGGGGGATGGGAACCAATGCAGGGAGACAGAGGGAAACAAAAAGGAGACAAAAGCAAAAGACAGAAAGGAGATGAGTAAAAGTGGAGGGCAGAGAAACCCAAGGCAAAAAACAAAAAGGGCCACTGAATATAAAGGGGCTGCAGGAGGGGTCAAAACTAAAAATCATGGTTTAAAAACTAGGACTAAAACACTCTACCTAAATGTACGCAGCATTCGAAATAAAGTAAATGAGTTGACGGCACAAATCATTACAAATGGGTATGCTTTGGTGGCTATTACAGAAACGTGGTTGCAGGGTGGCCAAGACTGGGAATTAAACATACAGGGGTATCTGACGATTCGGAAAGATAGACAGGAAGGGAAAGGAGGTGGGGTAGCTCTGTTAATAAAGGATGATATCAGGGCAGTTGTGAGAGACGATATTGGCTCTAATGAACAAAATGTTGAATCATTGTGGGTGGAGATTAGAGATAGTAAGGGGAAAAAGTCACTGGTGGGCGTAGTTTATAGGCCCCCAAATAATAACTTCATGGTGGAGCGGGCAATAATCAAGGGAATAATGGAGGCATGTGAAAAAGGAACGGCAGTAGTCATGGGGGATTTTAACCTACATATCGATTGGTCAACTCAAATTGCACGGGGTAGCCTGGAGGAGGAATTCATAGAATGCAGACGGGATTGTTTCTTAGAACAGTATGTAACAGAACCTACAAGGGAGCAAGCTATCTTAGATCTGGTCCTGTGTAATGAGACAGGAATAATAAACGATCTCCTAGTAAAAGATCCTCTCGGAATGAGTGATCACAGTATGGTTGAATTTGTAATATAGATTGAGGGTGAGGAAGTAGTGTCTCAAACGAGCGTACTTTGCTTAAACAAAGGGGACTACAGTGGGATGAGGGCAGAGTTGGCTAAAGTAGACTGGAAACACAGACTAAACGGTGGCACAATTGAGGAACAGTGGAGGACTTTTAAGGAGCTCTTTCATCATGTGCAACAAAAATATATTCCAGTGAAAAAGAAGGGCGGTAAGAGAAGCGATAACCAGCCGTGGATAACAAGGAAATAAAGGAGAGTATCAAATCAAAGACCAATGCGTATAAGGTGGCCAAGGTTAGTGGGAAGCTAGAGGATTGGGAAAATTTTAAACAACAGCAAACAATGACTAAAAAAGCAATAAAGAAAGGAAAGATAGATTACGAAGGTAAACTTGCGTAAAACATAAAAACAGATAGTAAAAGCTTTTACAGATATATAAAACGGAAAAGAGTGACTGAAGTAAATGTTGGTCCCTTAGAAAGGGGATTTAATAATGGGAAATGTGGAAATGGCTGAGACCTTAAACAATTATTTTGCTTCGCTCTTCACAGTGGAAGACACAAAAACCATGCCAAAAATTGCTGGTCACAGGAATGTGGGAAGGGAGGACCCTGAGACAATCACTATCACTAGGGGGGTAGTGCTGGACAGGCTAATGGGACTCAAGGTAGACAAGTCCCCTGGTCCTGATGAAATGCATCCCAGGTATTAAAAGAGATGGCGGAAGTTATCGCAGATGTATTCGTTATAATCTACCAAAATTCTCTGGACTCTGGGGAGGTACCAGCGGATTGGAAAGCAGTTAATGTAACGCCTCTGTTTAAAAAAGGGGGCAGGCAAAAGGCAGGTAACTATAGGCCGGTTAGTTTAACATCCGTAGTGGGGAAAATGCTTGAAACTATCATTAAGGAAGAAGTAGCGGGACATCTAGATAGGAATAGTGCAATCAAGCAGACTCAGCATGGATTCATGAAGGGGAAATCATGTTTAACTAATTTACTGGAATTCTTTGAGGATATAACGAGCATGGTGGATAGAGGTGTACCGATGGATGTGGTGTATTTAGATTTCCAAAAGGCATTCGATAAGGTGCCACACAAAAGGTTACTGCAGAGGATAGAGGTACGTGGAGTCAGAGGAAATGTATTAGCATGGATAGAGAATTGGCTGGCGAACAGAAAGCAGAGAGTCAGGATAAATGGGTCCTTTTCGGGTTGGAAATCGGTGGTTAGTGGTGTGCCACAGGGATCGGTGCTGGGACCACAACTGTTTACAATATACATAGATGACCTGGAAGAGGGGACAGAGTGTAGTGTAACAAAATTTGCAGATGACACTAAAATTGGTGGGAAAGCGGGTTGTGTAGAGGACACAGAGAGGCTGCAAAGAGATTTGGATAGGTTAAGCGAATGGGCTAAGGTTTGGCAGATGGAATACAATGTCGGAAAGTGTGAGGTCATCCACCTTGGGGAAAAAAACAGTAAAAGGGAATATTATTTGAATGGGGAGAAATTACAACATGCTGATGTGCAGAGGGACCTGGGGGTCCTTGTGCATGAAACTCTTTTGAGTTTACCTGCGAAAACATAAAACATTAAACGGTGCCACCCGACCTGGGTGACACTCCAGACATTTACAAGGCCCTTTTTTTTTCCCCCCTTTTTTTTTGTGTTTTTCTTTTGTTTTTTTTTTTGGGCACTAAAATCACAATTTTCCCCAGTGCCCCCTATAAAAGGGAAGGGGGACACTAAAAGCACCGGCAATTAAAACAAATTAAACTTAAAAACGTAAAATCAAATTAAAATTTGGTTGCCGGGCGTGATGATGCACTCCAGTCCCTCCGGTGCCCACCTCTCGCGGAAGGCCGCGAGCGTACCGGTGGACACCGCGTGCTCCATCTCCAAGGACACCCTGGACCGGATGTAAGAGCGGAAGAGAGGCAGGCAGTCAGGTTGAACGACCCCCTCGACCGCCCGCTGCCTGGACCGGCTGATGGCACCCTTGGCCGTGCCCAGGAGCAGTCCTACGAGGAGGCCTTCGGACCTACCCGCTCCCCTCCGCACAGGGTGCCCAAAGATCAGGAGAGTGGGACTGAAGTGCAGCCAGAATTTCAGGAGCAGCCCCTTCAAATAATGGAACAGGGGCTGCAACCTTGTGCACTCAATAAAAACATGGAACACGGACTCCTCCAGACCGCAGAAATTGCAGGCGGCCTGGGAGTCCGTGAACCGGCTTAAAAATTTGTTGCACGGCACTGCTCCGTGCACCACCCTCCAGGCCAAGTCCCCGATGAATAGTGGGAGGACCCCTGCGTAGAGTGCCCTCCATCGGGGACCCCCGCCTCCTCCGGACGGCAAGATGGTACGCCATGGCGTGTCCGGACGGCCGGCGAGGATGGCAAAGTTGAGGGTGTGCAGGAGCAGCCCGTACAGGAAACCCCTCCGCGCGGAACTGAAAGGCGCGGAGGGGATTTCCCCGAGGCGGCTCAAGTTGTGAGGCGCCGGCCCCCGAGGGAGGTTCCGGGGTTTGGCGCCGATGAGGAATTCCGTCCGGACGGGGGTCAGTTCGGACGGGATCTCCCCATGTGCTTGAGCCTCCTCGATGCACCTAACGGAGTCAGGGCCCAGAGCTGATTTTAGCGACTCGATGGCATCGGCCGCGTGGCGGACGTTGGCAGAATTTAGGCGCCGCGCCAGCGTGTCTGGCGCCATCCAGCCCGCTCCTCCGCCATCGAGCAGGTCCCTGACCCTGGTCACCTCACCAGCCACAGCCCTCTCTTCCGACCGCCACATAAAACCTCGGCCGTGGAGGTACGGATTCCCGAGCAGCGGTTCCTGCAGGACGGCCGCCACTCCAGCCGGCGGAGAGCTGCGCTTGGTGGAGACTTTGTTCCAGACCCTGATGAGTTCCCTGTAAAAGACAGGCAGCTCCCGGAGGGCGGTCCTGGCACCCCCCAAGTTCACAAACAGGAGCTGCGTGTCATAATTGAGGTCGCGCTGCTGGCGGAAGAAATACCTCGCCAGAGCACACCACCTAGGAGGGGGCTCGACGTAAAGGTATCTCTGCAGGGTCTGAAGACGGAAAGTCGCGAGCTGGGCGCTGACGCACACCAACGACTGACCGCCCTCCTCAAGCGGGAGACTCAAGACCGCGGCAGAGACCCAGTGCTTCCTGTTGTTCCAGAAGAAGTCCACCAGCTTCTTCTGTATCTTGGCGACAAACGCAGGGGGAGGGGTCAAAGTGACCAGCCGGTACCACAGCATTGCGGCCACCAGCTGGTTTATGACTAGCGCTCGACCCCTGTAAGACAGCACTCGGAGCAGTCCTGTCCAGCGCCCTAGGCGAGCGGCGACCTTGGCCTCCAGCTCCTGCCAGTTCGCCGGCCAGGCTCCCTCGTCGGGGCTAAGGTAGACTCCCAGATAGAGGAGATGGGTCGTGCTCCAGGCAAAAGGCCTGAGCTCCTCCGGCAGGGAGTCCACCCGCCACTGACCCACCAGGAGTCCGGAACATTTCTCCCAGTTGATCCTGGCGGAGGACGCGGCCGAGTAAATCTCCTGGCACTCACGCATCCTCCGCAGGTCAGCGGGATCCTCTATCGCGAGGAGCACGTCATCGGCGTAAGCCGAGAGGACGACCTCCACGCCCGGCCCTTGCAGAGCCAGTCCCGTCAACCTCGTCCGCAAGAGGCGCAGGAAAGGCTCCACACAAACGGCGTATAACTGGCCGGACATGGGGCATCCCTGGCGCACCCCTCTCCTAAAGCGAAGGGGCGCCGTCAAGGACCCGTTAACCTTAATCAGACACTCCGCGGCGGCGTACAAAAGTCGGATCCGGGCGACGAAATGCGTCCCGAACCCGAAAGCGCGCAGAGTTCCGAGCAGATAGTCGTGATCCACCCTGTCGAACGCCTTCTCTTGGTCGAGGGATAGGAAGGTGACCGACAGACCAGCCTCCTGGGAACAATGGATGAGGTCCCGGACCAGATGGATGTTATCGTGGATTGTCCAGCCCGGGACCGTGTAGTCCTTGTGCATGAATCCCAAAAAGTTAGTTTGCAGGTGCAGCAGGTAATCAGGAAGGCGAATGGAATGTTGGCCTTCATTGCGAGAGGGATGGAGTACAAAAGCAGGGAGGTCCTGTTGCAACTGCATAGGGTATTGGTAAGGCCGCACCTGGAGTACTGCGTGCAGTTTTGGTCACCTTACTTAAGGAAGGATATACTGGCTTTGGAGGGGGTACAGAGACGAATCACTCGGCTGATTCCGGAGATGAGGGGGTTACCTTATGATGATAGATTGAGTAGACTGGGTCTTTACTCGTTGGAGTTCCGAAGGATGAGGGGTGATCTTATAGAAACATTTAAAATCATGAAAACGATAGACAAGATAGAGGCAGAGAGGTTGTTTCCACTGGTCGGGGAGACTAGAACTTGGGGGCACAGCCTCAAAATACGGGGGAGCCAATTTAAAACTGAGTTGAGAAGGAATTTCTTCTCCCAGAGGGTTGTGAATCTGTGGAATTCTCTGCCCAAGGAAGCAGTTGAGGCTAGCTCATTGAATGTATTCAAGTCACAGATAGATAGATTTTTAACCAATAAGGGAATTAAGGGTTACGGGGAGCGGGCGAGTAAGTGGAGCTGAGTTCACGGCCAGATCAGCCATGATCTTATTGAATGGCGGAGCAGGCTCGAGGGGCTAGATGGCCTACTCCTGTTCCTAATTCTTATGTTCTTATGTTCTTATGTTAAATCTACCAGTATAACTGTCTATTCCTTTCTCCCTCATATGCTTGTCTAGCCTCCCCTTGAATGCATCGATACTATGCGCTTCAACCACTCCCTGTGGTACCAAGTTCCACATTCTCACCACTTTCTGGGTAAAGTAGTTTCTTCTGAATTCCCTATTAACTGAGGTGAAATAGGCATGGAAGCGAGTGTTATTATGGAGGCAAATGGTTAGAATATAAGGTTTGAAGGTCAGCTATGGATAAAACACGATGCTTGCCTGCTCGCTTGTTCAACTTGAGTAAGCAGCTGGGGAAGGAGATTGACAGAGATTTTGATGGGAACCAAAAAAGATGGCCTTGGTTCCAGCTCATCCATGGCTTGGAACTCGAGCCACTTTTGGTAGTAATACTTTTAGTTCGACCAGATGGCTTACATGAGACTAAACTGCCACGGAGTTCTTTGTTAACCTTTGTCTTTGTACAGCAAGAAGTAGACTGGTGAACTAGAAAAAAGTGTGTTACACTTAATGCTTCGAGCTTCTGGCTAGAAAAATGTCAATCAAAATAGACTTCAAAAGTAAAAAGGGTGCCCGAGAGGTTTCCTGCTCCAATTTTTAATACCTGTAGAACAAAACAGCACGCCAAAATGAATGACAGTCTGTCCCCTGAAGGAATAGTCAACACAGATAATACTTGTCATCTGCAAACTTGTTAAACAGTGTGCATGGACAGCAGCCTGACAACTCCCTTTGAAGTAGCAAGATATGCTGGCAAGGGATTTCGATTTGTTCCATCCCTCACAGAGGCAGGCTTCTCCGAGCCAGCTGTCACAGAAAGCCATCTTGGAAAGATAGCATTAGACACGTTAAAAATATATATACAAATAAATAAAAGAAATGCCACCCAACACTCAGAACACACTTCCAAATAAACAACGGCAACAATTTGAGTGGAAAGTTTCACTTGTCATACTGAAATCTCCACACAGAAGCCAACAGTGGCATTTTCAGCCATTTCCGGCCAATGAACTCCATCGCACTTTTTGGCCCTTCCAACTTCCGCCTGCGGAGTCTCATTTAAATATATTATAATGAGGGCAAATGGCTCTGCAGCTCCAAGCTTTATGCATTTACGCTCACAAAGTACTCGGGGTGACTTACACTGAGAATTGTAAGGTGAAGCTGTTGCCAGAATCCACTGAGGCAAGGGTAAGTGAGGCCTTACTGAGCCTCAAGACTGGAGAGTTTCACCGACGACTTCTGCGGCTGGGAATGACATTTTGCAGCAAATCCTTGCCTTTCTGCCAATACAGGGTTTGATAGGGTAGATGTAGAGGTAGGGCAATTAGGAATGGGCAATAAATGCTGGTCTTGCCAGAGACACCCACATCCTGTGAATGGATTTTAAAAACGCCGGCGACTTACCCTGCTCATAGGGTCGATAGAGCCAGATTGAACTATCAGGAACTCACCAAGGAGCAAGGTATGAGGAGGCTCAGGTTCGCCCAGCAGACAGTAGCAGAGCTGTGCCGCCCCCTACAGGAGAAGCTGAGTCCTGTGCCATCTGGTCACCCTCTGCTAGTGGCGGTCAAAGTGACGGTTGGCCTCAATGTCTTTGTTGCTGGAGCAGCAAGTGCACATGTTAGCCAGTTGACTGCACGTGCCTGCATAACACAAGTGATGGAAGCTCTCTTCACTGAGGCAAGCCATCGTTCACAATGGACGCCGCCAGTCAACATGATAGAGCAGTTGGGTTTGTAGCAATTGTCAGATTCCCACAAGTCTAGGCTGCTATTGACTGCACTCATTCGGTGTTTAAGGTACAAGAAGGGATATTACTCAATGTGCAGCATCATGTGGATCATCTCCTTCGACATATGCACGTGTGTGCATGGTAAACCCCGGAGCAGCCATAATGCGTTCATCCTGCGTCAGTCCAACATTACCGCACTTTTTGAGCAAGAGCAGCAGGTCCGAGGATGGTTATTAGGGAACCAGGGCGAACCGTTATTATCATAGCTGATGACACCCATTCGGCACCCATAAACCCCAGCTGAAGGGCGCTACAATGATAGCCATGGGAGCACTGGGGAAGCACCCAATCAAGCTATTCGTTTGCTGCAGGAACAATTCAGGTGTCTAGATAAATCTGCGGGTTTCCTTAAATCCATCGAGTCTGCCGTATCGAGTTCATCCGCTACATCCTGCATAACCTCAGCTTGAAATGAAGGCAAGACACTGATCAACAGAGCAGAGGAGGCGTCATCGTCAGAGGCATAAGAGTCGCAGGAACGAAAGGATGCAGAAGAAGCTGCAGCAAGACCTGTACGTCAAGCAGCCAGAGCTGTTCGGCAGCAGCTCATAGACCAGTGCTTCCAGTAAAGGAACGTTCAGACCTAACCCCGTCACATCACCCCCGCATCAACAGTAGTTCAACACCAATGTATCTTATCCTTCCACAGTGTAGGAAACCCTCTCGACTCTGACCACCATTTGCACATCAGGTCATCCTCCAGTGCAAATGAATGCAGTCAATAGCAATCTGGACTTGTGGGAACTGGACAATTGCTGCAAATCCAACTGCTCTGTCATGTTGACTGGTGGCATCGACCTGAAACGTTAACTCTGTTTCTCTCCACAGATGCTGCCTGACCCGCTGAGATTTCCAGCGTTTTCTGTTTATACGCCACCCACTATTGATGGCTGAATACCTCTGTATGACTCATCGAACAGACACATTTGTCCTTTCAACTGTTATAATTTTTAATGTTTTCACAGACTGACATTACAAAACAATTTCATCCTGGTGTTAGCCTATTGTGCTCTTCTTAAATGTTCTTGCCTAATCTACGGCTTCCTCAAAGGCTCCAGCAGAGATAGCGGAAGTCTACTGATGCTCAGGTGACAGTCCTTGAGATGTTTTGTGGTCGACAACCCCGAGCAGCTCAGGGTGTTGAGGGGCAGGCTAGAGCTTGTGTCATCTTGGCAGCTGTTGGGCAAGTCTGGCCCAGTGGCCTTTCCTGCACCATGGCGGGCACTGGTTGAGTGGGTGGCGTGGGAGCAAACGTGCAGTGATTCTGAGCGAAAGCAGCATTTGCAACTCCCTTTGAGCCACTGCCAATCCCATTGGCCAGCAAGAGAGCAGACTGCAGGAGTTTAGAGACACTTTGGAAGCCTATATCAATGCGTTCCACCATCCTTTCGAAGACAGCGGAGATGGAGGAGCTCAGAGTCTACATGGCACCAGTCTGACCTCACATCAAAGTTGCCGGAACTGGTGGCATAGACTCCTATGCAGAGGTCCTCCTCCAAAGCTTCTGCTTCATGTTCTGAAGGATCAGATGAACCTAGACAAGGGGACAAGGGTTACAATGGAGATGACAGTTAACAAAGCAATAGATGACTGCTAGTGCTAGACAGCACCAAGGTGCCACACAGTCTAGATGCAAGATAGTGAGAGGAAAGAGAGATTGTAGTAATAAAACTTCAGTAATTTCGAGGCCCAAATATTTTACATCTTCAATTCCAGACATAAACCTTATAACTGAGCCAAGCTCTCACCTACAATATTCATTTTGAATCAGTAATTTAATTGTTTTTGTTCTGAATTCATGTTCAAAAGATTGGGCCAAACTGACCTGAAAACCTTAATTGATCTCGCCACTATAATTAAAACATATCATGAACAAGTGAAAGTATCTTCTGAAATCTGGATAGCTGACATGTTTCCCATCTTTTTAAAATTCATTTTTTTCCCCGCAGTCCCTTTTTTAGATTCAGTGCATTATGAACCTTTCGCTCACTGATGGGATGGCCTGGTCTCAATGACTGATCACAAATTGTGCAACAGCAGTCAGTTTGATTCACTTTAGGTCCCATCACTGAACTGCACCTTTCATTCTCTATGAACAACACTTTCTGAAAAACAAAAACATGGAATGTTCAATGTTCCTATTCTTCACAAAATATTCGCTCTTTTGAATTGCCACATAAACTGCTTTAGTAACAGAAAGCACTTACCAATTATAGCGTACATTAGTACTTATCAGTTCTTCTCGGTATATATTGTTTTCTCTAGGAAAACGTCAGGAATTTTAATCTAATCTGAATGGCTGTGGAAGATTGAGTGGTGTTGCTGTGGGAACATTAGTCATCATCCCATATCTTACTCTTTATGTGAGGCCTTCAGGCATCATGCACTGCCCTTAGAACCATTCACATTACATCTTGGCAGCTGCTGGGCAAGTCTGGCCCAGTTATCTTTCCTGCACCATGGCGGGCACTGGTTGAGTGGGTGGCGTAATGGGTCACCCCGACCTGCGAGAGAACATCTCCGCAGGTCGGGGCTATAAAAAGAGCTGGAGCGTGACACTGCAGCTTCCAGCACGAGCTGACACAAATGTGCGACGGCTACGAGGCAGGCGACTGGGTGACGTTATCAGGACCCAGGTCGCTGTTTGGGGCGTGGGCAGAAGCATCGTCGGGGCCCTGGTACAGCAGAGGAGCATGGCAGGTCGTGGCAGACTTGCGACCAGTGATCGGGGCAGAGGAGTGATGAAGGATCATGGCTGAGATTTGGTGGGTGATCGTGACAGAGGTTCGGCAAATGTTTGGTGCAGAGGTGCGGCGGGAGATCGTGGCAGAGGTGCGGCGTGTGTTTTTGTGGTGGAGGAGTGGCGAGAGATCGTGGCGGAGGTGCGGTGAATGAGGGTACGGGGCCCAGAAGAGCCGAGGGCCCAGGGACAGCACGGGCCTGCCCACACTGCGATATGTGTGCGCACTAGGTCCGTGCAGCAGAGCAGGTCTCCAATCATCCTAGTCAACCCTTGCCACTGGATAAAGGCCTAGTTCTGTCAAGCCCGTGTGGTGGCTGGTGTGCAACGGTCACCACACATGAAAAAAATCCACGCACAGGCATCTTCCATCCCTCAACTGGAGTGCAGGACTGGAACATCGGGTCCTTCATTGAAACATCTGTGAAGCAAGTCATCCTCGTTTGAGGGACCGCCTATGATGATGATGATCGCATTACACGTAACAACTATTATAAAATGGTCCACCATAAAATGTTTCAATATTTTTATTTCGAAATGAAAACCTGGCAGTTTAACTGGGAAAGTTGGCACCTAATACAAAGAACAGACATGAAGAGGAGCACTCAAAATATCTCCTTGCTTGGAGGAGGACAATCTTGCATATAAGAGCCTGAAGATAGCATGTGAAGGTGGTGCCACAGGTCTCCCCCAAGTGAAGGGCTAGTACCATCCTGGCCTTGTGTGCTATCCTCCTCCTCACTCACTCCCACCCAGGCTTAAACACAATTGCACACACGTCACACACAGTATATGATCATGCAAGTCCTGTTTGATGGCATCTCTTGGAGCCAGTATTCCAGCATTTGTTCCTTTTCTGACGAAGTACAATTCAAAGAGCAACCTGCTGGCAGTTCCCAAGAACACAATCTTACAACTCTGCATCTCTTTCATCATTGTTTTAAAACCCCAGCATAGTTGCAGAGTTTGCAGGAGACTGCAGTTACTGACCTCGAGGTGGCTGCACCTGTTGAGTCACAGTGCACAGGAAGAACAAGTGGTGACGGCAGAAGAGAAGCAGGAACCTGATGCCTAGATGACCACAAAGCTGCACTCATTGTAGGGGAGGACGAAAACCCCCTCATTTTACCCAGAAGGAAAAGGGCTGTGGGATCAGTCTGTGCTGTGAATTGATACCGATGGAAGGAAAACTTTGGGACACAAATGGAGACCCCCCCCGTGTTTGGATTCATAGGAAAGGGAATTTAATTTGGAACTATCTACCAGAAAGTTTGAAATCCTAAAGTGCAAATGGAAGAAACTATGAACTTTAATCGAATTTGGGATTTTTTTAAAGGTCTGCAAGAAAAGGGGTGGAGTCAATATCAAAAGGGCCAGTTTGGACATTGGAACTAATCAAATTGTCTGGGAATTGTATACCCTCGAAACTTGCCCCTTGAAAACATTAGCATTTAAACAATGCCACATACATATTCCAACACCTTTTTCATCAGGCATAGAAATATCTGGCTCAGGCCAGACTAGCACAATGGCTACAGGAGGCCAATACAATCAACACCCACTCAAACCTTGAGTAGGTTAAGATCAGTGGAAAAAAACCTAAAAACCTCAAACTGCTGCATTTTTCAAAATCAAAAGTCCACCAATGAGAAGAATCGACTTCAGCAGGAGAGGCGGACTGGATAATCTGGCTATAAAAAAGGGGTTTCTGACGTAGTGAAAGAGAGGAGTGATGATTTTTCCTGCCCTCGTGATTCAGCAACCACAACCACAGGCCTCTCGACACGGAAGGAAAACCAGTGTCCGAAGACACCGAAGATAGAAGAAACAAACCACCAGACTGCAGAAGGCACAGTAGTGAGTATAACCTCTGGTCCCCAGAACTCCCAACTCAGTTAGGCCAGGAAAGGTGGGAGGTTGGGCATTGTACTGCTAAACTGGTGTAAAGATTTTCATTGTGTCCGTTTAGTGGGATTTAGGGGGATTGTTTTGTTGGTGTATTGCTGTTTGTTGAGTTACACCTTGCCAAATAAATTGGAAGCCTAAAGTTCCTCTTGGAATCACCTTGTCTCAGTTCTATTGTATTACATCTCCTGATCGTGAGTCTTATGTCAGAACCGTGTAAGGGAAGCTAGGAGCGCCTCGAAAACGCTCAACTGTGTGTCACAGGCTAGGGAAGAAGGGGTTAGGAGTGTTTGACACTCACAGGTGCCTCACAGGCTAGGCATAAGCTGTGGGGACGCACGAGTCTCAAAACCCCCTTCATAAGCTGTGGACACAGTCTCTCCAGGGGTGCTCTTGCAGCACTCAGGGTACCTCACAGGCCAGGCATAAGCTGTGAGGGCAGAAGCCCAGAGAGAGACACCCAAGGCACAACAACAACCACCCTGTGAAAACCCCTTACATCATGGACAGGGAAGCCATATATATGCATTGGATTAGAAGGGAGGCACATGGTAATGAGATGTTCATAAAAAAATGAACCTTCAAAATAAATATTTTACCAGATAGCAAGAAAATAGCTCTCACACAATAGGAGTGACATAGATTTTGTTAAACTTGCTCTTAGAACAGCCATAAAAGAAGTAGAAAAGAGGATTGTAGATAGTATGGTAGTGATAGTAGTATCTATTCAGTCAAGTCAGGGGTCAGGGAGTGCATAGGTCCTTTCAGTGATACAGCAGGACAGATTAGAGTGGAGAACCAAAATACAGTAAAGCTGTTATTAGGGATAATTTAAAATTGCTTTTGTTGTGTATGTATATATCCTGTAAAGTTACATAAGACCATTGAATGTATCTTTACACTGTATACAATATACTTGTACCACCAGAGGGAGCAAATGGTGGAGACGTAGAGGTCACCGGCACACCGCAGGTAAACAAGTATAAAAGGGAGCTCACCTTACTGTAACCTCATTCAGGAGCTGCAATAAATGGACTAAGGTCACAACAGTTCAAGTCCAATACCTTACCTCATGGAGTCATTACTAGAGTGCTTACAGACACAACAATTGGCAACGAGAATACGAATTTCCATGTGAAAAATGGCTAACCTTGGCAACTTTCAACAATTCGCTGATGGGGAAGATTGGGATGCCTTTGGGGAAAGGCTAGAACATTACTTCATCGTGAACGACCTGGCTGGGAACACACCGACCTGGCTGGCTGATAAGTGCCGAGCCATCCTGCTCAGCAGTTGTGGGCCCACCATTCATGGCCTCGTCAGGGACTTGCTAGCCCCAGAGAAGATGACAATAAAAACATTCGCAGAGCTTGTAACGTTGATACAGGAACAGCTCAAGCCGAAAAAGAGCATCCTCACAGCTAGACACCGGTTCTATACACACCGGCGGCCTGAAGGCCAAGAAATCGCAAAATATGCTGCAGACCTGAGACGATTGGCTGCACCGTGTGATTTTGGCGACCACCTCACCGAAGCACTGAGGGACATCTTTGTTATTGGAATCGGCCACGAGGGCCTCCTCCACAGGCTGCTCTCTGCAGACACCACGGTCACCCTGCAGAAGGCAATTAATGTGAGCCAAGTGTTCATGGCCTCGGCCTGCGATTCCAGAAGGATGATGACTCAACCCCAGGACTCTAATACGGCAAGTACAGTGAACCGAATGGCGCCTTTCAGAGGCAAGACTGCAACCTTGAGCCCCGCAACCCTGAGTCCGCCACATGGGGCGATCCGGCCAGCCCCATGCTGGCGCTGTGGAGGAAATCAGAGAGCCCACCAGTGCCGATACCAAGACTATACTTGCAAAGGCTGTAACACTAAAGGCCATCTACAATGAATGTGTAAAATACATTTTACTCACCGAGCCGTTGAAGAGTTTGCCGATCACCCGGGCTCCAGTGCTGATGAAGGTGCAGAGAGAGTCCAGGAGGCAGCTCAGCCCCAGGAAGAGGTGTACTGAGTGTTTACCTGCTCCACCGAGAGTTCCCTGTTGAAAATATAAGTCGAAATCAATGGTGTTCCAATCTCGATGGAGGTTGACACAGGGGCGAGCCAACCGCTGATGAACCAGGCGGCCTTCGAGAAACTCTGGGACAATCCCGCCGAATGACCCAAAATGCTACCGATCCAGGTGAAGCTGCTCACTTACACAAACGACACCATCCCAATCATTGGCAGCGTGGATGTCCAGGTGTCCTACGGCAGCGCGGTGCACAAGCTACCTTTGTGGGTCATTGCTGGTGATGGTCCAACGCTGCTAGGAAGAAGATGGATGAAAAAGATCCAAATCTGTTGGAGCTGGGAAAGCCTCCAGGTCCCTGTGATCGACGTCCTATGCGGCCCCAAATTTGGATCCATCGCAGCACCTGAAGACTTTACCTTCCAACTCGACTGCGCGGCGACAACACAGACCGCACTACCCAACGGCGAGGTGATCCAACCCGCATGACCAGACCTCACCTTCCGGGCCATGGAAGGATTCCGAAGAAAGAAGATTGTGCAGAAGCTAAATTCCCGGCTTCAGTGGCAGAATGTGGGGAGAAAAGGATCACCGCAGCCTACCTCGTAGAGAGAAAGAAGATGGCGCCTGCACCACGAGGTGAAGCGCCTGAAATGAAGATGGCTGCGAACAGACCACAAGGGGCAGCATTGAAGGAGCAACACGTGATGCCGAGCAGCGAACTGGATTGGGGTGCAGATTGCAAGGCCCTCTTAAAGGGGACCGGCAACCCAGAACAATTTAAGGGGCAGTTCCACTTTTTGTACAGCGATGCCGTTGATACTAATGTGAGAGATGTAATTAACAAATGCAAGTATCTAAATGTACCATTGAACAGTGATGCCAGTAGGATACGTGAAAAAAATGTAATTGATAAATACAAGTATCTAAATGTAATATTGTACAGGTGATGCCGGTAATATACAGGGAAAAGATGTAATTGAGGGAAAAGATGTAATTGACAAATGTGAATTAGTACCTGAGTGCAATCGGAGCCAATGTATCACGAATATAAACGATGGAATAATGTGTGATGCCGGGTTCAATATGCACGCCGACAAAACCAAGGAGAGCCCCCCGTTTGAAGCACCCAGGTCCAGCAGGCTACCTGATCATGTAACCTACGCCTCCGGGACCAATGTGATGCTCCAGGGAGTGTGGCCACACACAGTGGGAACATACCCACTGCAGGGTCAGTAATCAGCGGACGGCACAGGCACCACTACTAGCACCCTTTCCCAGATCGGCCCTACCTCGCTGGCTACCAGGGCCAGCACCGGGAGCAAGAGGCCAGCACCCTCCAGCCCTCCCGACGGGACCTGGGATGACCAGGCACCCACTACCACTGAAGTGCAACAGGGAGACCCTGCAGCCATCAAAGGAGGACAGGGAGGCCACACATTCCTGTGGCTCTGCCCACCACTAGGCAATGGCAAAGGCCCTGAGACTCAGCCAGGGGAGCGATCTGAGCCCACCCAGCTGGCAGTGCCGCCATCAGACAACCTGGACACAGCCTGGTTACTGTGGAACTAGTGTCCTCACCCACCTGTACCTACACCCCAGGGGCAAGACTGTAATACCATGTATGTACCTTACCTGTAATATGTACTTGTTCCATTACTGCTAAACCCAAACAGTGATGTAACTAATCCTATTTTTTATTCTCTGTACATGTATGCACATGCAGATGTCGAGCCACACACATGGTCTATGTATGGGGGGGGGGGGGGGGCGGAAATGGATGTATGTAGCCATGGACACACATGGATCACACCCAGAACCCACTCAATCCCCATTGCAACCTCCAAACGTCCACTGCTGACCATTTCCCAATGTCGTGGCAAAAAGACTTGGGGGTCTACAGGGAGAGAGCCATTCCCAAGCAAAGACAAGGTGCAAGGGCCTTGGGCACTCAAGTCAAGGGCCAGAGCACACAGTGCAAAGGCTAGTGGCACAAGACTTAGGGGGGAGTGATGTGTAGGACTTTTTCATGGCGTTTTAGAATTGAAAAATGTAATATCTACTGGGCTACCTTCATCAACTCATTTTGTCACTTCTTCAAAAAAATTCCATCAAGTCGGTGGGACAGGATCTCCATGTGCAGAGCCATGCTGGGATCCACTGATCGTACAGTGCATTTCTAATAATGACTTCCAATATTTTACCTACAACTGAAGTCAAACTAACTGACCTATAATTCACAGGTTAAGAAGTGGAACAAGTACATATTACAGGTAAGGTACATACATGGTACACTCAATGTACAGTTACTAAGACCATTGAATGTATCTTTACACTGTATACAATATACTTGTACCACAAGAGGGTGCAACTCGTGGGGACCTAGAGGTCACCGGCACACCGCAGGTAACCAAGTATAAAAGGGAGCTCACCTTACTGTAACCTCATTCAGGAGCTGCAATAAATGGACTAAGGTCACAACAGTTCAAGTGCAATACCTTACCTCAGGGAGTGCTTACAGACACAGCAGCGTTTACTATTTAAAATGATGCTAAGTTGCCAATAGTGATAGATAGAGGTATTATGAATATTGAATTGTTAGAAGTCAATCCTATCTTGGATTAAGGCATTTAGCGTAGATTGGGATGCTGGACCTGATGACATTCATCCTAGCTTGCTAGAGGAAATGGGAATTGTGTTATCCAAGCCACTGGCTCATATAAATATGAGGTGCACAGAGTACAAAAGAAACGCATTTCTATAAAGGACTGTATCAAAGAATAAAGTCATTTTAACCCAACCCACCGTGTGAATGGGGCGCGGGTGGTTAAAGTGCCGAGGGTGGGGTTGTGCCATGATTCTGATGTGTTCTCGCAGCCTGGGGGTGAGTTGTTTGAACTTGTACTTCTTCCAACTTCGTATACTGCATTCCCTGCTCATGATGCAGGCTCCACTGAGATTAGTTTCGGATTGGTCTAGCAGAGAGGTTACATGAATGCATGGAGCGAATGGCCTCCTGTGTGTAAACTTCTATGGGTCTAGTATATATTTAATAGCTTGTTGAAGTCTGGGATCATTCTCATGCATTGGAAGAGAGGCCTATGTGGTGCCAATATTTAAGAAGGCGATCAAGTCTTAACCTATGAATTATAGGCCAGTTAGTTTGACTTCAGTTGTAGGTAAAATATTGGAAATCATTATTAGAAATGCACTGTACGATCAGTTGGAAAGAGCACTAACCATTAGTGGATCCCAGCATGGCTCTGCACATGGAGATCCTGTCCCACCGACCTGATGGAATTTTTTTGAAGAAGTGACAAAATGAGTTGATGAAGGTAGCCCAGTAGATATTATATTTTTCAATTTCTAAAACGCCATGAAAGAATCCTAGAATCATAGAATGGTTACAGCACAGAAGGAGGCCATTCGGCCCATCGAGCCCGTGCCGGCTCTCTGCAAGAGCACCTCAGCTAGTCCCACTCCCCCGCCCTTTCCCCGTAGCCCTGAAAATGTTTTTCTTTAAGGTACTTATCCAACTCCCTTTTGAAAGCCACGATTGAGTTTGCCTCCACCACGCTTTCAGGCTGTGGATTCCAGATCCTACCCAATCGCTGCGTAAAAAGGTATTTCCTTATGTCGCCTTTGTTTTTTTTGCCAATGACCTTACATCTGTGTCCTCTGGTTCTCGACCCTTCTGCCAATTGGAACAGTTTCTCTCTATCTACTCTGTTCAGGCCTCTCATGATTTTGAACACCTCTATCAAATCTCCCCTCAACATTCGCTGCTCTAAGGAAAACAACCCCAGCTTCTCCAGTCTATGGTTGCAGGAAGTCCAGTTCTGGTGGATGCTGATCCACCTGACATCACATCTTTCATTTTCTACCACTTCAATCATGATTTATTTAGGATACTTTAAAACTAGCACCCATAATTAATTTTAAGCTGCCACAAGACTCTGAAGCTTGCCTTGTTGTTCCCTGAGCTGCAGTGAACATTTGTACTGTAAGATTCCCTTTCCATGTCCAATTTTGTTAAAACGTCTTCCTGTTCATAAAGTCTTACAAGTGCTTCAATTGCAGTCAGCGCTGTGGTAATTTTGCATATTCAACTAGTTTTATGTCTACCTAAACACTCTCCACATATTCTTATCACAAAAAAAAAGAACAAATTGACCAAAAAAAACCACAAAAAAACCCAACAAAAACAGCTCCAACGTGGTAGTGATAACATAGGGTAGCAATTCCACCTCATTACACCCTTAGGTTGCCAGGCATGTATGCGGCCTAGCAAGCGACCACCACCAAAAAGGGCGATTATTTTTTTCCTAAGTTTGTAAGAGTGCTCCTCCTGGCTCCACAGCAATTCCGAATGCCGCTGCCAGCCCAAAATCGGGCCCACTCCCATTCTCCTGCCCGCTGGGACTTAACCTCAGGCCCCTGCTACAGAGGCAAGCGGCCCTGCATTCACCGTCACAACATGGGCAAGCTGCCTGTCACGGTGCAACAAGCACTGGCAGCAAATCGTTTCAAAGATGCCCGAGCCCCAACTTTGGCTGGACCATTTCAGGCCCGAGAATGGGCCTATAGGAATTTCTGCCATATAAAAAAAATTTTTATACAAAAAGGCATCCACCCTTTAAAAGCCCCATCATCATAGGCAGACTTGCTTCCACTCTAAAAGTGAGTTTTCAGGTGGCTGGACAGTCCAATACAGGAATTACAGTCTCTTCACAGGTGGGGCAGACAGTGGTTGAAAGAAAGGGGAAGTGGGGAGCTTGGTTTGTTGCACGCTCCTTCCGCTGCCTGTGTTTGATTTCTGCATGCTCTCGGCTACGAGACTCGAGGCACCCTCCCGGATGCACTTCCTAGGGTAGAACAAATGAAGGACACAGAAGCAAGGAGCATGCTCATACAAACCATGTGAGCATATATTACAATTACCAATCTTGCTTTGTTTTCCAATACAGATTGTAACTGGGATCAGGAGTGTTACAAACTTGATAAGCATTCATCACATTTGGTGTTTCTATATTTATCGAATACTTTGGCTGCAGTTCTCCCGGTGCTGAGCGTGTGTGTTTGGGGATGGGTCTGCGGTGAAATTCATGGAAATTGACAGTGCGTCAGGAACCTGCCGTCATCCTGGCGATTTCCGCATTTAACCCTAACTCGTTTGGCGATGTGCCACGGACCCACTCGGGAGAGGCAGGCGACCTCAGTCAAGAACTTAAAAGCTTGTTGCGAGACCCTTAAGAGGGTTTTTAACAGCAGCTTTAACTTCAGGAGCATGGGATTCACGCACCTCGAGAACCTTGCCTGTGAAGGGGAGGTTGAAGTTCAGTGGACATTGTCCGAGTCCATTAATTGAGAGCTGGGAAAAACACATAAATATTCCCACATTAACCTGATTACTTGGCTCATTGAAAGGCTCTTGCTAACTCCATTTTGTGCAGTGATTTGGCTGTCAGCAGTTTTCATGTCATTCCTGCAACCTCGGAAGCCACTCTCACCACATTGCCAGTCACTATCACTGAGGGATTGGGGCTCTGATCTCCACTTTACCTGTCATCTATTACATCAGCATGGGTGCTGTCATGTATCCAAACATGTTTACTGCTTGTACTATTACATATGATGTGCCACCAGAGGGCACTACTATGGGAAACTTGTACACCAGTTGTATGGTCACTAAGATGTGCTACCAGAGGGCACTGCAGTGGGAGACTTGTAGGTTACCTGTACAGGTGTGCCTGGCCTGGTATAAAAGGCAGGCCACCATGTGTAATCCTCACTCTGGAGCTACATTAAATGGACTAAGGTCACTACAGTTCAAGTACAATACATTGCCTCGTGGAGTCATTATCAGAGCATCTAAAGACATAAAGCGGCAGTTGGTGAGAGGCGGGAGCAGCATCGGAGCGGCCTATAAAAGGCCCAGCGGGAGCTCGAGTACCAGCGGCAGTTGGTGAGAGGCGGGAGCAGCGTCGGAGCGGCCTATAAAAGGCCCAGCGGGAGCTCGAGTACCAGCGGCAGTTGGTGAGAGGCGGGAGCAGCGTCGGAGCGGCCTATAAAAGGCCCAGCGGGAGCTCGAGTACCAGCGGCAGTTGGTGATAGGCGGGAGCAGCGCGGAGCGGCCTATAAAAGGCCCAGCGGGAGATCGAGAGCCAGCGTACCGGTGCAGCTACAGCGGGAGAGAAAGCAAAATAGAAGTAGAAAGTAATCAAAAAGTGACGTCACAGCCAATGGGGTAAGTGATTGGCTGGTGATTGGTGAGTAGCTTTTCTTTTCTTTTTTATATCAGTAAGTGAACTGTAACATTGTTATTACCAATTTAAGGGTATCTAAGGTTAAGACATGGCAGGAGAGCTCGGTCACGTGATATGCTCCTCCTGTACCATGTGGGAACTCGGGGACACTTCCGGTGTCCCTGGGCGCTACGTGTGTGGGAAGTGTATCCGCCTCGAGCTCTTGACAGTCCGCGTTGCAGAATTGGAGCTGAGGGTGGATTCACTCTGGAGCATCCACAATGCTGAGAATGACGTGAGTATCACGTGTAGTGAGTTGGTCTTACTGCAGGAGAAGGGTCCACAGCCAGATAGGGAATGGAAGACCAGCAGGAAGAGCAGTGCAAGAAAGATAGTGCAGGGGTTCCCTGTGGTCATCCCCCTGCAAAACAGATACACTGCTTTGAGTACTGTTGGGGAGGATGACTCATCAGGGGAGGGCAGCAGCAGCCAAGTTCATGGCACCGTAGGTGGCTCTGCTGCAAAGGAGGGCAGGAAAAAGAGTGGGAGAGCGATAGTGATAGGGGATTCAATGGTGAGGGGAATAGATAGGCGTTTCTGCGGACGCAACCGAGACTCCAGGATGGTATGTTGCCTCCCTGGTGCAAGGGTCAAGGATGTCTCGGAGCGGGTGCAGGACATTCTGAAATGGGAGGGAGAACAGCCAGTTGTCGTGGTGCACACTGGTACCAACGACATAGGTAAAAAAAGGGATGAGGTCCTACGAAAAGAATTTAAGGAGCTAGGAGCTAAATTAAAAAGTAGGACCTCAAAAGTAGTAATCTCGGGATTGCTACCAGTGCCACGTGCTAGTCAGAGTAGGAATCGCAGGATAGCGCAGATGAATACATGGCTTGAGCAGTGGTGCAGCAGGGAGGGATTCAAATTCCTGGGACATTGGAACCGGTTCTGGGGGAGGTGGGACCAGTACAAACCGGACAGTCTGCACCTGGGCAGGACCGGAACCAATGTCCTAGGGGGAGTGTTTGCTAGTGCTGTTGGGGAGGAGTTAAACTAATATTGCAGGGGGATGGGAACCTATGCAGGGAGACAGAGGGAGACAAAAATGAGGCAAAAGCAAAAGACAGAAAGGAGATGAGGAAAAGTGGAGGGCAGAGAAACCCAAGACAAAGAACAAAAAGGGCCACTGTACAGCAAAATTCTAGAAGGACAAAGGGTGTTAAAAAAGCAAGCCTGAAGGCTTTGTGTCTTAATGCAAGGAGTATCCGCAATAAGGTGGATGAATTAACTGTGCAAATAGATGTTAACAAATATGATGTGATTGGGATTACGGAGACGTGGCTCCAGGATGATCAGGGCTGGGAACTCAACATCCAGGGGTATTCAACATTCAGGAAGGATAGAATAAAAGGAAAAGGAGGTGGGGTAGCATTGCTGGTTAAAGAGGAGATTAATGCAATAGTTAGGAAAGACATTAGCTTGGATGATGTGGAATCTATATGGGTAGAGCTGCAGAACACCAAAGGGCAAAAATCATTAGTGGGAGTTGCATACAGACCTCCAAACAGTAGTAGTGATGTTGGGGAGGGCATCAAACAGGAAATTAGGGGTGCATGCAATAAAGGTGCAGCAGTTATAATGGGTGACTTTAATATGCACATAGATTGGGCTAGCCAAACTGGAAGCAATACGGTGGAGGAGGATTTCCTGGAGTGCATAAGGGATGGTTTTCTAGACCAATATGTCGAGGAACCAACTAGGGGGGAGGCCATCTTAGACTGGGTGTTGTGTAATGAGAGAGGATTAATTAGCAATCTCATTGTGCGAGGCCCCTTGGGGAAGAGTGACCATAATATGGTGGAATTCTGCATTAGGATGGAGAATGAAACAGTTAATTCAGAGACCATGGTCCAGAACTTAAAGAAGGGTAACTTTGAAGGTATGAGGCATGAATTGGCTAAGATAGATTGGCTAATGATACTTAAGGGGTTGACTGTGGATGGGCAATGGCAGACATTTAGAGACCGCATGGATGAATTACAACAATTGTACATTCCTGTCTGGCGTAAAAATAAAAAAGGGAAGGTGGCTCAACCGTGGCTATCTAGGGAAATCAGGGATAGTATTAAAGCCAAGGAAAGGGCATACAAATTGGCCAGAAATAGCAGCGAACCTGGGGACTGGGAGAAATTTAGAACTCAGCAGAGGAGGACAAAGGGTTTGATTAGGGCAGGGAAAATGGAGTACGAGAAGAAGCTTGCAGGGAACATTAAGGCGGATTGCAAAAGTCTCTATAGGTATGTAAAGAGAAAAAGGTTAGTAAAGACAAACGTAGGTCCCCTGCAGTCAGAATCAGGGGAAGTCATAACGGGGAACAAAGAAATGGCAGACCAATTGAACAAGTACTTTGGTTCAGTATTCACTAAGGAGGACACAAACAACCTTCCGGATATAAAAGTAGTCAGAGGGTCTAGTAAGGAGGAGGAACTGAGGGAAATCTTTATTAGTCGGGAAATTGTGTTGGGGAAATTGATGGGATTGAGGGCCGATAAATCCCCAGGGCCTGATGGACTGCATCCCAGAGTACTTAAGGAGGTGGCCTTGGAAATAGCAGATGCATTGACAGTCATTTTCCAACATTCCATTGATTCTGGATCAGTTCCTATCGAGTGGAGGGTAGCCAATGTAACCCCACTTTTTAAAAAAGGAGGGAGAGAGAAAGCAGGGAATTATAGACCGGTCAGCCTGACCTCAGTAGTGGGTAAAATGATGGAATCAATTATTAAGGATGTCATAGCAGCGCATTTGGAAAATGGTGACATGATAGGTCCAAGTCAGCATGGATTTGTGAAAGGGAGATCATGCTTGACAAATCTTCTGGAATTTTTTGAGGATGTTTCCAATAAAGTGGACAAAGGAGTACCAGTTGATGTGGTATATTTGGACTTTCAGAAGGCTTTCGACAAGGTCCCACACAGGAGATTAATGTGCAAAGTTAAAGCACATGGGATTGGGGGTAGTGTGCTGACGTGGATTGAGAACTGGTTGTCAGACAGGAAGCAAAGAGTAGGAGTAAATGGGTACTTTTCGGAATGGCAGGCAGTGACTAGTGGGGTACCGCAGGGTTCTGTGCTGGGGCCCAGCTGTTTACATTGTACATTAATGATTTAGACGAGGGGATTAAATGTAATATCTCCAAATTTGCGGATGACACTAAGTTGGGTGGCAGTGTGAGCTGCGAGGAGGATGCTATGAGGCTACAGAGTGACTTGGATAGGTTAGGTGAGTGGGCAAATGCGTGGCAGATGAAGTATAATGTGGATAAATGTGAGGTTATCCACTTTGGTGGTAAAAACAGAGAGACAGACTATTATCTGAATGGTGACAGATTAGGAAAAGGGAAGGTGCAACGAGACCTGGGTGTCATGGTACATCAGTCATTGAAGGTTGGCATGCAGGTACGACAGGTGGTTAAGAAAGCAAATGGCATGTTGGCCTTCATAGCGAGGGGATTTGAGTACAGGGGCAGGGAGGTGTTGCTACAGTTGTACAGGGCCTTGGTGAGGCCACACCTGGAGTATTGTGTACAGTTTTGGTCTCCTAACTTGAGGAAGGACATTCTTGCTATTGAGGGGGTGCAGCGAAGATTCACCAGACTGATTCCCGGGATGGTGGGACTGACCTATCAAGAAAGACTGGATCAACTGGGCTTGTATTCACTGGAGTTCAGAAGAGTGAGAGGGGACCTCATAGAAACGTTTAAAATTCTGACGGGTTTGGACAGGTTGGATGCAGGAAGAATGTTCCCAATGTTGGGGAAGTCCAGAACCAGGGGTCACAGTCTAAGGATAAGGGGTAAGCCATTTAGGACCGAGATAAGGAGAAACTTCTTCACCCAGAGAGTGGTGAACCTGTGGAATTCTCTACCACAGGAAGTAGTTGAGGCCAATTCACTAAATATATTCAAAAGGGAGTTAGATGAAGTCCTTACTACTCGGGGGATCAAGGGGTATGGCGAGAAAGCAGGAAGGGGGTACTGAAGTTTCATGTTCAGCCATGAACTCATTGAATGGTGGTGCAGGCTAGAAGGGCTGAATGGCCTGCTCCTGCACCTATTTTCTATGTTTCTATGTTTCTATAACAACTGGCGACGAGATTACGGACTTTCACGCGAAAAGCTAACCTTGAGACGTTGCAGCAGTTCGCCGATGCTGATGATTGGGTCGCCTTTATGGAGCAAACGACCTGGCAGGCGATAATCCGGCCACACTGGCTGATAAGCACAGAACTATCCTGCTAACCAGTTGTGGGCCCACCATCTGTGGCCTCGTCAGGGACTTGCTGCCACCAGCGAAGACAGTGACCAAGACGTACAAGGAGCTTGTAACGCTGACCCAAGAACAACTCAACCTCAAAGAGAGCATCCTCACAGCCAGACACTGGTTTTATACCCACCAGCGGCCCATAGGCCAGGAAATCGTGAAATATGCTGCAGACTTCAGGAGGCTGGCGACACCGTGTGATTTCAGTGACCACCTCACCGAAGCGCTGCGGGATATCTTTGTCATCGGAATCAGCCATGAGGGCCTTCTTCACAGGCTACTATCTGCGGATACCAGTCACACTGCAGAAGGCCATCACCGTGAGCCAGGCATTCATGACCTCGACCTGTGGCTCTAGGCGGATGACTCATCCTCAGGACTCAAACCCGGCAAGTACTGTACACAGAATGGCACCTTTTAGAGGCAGGACTGTAGAACGTGAATCTCCTCAGGGGAGAGAGAACAGGCCCCCGAGTCCCTTAACTCAGAGTCTGCCAAGGGGGGCTAATCGAGTAGCACCATGCTGGCATTGCAGAGGGAAACACAGGGCTCACTGGTGCCGTTTTAAGGACTATGTGTGCAAAGGGTGCAGCACAAAGGGCCACCTCCAGCAAATGTGTAGAAGAAATATGATTCACTGTGTTGATGAAGAGTCTGCAGATGGCCATGAATCCAGCGTGGATTATGAAACCATAGTCAGAGAGGCAGTTCAACCCCACGATGAGGTGTATGGCATGATACCTGCACCACAGAATGTTCCCCGTTGAGGATGGAAGTCGAGATAAATGACGTTCCAGTCTTCATGGAAGTGGACACGGGGGCGAGCCAGTCAGTAATGAATCAAGAAGCCTTTGAGAGGCTATGGGACAATTAAGCTGAACGGCCCAAGTTAGTCCCGGTTCAGGCAAAGTTACGCACCTACACCAATGAACTTATCCCAGTCGTTGGTAGTGCAGATGTAAAGGTACTCCATGATGGCACGGTGCACAAGTTACCACTGTGGATTGTTGCAGGTGATGGACCAACACTACTCGGAAGAAGGAGGATGGAGAAGATCCATTGGAACTGGAAAGATTTGATCCCTCCAGCGATCGACGTCCCCCGCGCTCAGAGGCAAAGCAAGCCCCCACCTGAGGTTGGATCTGGCACCAGACCAGCACAGAACCCGAGGCACAGACCGCTCAGCACGACTGCATGGAGATGATCCAGCTGAGACAAACTGAACGCACCCTCCAGGCTCCAGTAGCAGGACTCTGGAGGAAGAAAATCGGATCCAAAGGCGACTTTCCCAGCTTCGGTGGCAGAACCCGGGGAGAAGAGGATCACCGCAGTCGACATCGTGGATGGAAGAAAGATGGCGCCCAAACCACGAGGTGAAACGCTGAAGAAAAAGATGGCAGCGGCCAGACCATGAGGTGCAGCGCTGATGGGGCAACACGTGGTACCAAGCGAAGAAGAGGATTGGGGTAAAGATGGCAAGGCCCTCTTAAAGGAGGCCAGCAACCCACCACACTTAAAGGGACAGGTCCACATTCTCAATCAATGTAATAGCAGCTGTGAGTTAAATGTAAAGCTTATAATTGATGATCAAAGTTTTATACATGAAATAAGCAAAGAAAAGTCGTGCGATTGCGATCAGAGCTACAGTTTATCTACAATGAGTAATGAAACGTTGTGCAATGCAGGATTGCAACTGCATTCAGTTAATATAGTGGACAAACACCCATCGGGAGTACACAGGTCCAGCGAGCTAACAAATGCTGTAGCCTGCGTCCCTGGGACCAGAGTGATGCACCACGGAGTGTGGCCACAAGCAGCTAATATAGACAAGTTGCAGAGCAAGCGATCTCAGGAGGGAAAAGGCACTGGTATTGAAACCCTACCCCCGATCGGCTCCACCCGATGGCACCCGATGGCACCAATCGCCACGAGCCACGCAGCCCCCAGACACTATCACCACCAAGGCTACACTAGGGAACGAAGGGTCACTCACAACTGTTCTCCCAAATGGGACCGGGACCAGCCAGATCCCAAACCAAATATCGCCCAGGCTAGCGAGTCGGCAGTTCCCTGCGCACTCAGGGAGCAGCAGCAACCCGGGGTGCAAGAAAAGGACAGGGAGGTCACAGGCATTTGTGAGCCCGCCCGACGCTAGGAGCAACAGCAAAGGCCCCGAGAGCAGGCAACTTGAACCAACCGGGTTCCGACTGCCAGCACTAGGCACCGTGCCACCACCAGACTACCTGGACACCATCCAGCAGTTCTGGCACTAGTTTGTCCTCACGCTCCGGTGCTGACCCCAGTACTGACTCCAAGTATGTATCAAGAATGTACCTCAGCAGTCAAATGTACTTGCCTCACAACTGCACCACCAATGTAATGATGTGAATGCAAATTTTTTTTTTCTGGACTTGAATGTACATGAATGTAATGAGCCACCAGCATAACCTATATGTGGGGGGGCGCAGAGAATGGAGTGGTTATGGACGCACAAACAGAAACCACCAGCACCTCTACTGCCAACGAAACACCACCCACGCACCCAAGATGGAAACATAGAAACATAGAAAATAGGCACAGCAGTAGGCCATTCGGACCTTCAAGCCTGCACCACCATTCAATAAGATCATGGCTGATCATTCACCTCAGTACCCCTTTCCTGCTTTCTCTCCATACCTCTTGATTCCTTTAGCCATAAGGGCCATATCTAACTCCCTCTTGTATATATCCAACGAACTGGCATCAACAACTCTCTGCAGCAGGGAATTCCACAGGTTAACAACTCTCTGAGTGAAGAAGTTTCTCCTCATCTCAGTCCTAAATGGCTTACCTCTTACCCTTAGACTATGTTCCCTGGTTCTGGACTTCCCCAACATCGGGAACATTCTTCCTGCATCGAACCTGTCCAGTCCTGTCAGAATTTGACATGTTTCTATGAGATCCACTCTCATCCTTCTAAACGCCAGTGAATACAGGCCCAGTCGATCCAGTCTCTCCTCATGTGTCAGTCCTGCCATCCCGGGAATCGGTCTGGTGAACCTTCGCTGCACTCCCTCAATAGCAAGAACGTCCTTCCTCAGATTAGGAGACCAAAACTGACCACAATATTCCAGGTGAGGCCTCACTAAGGCCCTGTACAATTGCAGTAAGACCTCCATGCTCCTATACTCAAATCCCCTAGCTGTGAAGGCCAACATATCATTTGCCTTCTTCACCGCCTGCTGTTCCTGCATGCCAACTTTCAATGACTGATGTACCATGACACCCAGGTCTTGTTACACCTCCCCTTTTCCTAATCTGCCGTCATTCAGATAATATTCTGCCCTCGTGTTTTTGCCACCAAGGTGGATAACCTCACATTTATCCACATTATACTGCATCTGCCACTCGTTTGCCCACTCACCTAACCTGTCCAAGTCACCCTGCAGCCTTTTAGCGTCCTCCTCACAGCTCACACCGCCCCCCAGCTTAGTGTCATCTGCAAACTTGGAGATATTACACTCAATTCCCTCATCCAAATCATTAATGTACATTGTAAATAGCTGGGGTCCCAGCACTGAGCCCTGCAGCACCCCACTAGTCACTGCCTGCCATTCTGAAATGGATCCGTTTATCCCAACTCTCTGCTTCCTGTCTGCCAACCAGTCAGTACATTACCCCCAATACCATGTGCTTTAATTTTGTACATCAATCTCTTGTGTGGGGCCTTGTCAAAAGCCTTTTGAAAGTCCAAATACACCACATCCACTGGTTCGCTCTTGTCCACTCTACCAGTTATATCCTCAAAAAATTCTAAAAGATTTATCAAGCATGATTTCTCTTTCATAAATCCATGCTGACTTGGACCGATCTCGTCACTGCTTTCCAAATGTGCTGCTATTTCATCTTTAATAATTGATTCCAACATTTTCCCCACTACTGATGTCAGGCTAACCGATCTATAATTACTTGCCTTCTCTCTCCCTCCTTTCTTAAACAGTGGTGTTACATTAGCTACCCTCCAGTCCATAGGAACCGATTCAGAGTCGATAGACTGTTGGAAAATGATCACCAATGCATCCACTATTTCTAGGGCTACTTCCTTAAGTACTCTGGGATGCAGACTATCAGGCCCTGGGGATTTATCGGCCTTCAATCCCATCGTTTTCCCTAACACAATTTCCCGTTTGATAAGGAATCCCTTCAGTTCCTCCTTCTCACTAGACCCTCGGTCCCTTAGTATTTCCGGAAGGTTATTTGTGTCTTCCTTCGTGAAGACAGAACCAAAGTATTTGTTTAACTGGTCCGCCATTTCTTTCTTCCCCATTATAAATTGACCTGAATCTGACTGCAAGGGACTTACGTTTGTCTTCATGAATCTTTTTCTCATCACATAGCTATAGAAGTTTTTGTAGTTAGTTTTTATGCTCACAGCAAGCCTCCTCTCATACTCTATTTTCCCCCTCCTAATTAAACCCTTTGTCCTCCTCTGCTGTATTATAAAACTCTCCCAATCCTCAGGTTTGCTGCTTTTTTCTGGCCAATTTATATGCCTCTTCCTTGGATTTAACACTATCCTTTAATTTGCTGATTAGCCACGCTTGAGCCACCTTCCCCGTTTTATTTTTGCTCCAGAAAGGGATGTACAATTGTTGAAGTTCCTCCATTTGATCTTTAAATGTTTGCCATTGCCTATCCACCATCATCCCTTTAAGTATCACTCGCCAGTCTATTCTAGCCAATTCACATCTCATCCCATCGAAGTTACTTTTCCTTAAGTTCAGGACCCTAGTCTCTGAATTAACCGTGTCACTCTCCATCTTAATAAAGAATTCTACCATATTACGGTCACTCTTCCCCAAAGGGCCTCGCACAACAAGATTGCTAATTAGTCCTCTCTCATTACACATCACCCAGTCTAGGATGGCCAGCCCTCTAGTTGGCTCCTCGATATATTGGTCTAGAAAACCATCCCTAATACACTCCAGGAAATCCTCCTCCACCGCATTGCTACCAGTTTGATTAGCCTAGTCAATATGTAGATTGAAGTCGCCCATGATAACTGCTGTACCTTTATTGCACGTATCCCTAATTTCTTGTTTGATGCTGTCCCCAACCTCACTGCTACTGTTTGTTGGTCTGTACACAATTCCCACTAGCGTTTCCTGCCCTTTGGTATTCCGGAGCTCCACCCATACTGATTCTACATCATCCAAGCTAATGTCCTTCCTTACTATTGTATTAATTTCCTCTTTAACCAGCAACGCCACCCCACCTCCTTTTCCTTTCTGTCTATCCTTCCGAAATGTTGAATACCCCTGGATGTTGAGTTCCCAGCCTTGATCACCCTGGAGCCATGTCTCCGTGATGCCAATTATATCATATCCGGTAACTTTGTCTGCGCAGTTAATTCGTCCACCTTATTCCAAATACTCCTCGCATTGAGACACAGAGCCTTCAGGCTTGTCTTTTTAACACCCTTTGCCCCTTTAGAATTTTGCTGTAATGTGGCCCTGTTAGCTTTTTGCCATGGGTTTTTCTGCCCTCCACTCTTACTTTTCTTCTTTCTATCTTTTGCATCAGCCCGGATTCTACTTTCCTCTGTCTCCCTGCATAGGTTCCCATGCCCCTGCCATATTAGTTGAACCCCACCCCAACAGCACTAGCAAATACTCCCCCTAGGACATTGGTTCCAGTCCTGCCCAGGTGCAGACTGTTCAGTTTGTACTGGTCCCACCTCCCCCAGAACTGGTTCCAATTTCCCAGGAATTTGAATCCCTCCCTTCTGCACCACTCCTCAAGCCATGCATTCATCTGAGCTATCCTGCGATTCCTACTCTGACTAGCACTTGGTACTGGTAGCAATCCTGAAATTACTACTTTTGAGGTCCTACTTTTTAATTTAGCTCCTAGTTCCCTAAATTTGTCTCGTAGGACCTCATCCCTTTTTTTACCTATATCGTTGGTACCTATATTCACCATGACAACTGGCTGTTTACCCTCCCCCTTCAGAATGTCCTGCACCCGCTCCGAGACATCCGTGACCCTTGCACCAGGGAGGCAACATACCATCCTGGAGTCCCGGTTGCGGCAGCAGAAACATCTATCTATTCCCCTTACAATAGAATCCCCTATCACTATCGCTCTCCCACTCTTTTTCCTGCCCTCCTGTGCAGCAGAGCCACCCACGGTGCCATGAATTTGGCTGCTGCTGCTCTCTCCTGATGAGTCATCCCCCTCAACAGTACCCAAAGCGGTTATCTGTTTTGCAGGGGGATGACCCCAGGGGACCCCTGCACTACCTTCCTTCCACTGCTCTTCCTGTTAGTCACTCATTCCCTATCTGCCTGTGGACCGTTTACCTGCAGTGTGGCCAACTCACTAAACGTGCTATTCATGTCATTCTCAGCATCGTGGATGCTCCGGAATGAATCCACCCACAGTTCCAGTGCCGTAATGTCAGGTTCTACAGGCGGACACACTTCCCGCACATGTAGTCATCAGGGACACTGGAAGCGTCCCTGACTTCCCATATAGTACAGGAGGAGCATAACACGTGTTCGAGCTCTCCTGCCATGAATTAACCCCTAGATTAACTTAATTTGGCAACAATAATGCTCAAGTTTACTTACTGATAAAGAAAAGAAAAAGAAAAACTACTCACAATCACCAGCCAATCACTTACCCCTTTGGCTGTGACGTCACCTTTCAATTTCTTTCTATTTCTTTTTTGCCTCCCTGCTGCAGCTGCACCGGCTGGCTGCTCGACTGCCCGAACTCCTCCTCCGACGAGCCTTTATAGGCCTCTCCGACCCCGGGCTCCCGCTGCTCGACTGCCCGAACTCCTCCTCCGACGAGCCTTTATAGGCCTCTCCGACCCCGGGCTCCCGCTGCTCGACTGCCTGAACCCCTCCTCCGACGAGCCTTTATAGGCCTCTCCGACCCCAGACTCGCGCTGTTCGACTCAACCCTCCAAGGGTCAACCAGATAGAGCTAAGCCCAGAGTACAGTCAATGAATGAAGGTGATTTGCACTAAGGACTTGGGGAGAGTGATGTCATGTATCCAAACATATTTACTGCTTGTACTATTACATATGATGTGCCATCAGAGGGCCTTACTAAGGGAAACTTGTGCACCAGCTGTATAGTCACGAAGGTGTGCCACCAGAGGGCACTGCAGTGGGAGACTTGTAGGTTACCTGTACAGGTGTGCCAGGCCTAGTATAAAAGGCAGGCCACCATGTGTGATCCTCACTCTGGAGTTACATTAAATGGACCAAGGTCACTACAGTCAAAGTACACTACATTGCCTCATGGAGTCATTATCAGAGCATCTAAAGACATAACAGGTGCTACTTATGCTGTCTCACCTCGGAGCACAGAATCGGACCAAGATGAGCTCAAGTACCAACAGCACCAGCCATACCAGCAACAACCGCAACTACAGCCTTTCCCTCAATGACCTGATGCTGCACAGGAGAGAGGGGGTCAGCACAGGGCTGCATCGGAGGCCATACCCCCAACACAGGATATACAGGCAGAGGATTAACTTCCTGGACATGACTGAGCAGCAGTGCTTCAGGAGGCTCCGGCTATCGCGCTGGAGAGCACCTTTGTTAGAAATCAGGGATGCCTAAAAATGTATAAAATTGATATGAATGCTGTGTTTAAATCATTTTGAACAGCAGACGGAATGTCTATTCGAATCAGAGAAATGCTTAGAAATGGAGGGTATAGTTCTTTGTACTACATACAATCTCCCTGTTGCTAACCGATTATCTGTTGTTTTTAAATTAAGAATTGAACCTTGTTTATCTATCTTATGTATAATGCAAAGGGTAGGGTTTGAAGTTACGTTAACCAAACTGCTGGCTAAGATAATGGGCTCAATTTTCCCCGAGCCTGTTTTCTGGCGTATTGCTAGAGTTGCGCCATTTAAGTCGATAAATAAATGCGCCTGAAAAAAATCTCCGAAGTTTCCCCGATGTTTAGCCTCTAATCTGCAGCCGCGCAGCATGGCCAGTCGCCTCGGGGGAGGTGGAGCCTGCGATCTGCGCTAGAAAAACGAGCCGGGCCTTCTGCGCATGCGCGGGGAAAAAACTGACGTTCTTGATTTCGCTGAAATGGCCGCACATGCGCAGTAGAGCTCCGAGTGACGTGCCTTCCTGGTCAGCTGTGGCGAGTACCCTCCCCCCTCTGAGCCTCTCCGGTGCCTTCCCGCCACTCTGTGGCCCCCAATTTCATGCCGGCCAGTTCGCTCCCTTCACCGCGAGCCTCGCCGGTACTTTCCTGCCGTTCTGTGCAATGCGGTGGAGGAGGATTTCCTGGAGTGTATTAGGGATGGTTTTCTAGACCAATATGTCGAGGAACCAACTAGAGGGCTGGCCACCCTAAACTGGGTGATGTGTAATGAGAAAGGACTAATTAGCAATCTTGTTGTGCGAGGCCCCTTAGGGAAGAGGTGACCATAATATGGTAGAATTCTTTATTAAGATGGAGAGTGACAGTGTTAATTCAGAGACTAGGGTCCTGAACTTAAGGAAAGGTAACTTCAATGGTATGAGACGTGAATTGGCTAGAATAGACTGGCGAGTGATACTGAAAGGGTTGACAGTGGATAGGCAATGGCAAACATTTAAAGATCAATTGGAGGAACTTCAACAATTGTACATCCCTGTCTGGCGTAAAAATAAAAGGGGAAAGGTGGCTCAAGCGTGGCTAACCAGCAAATTAAAGGATAGTGTTAAATCCAAGGAAGAGGCATATAAATTGGCCAGAAAAAGCAGCAAACCTGAGGACTGGGAGAGTTTTATAATACAGCAGAGGAGGACAAAGGATTTAATTAGGAGGGGGAAAATAGAGTATGAGAGGAAGCTTGCTGGGAGCATAAAAACTGACTGCAAAACTTCTATAGATATGTGATGAGAAAAAGATTAGTGAAGACAAACGTAGGTCCCTTGCAGTCAGATTCAGGTGAATTTATAATGGGGAACAAAGAAATGGCAGACCAGTTAAACAAATACATTGGTTCTGTCTTCACAAAGGAAGACACAAATAACCTTCCGGAAATACTAAGGGACCAGGGTCTAGTGAGAAGGAGGAACTGAAGGGATTCCTTATCAGACGGGAAATTGTGTTCGGGAAATTGATGGGATTGAAGGCCGATAAATCCCCAGGGCCTGATAGTCTGAATCCCAGAGTACTTAAGGAAGTAGCCCTAGAAATAATGGATGCATTGGTGATCATTTTCCAACAGTCTATCGACTCTGGATCGGTTCCTATGGACTGGAGGGTAGCTAATGTAACACCACTGTTTAAGAAAGGAGGGAGAGAGAAAACTGGAAATTATAAACTAGATAGCCTGACATCAGTAGTGGGGAAAATGTTGGAATCAATTATTCAAGATGAAATAGCAGCGCATTTGGAAAGCAGTGACAGGATCGGTCCAAGTCAGCATGGATTTATGAAAGGCAAATCATGCTTGACAAATCTTTTAGAATTTTTTGAGGATGTAACTGGTAGAGTGGACAAGAGCGAACCAGTGGATGTGGTATATTTGGACTTTCAAAAGGCTTTTGACTTGACAAGGTCCCACACAAGAGATTGATGTGCAAAATTAAAGCACATGCTATTGGGAGTAATGTACTGACGTGGATAGAGAACTGGTTGGCAGACAGGAAGCCGAGAGTCGGGATAAACTGGTCCTTTTCGGAATGGCAGGCAGTGACTAGTGGGGTGCCACAGGGCTCAGTGTTGGGACCCCAGATATTTACAATATACATTAATGATTTAGATGAAGGAATTGAGTGTAATATCTCCAAGTTTGCAGATGACACTAAGCTGGGTGGTGGCGTGAGCTGTGAGGAGGATGCTAAGAGGCTGCAGGGTGACTTGGACAGGTTAGGTGAGTGACCAAACGAGTGGCAGATGCAGTATAATGTGGATAAATGTGAGGTTATCCACTTTGGTGGCAAAAACATGAAGGCAGAATATTATCTGAATGGTGGCAGATTAGGAAAAGGGGAGGTGTAATGAGACCTGGATGTCTGGTACATCAGTCATTGGAAGTTGGCATGCAGGTACAGCAGGCGGTGAAGAAGGCAAATGGTATGTTGGCCTTCATAGCTAGAGGATTTGAGTATAGGAGCATGGAGGTCTTACTGCAGTTGTACAGGGCCTTAGTGAGGCCTCACCTGGAATATTGTGGTCAGTTTTGCTCTCCTAATGTGAGGAAGGATGTTCTTGCTATTGAGGGAGTGCAGTGAAGGTTCACCAGACTGATTCCCAGGATGGCAGGACTGACATATGAGGAGAGACTGGATCGACTGGGCCTGTATTCACTGGAGTTTAGAAGGATGCGAGGGGATCTCATAGAAACATATAAAATTCTGACGGGACTGGGCAGGTTAGATGCAGGAAGAATGTTCCCGATGTTGGGGAAGTCCAGAACCAGGGAACATAGTCTAAGGATAAGTGGTAAGCCATTTAGGACTGAGATGAGGAGAAACTTCTTCACTCAGAGAGTTGTTAACCTGTGGAATTCCCTACCGCAGAGAGTTTTTGATGCCAGTTCATTGGATATATTCAAGAGGGAGTTAGATATGGCCCTTACGGCTAAGCAAATCAAGGGGTATGGAGAGAAAGCAGGAAAGAGGTACTGAGGTGATTGATCAGGCATGAGCTTATTGAATGGTGGTGCAGGCTCGAAGAGCCGAATGGCTTACTCCTGCACCTATTTTCTTGGTTTCTATGTTTCTGTGTCCCCCGATTTCGTGCTGGTCCAGGTCCGCTCAGCGTTCCATCCCTAGCCCAGGCCAAATGGCCTCCAATGTACTTACCTGCGCCAATTTCTTTAAGTCTCCGCAAGGGTTTTCTTGAAAGGCCACATTTGCTGGCCTAAGTAGAAATGGAGTAACTATTAGCTGGCCGAAGTTGCCTAAATGGTCAGAATTGGCGTAGGTGGCTGGTAACGCCCCCTTTTGAGAAAAAAACTCACCTAAAAAAAAGTTACTAACTGTGTTATGGTGGTGCAAATTGATTGGGGAAACTGGGGATTTTTAAGTTAGGCCAGAAAAAGCAGTCTACTCCAAAAAAAACGGCGCAAATACTGGGGAAAATGAGCTTTATGAATGGAAGTTGGAAGAGTTAATACAAACATGTTGCAACGTCATCGAAGAAGTAACACTCTGGGGCAAGCAGTTATCTGGTTTGGCTTCATGGGATCAAAGGAGACGAGAGGGATGTAAGAGATTTCCACAGGAAGAAATCCTGGGTTATTGTAAACAGATCGTGACATATGGCCAGAATTGTAAGACATCTTTAAGGCAGGTTCTTGAAACAAAAATCAAGGCATAGGACTAGAAGTCTTATTGGATATTAAGTTTTTAGGGAAACCTCTATAGGTCAAAAGGTCTTGTCAATATCCAGGGTCAGGCCCACCCCTAAAAAGAGAATAAAAGTAACACTTAGAGATCTGTTTAGCACAGACGGTGGAGGGGAGAGCGGAACAGGAGTTGAGCTGGTCGAACACACCTCCCATGAGTGATCCCATGCTTTACCGAAGAAAGCTCTAGACAAGAGAAAGAGACTGCAAGAAAGAAAACTGCTTACGTGTGCCAATCGTTTGTCCGATGGGTATTAACAATCTGTTATGGTTGTATGTTTTATTGCTGTATAACTAATGTGTTCTATTCCGTCTTAAACTATGATTAAACACAATATATCCACCAAATTGGTTTACAGTCGATCCTGATTAATAAAGTGACCAGAAAGTGGCTTAAACTGGCCATATTTCTAATACCTTGCTGCACAGCAGTGGGGTGATGAATTCCCAAGTCTACTAGAGGTGAGGTCAATGAACGTCTGCCATCTGTTGCCCACAGCGAGCATGTGCTCGTGTGACTGGTGCATTAGCTGCTCCATGCAGGTGGCCATACTTTCCATGGAACAACACATCGGGGCCATCGCCTGTGACATTGTAGTGCTCATGTTGGAGATGGACCCCGCCATTCTCTGTACATTTGCTGACAGCGTGGCTGCAAAAGCTGCCAGAGCTTCATGCAATTGTTGCTGCTCCTCCAAGATCACCCTCTTTCTTGATGGCCCCCGAGGCTCAGCATCTGCCTGCAGGTCAGCAGAGCTTGGAGCATCTTGTGCCCTCTGGCATGGAGTCTTCACTACTGCCCCTGTCAACCCCGTCTACTGTGGCTGACTTGTGATGTGTGAGACACCAGGTGACAGCTCTATGGCGCACAGGAAGAGAACTTTAAGTGTAAGGAATGGATTGGGTGCATCTATAGAGGGTGACTATGAGGGAGTGGCGTGACATTGCCAAATGACCGTCTTCTGTGGTGTTACTTGCTATGATTGCATTAGGATGAGGGTGAGTGTCAGGGGTGGCTAGTCAAATGGGGATGTGAGTATGTACCTAGGCAGAGAGAGAGATGGGTGGATATGCAAGGTAGGTTGGTGTGAGGACTGATGTTCAGGAGTAGGCTTGGGAAGGCAGAGTGATGGGGATGTGGTGACAGGCACAGCAAGAAGAAGCAATGCACTTACCTTTCCTGACCTCATGAGATCATTGAATCAGTTCCTGCATTGGATCCCGGTCCACCCGACCTCACCCTTGCTGCTGACCTCCTCTGGATCTCCAACCATGCCCGTTTTGTGTCTTTGGGTGGTCTTTTATGCCTATCGCCAGGAAAGAGCACCTCCCTGCGTGCTCTTACTGCCTGCACCAGAACATCGAAAGAGGCATCGTTAAATCTCGGTGTGGCCCTTTGCCTTTGTGTATCCATGACCCACACTTTTATCTGCTTTATAACACTAATCAGATCTCTGGAAATCACCTTGAACACTCCTGCATCAACCTTCAAATAAAATATGTGCACGGCTGCTTTAAATATCGGCACTGGAATCGAGTCATCGATGGCATCATCAGACCTGCTCCATTTAATTGGGCCAGGAAACGCGCATGACTGCTTTAATTGAGCCATTAAGTGAAAGTCGCTCTGAAGAGCGCGCTGCTCACTGCATCGACTTCCCGACCCGCATCGCGACCCGCAACCTGACTCCAATGTAAAGATTACGGCCTCTCTTTGAAGCGTTATTAATTGAACCTTATATATGGATTTTCGGGTCGTTTGCAACCCGGTGTTCATCGGGTTTTGACCCTCGCGGCAAAAAATGGGGCGGTCAACTGTTTTGCGTCCAGGTCGGTTTTTGCGGCGGTGCTTAGAAGCACCGCCAGGGAGAGCTGTGTCGGGTGTGCAACGGCTCGCATTGCGACACTGCTGCGAGTTTCGCCAATCACCCAACCCGTACACCGCAAAACGTGTCCCATGGTGACCGCCAGGGAAAACACAGCGGTGCAGCCCTACCAGTGGCGGTGACTTGGATAAACTGTAAAAAAGGTAAGTTCCAGTTTTTATTTTATTATATTTTTGCAGCGGGTTGTGTGGTAAGGGTGTTGGCAATGTTTTTTGAAAGTTTTTGTGAATTTTTTTCCCCCACTCCTAAGGTCTCTCTCGGAGCGCTCCCGGCCCCGCACTAAAGTTGGCGAGGTTCACGTTTTTGAGCCGCGAAAGTAGCACAGCGCCTCCCTTGTAGCCAAGGCCCAAACAACAAAAGTTGTTCCACAAAGCACAAATGTTAATCGGGTAGTAAATTTCCCGCCCCGCCTCCATTTTCGCCCCGAAAATGGCAAAGCCGAAAATCTAGCCCTAGTTTCTGATAATACGGTCGGATAAACAGCATTAGGCACTTGTGCAAGATGCTCATATAACAATTTTGTATTCAATAGTTTTTTTACTGTCAAAGTATAGCAGTGACACGACATCCTGATTCACCTGGGACATCCATCAAATCATGACCAGGTATGATCTGACAGGCTTTTATTCTGATTTCTTGAAATGCAAACCCAAAATTCAGATTCAAGGCTCAGCCAAGTTTACCATTAATCTATTGACTTTACATTTGATGCTATAAAATGTTTTATGGATTTTCAAAACAAATCATTTCCAATTTTATTTTATAAAATTCTGCTGGAATGTTTTGCAGAAACTATTCACATGGTGCAGCAAAAAGTATACTAGGTCCAAAATTCTGGCAGCTTTGGTGCAAAAGCAGTGTAGCGGACTTGAATTTGGGGTATAAATTAGATAAAGCAGATTTGCACCAGATCGACAAACATTGAATGACATCACAAAGAGGAACAAAAGATGAGCTCGCACAGAGTTAGAAAAGAGTAGATTGGCTTCTGTTCACTTTGGAGTTTGTTGCATCAAAAGAAAATGTGCTTATGCTGTGCTTTGTTATTCGTGGCACCAGATAAGAATGGGTGCATTAATCGTGTTGAGTTATTCAATCAGGTCAATAGGGACAAAGAGGTCCGATGTGTTGGCATGTTCTAGGATGGGTACTGGATTGAAAGACTGGCTTTTATTTGAATGTGGGGAGGAGTTAAGGCAGTGGTGACAAAAGTGGACTGCGATATGTGTGCGCACTAGGTCCGTGCAGCAGGGCAGGTCTCCAGTTGTCTTGATTAATCCTTGCCACTGGACTAAGACCTAGCTCTGTCAAGCCCATGTGGTGGCTGGTGTGCAACGGCCACCACATGTTAAAAAAGTCCATGCACAGGCATCTTCCACCCTTCAGGATGTAGTTCGGGTTCTTCATTCGAAACACCTGTGAACTCATCCTCTTTTTTTTGGCGTGGAAGCAAATCATCCTCGTTTAGAGGGACTGCCTATGATGATGATGATGATGCATTAAACATACCGTTAAACATACCAAAGTGCATACAATATCCTTGGTGGTTTCCAACCCCGACCCCAAAACAGACCATCCATTGAAATGTATAAAATTCTTAGAGGACTTGACAGGGTAGATGCTGGGAGGCTGTTTCCCCTGGCCGGAGAATGTAGAACCAAGGGTCATGGTCTCTGGATCGAACATTTAAGACTGAGATGAGGAAAAATTTCTTCACTCAAAGGGTTGTGAATCTTTGGAATTCTCTACCCCAGAGGGATGTGGATGCTCATTCATTGAGTATATTCAAGGCTGATAGAATTTTAGATATTAAGGGAATCAAGAGATGTGGGTATAGAGCAGGAAAGTACTGTTGATGTAAAAGTTCAGCCATGATTTTATTGAATGGCAGAGCAGGCTCAAGGGGCCGTATGACCTATTCCTGCTCTTATTTCTTATATTCTTATGTTCCTGCTCTATATTTCTGTTACCAGGATGTGTAGTTCAGCTCCCTGACGCTTTCCACTCATTTATTTGATCTGGTTGTCATTCTTGTCGCCCAGGTTACCTGTTTCCTCCAGTTCAAGAACAGTATGTCTCTCCCTCTCCACAAGATATTTTTGAACCCTCATCCCACTCCCCCTTTCCCTCCCTCTCTGCACTCCTCCGATCTCCTTCCTACCATTCTATAGGAGCACTGCAAACTGTATTTGCACAGCTTACATACCTCTCTACCTACCTAAATTGGGTGACACTGCAATTTATGGCAGGATTATTGCCACTACTGAAGGTGGGCAGAAGTGCTGCTCCACTTCAGCTCCAATGGCACAATGGTAGTTGGAATTTCAGGCCCACTGTTTCTTTTTAATACAGATTTTTTTCCCTCCATTTTTCCTTTTATTTCCTCCTCAAGCACCTCCTGAAGCTGATTTGTATGCTGCAAAATGGTTGTACTGTCAGTGCCACAGCATGCAGTGCAATTGCCCAGTGGGCCATTGGTTTAGGGGGAAAAGGTGGTCTGTGCTGATATCTTCAACTTCCTAATTAGTAAAGTGCATAGGACATAACCTTAAAATCAGAGCCAGGCCATTCAGAGGAGAAGTTGGAAAACAATTCTTCTCACAAAGGATAGTGTGGAACTCTCTCCCACTAAAAGCACTCGATGCTAGCTCAACTAATAATTTGAAATCTAAGATCGCTAAATTTTTGATATCCAAGGGTGGTGATGCACAAGCGTCATGATGTCATCAGCGCCAGGCGCCGTCCCGCCTCCACTTCCGCCCCTATAGAGTGCTCACCGCCGCACTTCCGCCCCCATTATGACCGACTTCCGGTCCGCTCAACAACAAAGAAAATGACAAAGAGCTGAATTTCGCGCAGGAGGCCACCTCATCCACAGCGATGGGGAAAAAAACACATCAACAGCGGTAGGTGCGACCCGTTTTGGGCGGCACTGAATTTCTACCCTATGGAATATTTATTCCTACTGCCTGCCAGTTTGGAATCTGCCAGGACCATTCAGCTCCAAACCTCATTCCAGCCTTGGTCCAAGCAAGGACAAAAGAGCTGAATTCCAAAGGTGAGGTGAAAGTGTCTGTCCTTGACATCAAGGTAGCATTTGAGCAAGTGTGGCCCTCAGAAAACTGAATTCTATGGGGATCAGGGAGAAAACTCCCCACTGGCTGGAGTTGCACCGAGCACAAAGGTTTTTGAAACTTTCTGGAATTCAAAAACTAATCAGCAGAATTTCTAAAGGAGATGAGATCAGTACAATGAAATCATTCTAATTGTCCTGATTAGGAAGCTTAAATCCTAATTTTAATGCCCCGGTAAGATGAGTGAATAATCTATGGCAAAGAGCATTAACTAAATAATTAAGGAACTGATTGACTGATATTCAGTTTGTTATTTCGATTTGCTAAAGGCAACTTGATTTTCAACTTTGCTGTGTTTTGAAGACTATATTAGAGATATCTTAATGAAAAAGCTTGCCTGCAGGTTAAGTTAGACGCATTTCTGAGCAAATCAGAAAAAGGTAACATGACTGTAAAATATTATATTTCCAGAAGATGTCAGGGTAAACAATCCTAAAAAAAGCAATAAGCAGAAAAAAAATCAATGTTTTTTCAATTTACTTTTCTATGCTGCAGAGTAATATTAGAAATTGGAACACTGTTCAATAAAATTGACAAATAGAATACATTTTTCTTGTGACAGTGTTAAATATAAAAAATTGTTTTAGTAATATTGAGTTTGTTGCACCTAAATTCAAATCTCTTAACTATAGATACCTATCAAATCTGAAAGTGTCAGTATGATTCATGCAGCTTTTAGTTTTTGTGCAATGACTTCTTGTATACATGTGTTTTTTCTTTATACAGGTTCGATATATACTTTTCAATTATGGAAAATTCACTGTAGTTCAGCAAACTTTTTTCAGTTGCTAATATATAATGTATTTTGTTGTATATCATGTTATTTATCCATATAAAGCGTGCCTGATCAGGACTATAAATAAAAGGTTCCATTTTTATTTTTGGATGTGGGTAAGAATGCCATATCAGCCCTTGAGAAATGTGCGCTCTGTAAAAAGTGGACAGATTTTCAAGATGTATTAGTTTTCAAAATATGCACTGCCATGAACTACGTGCTACACAAGATGGCTGCCAGTGGAAGCAGGCCTAAGCTTGTAAAAATCTAATTTCATCCAGTGTGCAGGTGGTAAACCGCTCTGTTTAAATGTGAGAAAGAAACAAAAACAGAAAATGCTGGAAATCACAGGGGGCCGGGCAGCATCTGTGGAGAGAAAAACAGAATTAACGTTTCGGGTCAACGGCCCTTTGTCAGAACTGGCGAATGTTCGAAAAGAACACACATTCTTAAGAAGCACTGAAAGGGGGGCGGGGGGGGGGGGCTGTGGGGGGCGGTGGAAGAACAAAAGGGAAGGTCTGTGATTGGGTGGAAGGCAGGAGAGATTAGAGAGACAAAAGGGATGATGGGCCAAATTGAAATGGTAATGGCCGGAGTTAGAAAAAGGTTAGTCTAGATAGGGTGTGAATGGCGGAATAATGACCAGCTGCCATGGGAGACAAAGAGGAAAAAAACATAAGCTCGGCGGGGGGGGGGGCGGGGGGTGGGGGTGTGGCGGAAGGGAGTCAAAGATGGGCAGAGGTTATGCTCTGAAATTGTTGAACTCGATGTTGATTCCAGAAGGCTGTAAAGCGCTTAAACAAAAGAAGTGGTGTTCCTCGAGCTTGCGTTGAGCTTCATTGGAAAAGTGCAGGAGTCCGCAGACAGAGATATCAGAGTGGGAATGGAGAATTAAAGTGACAGGCGACCGGAAGCTCAAGATCACACTTCCAGACTGAATGGAGGTGAAAAAGAAACTGTAGCTCAATTAAAATCCTGTGACCCAATAAACATACATGACTGGCCTGTAACAGCTGGTTGGAATATAAATACTTCCTTTACCCTCTGGACTTGGAAACAAGTTAATCTTGAAATCTCAAATCAACGAGAAACCAAAAATCTAGTCCACTACTGGAACAGTTTTGGGGAAATACAGCCCAAGAAATCCGATCACGTGAAAACAAGCGCTGAAGGGCAGTGCACGGATTACCTATGCCAGTTGAAGCCCATTATTCATGCATGTAGCCAACGCTACCATTGCTGGTCATTGGCTGCACGCCTCTCCATTATCGGGAGGCCGGGAATGCAACTTAAAGGCAGCCTCTAACAGGGGAAATGGATTTGGCCGCAAGACCGTATGTGAAACTACATATAATGTAAATGGCTGAAGGGAGGAGTGAGTGGATACCGAGGTTCTCGGATGCTGTGCTGGAGGTCTTAGTGCAGGATGTGGAGGAGGGACATCTCTTCCGACTGGGGCAGGAAACTGTCCAGGCATCTGATAAGGAGGCAGTGGGAGGAGATAGCTATGTATGTCAATGGCAGGATGTCATTGTCCCAAGAACATGGATGCAATGCAAGAAACGGTTCAATGATCTAACTAGAGTTATTAAGGTAAAAACACTGTGAAAATACTTCCTTATTACAGCTGCACTGCTCACAGCTTCATTAATTGCAGCACTCACAACACTCGCCTCCCCCCACCATCCTGCACTGTCCTGCAATCAGTGAGGCACATTTCATTCAATATCCTTTTCATCATCATCATAGAAAAAAAGATTAGTGAAGACAAATGTAGGTCCCTTGCAGTCAGAATCAGGTGAATTTATAATGGGGAACAAAGAAATGGCAGACCAATTGAACAAATACTTTGGTTCTGTCTTCACAAAGGAAGACACATATAACCTTCCGGAAATACGAGGGGACCAAGGGTCTAGTGAGGCGGAGGAACTGAAGGAAATCCTTATTAGTCAGGAAATTGTGTTAGAGAAATTGATGGGATTGAAGGCCGATAAATCCTCAGTGCCTGATAGTCTGCATCCCAGAGTACTTAAGGAAGTAGCCCTAGAAATAGTGGATGCATTGGTGATCATTTTGCAACAGTCTATCGACTCTGATCAGCTCCTATGGACTGGAGGGTAGCTAATGTAACACCACTTTTTAAGAAAGGAGGGAGAGAGAAAACAGGGAATTATAGATCGTTTAGCCTGACATCAGTAGTGGGGAAAATGTTGGAATCAATTATTAAAGATGAAATAGCAGCACATTTGGAAAGCAGTGACAGGATCAGTCCAAGTCAGCATGGATTTATGAAAGGGAAATCATGCTTGACAAATTTTCTAGAATTTTTTGAGGCTGTAACTGGTAGAGTGGATAAGGGAGAACCAGTGAACGTGGTGTATTTGGACTTTCAAAAGACTTTTGACAAGGTCCCACATAAGAGATTAGTGTGCAAAATTAAAGCACATGGTATTGGGGGGTAACGTATTGACGTGGATAGAGAACTGGTTGGCAGACAGGAAGCAGAGAGCAGGGATAAATGGGTCCTTCTCAGATTGGCAGGCAGTGACTAGTGGGGTGCTGCAGGGCTCAGTGCTGGGACTCAGCTATTTACAATATACATTCATGATTTATGATACGTCCTTACTATACAGCATAAATGTACACGAGGCCCATGCTTGAGAGAAGGTCAGTCTGTGACCTGTCCTTTATTCCATAGCACTCAAGTGCTGGAAGTGGGTGGAGCTTCCCCTTTTATATCTGAAAGTCTAGGTTAGGAGTGTCTCCCACAAGTTCACCACCTAGTGGTCAGTGTTCTCATAGTGTACAGCTTAGGTCAGATTATACATGGGTTACAATGCTGGTTGAATACATGACATCACCTCCCCCCCCAAAGTCTTATTGGGATCACAGGTTAAGTCTCTCTGGTGGTTTACTCTCCCTTTTAGAGCGCCTGAGTTGGGGCTCCGGTTGTTGGGCGCTGGCCTGAGTGTCTGCTGTTTGCGGTGCCTCAGGCCTGACCGGACTGCCCACAGTGACTGGGCTCTCCTCCCTTTGGTTCCTGTGTTCGGTCACCTGTGGAGGAGTGAACTCTATATCGTGTTCTTCGTCTGCTTCTTCTATGGGGTTGCTGAACCTCCTTTTTGTTTGATCCACGTGTTTGTGGCAGATTTGTCCATTGGTAAGTTTAACTACCAGAATCCTATTTCCCTCTTTGGCAACCACAGTGCCTGCGAGCCATTTGGGCCCTACAGCGTAGTTGAGGACAAAAACAGGATTGTTTACATCACTACATCACGCCCTCGCATTCCTGTCATGGTAGTCATATTGTGGCTGGCGCCTGCTCTCGACAATTTCTTTCATGGTGGGGTTTATAAGGGACAGCCGGGTTTTGAGCGTCCTTTTCATTAGCAGCTCTGCGTGTGGAACCCCTGTGAGCGAGTGTGGTCGGGATCTGTAGGCCAACAGGAGGCGTGATAAGCAGCTTTGTAGGGAACCCCCTTGGATTGTGAGCATCCCCTGTTTGATTATCTGCACTGCTCGTTCTGCCTGGCCGTTTGAGGCCGGCTTGAACGGTGCCGTTCTAACATGGTTAATTCCATTGCCTGCCATGAAGTCCTGGAATTCAGTGCTTGTGAAGCACGGGCCATTGTCGCTGACCAAGATATCCGGTAGACCGTGGGTGGCGAACATTGCGCATGGACTTTCTACCATGGCAGAGGATGTGCTTGAATTTAAAATGTCACACTCGATCCATTTGGAGTAGGCGTCTACTACAACCAAAAACATTTTTCCCATGAAAGGACCTGCGTAGTCCACATGGATGCGTGACCAATGCTTGGCGGGCCATGGCTATGGGCTAAGGGGGGCTTCCCTGGTCGCATTGCCCAGCTGGGCACACGTGTTGCACCTGCGAACACAAAGTTCCAGACCTGCGTCTATCCCTGGCCACCAAACGTGTGACCTGACAATTGCCTTCATCATGACAATGCCTGGGTGCTCATTGTGGAGTTCTCTGATGAACACCTCTCTGTCCATCTGGGGCATGACTACGCGGTTTCCCCACAGTAGGCAATCGGCCTGAATCGAGAGTTCATAGAAACATAGAAACATAGAAAATAGGTGCAGGAGCAGGCCATTCAGCCCTTCTAGCCTGCACCGCCATTCAATGAGTTCATGGCTGAACATGAAACTTCAGTACCCACTTCCTGCTTTCACGCCATACCCCTTGATCCCCCGAGTAGTAAGGACTTCATCTAACTCCCTTTTGAATATATTTAGTGAATTGGCCTCAACTACTTCCTGTGGTAGAGAATTCCACAGGTTCACCACTCTCTGGGTGAAGAAGTTTCTCCTTATCTCAGTCCTAAATGGCTTACCCCTTATCCGTAGACTGTGACCCCTGGTTCTGGACTTCCCCAACATTGGGAACATTCTTCCTGCATCCAACCTGTCCAAACCCGTCAGAATTTTAAACGTTTCTATGAGGTCCCCTCTCACTCTTCTGAACTCCAGTGAATACAAGCCCAGTTGATCCAGTCTTTCTTGATAGGTCAGTCCCACCATCCCGGGAATCAGTCTGGTGAATCTTCGCTGCACTCCCTCAATAGCAAGAATGTCCTTCCTCAAGTTAGGAGACCAAAACTGTACACAATACTCCAGGTGTGGCCTCACCAAGGCCCTGTACAACTGTAGCAACACCTCCCTGCCCCTGTACTCAAATCCCCTTGCTATGAAGGCCAACATGCCATTTGCTTTCTTAACCGCCTGCTGTACCTGCATGCCAACCTTCAATGACTGATGTACCATGACACCCAGGTCTCGTTGCACCTTCCCTTTTCCTAATCTGTCACCATTCAGATAATAGTCTGTCTCTCTGTTTTTACCACCAAAGTGGATAACCTCACATTTATCCACATTATACTTCATCTGCCACGCATTTGCCCACTCACCTAACCTATCCAAGTCACTCTGTAGCCTCATAGCATCCTCCTCGCAGCTCACACTGCCACCCAACTTAGTGTCATCCGCAAATTTGGAGATACTACATTTAATCCCCTCGTCTAAATCATTAATGTACAATGTAAACAGCTGGGGCCCCAGCACAGAACCCTGCGGTACCCCACTAGTCACTGCCTGCCATTCCGAAAAGTACCCATTTACTCCTACTCTTTGCTTCCTGTCTGCCAACCAGTTCTCAATCCACGTCAGCACACTAGCCCCAATCCCATGTGCTTTAACTTTGCACATTAATCTCCTGTGTGGGACCTTGTCGAAAGCCTTCTGAAAGTCCAAATATACCACATCAACTGGTACTCCTTTGTCCACTTTATTGGAAACATCCTCAAAAAATTCCAGAAGATTTATCAAGCATGATCTCCCCTTCACAAATCCATGCTGACTTGGACCTATCATGTCACCATTTTCCAAATGCGCTGCTATGACATCCTTAATAATTGATTCCATCATTTTACCCACTACTGAGGTCAGGCTGACCGGTCTATAATTCCCTGCTTTCTCTCTCCCTCCTTTTTTAAAAAGTGGGGTTACATTGGCTACCCTCCACTCGATAGGAACTGATCCAGAGTCAATGGAATGTTGGAAAATGACTGTCAATTTATCCGCTATTTCCAAGGCCACCTCCTTAAGTACTCTGGGATGCAGTCCATCAGGCCCTGGGGATTTATCGGCCTTCAATCCCATCAATTTCCCCAACACAATTTCCCGACTAATAAAGATTTCCCTCAGTTCCTCCTCCTTAATAGACCCTCTGACCACTTTTATATCCGGAAGGTTGTTTGTGTCCTCCTTAGTGAATACTGAACCAAAGTACTTGTTCAATTGGTCTGCCATTTCTTTGTTCCCCGTTATGACTTCCCCTGGTTCTGACTGCAGGGGACCTACGTTTGTCTTTACTAACCTTTTTCTCTTTACATACCTATAGAAACTTTTGCAATCCGCCTTAATGTTCCCTGCAAGCTTCTTCTCGTACCCCATTTTCCCTGCCCTAATCAAACCCTTTGTCCTCCTCTGCTGAGTTCTAAATTTCTCCCAGTCCCCAGGTTCGCTGCTATTTCTGGCCAATTTGTATGCCATTTCCTTGGCTTTAATACTATCCCTGATTTCCCTAGATAGCCACGGTTGAGCCACCTTCCCTTTTTTATTTTTACGCCAGACAGGAATGTACAATTGTTGTAATTCATCCATGCGATTTCTAAATGTCTGCCATTGCCCATCCACAGTCAACTCCTTAAGTATCATTAGCCAATCTATCTTAGCCAATTCATGCCTCATACCTTCAAAGTTACCCTTCTTTAAGTTCTGGACCATGGTCTCTGAATTAACTGTTTCATTCTCCATCCGAATACAGAATTCCACCATATTATGGTCACTCTTCCCCAAGGGGCCTCGCACAATGAGATTGCTAATTAATCCTCTCTCATTACACAACACCCAGTCTAAGATGGCCTCCCCCCTAGTTGGTTCCTCGACATATTGGTCTAGAAAACCATCCCTTATGCATTCCAGGAAATCCTCCTCCACCGTATTGCTTCTTTGCGTCTGTGAAATGGTTTAAATTTCTCAGGGCATGCCCTGTACGTGGCTGCCCAGTCCCCATTCAGGACACATTTCTTGACTAGAGACAATAGCGGGTCTCTATTTGTCCAGACTTTAATCTGACAGGCTGTCACGGGTGAGCCTTCGCTTCCGATAGCTTCAACAGCCATGACCATCTCAGTAGCATGCTCGATAGTCCCCTCAGTGGTGGCTACTGGGAGCCTGCTGAGTGCATCGGCGCAGTTTTCGGTGCCCGGTCTGTGCCGAATTGTGTAGTCATAGGCGGCTAACGTGAGTGCCCACCTCTGTATGTGGGCCGATGCGTTTGCATTTATGGCCTTGTTGTCGGCCAAAAAGGACATTAGGGGTTTGTGATCTGTCTCCAGCTCAAATTTCCTGCCAAACAGGTACTGGTGCATTTTCTTTACCGCATATACACATGCGAGCGCCTCCTTTTCTACCATCCCGTAGCCCCTTTCTGCCTGGGACAGACTCCTGGAGGCATAAGCTACCGGCTGTAACTGACCCTTGGCATTGACATGCTGCACCACACACCCGACATCACAGGACGACGCATCGCACATTAACACAAGTTTCTTGCATGGGTCAGATAACGTTAACAGATTGTTGGAACATAACAAATTGCGTGCTCTATTAAAAGCCCTTTCCTGGCTATCCCCCCAGACGCATTCATGACCTTTGCGTTGGAGCACATGTAGCGGCTCTAGCAGCGTGCTCAATTTGGGAAGAAAGTTACCAAAATAGTTCAGGAGCCCCAGGAATGAATACAGCTCCGTCGTGTTACGGGGTCTGGATGCTCTCTGGATCGCTTCTGTCTTGGACGCAGTAGGGCTGATCCCGTCTGCTGCTACCCTCATCCCCAGGAATTCTACCTCTGGAGCTAGGAAGACACACTTCGCCTTTTTCAGTCGCAGCCCTACCCGGTCCAGTCTGCGTAGCACCTCCTCCAGGTTGTGGAGGTGTTCTTCAGTATCGTAACCCGTGATGAGGATGTCGTCCTGAAAAACCACCGTCCCTGGAATCGACTTGAGGAGGCTTTCCATATTTCGTTGGAAGATCGCGGCGGCCGAGCGAATCCCGAACGGACATCTGTTGTACTCAAACAACCCCTTGTGTGTTGTGATGATGGTCAGCTTCTTTGACTCACTCGCCAGCTCCTGGGTCATGTAAGCTGAGGTCAGGTCCAATTTTGAAAAAAGTTTGCCACCGGATAGCGTCGCAAAGAGGTCCTCTGCTCTCGGTAGCGGGTACTGGTCTTGGAGTGACACCCGATGGATGGTGGCCTTGTAATCGGCACTTATCCTGACCGACCCATCCGCCTTGAGCACCGGCACAATTGGGCTCGCGCAGTCACTGAATTCGACTGGCGAGATGATGCCTTCCCTCAGCAGGCGGTCCAATTTCCCTTCTATCTTTTTCTGTATCACGTACGGCACCGCTCTGGCCTTGTGGTGCACTGGCCTGGCGTCCGGGTTTATGTGAATCACTACCTTGGCCCCCATGAAAGTTCCAATGCCGGGTTGAAATAATGAATCAAATTTGTCCAGGATCTGTGAGCATGATACTCGCTCCACAGAGGTAATTGCATTGACATCACCCCATTTCCAGTTCATGACAGCAAGCCAACTCCTCCCCAGTAGTGCGGGACCATCCCCTGGGACAACCCAGAGTGGCAACCTGTTCTCCGAATCTTTGTGGGTCATGCCTACCGTGGCGCTGCCTAGCACCGGAATGATCTCCTTTGTGTAAGTTCGTAGCTGTGCGTCAATCGGCGATAATTTTGGCCTCCTGGCCTTGGACGCCCACAACTTTTTGAACTGTTTGATACCCATCAGGGGTTGGCTGGCCCCCGTGACTAGCTCCATTGATACTGGAATGCCATTGAGGAGCACTTTCATCATTATCGGTGGCGTCCTGGTGTATGAACTGTATACGTGCTCCACATGAACTCGCTGAACTTCAGCTTCCAGCAATTTCCCCCAGCGTTCATTTCTGCAATTTCTGCAGGTATTTTTCTCATCTCTGCAAACTCCGGCTAAGTGTGTGCCTCCACGCCTCCAACGTGAGCTGCTGTTGAAAACAAAAGGTCCCTTGCCAGTCGATCGTCCCTGACTGCCCCTGTTATTGCCCTTGAGTGGGCCATTAACAGGTGTTTTTGGCCCCATTACTGGCCGCATTGTCCCTTGCAATGGTGTGAATCGCCGTTCAGCTTGCCATTGTCTCTGTTGAACTCCCCCTCTGGGTTCGACTACATGTTGGGGCATGCCCGACTGCCCTTGTCTGCCTGGAGAACTGTGTGCTGCTTCAACAATGTTGAATCTCTGTCCCAACCATTCCTTAACACAGTACCTCTCGTCTGTTCTGCTCGTGGCCATGCTCGCGTGGTTTAAATCCCAGTTTCTCGTCGCTATTGATAAGTCCTTACTATACAGTATAAATGCACACGAGGCCCATGCTTGAGAGAAGGTCAGTCTGTGACCTGTCCTTTATTCCATAGCACTCAAGTGCTGGAAGTGGGTGGAGCTTCCCCTTTTATATCTGAAGGTCTAGGTTAGGAGTGTCTCCCACAAGTTCACCACCTAGTGATCAGTGTTCTCACAGTGTACAACTTAGGTCAGATTATATATGGGTTACAATGCTGGTTGAATACATGACAATTTAGATCAAGGAATTGAGTGTAATATCTCCAAGTTTGCAGACGACACCAAGCTGTGAGATGTGAGCTGTGAGGAGGACGCTAAGAGGCTGCAAGATGACTTGGACAGGTTAGGTGAGTAGGCAAATGCATGGCAGATGCAGTATAATGTGGATAAATGTGAGGTTATCCACTTTGGTGGCAAAAACACGAAGGCAAAATATTATCTGAATGGCGGCAGATTAGGAAAGGGGGAGGAGCAACGAGACCTGGGTGTCATGGTACATCAGTCATTGAAGTTGGCATGCAGGTACAGCAGGCAGTGAAGAAGGCAAATGGCATGTTGGCCTTCATAGCTAGGTGATTTGAGTATAGGAGCAGGGAGGTCTTACTGCAGTTGTACAGGGCCTTAGTGAGGCCTCATCTGGAATATTGTGTTCAGTTTTGGTCTCCTAATCTGAGGAAGGACGTTCTTGCTATTGAGGGAGTGCAGCAAAGGTTCACCAGACTGATTCCCGGGATGGCGGGACTGACGTATGAGGAGAGATTGGATCGACTGGGCCTGTATTCACTGGAGTTTCGAAGAATGAGAGGGGATCTCATAGAAACAGATAAAATTCTGACGGGACTGGACAGGTGCAGGAAGAATGTTCCTGATGTCGGGATGTCCAGAACCAGGGGTCACAGTCTAAGGATAAGGGGTAAGCCATTTAGGATCGAGATGAGGAGAAACTTCTTCACTCAGAGAGTTGTTAACTTCTGGAATTCTCTACCGCAGAGAGTTGTTGATGCCAGTTCGTTGGATATATTCAAGAGGGAGTTAGATATGGCCTTGACGGCTAAAGGGATCAAGGGGTATGGAGAGAAAACAGGAAAGGGGTACTAAAGGTTAATGATCAGCCATGATTTTATTGAATGGTGGTGCAGGCTCGAAGGGCCGAATGGCCCACTCCTGCACCTAATTTCTATGTTTCTATGTTTCTATGTTTACATGCAACAAACCTTTGCAAATTTCACACCCACATCTCACACCTCATAAATGCACACTTTCAGCTATTCCACCATGACAGTCACATTTCCCAAACATATCACAAGACTGTCACTGACACACTTCCATCTACCTGACAGGAGAAGTTGGCACACAACAGTAGGCAACAGGAAGAGCCTGTCTGCATACCCTCTCCACCCTTGAAGAGAACCTCCTGCCTATAATGGGAAGGGACATGGGAGGAACCACCGAACTAGTTTTCTTTATACCTCATCCTCTTCATCTCTTCTCCCTCATGCCGCACACTCTACATGATAAGCTGCAGATGCTTCGCACCTACTTCTTTCTCTTTGCTCTCCCTCACATCAGAAACTAGCCCTTTCTTTCACTTCAGGTCCTGAAAATGTCGACACTTCTTAGCGTGTGGAGGAAGAGAAGCAAATTGTTCATGAAAAATTAGCGTCAGGTATTGACACCATGCGGACTGTAGAGATGCGGTTCGAGGAGAGACCTGCATGTAGTGACTCACCGGACACAAGTGCATAGCAGCTAGGGCAGGGGATAGAATGCCACATGTGTCACCTCACCAGACGACAAGGCCAATTATAAATTCTGCTGCAGAGGACTCAGACAATGACTTTGATGGGCCAGGCTACTGAAGGCGACTGATGGGCATACACCAGGAAATGCTTGGTGCACTGTGCAGCCTGCGGGGGAGCTTGCGCACAATGATGCAGAGCATGGAGGAATCCTACTCCAACTTGATGCAAGGCTTTGCACAGAGCATGGAGCCCATTCTGTCCAATGTGGACTGAGTGGTCAGCTCCGCAATGATGGAGCATCTCATGACAAATCTGACAGCTTCCATCGCAGCATAAGCTGCTGCCAAGAGCTCATACGGCTGCCATCTTGGCTTTGGGGGCCACTGTTGAAAGTGACTTCCAGGGCATCACATCACTCATGCCCTCTGTTCGCCAGTAGAATCCTAAGAATGCTGAAGCACCACTGCGGGAGAGTAGCCTTGGCAGAGGCACCTGTTGTCCTCTCTCAAGACCACAGCACGCCTGCGCTGCTATCAGACACTCTGCCCGTGCAGTAGCTGATAGAAACATAGAAACATAGAAAATAGGTGCAGGAGCAGGCCATTCAGCCCTTCTAGCCTGCACCGCCATTCAATGAATTCATGGCTGAACATGAAACTTCAGTACCCCCTTCCTGCTTTCTCGCCATAACCCTTGATCCCCCGAGTAGTAAGGACTTCATCTAACTCCCTTTTGAATATATTTAGTGAATTGGCCTCAACTACTTTCTGTGGTAGAGAATTCCACAGGTTCACCACTCTCTGGGTGAAGAAGTTTCTCCTCATCTCAGTCCTAAATGGCTTACCCCTTATCCTTAGACTGTGACCCCTGGTTCTGGACTTCCCCAACATTGGGAACATTCTTCCTGCATCTAACCTGTCTAAACCCGTCAGAATTTTAAACATTTCCATGAGGTCCCCTCTCATTCTTCTGAACTCCAGTGAATACAAGCCCAGTTGATCCAGTCTTTCTTGATAGGTCAGTCCCGCCATCCCGGGAATCAGTCTGGTGAATCTTCGCTGCACTCCCTCAATAGCAAGAATGTCCTTCCTCAAGTTAGGAGACCAAAACTGTACACAATACTCCAGGTGTGGCCTCACCAAGGCCCTGTACAACTGTAGCAACACCTCCCTGCCCCTGTATTCAAATCCCCTCGCTATGAAGGCCAACATGCCATTTGCTTTCTTAACCGCCTGCTGTACCTGCATGCTAACCTTCAATGACTGATGTACCATGACACCCAGGTTTCATTGCACCTTCCATTTTCCTAATCTGTCACCATTCAGATAATAGTCTGTCTCTCTGTTTTTACCACCAAAGTGGATAACCTCACATTTATCCACATTATACTTCATCTGCCATGCATTTGCCCACTCACCTAACCTATCCAAGTCACTCTGCAGCCTAATAGCATCCTCCTCGCAGCTCACACTGCCACCCAACTTAGTGTCATCCGCAAATTTGGAGATACTGCATTTAATCCACTCGTCTAAATCATTAATGTACAATGTAAACAGCTGGGGCCCCAGCACAGAACCTTGCGGCACCCCACTAGTCACTGCCTGCCATTCTGAAAAGAACCCGTTTACTCCTACTCTTTGCTTCCTGTCTGACAACCAGTTCTCAATCCACGTCAGCACACTACCCCCAATCCCATGTGCTTTAACTTTGCACATTAATCTCTTGTGTGGGACCTTGTCGAAAGCCTTCTGAAAGTCCAAATATACCACATCAACTGGTTCTCCTTTGTCCACTTTACTGGAAACATTCTCAAAAAATTCCAGAAGATTTGTCAAGCATGATTTCCCTTTCACAAATCCATGCTGACTTGGACCTATCATGTCACCATTTTCCAAATGCGCTGCTATGACATCCTTAATAATTGATTCCATCATTTTACCCACTACTGAGGTCAGGCTGACCGGTCTATAATTCCCTGTTTTCTCTCTCCCTCCTTTTTTAAAAAGTGGGGTTACATTGGCTACCCTCCACTCCACAGGAACTGATCCAGAGTCAATGGAATGTTGGAAAATGACTGTCAATGCATCCGCTATTTCCAAGGCCACCTCCTTAAGTACTCTGGGATGCAGTCCATCAGGCCCTGGGGATTTATCGGCCTTCAATCCCATCAATTTCCCCAACACAATTTCCTGACTAATAAAGATTTCCCTCAGTTCCCCCTCCTTACTAGACCCTCTGACCCCTTTTATATCCGGAAGGTTGTTTGTATCCTCCTTAGTGAATACCGAACCAAAGTACTTGTTCAATTGGTCTGCCATTTCTTTGTTCCCCGTTATGACTTCCCCTGATTCTGACTGCAGGGGACCTACATTTGTCTTTACTAACCTTTTTCTCTTTACATACCTATAGAAACTTTTGCAATCCGCCTTAATGTTCCCTGCAAGCTTCTTCTCGTACTCCATTTTCCCTGCCCTAATCAAACCCTTTGTCCTCCTCTGCTGAGTTCTAAATTTCTCCCAGTCCCCAGGTTCGCTGCTATTTCTGGCCAATTTGTATGCCACTTCCTTGGCTTTAATACTATCCCTGATTTCCCTAGATAGCCACGGTTGAGCCACCTTCCCTTTTTTATTTTTACGCCAAACAGGAATGTACAATTGTTGTAATTCATCCATGCGGTCTCTAAATGTCTGCCATTGCCCATCCACAGTCAACCCCTTAAGTATCATTCGCCAATCTATCCTAGCCAATTCACGCCTCATACCTTCAAAGTTACCCTTCTTTAAGTTCTGGACCATGGTCTTTGAATTTACTGTTTCATTCTCCATCCTAATGCAGAATTCCACCATATTATGGTCACTCTTCCCCAAGGGGCCTCGCACAATGAGATTGCTAATTAATCCTCTCTCATTACACAACACCCAGTCTAAGATGGCCAACCCCCCTAGTTGGTTCCTCGACATATTGGTCTAGAAAACCATCCCTTATGCACTCCAGGAAATCCTCCTCCACCGTATTGCTTCCAGTTTGGCTAGCCCAATCTATGTGCATATTAAAGTCACCCATTATAACTGCTACACCTTTATTGCATGCACCCCTAATTTCCTGTTTGATGCCCTCCCCAACATCCCTATTACTGTTTGGAGGTCTGTACACAACTCCTACTAACGTTTTTTGCCCTTTGGTGTTCTGCAGCTCTACCCATATAGATTCCACATCATCCAAGCTAATGTCTTTCCTAACTATTGCATTAATCTCCTCTTTAACCAGCAATGCTACCCCACCTCCTTTTCCTTTTATTCTATCCTTCCTGAATGTTGAATACCCCTGAATGTTGAGTTCCCAGCCCTAAACGTCCTGGAGCCACGTCTCCGTAATCCCAATCACATCATATTTGTTAACATCTATTTGCACAATTAATTCATCCACCTTATTGCGGATACTCCTTGCATTAAGACACTCAGCCAGCTGGCACAGACGGCTGCAGCCTCGGCCGAGATGGTGCAGGCTGCAACCGGGTCCTCTAGGCCCAGGACTGCTCGAGGTTGCCCTCCAAGGCCATCTGAAGTATCCTCAACATAACTTCAGCAGACTTCCGCGTCCCAAAGCTGTCCCCACGGGGAAAATAGGAGCACTAGGCTCGGGAAAGGAACACGCAAGACAGGTACTAAGTATCAATACGAAAGCAAAATGCTACAGATGCTGGAATCTAGAATAAAAACGGAAAATGCTTGTGGCAGCATAGTTCTCATTGTAGGCTTGCTCTGCAGCTGTATCCTTCTGTCTCTCTCATCTCTCCTGCCTTCCACCCTATCACAGACCTTCCCTTTTGTTCTTTCTACCCCTCCTCCTTTCAGTGCTTGTTAAGAGTCTGTTCTTTCTGAACACTCTCCAGTTCTGATGAAGGGTCATCGACCCGAAACATTAACTCTGCTTTCTCTCCACAGATGCTGCTTGACCCACTGAGATTTCCAGCATTTTCTGTTTTTATACTCAGTATCAATAGTTGTATTTTTGGTAAATAATTTGATATTGGTATGTCACTTTATAGTGAATTGAGGGCAAAACCAATGTGTGAAGTGAAGGAAAGCAATCGGATGGTGGCTGTAAAAAGATTGGTATGGATTGTGTTGGGTGAGTGGGGAATGGGAGAGCTGAATTAGTTGAAGCATTCCTTAATGAGCTGGTCTCTGAGAGCTCGGGCAGATAGCGGCTCTGTTGCTGGTTGTCTCTCTTCCTCCTTTTCCTCTTCCCCCTCCTGTACTTGTTGCTGCCCAGGTGGTGGTAAGGGCTGGTCCCTCATGATGGCAAAGTTGTGGAGCATGCAGCAGATGATGATAAAGCTGGATATCTGCTCAGGGGTGTACTGCAAAGCTCCCCTCGAATGGTCCAGACAGCAGAAGCGGTGCTTGAGCACACTGATTGTTTGTTCGATTATGTTTCTTGTGGCAGCATAGCTCTCGGTGTAAGTGTGCTCTGCAGCTGGTGTTGACTCATGATTCCAGTTCGCAGTTATGTCCAGAGGGGATATCCCTTGTCGCCCAAAAGCCAGCCTGTAACTTGGCGACCTGGTTGAAATAAAGGAGGCACAGAAGACTGGCACAAAATGAAAGAGTCATTTGTGCAGTCAATAGCATCTTGCACCATGGAGAAGCCTGCTATGCAGGCAAAACGCTTTTGTCCTGCCTCATTCTCTCCAATGGTGAAGGAGATGTAGGTGTTACTCTGGGTGTAGAGAGCTTCAGTGACTTTCCTAATATATCGATGTACTGTGAACTGTGAGACATTGCTGATCTCACTTGTTGCAGCCTGAAATGAACCCATGGCATAAAAGTTGAGGGCCACGGTGACCTTGACAACCACAGACAGTGCTGTCCATGCTCTGGTTTGAGGTTATAGCTGAGGCTGGAGCAGGTGACATAGCTCAGTGACAGTCTCCTTGGGGAAGCAAAGGCTTCAGACATAGCTCCTCAGTTAAGTTGAGGTGGGAGAAGTTCTCCCTGAAGACCAACTGTGGATATGGCCACCTGTTCAGTTCCCTGCTCGTCCCTCTCCTGAGCTGTGATGTCTTCTTCAGTACTCCCAATTATCCTTTGTGCAGACAAAATTAAGTTTCAAAGGAGTGCTAGAAATCAGCAAAAAAATGCGCAAAAGTCAAACAGTATCGAGAACTAGTAAAACAGCAAGTAACCTGTAAACACAGCATGATGTCTTTAAATAGCACCAGTGAGGGGGCTTCATGCTGATTAAAATCACATTGTGCTGTGCGAGTTCGGCAAATGACAGGTAAATAGCTGGTGTGGTCCAAAATGGGAAATGGGTCCTGAATAGATTATTTTTAATTTTAAACACTGCCTACATATTCTCCTGATGCGAGCGCTACCTCCTCTACCAAAATGGCAGGAGGTACATTTCCAGTTGGAAGTTGCCATTTTGGGGCCTTAGCAGGCTGCCTAACACATAAAAAACGAGTGCTACATAGCTCGACGACCATCCCACAGTATTATATTATATGCACTGTGTAAGAACAGAAAGAAGCACCCTCTGGTGCATGATTTTACTAGATTTGACTTTGGTGGGAAAGAAAGACACTTTACATTACCTTCAATCAAGAAATTTATGGGTTAGGTAAAATATATGACAGGACAGATTGTACATGGTGTGCAGAAGGAACAAGCTCGATGGGCTGTATGACCTTTGCTTGTCCTATGTTTGCTTCTGATCTGCAAATAGGGCAAAATATTTACATTCATTTGCTGATATATAACTTTTTATACTTGCCTGCAATTTGCTTTTCCATAAAAATACCTGAAAGATCAATTTTGTTTAAAATATGCAAGGAAATACATTTTGGCAAATGAGCTTCGTGAATACACCTAAACCAAGAAGAAAAATGGAATTTTCAAAATGTATTTACATTGGGATTTCTCCTAGAATTTGCTCATTTCAAATTTGCATATAAATGGATATGGGTATATTTACATAAACACATTACAGTGGTAAACTGAAATGACTTTAAAAGATAAATAAAGACCAACCTTCAAGAAATTAGTTTTTTTTTTAGCCAATTATAATTTAAGAGAAAAGATTTATTCTTTCTGTGAGGTGTTAATTCTGGTTGTACAATATATGCATTTATATTAGTCAATCTTCCATAGAGTCAACAGGAAGCCCTAAGCTGAAGGTCAGATTGGATTAGAGGTGGAGAGATAATTAAGGCAAGGTGGGGAAGGGGTGGAAGCGGTGAGTGGGAGATGGGGGGGAGAGTAAGAGAGGTGGAAGAGGCAGAGGACGAGGTGGGGGAGGGGAATAAGGGGATAGTGAGAGGAAGAGGAGATGAAGGAGGAGAGATGGGGAGAGAAGAGAATGGGAGCAAGATAGAAAATGGGAGAGAGGAAGGGCTGAGAAGGAGAGAGAGGATAGGAGTGGGAGTAGGAGGGGGACTGCGAATGGGGGGAGGGGGACTGCGAATGGGGGGAGGTGAGCCGAGAGATGGAGGAGGTGAGAAAGCATTTACAATAAAACTGTGCGACTTTTAACCGAAGAGCTCAAACACATTATGTTCAGGCTGCAGACCTTTGAATCCCATGGGGCGTAAACTGGATAATCCCCAAAACGGGTGTGGGGATTGCAGTATGCGATTTATTGTGCTGCAGGCAACATGTTAAGTGCGTTATGCTTGTCAGTTTACATTGCTGCATATAGCCAGCACTACCTGCACTGTTCATTGGCTGCACACATCAGTAGGAAGCCATATATCACGAGTGGCTAATGCCTGCACCTCTTAAAGGCAAGTTGCTTTGTGGCTGTATGAAGTGGTGGGAGTCTGTTGTAAAATGAATCTGTGTTCTAATACTTTGAAGAATGGCTGAACATGCAAGAGAGCGTACACCAAGGTTTTCTGATGCTGCATTAGAGCTCCCCCACCTTAGTTTCAGTATCTTTCATTTTAGGAGAGAACACTCAGGTATGAACTTGCCACCCTCTAACCCTATTTGACCTTGTGCTTGACTCCCCGCAGGAGGTCAATAGGAGCAGGGAGGTACTGTTCGCGCTGGGGGCAGAGGGCAGAGGGCAGAGGGCAAAGAGTCTCCTCACAAGTGACCTAGTAGCAGTGGCTAGAGGTCGCAGAGGAGATCAATGCCAGGAGCTTTGCAGTCAGGATCTGTCTGTAATGTAGAAAAAGGTTCAATTATCTGATCTGGGTTGCTAAGGTAAGCCTCCAAACTTTCATCTCTGTTACTCTCTCCTGAGCCTTGCACCAGCTGTAGTTCCGGTACTTGCAAGCCATCCCTTTATTCTCCTCTAATCACTGCAGCGCACTATACTCTACCTCCTTCTGCTGCTACTGCCGCAATCTGCACTTGCTACTGTCTGCACTAGCACGTCCCTCAATTCCCCATACCACTGCCACCTTTCACACAACATCTACACTATTCTACCATTACATGCCCATCCTCAAGATATCTCACTCAGCTGCCACGAACACACTCCCCGCTTTCTTGCAGGGCAAGCTAGCACACAATGCAAATCAGTAGAAGCTCCTGGTAGGAGAGAGATCATACCTGAGTGTTCTGTCCCCACTGGAGGAGGACGTTCTCGATATCGTAGTGAGGGTGTGCGTCAGGATTGTGGTCACTAGTGAGGCTGGAGGTCAAGTCCCACGCCGTTTCTGTACACGTACCTTATTTATCCTTCCTCAATGCAATTTTACAACATGCACTCTGCTTGGAAAAGTGAATTGAAGGATATGTTGATAGTTCTGCATAGTTTAGACAGTAGGCGAGAGCCTTGATGTGGGGCTCCAGTTGGTGCTGCAATGGGTGACATGACTCAGTCACTGCATCTCTGGAGAAGCAGAGGTACCTCACACACCGCTCCTGAATGAGACTAAGGTAAGTAATGTGGCTCCTAAATACTCGTGTGGTGTAGGGCCTCGAGCCTCCTTCCCTCCTCTTCTACCAGCATCTGCAGATCTGTGCACACTTCCTTCTGGTGCTGCTGCTCCCCATCCTCCAGCCCCAATGGTAGACCCATTATGAAACTGGTTGCGCTGGAGGCGAAGTACAAAAAGACTCCTGCACGTACAAAAAGTTCTTCAGGGAACATTTCAAACTCTGTTATAGCAGTCAAAACAACCAGAAAGGCCTATAAGTATTCTCGTAGCCTAAAATGATTAATCACAGACTAACCTTAATGGAGGTCAGGATCCCTTTAAGTAGCGCTCCCGCCCAACTGTTCTTGCCATGATTTACTGGATGGACTTAAGAAGTAGCAAATCAGGCACTGGCATAATCTAATTTCACAAAACGGTACTATAGCAGTTGGCGGCCTCCAATTTAATCATTTTAATTGGCTCAAAGTTGATTTTAAGCAAATGCCCAGGGCGACTAAGCAGCTCACGGTCCAAAACGGCAGACGATGCACTTCCTGTGCATATCAGGCGCACGCAAATAGCACCCTATTGTGTTCCTAACACAGATGAGGTTGCACACAGGGAGGTTAAAGTAACAGTGAACTCAGTTTTTAATAAGACACTCCAGAGTGAGGAACAGATCTTAGGGGCCAGCTTATATACAGTGCTCCCAAGGGATACTGGGATCCCTTGGGACTTCAGAGGATGCACTCCCTGGTGGCAGAACATGGGAGTGCATGCTTTACAGATACACAACATCACTCCCCCTGCAAAGTTAAAGTGAAAACTATTTACAAGGTGAGGCGATTGGGAGCCTTTCTTTCCCTGGTGGATCGCCTCGGTACAAATGTCAGTTCTGGTCTATTGGCTGTGCCCTCGCTGAGCTGGCGTGTTGTTGGCCCTGCAGGACTGCGAGGTGAGCCTGGCCTTACTGGGCTGTTAGGCATGATGGGTTCAATTTCCTGGTCCGGCATGGTGTCGTTGATCCTTTGGGTGTGTGTTGTGGGCTCGAAAAAGGTGGTGTCTGCTGTGGGTTGTCCAGGGCAGTCTGTGAACCGCAACCTCGTTTGGTCCAGGTGCTTGTTGCAAATTTGTCCATTGTCTAGTTTGACTACCAACACCCTATTCCCTTCTTTAGCTATCACCATGCCCACGATCCACTTGGGACCATGTCCATAGTTTAGCACATACACAGGGTCATTCAGATCAATTGCCCATGACACAGTGGCGTGACCATCGTTTACATTTTGTTGCTGCCGCCTGCTCTCTACCTGATCGTGCAGGTTGGGGTGAACCAGCGAGAGTCAATTTTTAAGTGTCCTTTTCATGAGTAGCTCAGCCGGGGGCACCCCTGTGAGCGAGTGGGGTCTCGTGCGTTAGCTGAGCAGTACATGGGACAGGCAGGTTTGGAGTGAGCCTTCTGTGACTCGTTTAAGGCTCTGTTTGATTGTTTGTACTGCCCGCTCTGCCTGCCCATTGGAGGCTGGTTTAAATGGGGCTGAGGTGACATGTTTGATCCCATTTTGGGTCATGAATTCTTTAAATTCGGCACTGGTGAAACATGGCCCGTTGTCACTGACCAGTATGTCAGGCAGGCCGTGGGTGGCAAACATGGCCCTCAGGCTTTCAATGGTGGCGGTGGCGGTGCTTGCCGACATTATTTCACATTCAATCCATTTTGAAAAAGCATCCACCACCACCAGGAACATTTTACCGAGAAACGGGCCCGCATAGTCGACATGGATCCTTGACCATGGTCTGGAGGGCCAGGACCACAAACTTAGTGGTGCCTCTCTGGGCACGTTGCTCAACTGAGCACATACGCTGCATTGCCATACACAGGACTTTAAGTCAGAGTCGATACCGGGCCACCACACGTGGGATCTGGCTATCGCTTTCATCATTACTATACCCGGGTATGTGCTGTGGAGATCCGAGATGAATGTCTCCCTGCCCTTTTTTGGTAGCACTACGTGGTTACCCTACAACAGGCAGTCTGCCTGAATGGACAGCTCGTCCTTTCGCTGATGGAACAGCTTGATTAGCTCTTGCATTTCAACGGGGATGTTGGCCTAGCTCCCATGCAGTACACAGTTTTTTACTAGGGACAGCAGAGGATCTTAGCTGGTCCAAGTCCTAATCTGGCGGGCCGTGACAGGTGATTTATCATTTTCAAATGCTTCCATGACCATCAACAAGTCTGCGGGCTGCGCCACCATCAACAAGTTTTCAGGCTGCGCCATTTCCACCCGTTAGCCGACTGAGAGCATCTGCACAGTTCTCGGTGCCTGGCCTGTGGCGGATGGTATAGTTATACGCTGATAGCGCGAGTGCCCACCTTTGTATGCGGCTGAGGCATTAGTATTTATCCCCTTGTTTTCAGTGAACAGGGATGTGAGGGGCTTGTGATCGGTTTCCAGCTCAAATTTGAGGCCAAACAGATACTGATGCATTTTCTTTACCCCGAACACACACGCTAATGCCTCTTTCTCAATCATGCTGTAGGCCCTCTCGGCCTTAGACAAGCTCCTGGAAGCATAGGCGACAGGTTGCAACTTCCCCGCAATGTTAGCTTGTTGTAATACACACCCGACAACGTACGACGATGCATCACATGCTAGCACAAGTCTTTTACACGGGTTATACAATACAAGCAGCTTGTTGGAGCATAAAATGTTTCTGGCTTTCTCAAAAGCAATTACTTGGTTGTTTTTCCCCAGACCCAGTTCTCACCTTTACGCAACAACACATGTAGGGGCTCTAAAAGGGTGCTTAACCCCGGTAGGAAGGTACCAAAATAGTTGAGGAGTCCCAGGAATGACCGCAGCTCCGTGATGTTCTGTGGCCTGGGCGCGTTCCTGATAGCCTCTGTCTTGGTGTCTGTGGGCCGAATGCCGTCCGCCGCGATCTTTCTCCCCAAAAACTCCACTTCTGTTGCCATGAAGACGCACTTCGACCTCTTCAACCGCAGCCCTATGCGATCCAGTCGCTGGAAGACCTCCTCCAGGTTTTGTAGGTGCTCGGCGGTGTCCCGACCCGTGACCAATATGTCATCCTGAAAGACCACCGTGTGTCGTACCGTCTTGAGTAGGCTCTCCATGTTTCTCTGGAAGATTGCTGCAGCTGACCGAATTCCAAACGGGCATCTGTTGTAGATGAACAATCCCTTGTGCGTGTTGATGCAGGTGAGGCCCTTCGAAGACTCCCCCAGCTCCTGCATCATGTAGGCAAATGTCGGAAAGTGTGAGGTCATCCACCTTGGAAAAAAAAACAGTAAAAGGGAATATTATTGTTTGGGGAGAAATTACAATATGCTGCGGTGCAGAGGGACCTGGGGGTCCTTGTGCATGAAACTCTTTTAGAGTCTACCTGCAAAACATAAAACATGTATCCGTGCCACCCGACCTGGATGACACACACAAGACATTTACAAGGCCCTTTTTTGTTTTTTTGGGGTTTTTTTGTGTTTTTTTTTTGGGCACTAAAATCAAATTTTTCCTTTTTCCAGTGCCCCCTATAAAAGGAGAGGGGGACACTAAAAGCACCGGCAATTAAAACAAATTAAACTTTAAAACGTAAAATCAAATTAAAATTTGGTTGCCGGGCGTGATGATGCACTCCAGTCCCTCCGGTGCCCACCTCTCGCGGAAGGCCGCGAGCGTACCTCCTTGTGCATGAAACTCTTTTGGAGTTCACCTGCAAAACATAAAACATTAAATGGTGCCACCCGACCTGGGTGACACTCCAGACATTTACAGGCCCTTTTTTTCCCCCCCTTTTTTTTGGTTTTTTTTTGTGTTTTTTTTTTTTTTTTTGGGCACTAAAATCACAATTTTTCCCCAGTGCCCCCTATAAAAGGGAAGGGGACACTAAAAGCACCGGCAATTAAAACAAATTAACTTTAAAACGTAAAATCAAATTAAAATTTGGTTGCCGGGCGTGATGATGCACTCCAGTCCCTCCGGTGCCCACCTCTCGCGGAAGGCCGCGAGCGTACCTCCTTGTGCATGAATCCCAAAAAGTTAGTTTGCAGGTGCAGCAGGTAATCAGGAAAGCGAATGGAATGTTGGCCTTCATTGAGAGAAGGATGGCGTACAAAAGCAGGGAGGTCCTGCTGCAACTGTATAGGGTATTGGTGAGGCCGCACCTGGAGTATTGCATGCAGTTTTGGTCACCTAACTTAAGGAAGGATATACTAGCTTTGGAGGGGGTACAGAGATGATTCACTAGGCTGATTCCGGAGATGAGGGGGTTACCTTATGATGATAGATTGAGTAGACTGGGTCTTTACTCGTTGGAGTTCAGAAGGATGAGGGGTGATCTTATAGAAACATTTTAAATCATGAAAGGGATAGACAAGATAGAGGCAGAGAGGTTGTTTCCACTGGTCGGGGAGACTAGAACTAGGGGGCACAGCCTCAAAATACGGGGGAGACAATTTAAAACCGAGTTGAGAAGGAATTTCTTCTCCTAGAGGGTTGTGAATCTGAGGAATTCTCTGCCCAAGGAAGCAGTTGAGGCTAGCTCATTGAATGTATTCAAATCACAGATAGATAGATTTTTAACCAAAAAGGGAATTAAGGGTTATGGGGAGAGGGCGGGTAAGTGGAGCTGAGTCCACGGCCAGATCAGCCATGATCTTGTTGAGTGGCGGGGCAGGCTCGAGGGGCTAGATGGCCTACTCCTGTTCCTAATTCTTATGTTCTTATGAAGTCAGGTCAAGCTTGGTCTTACCTCCTGCCAGCGTCGCAAATAGGTCGTGTGCCTTAGGTCGCGGCTATTGGTCCTGTAGCGAGAAACGATTAATAGTTAATTTATAATCGCCGCAAATCCTGACCGTGCCATCACTTTTGAGTACTGGAACAATCGGGCTTGCCCACTCGCTGAATTCCACTGGGGAGATGATGCCCTCGCGTTGCAGCCTGTCCAGCTCGATTTCCACTCTCTCCCTCATCATTTGAGGTACCGCTCGCGCCTTGTGGTGAATAGGTCGTGCCTCTGGGACCAAGTGGATCCGCACCTTTGCTCCGGAAATGTTTCCAATGCTTGGCTCAAAAAGGGAAGGAAATTTGTTAAGAACCTGGGTACATGAGGCCTCATCAACATGTCATCATCATCCCAGTTCCAGCGGATTGTGCCCAGCCAGCTCCTGCCAAGCAGTGTGGGGCCATCGCCCGGGACAATCGAGAGTGGCAGTTCGTGCACCGTGCCCTCGTAGGTGACCTTGACCATGGTGCTGCCCAGGACAGTGATAAGCTCTTTGGTGTATGTTTTCAGTTTCGTGTGGATGGGGCTCAGGCTGGTCTGAATGCCTTGTTGCACCACAGTCTCTCATACACCTTATTACTCATAATGGATTGGCTAGCACCAGTGTTCAGTTCCATGGCCACGGATAAGCCATTCAATTTTACATTTAGCATTATAGGTGGATATTTCGTCAAAAATGTGTGCACTCCTCTCTTTGAGGCTCAAAATTGCTTTGATCCACCATGGACCGATCTTCCTCTGCCATGTGGTGGTTAGCAGGTTTTGCAGAGCTTGCAGCTCATTTACAAGCTCGTTGGGGTGCCCATTGTTCCACAGTTCTTGCAAACATACCCTTTAAAGCGGCATGAATAGGCTGAATGGAAGCCTCCACAATGCCAACAAGGTGTGAATTGCCTTACATTCATCCTTTGTTGGGGACTCTGAGTCATCTGGGTCACCTGAGGCCTGCTGGCAGTTGCAGACTCGTGGTTCCTGCCTTGTACATTTCTGCTCGCAAACACAGTTCCAGTCAATTTATGAACCTTGTGTGCTGAGAGATTTGTTTGGTGTTATCACTGGTGGACATAAACGCCTGTGCTATCGCAATGGCCTTACTGAGGATTGGTGTCTCTAATCAAAAGTTTTTGTAGGATGGTCTCGTGGCCAATACCCAGTACAAAAAAGTCTCTGAGCATTTGCTCCAGGTAGCCATCAAACTCACATTGTCCTGCAAGTCGCCTTAGCTCGGCGACGTAGCTCACCACTTCCTGACCTTCAGATCGCTGGCACGTGTAGAACCGATACCTCGCCATCAGCACGCTCTCCCTCGGGTTAAGATACTCCCGAACCAGTGTACACAGCTCCTCGTATGACTTGGGTGGATTTCACCGGAGCCAGAAGATTCTTCATGAGGCTGTAGGTCGGTGCCCCACAGACTGTGAGGAGGACCGCTCCCCTTTTTGCCACGCTTCCTTCTCCGTCCAGCTCGTTGACTACAAAGTACTGATCTAGCCGTTCGACATAGGCTTCTCAGTCCTCACCCTCCAAGAATTTCTCCAGGATGCCCAGAGTTTGCTGCATCTTTGCATTGGATTCATATTCTCGTTGCCAGTTACTGTGTTCCTGATACAGATGAGGCTGCACACAGGGAGGTTAAAGTAACAGTGACCTCAGTCTTTAATAAAACACTCCTGAGTGAGGAACAGGTCTTAGGGGCCGGCTTATATACAGTGCTCCCAAGGGATGCTGGGATCCCTTGGGACTTCAGGGGATTAGCTCGCTGGTGACGGAACATGGGAGTGCATGCTTTGCAGATACACAACCCACCCGATATCGGTAAGTTTGGCATCCGGTCTGTGCCAGAGATCTGGGCAAAACAAGGTCCTATTCCCCCAGCCTGCCACCAGTACTTGGTCTGCACTTTGCCTTGTTTGGGTGAGCTCCGATCTGATAGCAAGCGGACAAGTTATTAAGGAAGTCTCCTGGCCTGATGGAGTTGAATTTCTAAATTCTTATCTGAAAACAGACTGAAAGATTATGTTTGGTTTGCTGGCAGCAGAGAAATGTCATTACATTAGGTGGAAGGGCTGTCATTTTTCCCAATGTTTAATTGCTCGGCTTTAGCTCCCAGCACAAAAGTCAATTACAATCAGCGGCAGGGGCTTGCCACAACAGATGGCACAGATATAGTTTATCTATAAACTAATCAAGCATTCTGGAGAAAATGAGAGCCATCTAATTGCACTGCAGTACTGTATTTTGGTAAAGCAAAAGTCAGTGAAACCAGGTACACAGCACTGCCAGATCTTTGTGAAGGTCTTTGAAATGGAAATTATTTTGTGAACAATACTCAGTTTAGCCCTGGAGTTAAGATTGATGTATCTGGACCTGCAGATACGCTCCCCTTATAAAGCAGTTTTGAGATGTGTGTGATAGGGCAAAGTCTACAGAACACTTTTGGGCCTGTTTTACCTATAGATACAGGCCCTTCTCTGCAAGGCCAATGTTACTAAATTTATTTTGCCACTTCCCACATGTTGATTTTTGGAGTAACTGTGCGCGTAAGATGCTTATTCTCCACTTGCTTTAGGGTTCTTTGTTACTCAAGATTGAATGAAAAAGGGATAACCTCGTTAAGGCTTTAAAGAACATTATGTGCAGCAGCCATTGAGCGTCTGATAACCAGGTTCCATCTCCAGTGTCCTGTTCGGGCAGCTGCCTGTACCCAGTAACCTAATTGTTATGTTGTCAGGCTCTGATTGTTAATTGAATGTCATTGAATTATCTAGTTAAACTGACATGAAACCTACAGAAGCAAAAGAACATCTCTAAATGCTCTAGGGTGAGGTGAAGTAAGGTGTGAGGAAGCTCGTGTAGAACACAAACACTGTTGGGCTGAATGTCTTGCTTCTGTGCTGTTAATTCTGTGTAACTGCAGCTGCTCTGAGTTGTTGACAGGTCATCCTACTTGTGATGCTCTTCAACTAACACCAGTCAGATTTGCTTGTGAAGGTGCTTTTGATGAAATGTGGTGTGACTAGGGCTTAAATAGTTAATTTTGAGTGAAGTTTCAGACTAGCCACTTGTTTGTGACTAACAATTAAGCAGGCATAAAGGCTGCATAGTTAGCATGGAAGTGAGCTCATCCTTTCATGAACATTTTCAACCCCCCTACCCCACCCCCAAGAAACTGGTTACAAATTATAATGGCCTAGAATTTCCTGGAGATTTACACCATTGTAAAAGTGCATTGACACCAGCAAAAGTTCAAGGAAATTTGGGAAAAATAACTTCAGCCACTACTTACACCATTTCAGAATTTCCTGAGACTTGTACATTGTTTCCCTTGCTTGTGGTTCAGCTAATTCTCAGAAATTCAATGGCGAGATCGAGTTTGCGGAATCAAGTCAGTTGCTTGCTTCTCCAGCAGTTACACTTTGTGTTTGACCGTGAGGAGAACGAGGGAGCGAGTCTTTACAGGAAACCTTTTCAAACAATCAACCAAACACTTTAAAACATTAAACTAGTTCTAGATCATCGAAGTAGGAAGTTCGGAGGAGAAGCCTGCATAGGACGGACATCTGTGTGTGTGAGAACTTCCACTGATAGGAGAAAGAGCCCGTGTTAGAGACACTATAACGACAGCGATACTCGGAATTATCTCAATGAGAACTGGTAGATACAGAGTTCGCATTGCTATTGCTGAGAAAGCTGTGGAATACTGTACCTGATTGGCTGAGCAGTCACATGTGACTACACCGTCTCCGTGGGAACCTGGAGGACTGGAGCGCGCTCCGCAGCGCGGGAAGAGAAGGCCCCCCCACCGGAATCCCAAGCTCCTCCCGGACCACCAGGCGGGAGCAGCGTCGGAGCGGCCTATAAAAGGCCCAGCGGGTGTTCCACAGGCAGCGGCAGTTGGCGAGAGGCGGGAGCAGCGTCGGAGCGGCCTATAAAAGGCCCAGCGGGTGTTCCACAGGCAGCGGCAGTTGGCGAGAGGCGGGAGCAGCGTCGGAGCGGCCTATAAAAGGCATACCGGTGCAGCTACAGCGGGGAGAGAAGGCAAAAAAGAAGGAGAAAGGAATGAAAAGGTGACGTCACAGCCAAGGGGGTAAGTGATTGGCTGGTGATTGGTGAGTAGCTTTTCTTTTTATTTTTCATATCAGTAAATAAACTGTAACATTGTTGTGCCAATTTAAGGGTATCTAAGGGTTAAGTCATGGCAGGAGAGCTCGGTCACGTGTTATGCTCCTCCTGTACCATGTGGGAACTCAGGGACGACTCCAGTGTCCCTGACGACTACGTGTGTGAGAAGTGTATCCGCCTCCAGCTCCTGACGGACCGCGTTGCAGAATTGGAGCTGAGGGTGGATTCAATCCGGAGCATCCACGATGCTGAGAATGACGAGAGTGGCATGTGTAGCGAGTTGGTCTTACCGCAGGAGAAGGATCCACAGCCAGCTAGGGAATGGAAGACCAGCAGGAAGAGTAGTGCAAAGAAGGTAGTGCAGGGGTCCCATGTGGTCATTACCCTGCAAAACAGATACACTGCTTTGAGTGCTGTTGAGGGAGATGACTCATCAGGGGAGGGCAGCAGCAGCCAAGTTCATGGCACCGTGGCTGGCTCTGTTGCACAGAAGGGCAGGAAAAAGAGTGGGAGAGCGATAGTGATTGGGGATTCAATCATAAGGGGAATAGATAGGCGTTTCTGCGGCCGCAACCGAGACTCCAGGATGGTATGTTGCCTCCCTGGTGCAAGGGTCAAGGATGTCTACGAGCAGGTGCAGGACATTCTAAAAAGGGAGGGAGAACAGCCAGGTGTCGTGGTGCACATTGGTACCAACGACATAGGTAAAAAAAGGGATGAGGTCCTACGAGACGAATTTAAGGAGCGAGGAGCTAAATTAAAAAATAGGACCTCAAAAGTAGTAATCTCGGGATTGCTACCAGTGCCACATGCTAGTCAGAATAGAAATCGTAGGATAGCACAGATGAATACGTGGCTTGAGCAGTGGTGCAGCAGGGAGGGATTCAAATTCCTGAGACATTGGAACAGGTTCTGGGGGAGGTGGGACCAGTACAAACTGGATGGTCTGCACTTGGGCAGGACCGGAACAAATGTCTGAGGGGGAGTGTTTGCTAGTGCTGTTGGGGAGGAGTTAAACTAATATGGCAGGGGGATGGGAACCAATACAGGGAGACAGAGGGAAACAAAAAGGAGACAAAAACAAAAGACAGAACGGAGATGAATAAAAGTGGAGGGCAGAGAAACCCAAGGCAAGAAACAAAAAGGGCCACTGAATATAAAGGGGCTGCAGGAGGGGTCAAAACTAAAAATCATGGTTTAAAAACTAGGACGAAAACACTCTACCTAAATGCACGCAGCATTCGAAATAAAGTAAATGAGTTGACGGCACAAATCATTACAAATGGGTATGATTTGGTGGCCATTACAGAAACATGGTTGCAGGGTGGCCAAGACTGGGAATTAAACATACAGGGGTATCTGACGATTCAGAAAGATAGCCAAGAAGGGAAAGGAGGTGAGGTAACTCTGTTAATAAAAGATGATATCAGGGCAGTTGTGAGGGATGATATTGGCTCCAATGAACAAAATGTTGAATCATTGTGGTTGGAGATTAGAGATAGTAAGGGGAAAAAGTCACTGGTGGGCGTAGTTTATAGGTCCCCAAATAATAACTTCATGGTGGGGCGGGCAATAATCAAGGGAATAATGGAGGCATGTGAAAAAGGAACGGCAGTAGTCATGGGGGATTTTAACCTACATATCGATTGGTCAAATCAAATCGCACGGGGTAGCCTGGAGGAGGAATTCATAGAATGCATACGGGATTGTTTCTTAGAACAGTATGTAACAGAACCTACAAGGGAGCAAGCCATCTTAGATCTTGTCCTGTATAATGAGACAGGAAAAATAAACGATCTCCTAGTAAAAGATCCTCTCGGAATGAGTGATCACAGTATGGTTGAATTTGTAATACAGATTGAGGGTGAGGATGTTGTGTCAGAAACGAGCGTACTATGCTTAAACAAAGGGGACTACAGTGGGATGAGGGCAGAGTTGGCTCAAGTAGACTGGAAACAAAGACTAAATGGTGGCACAATTGAGGAACAGTGGAGGACTTTTAAGGAGCTCTTTCATAGTGCGCAACAAAAATATATTCCAGTGAAAAAGAAGGGCGGCAAGAGAAGGGAGAACCAGCCGTGGATAACCAAGGAAATAAAGGAAAGTATCAAATCAAAGACCAATGTGTATAAGGTGGCCAAGGTTAGTGGGAAACTAGAGGATTGGGAAAATTTTAAGCAACAGCAAAGAATGACTAAAAAAGCAATAAAGAAAGGGAAGATAGATTATGAAGATAAACTTGCGCAAAACATAAAAACAGATAGTAAAAGCTTTTACAGATATATAAAACGGAAAAGAGTGACTAAAGTAAATGTTGGTCCCTTGGAAGATGAGAAGGGGGATTTAATAATGGGAAATGTGGAAATGGCTGAGACCGTAAACAATTATTTTGCTTCAGTCTTCACAGTGGAAGACACAAAAACCATGCCAAAATTTGCAGGCCACAGGAATGTGGGAAGGGAGGACCTTGAGACAATCACTATCACTAGGGGGTAGTGCTGGACAGGCTAATGAGACTCAAGGTAGACAAGTCCCCTGGTCCTGATGAAATGCATCCCAGGGTATTAAAAGAGATGGCGGAAGTTATAGCAGATGCATTCGTTATAATCTACCAAAATTCTCTGGACTCTGGGGAGGTACCAGCGGATTGGAAAGCAGCTAATGTAACGCCTCTGTTTAAAAAAGGGGGCAGGCAAAAGGCAGATAACTATAGGCCGGTTAGTTTAACATCTGTAGTGGGGAAAATGCTTGAAGCTATCATTAAGGAAGAAATAGCGGGACATCTAAATAGAAATAGTGCAATCAAGCAGACGCAGCATGGATTCATGAAGGGGAAATCATGTTTAACTAACTTACTAGAATTCTTTGAGGATATAACGAGCATGGTGGATAGAGGTATACCGATGGATGTGGTGTATTTAGATTTCCAAAAGGCATTCGATAAGGTGCCACACAAAAGGTTACTGCAGAAGATAGAGGCACGCGGCGTCAGAGGAAATGTATTAGCATGGATAGAGAATTGGCTGCCGAACAGAAAGCAGAGAGTCGGGATAAATGGGTCCTTTTCCGGTTGGAAATCGGTGGTTAGTGGTGTGCCACAGGGATCAGTGCTGGGAACACAACTGTTTACAATATACATAGATGACCTAGAAGAGGGGACAGAGTGTAGTGCAACAAAATTTGCAGATGACACAAAGATTAGTGGGAAAGCGGGTTGTGCAGACGACACAGAGAGGCTGCAAAGAGATTTAGATAGGTTAAGCGAATGGGCTAAGGTTTGGCAGATGGAATACAATGTCAGAAAGTGTGAGGTCATCCACCTTGGGGAAAAAAACAGTAAAAGGGAATATTATTTGAATGGGGAGAAATTACAACATGCTGTGGTGCAGAGGGACCTGGGGGACCTTGTGCATAAATCCCAAAAGGTTAGTTTGCAGGTGCAGCAGGTAATCAGGAAGGCGAATGGAATGTTGGCCTTCATTGCGAGAGGGATGGAGTACAAAAGCAGGGAGGTCCTGCTGCAACTGTATAAGATATTGGTGAGGCCGCTCCTGGAGTACTGCGTGCAGGTTTGGTCACCTTACTTAAGGAAGGATATACTAGCTTTGGAGGGGGTACAGAGATGATTCACTAGGCTGATTCCGGAGATGAGGGGGTTACCTTATGATGATAGATTGAGTAGACTGGGTCTTTACTCGTTGGAGTTCAGAAGGATGAGGGGTGATCTTATAGAAACATTTAAAATCATGAAAGGGATAGACAAGATAGGGGCAGAGAGGTTGTTTCCACTGGTCGGGAAGACTAGAACTAGGGGGCACAGCCTCAAAATACGGAGGAGCCAATTTAAAACCGAGTTGAGAAGGAATTTCTTCTCCCAGAGGGTTGTGAATCTGTGGAATTCTCTGCCCAAGGAAATAGTTGAGGGTAGCTCATTGAATGTGTTCAAGTCACAGATAGATAGATTTTTAACCAATAAGGGAATTAAGGGTTACGGGGAGAGGGCAGGTAAGTGGAGCTGAGTCCACAGCCAGATCAGCCATAATCTTGTTGAGTGGCGGGGCAGGCTCGAGGGGCTAGATGGCCTACTCCTGTTCCTAATTCTTATAAAATAAAGTCAGGCACTTAAACTGTCGCAGAATGGTGCTGAGTGTGCTCAGTCGGCTAAAAATATGCTAGCCCTCAAACGCGTGCGCATCGCGATCCCCACAATCAGTCCGCGCCCGTTGAAAGGAATGCAGGCAGCACGCCACCTGCATGCTGTCTGTTAATTAAATTATTGCAGCGTTCTGCCCAGCACTGAACTGGAAGCACTGTTAAGTGGCTGAACACTCAGCAGGGGACCAAAGTCTGTACAAAGCCAGCCCCGGCAACCAAATTTTAATTTGATTTTATATGCTTTAAAGTTTAATTTATTTTAATTGCCGGGTTTTAGTGTCCCCCTCCCCTTTTATAGGGTGCACTTGTAAAATTTATGATTTTAAAGCCCAAAAAAACACAAAACAAAAACAAAAAAAACCCCAAAAAAACAACAACAAAAAAAGGAAAAAAGGGCCTTGAAAAATGTTTGGAGTGTCCCCCAGATTGGAGGACACTTGACTTAACTGTTTTATTGTTATCCAACCAAAAGAGTTGTACAAAGCCAGTTTCAATTAAAGCTGGCCTCCACTTCTTGAAGCCAGTCTGCATTCTGCCTGTTATGGTTGAATAGCTGGTAATGTGTGCAACCTATGAGATGTGGATTTGAGGCTTGCAGCAGTGATAAGTGTGGGTGTGGATGAGGTGGAGCATTAATGTGAAGTATGAGTCGTGATTGATAGAGATTGTTGGTAGATAAGTGATAGGGGTGTGGTGAATTGAACAGTGTCTGAGTCTAGTGGTGCAGTTGGTGGGATATGGCATTTAAAGATGCATTCACTAACCTTGACCACTCGTGTGAGTTCACTGAACTTCCTTCGGCACTGCATCCAGGCCCTCGGAGCAACACTGCCGGCATTGACCTCCACGGCGATCTACTTTCACCGCCTTCGCAGTGTATGTCTGGAGGGCCTCCTGTAGATAAACAACAACAAAAATTTGCATTTATATAGCACTTTTAACATAGTAACACTTCCAAAGGGGTGTTTTACAAGAGCATTACCAAAACTAAATTTGACACCGAGCCATATAAGGAGATAGGTTTTCAGGAGCATCTTAAAGGAGGAAGAGCGGTAGAAAGATGGAGGGGTTTAGATGGGAGTAGAGACAGTGGAGGGGTCGAGAGAGGTGGAGGAGAGGTAGAGCTGGGCATCGTCAGTGTACCTGTGAAAACTCAGCTGCGTCGTTGGCTGATGTCAATTAATATTAATATATTATGATAAGGACCTTTCTCCTCCTTTCCACCTCCTACACTAGATTCCCCCATTGCAAAGTCGGAGTATCTAGGAGCCCTCTCTCTGGCATGTTGTGCCATTCCTGTCTGTTTCCCAAGTGAAACTCCCTACTACAATGACTTCCAGCACCTGCTCTTCAAACTACACCTACCCTTTAAGGGTTGCAGGCTGGCTTTAAGAAGTGCAGACTAGATTTAATTGGTACTAGCCTCGCATGAACTTGGGTTCCCTGCTGAGGCAAGCAGCCACTCACAGTACACTTAGCACTGGGCTGCATGCTGCAATCATATAAATTAGCAGGCAGCACAAAGTTGGCATGCTCCCTGCATCAGAAACAACGGACGTGGATTGATAGCGCATCATGATCCCTGCGTCCATTTTTGTGCCTTATTCAATTTCTCGGCACCAGTGTATTCCTTGTGCATCAATGCAAAATCATTTCAATTGTCGATCGATGTGAAAATGGCAATATTACACAGGGGGAAGGTTTGACTGACTTGCAAGTGCATTAAAGGAAGAAATGCAAGATCACGCCTCATTGTGCTGTCACACTGCTTCAGCAGTGTAGTATAACTGCAGCGATGAGCAAAGCCGCGTTTTCAAATGTGCCCAAGCAATAAATGGGCAGGCTGGGAAGATTATAACTCTCTTACTGTTTAATGAGAGGCAGTGCTGCTTCCTGCACCTTTAACATTAAAAAGTAACCACACGAAAGTGACGTGATGAGCCCATAACCAAACATGCATTTGTAGAACACTTGTCAGGGAGCTCAGTGCAATACACAGTAAAGTTCTGCTGGCGATGTACTGGGGGATAGATTAAATCTCTGTGTTGGCATTAGCACAAAGTCAGATTGATTTTTGTTCTTTTACTAATTGGGGAAAAAATATAGCTGCCCTCTAGCATTGGCAAGAATGACTTCCACTGCAGCATTCACTATGATCAATGCCTGTGCATGTCAGTACCATTACCTGACTATTTCATCGATTGATTACCCAACTTTGTATTGGGACAACCAAAATTGTTAGCATGGGGGCGATTCTTGTATATCGTGTAAATTGGGTGGGCAGTAGGTAGGGAGGTGCTCTGCCCACCCGAAGGAGTCCGTGTGAGGCCTGTGCCATTTTTGTGACTGGGCCTAATTTAAATGGAATCAATGAGCTGCCAGCACTAATCATGCTCCCTATGGACAATTTTCCATTTGGGAGGGTGTTACTTAAAGGTGGGCTGCAACCCTTTAAATGGAAGGTGCATTTTTTGGTGGTGGATGGCAGTCAGCATATTTTGGAACAACAGGCAGGATGTTTCTAACCAGGGTCCCCAGATTCTCAGGTGCAGCAGTGGAAGTGCTCATAGACCAAATTAGCAGCAACAACAATGTGAATTTATATAGCTGCTTTAATGCAGAAAAATATTACAAGGTACTTCACAGGAGCATTATCAAACAAAATTTGACACTGAGCCACATAAGGAAATATTAAGACAGGGAAGAGGTAGGTTTTAAGGAGCTTCTTAAAGGAGAATAGAGGGGTAGAGAAGCGAAAGGTTTAAGGAGGGAATTCCTGAGCTTGGGGCCTGGACAGCTGACTGCAATAGTGGAGCGATGAAAATCAGGGATGCCCAAGAGGCCAGAATTGGAGGAGCGCAGAGATCTCAGAGGGTTGTAGAGCTGGAGGAAGTTACAGAGATAGGGAAGGATGAGGCCATGGAGGGATTTGAAAATGAGGATGAGAATTTTAAAATCGTGGCGTTGGTGGATCAGGAGCCAATGTAGGTCAGCGAGCTCCAGGTGCTCAGGCAACTATCTCGGCAGCAATGGAGACAACTGGCAGAGCATGTAAATTCTACAAGCATTGTCCTCAGGATCTCACTGCAGTGCTGGGAAAAAAAATTAATGACCTCACCAGAACTGCCAAGGTAAGAAACCCCTCCACATTTGTCTTACTCTCTCCACAGCTCTTACTTTAGTTCCAACTCTATCAATCCTTCCATTCCTCACTTGCCATGCCTCTCCTCCAATAAAAGTGGAACACTTAACCGCACTGGCACCCTCAAAACCTTCTGCCCCCCTCTTGGCCATACTATTTTCTGTTACTATGGTAATCTACCTTAGCTAAGGGAGAAGGAGCATTTATGATCCTCCTGGTCCCACAAAAACTCCCCCATCAAAATTTTCTGGGACTTAGGTGAAGCAGTCATCTGCATTTCCTTTAATGACTCTCTAATTTTTTTTAGGTTCTACGTGGCCTAATCAAAATACTGCGCATGAACGGATTTTGCATTGAAAAGACGGCAAGTCGGTTGCATGTGTCCCCTGGAGTGCAACTGGCGGTGCAGTTTATAGGGAACATTGATGACTGCTGGTTAGGCTGCTCGCCGCCTGGCTCAAATGGGCAGATTATACACATTCCATCCATTTATATCTGAAAATTGCTGTCGGATCCAATTTGCATATGTAAGCAGTCTCCTGCCAGAAACAGGTGGGCGTGTTACTCTTCCATATACAGGCCTGCTGCCTAAAAATTGCATCAGTCTGGCTTCTATGGTGAGGCAGTGGTGTCAACCCCACAGCACTCCCCTCCACCCTCCAATTTTCAACATCCAGCAATCTGTTTTTCAGGTGAGAAATGAGCAGCCAGCAGTTGAAAATTGCCACCTGCCATGATGTAATACAAACCTTTTGCAGCATTTTACCTGAGTGTAACCGAGGATCTCTTACATATTCCTGGAAATGTCTGCCTCCTGACTTGCACCGCCAATGGTTTGTGTGTGGGATCAGAAACAAGTGGTAGCAACATTCCATTGGGGATTGTGACCAAGCCATTTAATCCCGATTTGCATTTATTCATTCGGCCCACACCTGTTTGCGACGGGAGTTCTGGCTGATTGATGAAGGTTCTCCTCTAATTTGGAATGGGCAAACAATCGGGACTAAACCGATGCTCCCCTTTCACGGGCGATTTTAGTCCTGCTACAATTAATTGCATTTTTAGCTGCGAACAGTGAAAGGGTATGCAGTGACACAAAAATCACCCTCTACGTGAGCCGATAACTCTGAGCTCTAATGATTGCTTATGTTTTTGTTCTTTATAATCTGTAATTTCTTGTTTAATCAAATAAGCCATTAACGAGAAAGATAAGTTCCACATCATTAATTAAGCCATGGGAAAGTGAATATATTTACTTTGAGGTAAACACCTAATGCATCAATTTCCACTGTACGTTCTGATATTTGGTGAGGTTTAGAGTTAACAAATGGTTACAAGTCAGTCCGGGATAATTGATGATCTAGTAGAGCCATTTGACAGAGTGATTCTCTGAGGTTGTCCATGGCCTGTAGTCAGCCATATTTCCTGCACCCATAAATCTCCCAGTCTAACAGCAGCCAGCCAATGGCATGCAATAAATCCTTAGCAACTGTGAGGTGCGTCAACGAGGTGGATGAACTATATGCATCTTCCAGATTTAATGTAATCCTTGTGGACAGCTGATAGAAGATATACATTACCTGGACTAAAATAGAGTTATGGTGGTGGAAAATTGATATCTTCACACGAAATTTACTGCACCTTCTGAAAATGAAGCTGCTGTTTTTTTAAATATTTTAGCAGCTGGCAAATGGACCAAATTGTCTTTTTTCATTAAACTGTTTGCTCAGGAGCCAATGACATGCTAGGTAATTGCTTTTCAAGTCAACATTTTATCATCAGCTGGCATAAATGTATTAACACGTGTTTCTTTTACAGAATGTTGGGACGTGTTCAGCTCAAGAGGGCTCGACGTAGCGACAGGCATTACGGGCCCGAAATTGACGAAGGCCTCCGCCCGCCCAAGTGCCACCCATTGGGCCGCTGAGGTCCCTGGTGGTTCTTTGGGTGGGATATTCATGAAGAAGGTCCCTCGAAGGTCAGCGGGCGGCAAATGAGAGACTTATGCTGCCAATCTGGGTGGCGGCCAGAGGGAGCTTCCAATTTCGGCGGCAAAGTGCGGCTGAGGATGGAGTCGGGCCCACGGAGGGTCAAAGAGCTGGAAAGAAAAAGCATAAAAAAAAACAATGTGGGAGGCTGACCAGGAGAGCATTTCAATAGTCGTGACTGGAGGTAACAAAAGCATGGATGAGGTTTTCAGCAGCAGATAGGATGAGGCAGGGGTGGTGACGGGTGATATTGTGGAGGTAGAAGTAAGTGTTTGTGATGGAGGGGATATGGGGTCGGAAGCTCATCTCAGGGTTAAGTAGGATTTCTGGGGTTGAGAGAAGTCTGGCTCAGCCTGAGACAATGTCCAGGGAGAAAACAATTGATGGGCAGGGAACAGAATTTGTGGAGGGGACAGAATAAAATGGTAGAATTGAAGGAAATCTCAGCCCATCCAGGACTGAATGTTAAACAAGCAGTTTGACAGCACAGAGGGAGTGCAGGGGTCGAGAAAAGTGGTGGTGAGGTCGAGCTGGGTGTCGTCAGGTTGCATGTGCAACCTGACATTGTGTTTTCAGATGATGTTACTGAAGGACAGCATGTAGTTGAGAAATAGGATGGGGCCAAGGAGACATCCTTGAGGCAACGGTGCGGAAGCGGGAAGAGAAATCATTGTAGGAGATTCTCTGGCTGTGACGGCATAAATAAGAGTTGAACCAGGAGAAGCCAGTCCCACTCAGCTAGACAACGGAGGAGAGGCGTTGGAGGAAGATAGTGTAGTCAAGCATGTTAAAGGCTGCAGACAGGTTGAGAAGGATGAGGACAGATAATGCACCATGATCACAGTCACATAGGATGTCATTTGTGGGTTTGATTAGTGCCATTTCGGTGCTGTGGCAGGATCATAAACCTGATTTGGAGAGGTTCAAAGTTAAAGTTGTGGGAAAGATGTGCACGGATTTGGGAGGTGACAACACATTCAAGGACTTTGGAGAGGAAAGGGCAGTTGAAGATGTGGTGGTAGTTTTCAAGGAAAAAAAGAGTACAAGGGTGGATTTTTTGAGGGGGAAGTGATGATGGCAGATTTGAATGTAGCAGTTTTAAACCTTTTTTTATTTCTTTAAAAACCAGGATTAAATTTTATGGAATGCTTCCTCTGTCCCACCACCCATTTCAAAAGTAAGTGCGTCTTGCTAAAAACTGGCTGCAGAGTTCAATCCTTGAGGCAGCTGAGGCCAAGAACATTGAAGATTAACATGGCTGGATGGTAAATGGTGTTGAGCTTTTTGAGTGTTGTTGGAGCTGCACTCATCCAGGCAAGTATTCTATCACATTCTTGACTTGTGCCTTGTAGATAGTGAAAATGCTTTGGGGAGTCAGGAGGTGAGACACTCGCTGCAGAAAACCCAGCCTCTGACCTGCTCTTATTGCCACAGTATGTATGTGGCTGGTTCATTTAATTTTCTAGTCAATGGTGACTCCCAGGATGTTGATGATGGGGGATTCAGCGATGGTAATGCTGTCGAGTGTCACGAGGCAGTGGTTAGAATCTCTCTTGTTATAGATAATCATTGCTTGGCACTTGTGTGGCACGAATGTTACTTGCCACTTAACAGCTCAAGCCTGATATCATCCAGGTCTTGCATAATGCAAGCATTGACTGCTTCATTATCTGAAGAGTTGCGAATGGAACTAAATACTGTGCAATCATCAGCGAACATCCCTACTTCTATCCTTATGATGGAGGGAAGGTCATTGATGAAGCAGCTGAAGATGGTTGGGCCCAGGACACTGCCCTGAGGAACTCCTGCAGCGATGTCCTGGGGCTGAGATGATTAGCCTCCAACAACCACAACCATCTTCCGTTGCACTAGTTTTGACTTCAGCCAATGGAGAGTTTTCCTTCTGATTCCCATTGACTTCAGTTTTACTGGGGCTCCTAGATGCTGCACTCTGTCAAATGCTGCCTTGATGTCCAGGGCAGTCATTCTCACCTCGACTCTGGAATTTGAGCTCTTTTGTCCCTGTTTAACCTCTAATGAGGTCTGTGGCTGAGTGGTCGTGGCGGAACCCAAACTGAGCTTCGGTGAGCAGGTTATTGGTAAGTAAAAGCCACTTGATAGCACTTTTGATGACACTTCCCATCAGTTTACTAATGATTGAGAGTAGACTGATGGGGCGGTAATTGACCAGATTGGATTTGTTCTGCTTGTTGAGGACAGGATATACCTGGGCAGTTTTCCACATTGTCGGGTCGATGTAGCTGTACTGTAACAGTTTGGCTAGAGTTGCAGCTGGTTCTGGAGTACAAGTCTTCAGCAAGATCGCCGAGATGTTGTTGGGGCCCATAGCCTTTTCTGTCTCCAGTGCGCTCAGCTCATTCTTGATATAGAAACATAGAAACATAGAAAATAGGTGCAGGAGTAGGCCATTGGGCCCTTCGAGCCACAGCTGGTCAAGAGATAGGCTCTTCTCTTGTCTGCCTTATCGTCGTCTAACCAGTCTTTGGTTACAAAGCTTTGCTGGAGCCTTTCTATAAAGTCCTCCCAATTGTCTCCTGCATTGTAACTTTTCATTTGATCCGTTGTTCGCCATTCTGTAGATTCTGTAATCCCGTAACCCGTCGCCACTGTAAAGTCCTGTCCCCTCAGTACAGATTCATACGAGGCATGTAGTGAAGTCAAGGTCACTCTGGACCTGCACCTTTATTTCACAGCTCTGGAATGCTGCACTTGCCTGAGACCCGTCCTTACATACCTGTCTCTTGCAAGTGCACCCCTGGTGGTAAGGTATGCTGGTGGTTACAGGTCATATCTTATTACAGTCATGTATAGCATGTTAGGATACAGTTATATATAATAATGTAAGATACATGACACACTCAACCTTGCTGCTCTTCTGTGGTGATTGAACCTCTTTCTACGCTGATGGCAGGGTCTGGGGCAGTGGTGCTCGTGGCACTGATCCTGTCAGCCATTTCGGTCCAGGCCTGCACAAGTGTGGCCCTGAGGATCCTGCTGCGGGTTCTGGGGAACTGTACCTTCCCCCCCTTGCCCTGACATCCTCCACAAGAGTCCTCCAGAGAGGTATCCAAAACCTGGGGGCAGCCCTCTGACCCATCTCTGGTGTTACAATTGTTTCCAGAATCGCAGCAATGGAATTCAAAGCAGGGAATGTTTTAAGAGGAGCATTCCTACTTTAATTAAGTCTCGGGAGGCCTTCCTGATATTGTGCGCATCAAGGGCTGCCACGTTCATCAAGGAGTTCTGCATGTCCACTTAGTTGCAGATGTGGGTCGTGGGCTCCTCCAAGTTATTCACTGTTTACAACACCTGAGAGGAGACTGTCTGCACTGACTGGGATCGAGGCTTTGAAATTCAGAAATTATCCCTGGGCCTAAATGGGGAGGCCCAAGTGGGCCCCAGGATACATTTACACGGAACCAAGGCCAACAGGCAGATCACAGGCTGAGCATGATTGGCGATCGGGCCCCTCAGCAAAGTGAGGAAGGGAAGGGAGGGAGTTGAACAGGAAGGAGTTGCAGGCAAGACATTCCATTACCAAACTGAACCTGACAATTCTCTTCTAACCTCTCCATCTCTCACCACCTCTAGAATATGTCTGCCCAGGAATTGTAGTGCATCCTCCTCAGTCCTACTTATGGTGGTTGCCATCTTCGATCTGCGGCACTTCATTTCCCTCAATTGTTTGTGACCTTTTTCTTTGGAAAGAACGCGAACGTGTATAAAGGGTATTGATTAATTAAAAACTGAATGTCATTAAGACGTCGGCAGACATTGTGGTCAAGATTTCTGATGCAGGCTATGTAGCAATCTTTTCACTTTTAACTTAAACACCAATGCCCTTACTTTGAGAAAATGGAATAAAGGTGAGGATGTGGTGCATTTTAACAGTCTCATTCATCTCTTAATTTCCACTGTGTGGACATAGATGATGAGGAACTGAGGCATGCTTCCAGCATTATCTCAGGATGTTCAAGGATGATCCTGTCTTTACTTTCCTTGGCTAACCTGGTATTGTCATTAAAATATTTCTGGCACTGTCTTGTCATTTATGGTGTGAGTGATGTGGCAGTTCCACTTTCTTCCATACTGCCTGCACCATCCTTTTCTGAGGCTTATTGTCTTCAGTCTTAGGTTGCAAATAGACTTCTCCTATTTTCCATTATCTCTATCAACATCACCTCCACAGAAGCGTCCAAGAATCTTGGAGCCCTTTTCACAGCAGGTACTGTTTCTAGTGGCAGAAGGGTCAGTAACTAGAGAATACAGATTTAAGACGGTTAGCAAAAGAACCAGAGGCGACGTGAGGAAACATTGTTTCACGCAGCGAGTTGTTGTGATCTGGAATGCACTGCCTGAAAAGGTGGTGGAAGCAGATTCAATAATAGCATTCAAAAGAGAATTGAATAAATATCGAAGGGCAAAATTAACAGGGCTATGGGGAAAGAGCAAGGGGGTGGGATTAATTGGATAGCTCTACCAAAGGGCTGGCATAGGCACGATGGGATGATAGAGCACAGGAGGAGGCCAATCATTCTATGATTCTCAGATACCCCGGGTGATAGTTCCAACTTCTGCCATTCTCCTCTCACTGTTGCTCGGTCTTTGCATCCTTAAGATTTGCAAACGTCTAATTTCAAAATTGCTTAATAATGTGTGCCTGTGTGGGGAGTATTAATTTATCAAAAATCATTTTAGTGTAAAAGAAAGAAGATTCTCCAGGGTATCCTTGCTGCTTTGTGAAAAGACTCGATTGAAAAGAACAGAAAGCAGCTGAATCCCAGTGCTACTTAAATTAAAGTACTTCGTAATTTAATTTTCATTAAAGTAATGTTCAATTTGTCTAAGTAAGAAAATAAAAGTCTAATGTAATATAAAAAGTCTTATGCAATGCTTGAATTCCCTGAAAAGGTTCACTTGATGAAATGTTTTCTCAAAGCTCTTTATCGAATTCTGCCAGAGTGACGGTACTGTATATTATTTAAGCTAACAGGTAATTAAAGAGCAGCATACCTGCTACTTTGCATACTAAGAAAGTACGATCCAATTATTCAAAATGCAATTTTCTCTGCTTTTGATAACAGACTCCAGCCTTACCTAAACCTCGAAGGATTCTCTAAAAAAATTCATGTTGAAAAGTTATGTTTATAAAACTGTCAACTCAGCATCAGTTAATCTATTCAGATGTGCCAATGTAAGCATTGAAACAGTAGGATCACTTTTCTATCTTTAAAAATACATGACATAGCAGCAGAAAAAAAATTAATGATATTGCATTCTTCTGCTACGTCATTATGTAGGTGACAGAAATAATGATTGATAGAAACAATATCAGCCAAGTGGCAGGTTAGCCGACTGAAAGAATTAATAAACTTTTAAAAAACATACGTGAACATTTCAGGACGATAATAAAGGTTTGATACAAAAATCAAAAATGGAGCAAGATTTATTTTTTTAATCCTTATTCTGAGAATACTTGCAAATGAAAATTTCTTTAGTGTACATTTAGTCCAATGGTTGTTTAAACAAAGCTTAGATTAGGTTTAGTGTATCGTAAGTACTCTAGTAATGACTCCACGAGGTAAGGTATACTTGAACTGTGGTGACCTTAGTCTATTTATTATAGCTCCTGAGTGAGGGTACAGCAGGGTGAGTTCCCTTTTATACCTGGTTACCTGTAATGTACAGGTGACCCCCTAGGTCTCCACCAGTTGCACCCTCTGGTGGTACATGCATAGTGTATACAGTGTGAAGGTACATCCAGTAGACTTATGTAACTGTACATTGAGTGTACAGGGTGTATACTTATGTTACACATATACAACAAGGTTCTTGTACATAATGCTCCAAACCTCAAATCGGGGCATCCATGAGGCGCTGTGAACCATCAACAGCAGCAGAATTGTATTCCACCACAATCTGTAACCTCATGGCCCGGCATATCCCTCACTCTAGCATTACCATCAAGCCTGGGGACCAAGCCTGGTTCAATGAGATGTGCAGAAGAGCATGACAGGTGCAGCACCAGATATATCTAAAAATGAGGTGCCACCTGGGGAAGCTGCAAGACAGAACTACAAGCATGCTCAACAGCAGAAGCAGCATGCTATGGACAGAGCTAAGCGATCCCACAATCAATGGATCAGATCAAAGCTCTGCAGTCCTGCCACATCCAGTCGTGAATGGTGGTGGCCAATTAAATGACTAATGGGAGGAGGAGGCTCTATGAACATCTCCATCCTCAATGGTGGAACCCAGCATTTACAAACATTTTCAGCCAGAAGTGCCGAGTGGATGATCCATCTCGGCCTCCTCCCGAGGTCCCCACCATCACAGAAGCCAGTCTTCATCCAATTTGATTCACTCCATGTGAACCAGGGGCACAGTCTTAGGATAATGGGTAGGCCGTTTAGGACTGAGATGAGGAGAAACTCCTTCACTCAGAGAGTTGTTAACCTGTGGAATTCCCTGCCGCAGAGTTGTTGATGCCAGTTCATTGGATATATTCAAGAGGGAGTTAGATATTGTCCTTATGGCTAAGGGGATCAAGGGGTATGGAGAGAAAGCAGGAAAGGGGAACTGAGGGAATGATCAGCCATGATCTTATTGAATGGTGGTACTTCGAAAACGCTTTAATGAAGTATCTGTTGGCACCCGAGAAACCAGCAAGCAAGTCGTTTGAAGAATTGAGCACCTGAAGCCAGCGAGCAGCCTACACATGGCCAGACACAGGTTCTACAACTACAGACGCTGTGGGCCAGAGCATACCCGACTTTGTGGCGGAACTTCGGAGGTTGGCTAGTTTATGTGAGTTCTCCGATGAACTGAGGAGAGAAATGCTGAGAGACTTTTTCATTGAAGGAATAGGCCACGCAGGCATATTCAGAAAGCTCATAGAAACCAAGAACCTGACCTTAGAAGCAGCAGCACTGGTTGCACAGACATTCTTGGTAGGGGAAGAAGAAACGAGGTTGATTTACAATGCAGGTACGACAACTAACAAAATATTGGAACAAGAAGTTCACAGCACTAAACAAGCTGCTACCCCCACACACAGACAAAACCGGGAGAACAGGCTTTCGACAGCAGGCAGAATCCATCAAGGACCACAGGAACGGTCGTTCACACCTCATCAACCCACAATGCGAGCAATCAACTACAAACTGAGAGAAGCTCAAGAGAGATCAGCCAGACGCAGCTCATTCTTTGGGAACTCTTTGAACAATGGAACATGTCTGTGCTGGAGGTGTGGGGGTGGGCACTCGTCAAGAGGATGTCGATTTCAGCAGGCTGTTTGCAGAAATTGTGAATATACAGGGCATTTGACCCGCATGTGCAAAAGAACGGCATCTCGTCTGGTATACGAATCCGATGGGTCGGAAAGCGGACAAGAAGATGGTGGGGACAGTACCCGGGACACCGGCGTACAGCGGGTCAACGCGATCAATGGCCACTGCTCCTACAACAGGACGCCTCCTATAATGATGAGGGTCCTACTCAACGGGATATCTGTCAACATGGAGCTGGATACGGGAGCGAATCAATCTCTCATGGGCGCTCAACAATTTGAACAACTGTGGCCGCATAAAAGAGACAGACCAAAACTCACAAGGATCGACACCAAACTAAGGACCTATACCAAAGAAATCGTACCAGTCCTCGGCAGCGCCATGCTCTCTGTCACACACAATGGGACAGTGAACCGACTTCCCCTGTGGATTGTCCCCGGAGACCCACCAGCACTGCTGGTGAGAAGCTGGCTGGCAAAACTAAACTGGAAATGGGATGATGTCCATGCCATGTCATTAGAGGGACGGACCTCCTGCTCAATAGTTCTAAAGTGATTTGAACATCTCTTTCAGCCAAGTGTGGGCACTTCCAAAGGGGCCAAAGTCAAAATCTACATCACACAGGATGCTAGACCGGTCCATCACAAGGCCAGAGCTGTACCCTATGTGATGAGGGAAAAGATTGAACACGAACTAGACAGGCTTCTGCGGGAAGGCATTATATCACCTGTGGAATTTAGCGACTGGGCAAGTCCCATCGTCCCAGTCATGAAGCCTGATGGATCCGTACGAATCTGTGGGGACTACAAATCTACCATAAACAGAGACTCCCTACAGGACCAGTACCCGCTGCCCAGAGCGGAGGACTTATTTGCCACATTGGCTGGAGGTAAACTTTTCTCAAAATTAGACCTCACATCTGCGTACATGACGCAAGAATTGACCGAGGAATCCAAGCTACTCACCACCATCAACACACATCGAGGCCTTTTCATGTACAATCGATGCCCATTCAGCATCAGGTCGGCAGCTGCCTTATTCCAGCGCAACATGGAGAGTCTGCTCAAGTCCATCCCGGGGACGGTTGTATTTCAAGACGACATACTTATCACGGGCAGGGACACCGACTCCCATCTCCGTAATTTGGAGGAAGTACTAAAGCGATTGGATCGGGTAGGCCTACGAGTCAAGAAATCCAAGTGCCTGTTTCTCGCACCCGAGGTTGAATTTTTGGGCAGAAGGATTGCCGCTGATGGAATCCGCCCAACAGAGTCCAAAACAGAAGCAATTTGCCTGGCACCCAGGCCCCGGAATGTCTCAGAACTGCGCGCCTTTCTCGGGCTACTCAATTACTTTGGAAACTTAAGCACGCTGCTGGAGCCTCTCCACGTGCTAGTCAGGAAGGGGTGCGATTGGTTTTGGGGGGACGCCCAGGAACGCGCCTTCAATAAGGCACGCAACCTTCTGTGTTCCAAGTGTTTTGACTTTCTTTGATCCTGGTAAAAAGCTAGTTCTCACATGCGATGCGTCAACGTATGAGGTCGGGTGCATTTTGCAACATGTCAATAGTGCGGGCAAATTACAATCCATAGCTTATGCCTCCAGGTCACTTTTGCGGGCGGAGCGCGGGTACGGAATGGTAGAGAAGGAGACGCTCGCATGCATGTACGGTGTCAAAAAGATGCACCAATACCTTTTCGGGGCCAAGTTCGCGTTAGAAACCGACCACAAGCCCCTTACATCCCTCCTATCTGAGAGCAAGGCAATAAACGCCAATGCCTCGGCGCGAATTCAATGGTGGGCACTCATGCTGACGTCCTACGACTATACCATAAGGCACAGACCAGGCACAGACAACTGTGCCAACGCGCTCAGCAGGCTACCCCTGGCGGCCACAGAAGGGTCTGACGAACAGGACTGTGAGATAGTCATGGCAATCAATGCCTTTGAGTCCACAGGTTCGCCCATGACGGCTCGCCAAATCAGAGCCTGGACGGCCAGCGACCCCACGTTATCCTTAGTAAAAAGATGTGTCCTAACCGGTGACTGGGCAGAGGCTCGCGATGCCTGCCCAGAGGAATCAAAACCCTTTCACAGGCGCATGCATGAGCTATCACTACAAGCAGACTGCCTGATGTGGCACAGCCGAGTAATCATGCCTCTGCGAGGCAGAGAGGCATTTTTCCGGGAGCTCCACCGCGAGCACCCGGGGATCATTCTCATGAAGGCCATAGCCAGATCCCACGTCTGATGGCCTGGTATTGACGCGGACCTGGAGCTCTGCGTCCGAAGGTGCACCATTTGTGCCCAACTCAGCAATGCCCCCAGGAAGGCTACACTGAGCCCCTGGCCCTGGCCTACCAAACCGTGGTCACGGGTGCACGTAGACTATGTGGGCCCATTCATGGGCAAAATGTTCCTCGTAGTTGTAGATGCATTTTCAAAGTGGATCGAATGCACCATTTTAAACTCAAGCACAACCTCCACCACTGTGGAGAGCCTCGCAACCATGTTTGCAACGCACGGAATCCCTGACATATTGGTCAGTGACAATGGTCCGTGCTTCATCAGCGCAGAATTCCAACACTTTATAATTGACCACGGCATAAATCACGTCAAGACGGCACCATTCAAGCCGGCCTCCAACGGCCAGACGGAGAGAGCAGTGCAAATCATTAAACAAGGCATGCTTAAAATCCAAGGTCCCACACTGCAGGGTCACCTGTCGCGACTGCTGCTGGCATACAGATCTCGTCCGCACTCACTGACTGGGATCCCCCGTGCAACTGTTGATGAAAAGGACTTTAAAAACAAGGCTCTCATTAATCCTCCCAGACATGCACGAAATCGTTGAGGCAAAGCGCCATAAGCTGACTGAGTACCATGACAGAAATTCGAGGGGGAGATGGAATGAGATAGGGGACAAAGTGTTTGTACTAAACTATGGCAGGGGTCTCAAATGGCTTGCAGGGACAGTAATGGGAAAGGAAGGAAACAGGCTACTGGTAGTACAAATGGACAATGGCAAAACCTGCCAGAGGCATGTAGACCAAGTCAAAAGCAGATTTACCAACAACACTGCGGAACCAGAGGCAGACTACAATGTGGAACTCGTACCACACCTGGTGGACAGACAGAGGGATCAATCTGAGGAAAGGGCAATCCCAACAGACAGCCCAGGCGAGTCAACAACAATCACACCAATCGAAACAGACAGCCCAGGCGAGATACCAGCAACCACACCGAAAGTAAAACAGACACCAAGGCAAACAACTGAACCACAACTCAGACGCTCCACGCGAGAGCGTAGACCACCTGAGAGACTGAACCTATAAAGACAATGAGACCTTGGGGGAGGGTGATGTCATGTATCTTACATTATTATATATAACTGTATCCCAACATGCTATACATGACTGTAATAAGATATGACCTGTAACCACCAGCATACCTTACCACCAGGGGTGCACTTGCAAGAGACAGGTATATAAGGACAGGTCTCAGGCAAGTGCAGCATTCCAGAGCTGTGACATAAAGGTGCAGGTCCAGAGTGACCTTGACTTCACTACATGCCTCGTGTGAATCTGTACTGAGGTGATATTACTTTACTGAGTGGAGTTCTTCAGATCGAGGTCGTCTCCCAGTTTGGTTGAGAAGGACTGAGATGAGGACTTTTGGGGCCCAGGCATGAACTGAAAACTGCTGGCCTCTCACAAGGAGTTAGAACAGCTATTATTGGGCCTACGAAGGAGTCTCAACACTATAGCTGAAGGTGTGGAGGGGCCCACTTCCACTTTGTGTGGTGTCATCTTGCATGGCATCAGCACTCTGAGGCACTGCTCTGTCAATGGATTTCTGAAAGTCCATGTACACCACATACACTGCATATCCCCCATCCTGGACTTAATTAAGACTCTTCTACCTGCTCTATTACAGACCATTAGCCCAACTGAGCCTATGACCAGCACAGTGGGTTGCAATTTCTCATAATGGTGACAATGCAGCTGCATCAGTCCAGCCGGCTACAGTTTCAGTGCAGGAGGGAGCTTCAGACCTGGCCACGTAGAGATGGAACACACATAAAATGACAGCTAAACCAAATGCTGCAAGGACATCAGCTTCAGTGAGACGAGTATTACCTCAGTCCGCTAAGACTCCTCCACAGAGTCACCTGTTGCTCAGTGGCTAACATTCTCGCCTCTGAGTCAGAAAGTTGTGGGTTCAAGTCCCAGTCCAGGGACTTGAGCACAAAAAATCTAGGTTGACATTCCAGTGCAGTGCTGAGGGAGTGCTGCATTGTCAGAGGTGCCGTCTTTTGGATGCGACGTTAAACCAAGGTCCCATCTTCTCTCTCAGGTGGATGTAAAAGATCCCATGATACTATTTCGAAGAAGAGCAGGGGAGTTATCCCCGGTGTTCTCGCCAATATTTATCCTTCAATCAACGTAACAAAAACAGATTATCTGGTCATTATTACATTGCTGTTTGTGGGAGTTTGCTGTGCACAAGTTGGGTGCTGCGTTTTCCACATTACAACAGTGACTACACTCCAAATGTACTTCATTACTTATAGCACTCTAGTACTTTGAGATGGCCGGTGTTGTGAAAGGGGTTATATAAATGCAAGTCTTTCTTTCTTTTTACAGTCCCAGCCATCAACGTCACAACCTCCTTACACTGAGGTCACACTATCTAGGGGTGAGAGTTCAGGTTCACGTGTGATTTAGAAACAAAGGTAAACACGGTGATAAGAAATAGTAATTGTCTCATCGTTCTGTCCTATCAGTAAATGTGTAAATCTTTAGTAGATTGGTGTGAGATCTGTGGCTAGCCTGATCAGGACATCCATTGGCAGTTTAATACAGTGTTGCACTCCTGATTGACTTGTGTGACTTATCTCACCTGAAGCATCTAGCTTCATAAACTTTTGTTACCTTTACCACTGCTGACGAGGCTATGACCCAGGTACAAAGAAGCTTCAGGTCTTGTGCCAACTGCTGGCATAAATCACTGACTGCTTCTCGAGTAAATCACAACTTTCTCACGCACTTTGGAAGATATCCATATTTGACTTCCTTGGTCTGTAAACCTTCTGCCGTTGGTATCTCCATCTTCGGATGATGCCTACGAATATCTCAGGAGTTCCCTGAGATGTAGCAGCATTTGTTCAATTGTAGCACTGTCGCCTTTGAGTCAGAAGGTGAGTGGGTTCAAGCCCCACTCTAGAGACTTAAGGACATAATCTAGGCTGACACTTCAGTACTGAGGGGCGTTACACTGTTGGAGGTGTCGTCTTTTACATGGACTGTTAAACTAACACCCCAGGGGTGATCTTAACTCTCTTCAAGCTCAGTGGAAACCAGGTGGGTGAGCAGTTAAAATGCCTTAGCCACCGAAATTAAGTCAGGAGTTAAAATGGTGGCCAACCGAATTCCAATGAGAATGGGACAATAAATCAAATCGATTGATTTTAACGGTGTCCGGTACCATTCCCATCGGGCAGGCGGGTTAAATCAAGTCTTCTATCTTTGTAGATTTCTCATTTCATTTGGTTTGGAGATTCTTAAGCATGGTGATTGGGTTTCGATATGTGTCAGATATCCACTGACCAAAAATATGTTATATGGAAGAGAGACAGAGAGACAACTAATCAGCTCATTTTACACTGTAGATAGTCACCAATTTCACTCCCAGAGATTGCTACTTATTTTGAGTAATTACTGATCCCAACTTGATTTTGTAAAGGAATGTAATGGGAATGTTCTCCATCTACAATAAATGATGACAGGACATGAGAGTAAATTCTGGAGGTCAAATTGCACACAGTCTGTTCACAGTTACACTAAATATTTCAGAAAATATAATTTAACATTTGCTGCTGTGCAATGACATTTCGGCATTGTTTCAGGTTTATATGTTCACTATGATTGCAATTGCTGAAGCATCATGTTTCTTGACCCTTATAAATGGGAAATAAATTAGTTCCTGAGCAAAGTTTCAAAGGTAAATGTTACAAGTGTTAATATAATAATGAAAGAAACCTCTCCTAGTTAGCTTTAAAGGGTCATAAATGAATTGGCTTTAGCCAGTCTCAACAAAGTTTTTGCAGATAGATGTCCACAGCATAAAACTTCTTGGGCAAACTAGTAGTATTAAACCTCAAGCACAAAGGCAAAAATTATAGCACCATGTTGAACCCCCACACCCAACAAGAATGGGTCACGCTGGAGATGAAAGTAGGGACAGAGTATTTACTTTCCCATTCATACTGTATAGCAGCCACCTGCTAATTTAACTCCTGGATTTCGGGAGGAGTGTGACCGACTTCCCGCTAGCAGGCGAGCGTCTCATAAATATTCAAAAGTTGGATTCCAATAACAACAACAACAACTTGTATTTATATAGCGCCTTTAACATAGTGAAACGTCCCAAGGCGCTTCACAGGAGTATTGAGATTTTAAAAATTGACACAGAGTCGTATAAGTAGAAATTAGTGCAGATGACCAGAAACTTGATCAAAGAGGTAGGTTTTAAGGAGGGTCTTGAAGGAGGAAAGAGAGGTAGAGAGGCAGAGAGGTCTAGGCAGGGAGTTCCAGAGCTTGGGGCCTAGGCAACAGAAGGCACAGCCACCAATGGTTGAGCGATTATAATCAGGGATACTCAAGAGGGCAGAATTAGAGGAGCGCAGACATCTCGGGGGGTGGGGGGGGGGGCGTTGTGGGGCTGGAGGAGATTACAGAGATAGGAAGGGGCGAGGCCATGGAGGGATTTGAAAATAAGGATGAGAATTTTGAAATTGGGGCATTGCTTAATGGGCAGCCAATGTAGGTCAGCGAGCACAGGGATGATGGGTGAGTGGGACTTGGTGCGTTCACAAAAGAGAATGAAGTTAATGGTGCAGCAGAGAAGGGGACAGTAAAGGTATTATCTAGGATAATATAGAAAGCAGGTTGGCACAACTGAAAGTTAACGTCACCCGGTTCAGATGGGATGCTGAGGGAAGCTAGGGTGGAGATCGAAGAAGCCCTGATCATAATCATTCAATCCTTCATGGCCAGAGAACTGGAGGATTGCAAATGTTACATCCCTGTTCAAAAAAGGGAGAGGGACCAACCTGTTAACTACAGGCCTATCAATTTAACGTCAGTGGTAGGAAAACTACAAGATGCCATTGTCGAGAACAAAATTAAATCTCCCTTGGAGAGGTATGAGTTAATAAAGAACAGCCAGCATGGATTTGTTAAAGGCAAATCATGTCTGGCTAATCTGATTGAGTTCTTTGATGAAGTAACAGAGAGGGTTGTAAGGTAACGCAGTAGATGTTGTGTATATATGGGCTTTCAAAAGGCATTTAATAAAGTATCTCACAACAGACTAACTCGGAAAATATGCCACAGAAATTCAACCCCACAAAGCAAGGGTGGTCATTCACAGGGCTTTCTCTCTTGTAAGCTGGACCTGCACTCGTTTGTGACTAACAAATGACTGAATAACCCCAACCCCAACTGCTCCCCAGGGAATCTACTTTTAGGAGTAGTGAAAATAAACAGAATAATTTTGTACAAAATCTCAGAAACAAGGCAAAGCATGAGCTCTAACGTCTCCTGCAGTAACTTTGAAATCATAGGTGGTGCATTTTAGTCACAGTGGAAGCATTTATTCTGCCCAATACCTGCCCTCCCTCCCTCCCTCCCCACCCCAATTTCACAGCCCTTGCTCACCCCTACTGGTAGTGATCTGCGAGTCAGAAATCTTCCCCTGCTTTGTCTGCAGTGGTATGGGAAATTAGCTGACAAACAGGAAAATTTTGTTCAAGTAAAGTCACTCTGTATATTTTTTTCCCGAAGATGTCAAAGTCTACATTTGACTTAATAAAGTTTACAATTATAAATTAAAAACATGTTTTTTTAATGAAACTTAATGATTGTCCACTTATTGTATTTGCAGCATTTTAGTGCATAGACATTTAATTAAATAAAGAACAATGTTAGTCTCCTGTACAAACCAAATTCAATAACTGAAAATATAAATCTTCTGTTCTATCTTCACTGCAGTACTGAAGATGCAGAATTAAGTCAAGTGTGGAATATATATTGCCAACTTTACTGCTTGGCTGACCTGTATTAACATGCTCTACAGTCATTTTTATGAGCGATTGCTGTGGACTCGGAGAGCTGCTGTTTACCTGTTTGAACAGGGCTATGACGCTTACTTTGAATATTAATTCAAAATCCATTTTCCAGGAATCGGATGAAGTCACATGAAATGGGATTCTGTCCCTTTGGTCACAAACCATTAACTCTTTAATTCAAAGATTTGAGAAATAATATATTCTCTGAAATATTAGAAAACCATTTTAATCTTATCACAATCAACAACTTCCATTCATCTTGTGCCTTTGACAAAGTAAAATGCCCCTGTCTGTAGCTGCCAATGTGAACATGGCCCTTAATGTTTATGGAACAGGCTACTTCCAGACTGCAGCAGATGACATCAGCAAAATCACCCAGTCTGCATTCCACTGCAGAGAGGTCATCAACGCTCTCTATGCCAGGAGGAACAGCTACAATATTTTTGCAACGTAGCACAAGAGAGCACTTGGCTTTGCCCACATGGAAGGCTTCCCCAAGATCCAAGGTAACATAGATTGTGCCTACATTGCCTTACATGCTCCTCATCTCCAGCCTGGCACATTTATCAATCAAAAGGGATGCCACTCCCTCAACATTGAGCTAGTTTACAACCACAGGCAACACTTCATGCAGGTCATTGTTTGCTATCCCGGCAGCAGTCATGTCTCTTTCATTCTGCGCTTGTCCTCATACCGCCTTTAATCCAACCAGGTCACCAAGTTACAGGCTGGCTATTGGGCGACAGGGGCTATCTCCTTCAGACTTAGCTTATGACTCCTGTTAGGAATTTGGGCACAGCCACAGCGCTAGTCTACAATGAGAGCCATGCTGCCAGAGATGCTCTCAGAGAGCAACTCATCAAAGAGCACATCACCTGAACCATTCCTCTCATGCCCAATCCACCAACAGTTCCATAATCCTTACCACTGACCTTACTACCACCATCCAATTGCTTTCCTTATGTCCAGCCATATGAGTCTTGCTCTCACTTCACTGCAAATATAGACACCAACATTAAATAAATAAAAGGAAAGTATTAGAGAAGTTAGTTAAGTTACAAAAGAACGAAGTGCCGATCCGTTATGTATGTAAACCTGTAAATACCATGTCTAACCACCAGAGGACTTATCCCCTGGAGTCCCAAGGGATCCCACAATCCCTTGGGAGCACCTGTAAATAAGGAGGCCTCACAGGCTGGAGAGGCACTCTTAGATCTGTAATAAAGGACTGCGGTCACACTTGCTTTGAGCTTGCAGTATCTAGTCTGAGTCTTTATTCAAGACATAACAAGATCCGATCTCTGAGAGCTCGGGCAGCTCAGTGCACTGGTGGATGATGTTCCTCCTCTTCAGGCTGTTTGTCCTGTTGATGTTGCACAGGATATATCCAAGGATCCTGAGGTAAATAGGGAAGATATAACAGAGGCCCAAAGAATTATATTAGGGCCTTACTGAGTGGATTTGTGCTGGTGTACTGGAGATAAGCCCATGTAATACCATTTTCAAAAATGCACACAAAGCTAATTGCGAATAGTTATAGCCCAGTTAGATTAACATCAGGGGTTGATAAACTTTTGTAATCGTTAATTAAAGATGAAATTACTAAGTATCTTGATCAAGAAAAAAGAATTAGAAGCAGGAACACAAATTTCAGATTTGACATCTGATAGAGTTCTTTGAGGAAGTAACAGATAAGGTGGACAAGGGAAATGCAGCGGATGTGGTCTAAATGGACTTTCAGAAAGCCTTTAACAATATTTTTTTCTGAGAATGTCAAAGTCTACATTTGGCATAATAAGATTTACGATTATAAATTCAATACATGTTTTGTTAATGAAACTTAATAATTGTCTACTTAGTGTATTTGCAGTCTTTCAGAGCATAGAATTAAACAAGACATTTAATTAAAAAACAAATAATGTTAGTCTCCTATACAAACCAAATTCTATAACAGATAATATAAACCTTCTTTATATGTTTGCTGCAGTACTGAAGATGCAGAATTAAGTAAAGTGTGGAATATATATTGCCAACTTTACTGCTTGGCTGACCTGTATTAACATTCTCGACAGTCATTTTTCACAGCGATTGCTGTTGACTCGGACAGCTGCTTGTTTACATGTTTGAACAGGGCTATGACGCTTACTTTCAAAATTAATTCAAAATCCCTTTTCCAGTAATAGGATCAAGCCACGTGAAATGGGATTCTGTCCTTTTGGTCACAAACCATTAAATCTTTAATTCAACAAAGATTTTAGAGATAATATACTCTGTGAAATATTAGAAAACCATATTAACCTTGTCACAATCAACAACTACCATTCATGTTGTATCTTTGACAAAGTAAAATGTGCCAAGGTATTTCACAGAGGCATAGGGAAAAACGCTAAATCAAAGAAGGAGATATTAGGAGCTAAAACTAAAGCTTAATCAAAGAGATGGATTTTGAGGAGGGTCTTAAAGCAGGAAAGGGAGGTGGAAATGCAGAGGGACTTAGAGAGGGAGTTCCAGGATGTGGTCCAAAGCAGCTGAAAGCACAGCCAGCAAAGCTGGGACAAAGGGAATGGGGGGATGCACAAGAGGGACGTGCAGGGGAACAGAGATTATGGGGTGGGATTGTAGGGGTGGAGTGGTCACGGAGGGAATTAAACACAAGTTGGGGGTACTGTCCACCTGTTCATGGATGACATGAAGAGCCGTGCTGGTGTCAGAACCATTGAGAATTTTTAAAAAAGATTACAATCTAACCTACATGAGACAGGGGAATAATTCCACATCTGGCAGCTGACATTTAATTGAGATAAACATTGTGAAATAATTGTGGGTATGGCTAGTGCCAAGCACATATATACCATGCTGGGCTCTGGATTAGAATGCCTAGCAATTCGGCCGCGCTGCAATTTTTAAGCGCAATATACGCACGCCAACATCCAAATGGCGGGCTTATTATGAGCTGGAAGCGCGCCTCCCACCATATTGGATCAGGCTGCTCTGCAGGTGTCCACGAACATACCAGCACTATTAAAATCACAAATTAAAGTATTGAAGTTATTGTGTATGCAAGCACTCTGTTAATGACTCCACGAGGCAGGGGTATGGCACTTAAACTATTGCAGCTCCTAGAGTGAGGACACCAAGAGGTGAGCACCCTTTTATACTGGGTTACCTGCAGTGTACAGGTGACCCTTAGATCTCCAGCAGCAGCACCCTCTGGTGTACAGGTAAGGTATATACAGGGTAAAGGTACATTCAGGTCTAGTGTAACAGTACATCATTACATCATTGGCATGCATACATAACAGAAGTCACGATCCTATGCTTGTTATCGGACATCTTTCTGATACTGCGCTGCCTGACTCACCATGTGATAATTTGCCCAGCAACACGTGATGCTAATCGGCAGGATTGATGCTTCACCAGTGGTATTTAAAGGGCTCATCCACTACATCGCAGGTTAGTTGCTGGTTAAATTCTAGGCATTTTTCAGGCTGTTTTCTAAATGTGACAACTCAATTCTGACTATTGACAAAAAGATTTAGCAAGGATTGCATTATTTATGGCTGCCTTACAAACAGTTGTACTGCAGTCATTGGTAGGCCTGGTAGGACTGCCTTTGGGGCTGGAGGATGAGGGGGAGCAGCAAAGAAGACAAGAGAGAGCAAGAGCAGCTGGGACAAAAGGGAGGAGGAGGGCACTGTAGATGAGACCATACCCATAGCGGGTATTCAACGAACACTTCTCATACTTCAGCTTCTCACAGGAGCAATGCCACAGGCACTTTTGCTTCACAAAGGAGGCTGTCAACCTGTAACAGCCAGAACTTGAGCCTTGTATCAGGCCATAGACAGCACTGCCAGTGGCTGTCAAAGTGAATGTGACCCTTAATGTTTATGGAACAGGCTCCTTCCAGGCTGCAGCAGGTGACATCTGCAAAATCATCTAGTTTGCATTCCACCGCTGTATTAGGGAGGTCACCCAGTCTCTCTATGCCAGCAGGAACACTTACATTACTTTCCCAATGCAGCAGGAGACAGCACTTGGCTTTTCCCACATGGAAGACTTCCCCAGGATCCAAATTCACATAGATTGTGCCAAGATTGTCTTGCATTCTCCTCATCATCAGCCAGGTATGTTTATATAGCACCTGTCATGACCAATGGATGTCTCAAAGCGCTTTAGAGCCAATGAAGTACTTTTGGAGTGTCATCACTGTTGTAATGTGGGAAACATACAGCCAATTTGCGCATAGCAAACTCCCACATACAGCAATGTGATAATGACCAGAAAATCTATTTTTTTTATGTTGATTGAGGGATAAATATTGGCCAGGATACCATGGATAACCTCCCCTGCTCTTCTTCAAAATAGTGCCATGGGATCTTTTACGTCCACCTGAGAGAACAGACGGGGCCTCATCCGAAAGATGGTCCCTCCAACAATGCAGTGCTCCCTCAGCACTGCACTAGAGTATCAGCCTAGATTTATGTGCTCAAGTTCCTGGAGTGGGACTTGAACCCACAACCTTCTGTGGCAAGTATGCTACCCACTGAGCCACAGCTGACACAGATGGATTTCACTCCCTCAATATTCAACTAGTTTGTGACCACAGGCCACACATCATGCAGGTCATTGCTTACTATCCCAGCAACAGTCATCGCTCTTTCATCCTGCCCTAGTCCTCAGTACCACCTTTTAATGTATGCCCCTGTGAGTATTCTCTCAGGTTTGTAGAGCCGTTGAGTTAGGAGTGGCTTAGCCAGTCACGTGATGTTCACAAGACTCAATAAAACCCCAGCCAGTTGGGTTCGGGGGATCCACGATGAGGCAGGTGGTTGTGAACCTGGTTGGTGAGCTGGTAATGTGTAATGTGATTATTAAACTTTTTGTTAATAAACCAACTAGTTCTTAATAGCAATGTGTTGCTATGAATTCTTAAGCAAAGAACCCATGAAGCAAATACATTACAGCCTTCAATCCAAGCAGGCCGTTAAGTTACAGGTTGTCAATTGTGTGACAAGGGCTAGTTCTTTCAGACCTGGCTAATGACTCCTGTCAGGAACCCGGGCACAGCTACAAGGCTGGCCTACAATGAGAGCCATACTGCCACCAGAACCATCACTGAACAGACAATCAGCATGCTCAAGTAATGCTTACACTGCTTGGTTCCATCTGGAGGAGCTTTGCAGTACAACCCTAAACAGGTATCCAGATTTGTGATTATCTGCTGCATGGTCTGTAACTTTGCCATGATGAGGACCAGCCTTACCACTATCTGGGCAACAAGAAGTGCAGCAAGAGCTGGTGGAGAAGCAGCATGTTGAGGAAGAAGACCATGAGTAACATTGGCCATCAGCTGCCAGAGAGCGGCTCTCAGAGAGCACATCACCTGAACCATTCCTCCCATGCCCAATCCACCAACAGTTCCATAACCTTACCATTGACCTTATTACCACCATCCAATTGCTTTCCTCAAGTCCCGCCTTACGGGTTTTTCCCTCACTTCACTGCAAATATAAACACAAACACTAAATAAATAAAAGGAAAATATTAGAGAAGTTAGTTAAGTTTAAGAAGGACAAAGTGCCAAGATCTGCTCTCTGAGAGCTTGGGCAGTCGGAAGCACTGGTGGACGATGTCGCTCCCAATCTTCCTCCTCTTCAGGCTGGTCCTCCTCCTGCTGCACAAGATATATCCAAGGATCCTGAGGTAAATGGGGAAGATATAACAAAGGCCCGAAGAATTATATTAGGGCTCAAATGAATGGATGTGTGCTGATGGACTAGAGATAAGCCAATATCATTTGTTAAGTAATATCATTTTCAAAAAGGGAATAATTACAGCCCAGTTAGATTAACATCAGCGGTAGAAAAACATTTGGAATCATTAACTAAAGATGAAATTGCTAACTATCTTGATAAAGAAAAATAATTCAAAGCCAAAAACACAGATTTCAGAAAGCAACATTGTGTTTGACAAACCTGAGAGAGTTCTTTGAGGAATGAACAGATAAGATGGTTGGGGGAAATGCAGTGGATGTGGTGTAAATGGACTTTCAGAACGTCTTTGACAAGGTGCCACGCAGAAGACTATTGGGGAAGATTATAGAATTTGTGGGAGGTTAGAAAGTTGGATTAAAAAGTAATTAGAAGGGATGAAACAGAAAGTGGGAGTTTAGGGCAGTTTCACAGAGAAGTTGGAAGTAGGTAGCAGAGACCCTTATGGTTCTGTTGTGGAACTAATTCTGTTCACTGTGTACATCATTGATTTAGATACAGGCCAAGAGAGATTGATGCCCAAATTTGCAGATGATACTGAAATAGGAGGCATAGGAAATAATTCAAAGGGCTCAATTTTCCCCCATGCCATTTTTTGGTATATTGTCAGAGTTTTGCCTGTTTTTTTCGGCCCCCAACTACTCCGAAAAAATAAGTACCAAGTTTCCCCATTCTATTTTTTGAAATTGGCGCCGCACAGCCTATCCTGTAGCTTCGTGGGGAGGGGTGGGGAGGGTGGTAGAGCCTAACGTCTGCGCCGCAAAAACAATGTTCCCCCCTCCTGCGCATGCGCGAAAAAATAAAGAACGTTTTTGACGTGATTGCTATGGGCGTGTATGCCCAGTACAGCTCGCGGTCTGCATTCGGCCATTGTGTGTGAGAACTTTAATTTTCATTGGAAAAATCAGAGCTGCAAAATCCAATGCGGCTCAAAGACCAAAAATTTCTTACAGGCTGAAGTGGAGGCACTGGTTACTGTGATTGAGGCCAGATGGCATGCGCTGGACACCAGCAGAGGTCACATAAAAGTTTCACCAAAAGAAATGAAGAAACACTGGAACCAACTTGCAGAAGATTACTGTGCAATGGTGACCACCCCGAGGTCTGGAGGCCAGTGCAAAAAGAAGTGGCAGGACCTTGGTCAAGTAATATTTTCATTTATTCAATGGAATTGCAATTGTAAATGTGACCAGCTGTATATGTCCCACCCAGCAGAAAGACACCCTCTCTAAAAAATTATGTTTTCATCTTTGCAGAGGAAGCTGGCACACAACAAACAGGAAAGAACTCGAACAGCAGGAGGTCTGGCAAATCTGCAGCCACTGACACATTTGGAAGAGAGGGTCGCTGCTTTGATGGGTTCTGCCTGGAGAAAAGCAACCACCACTGCACAAGCTGGGCCCACACTCGAGGGAGAGGGTAAGTCCTGCAAATTCCACAGTCTGGCTTTGCTAAATGTAAGTACTGCACCGGCTAGCTATGCTTCGGTTCATGGGGATGTCTCTGTCAGCTACGCTTCGGTTGCTGCAATGTGCTATCATTCATCATGGTCCTTCAAATCAGCCTGTTGCCTGCGCTGTGTGTGTCTACTCATGCCACCCACCCTGTCCCCTCCTCTGCTGCTAACCATTTGTGTGTTCTGTTATATTTTGCAGAACTTGAGGCCAAACCTGTCAATGCAGAAGAAGATTCAGACGCGGACGAGCCTGAAGAGGAGAACATCTTCCAATCCCATCTTCCAGACCAAGAGCATGGGGGTGAGAGGGAGGGGATGGATGATGCCCCCACTGTTATACTCACTTTGGAGAAGGTGCCGGTGCCACCCATTGAAGTGCCAGCCCCTTACCTGAGTGGTACGAGTGTTGCTGAGACATTCCATGGTTAGCCACAGTCCGAGGCTGGGGATTCCAGTGGGGTGCAGAGAGGCACACCCAGGACCCCACCATCCAAGGCTGCGGTTCCCAGTGGGGTGCAGCAAGGCACACCCAGGGTGACGAAGGGAAGGAGAGCTCGACAGCACTCTCCTGAGGTGCAGGTTCTAACAGATGTGGTTCAGGTGATGACAATGAGTGCGGAGAGCATTGACCTTATGCGATCAAGCCTGGACATCGTCAGTGGGGTGGGTGTTGCGGTATCGGGATTGTCGGGAGAAGTAACAACACTCTCATGAGAAATGGGAACACAATCCAGGAACATGAGGGAGAGAATGTCTCAGGCAGCAGGTACAATGTTGGTGCACATGAGGGAGGGAATGTCTCAGGCAGCAGGTACAATGTTGGTGCACATGAGGGAGGGAATGTTGCAGGTAGTTGAGACACTGTCAGGGCACGAGGGATAGAATGTCAGAGTTCACTGCTGCAATAAGGGAACACGCCCATACCCCGGGCTCATTGACACAATAAACTGCCAATTCCACTCCAATCCTCAGACCAGCCTCTGAAGACGCCCAAGCCTTCCTGCATCCCACTGGGACCCGCAGCCTCGGATGATGGGGCCCTGCGTGTGCCTCACTGCATCCCACTGAGTCCCGCGAGCACAACCAGAGCCCCACATTACCGGCCATCCCCTCCATCAAGAAGTGCGCATTACCCGAGATGTTCGAAAGAATAAGCTTGGTACCAACCCGAGAAATGCTGCGCCACCGCCTGCGGGCAGGGGTGGAGTCACCAAGACCAAGCGCAGCGGGCGGTCTTAGAATAAGGTGGAGGAGAGATGGGTGCAGCCTTTCTTTGCTGCTGATATTATTATAGTTGTTACTGTTGTAACTGTTCTCAAATTAAAAGTTTTTTGTAAGTTATGTACATTTACAAGTTTAAAAGTTTGTAAGTGATCTTAAAGTTTTTAAGTGATCTTAGAGTTTGTAAGTGATCTGAACTGAAAATTTTAAAGTTTGATACAAGAATATTTTTATTAAAGTTAAGTTAAATACAAACAAGTGTTTGTTAAACTTTTGACAAAAATATATTTTAAATTATAACTGAATCATTTCCATTATTTGTTCCATTAACACAACACATTATGGAACAGGTCCAAACAGTAAACATGATTCATTTGGAATAGTTGCTGCTGAGCCTTCAGGCAGCAAAGCGTTCATAGATGAGCTTCTGGCGCAAGGCTCGAGCAATCATTAAAGGGGCATGACAGCCCGCCCTCCTCTGCTGTCGTGCTCCAGGTTCAGGTAGTTGCATGGGTTCCTTGTCCTCATCCTCCTCTTCGTCATCTGCATCTTCCACCTCACCTCAGGTGGGTCTTCTATTACCAGCTGCTGTTGCCTCATGGTGACTGGTTTTTAACATTTGTAAGTGATCTTAAAGTTTGTAAGTGATCTTAACTGAAAACTTTAAAGTTTGATACAAGAATATTTTTATTAAAGTTAAGTATAAACAAGTGTTAAACTTTTGAATAAAATATATTTTAAATTATAACTGAATCATTTCCATTATTTGTTCCATTATTAACGCAACTTTTTGAACTAAAGAAGAATCATTTCCATTATTTGTTCCATTAATACAACACAACAGTACGGAACAGGTCCAAACAGTAAACATGGTCCATGTGGAATAGTTGTTGCTGAGCCTTCAGGCAGCAAAGTGTTCACGGATGAGCTGCTGGTGCAAGGCTCGAGCAATTGTTAAAGGGACACGACGGCCCGCCCTCCTCCGCCGTCATGCTCTGGGTTCAGATAATTGCATGGCTTCCTTGTCCTCCTCCTCCTCATCATCTGCATGTTCTTCCTCATCATCAACCACTCTCACCTCAGGTGGGTCTTCTACTACCAGTAGCTGTTGCCATATGATGACCAAGTTATGCAGCATGCACCACACAACAGTGAACTGACCGACAATCTCAGGGCTCTATTGCAAGTAGCCTCTTGAATGCTTAAGGCATTGGAAACACTGTTTCAAGATACCAATGGTCCTCTCTATTATGCTGCACGTCGCAATGTGCGACATGTTGTATTCCCGGTCAGCTTCCGTCCAGGTTACGCTTAGGGGCTTCATGAGCCAGGTGGCGAGGCTGTACCCTGTATGTCCCAGTAGCCAGCTCTGCCCTTGTAGCAGCTGCTGAAACATGGCAGATATAACACTGTCGGGTAGGATCAATGCACCAAGGGTGCTCCCAGGGTATCTTGCATCAACTGACATGGTGTGATGCATGTCGTCGTCACACGAGTTGCACATTAACGGAGTTGAATCCTTTTCTGTTCCTGTATATCTCGGAATCCTCCAAAGGTGCTCGCAAGGCGATGTGGGTACAATCAATGCAGCCCTGTACCTTTGGGAAGTCAGCAATCCCAGAGAAGCCCACAGCCCTGTCACGCATTGCCTGGGCAGTCATGGAGAACTTTATGTAGTCATTCCTCCAAGATATGTGTTGCATGTTGAGAATGGCGCACACATCCCCAGTTGTGGCCTGGAACGATCCAGATGCATAGAATGAAAGTGCAGCTGTAACCTTCACTTCAACTGACAAAGCAGTCCTCCTGATGCTTCTAGGTGCAGGTCTGCTTTTACTAACTCATAGATCTCAGTTACAACTTCTTTGCGGAAATGCAGCCATCTGACACAGTCTGCATCACTCAGGTGCAGGTATGCACGCCTGTCTCGATATACCCGATGTGGGTAAGGCCTCCTGCTCATTATCCTACGTGCTCTGAGGTTCCTCATGCGATGACATCGAATCAATTGTCTCCTCCGCAGCACCATCATGCAGAAGGCTTGCACGAGGTATGGCATTGTCAGTATTGCCCCCATAGTTAAATTGTACCTTTTGGAAGAAGCTCAAAATGGCAGGCAAGACAAGCTTCTTTGTTGTCTCTCTCCTCAAGGTCGATGCCCTAATATGGACCACACCCAGGTCTGAGCAAGTGCAATGGGCTTGCTTAGATCGGGAAACCCACTCATCCCCCAGCCCCCCACTCCCACGGGCTTCATTTGATGCTGCTTACTGCATAGTGGCATAGTGTAAGACTTCTCATGCCTTCAGTTGGCTTCCACACCCCACCCCAATCCCCCCCCCCCCGGGCTTCTTTTCAAGCCGAGCCCTGAGCCCGTGTCCGAGTGAGGGATCGATTCTAATAAGAACATAAGAACATAAGAATTAGGAACAGGAGTAGGCCATCTAGCCCCTCGAGCCTGCTCCGCCATTCAATAAGATCATGGCTGATCTGGCCGTGGACTCAGCTCCACTTACCCGCCCGCTCCCCATAACCCTTAATTACCTTATTGGTTAAAAATCTATCGATCTGTGATTTGAATACATTCAATGAGCTAGCCTCAACTGCTTCCTTGGGCAGAGAATTCCACAGATTCACAACCCTCTGGGAGAAGAAATTCCTTCTCAACTCGATTTTAAATTGGCTCCTCCGTATTTTGAGGCTGTGCCCCCTAGTTCTAATCTCCCCGACCAGTGGAAACAACCTCTCTGCCTCTATCTTGTCTATCCCTTTCATGATTGTAAATGTTTCTATAAGATCACCCCTCATCCTTCTGAACTCCAACGAGTAAAGACCCAGTCTACTCAATCTATCATCATAAGGTAACCCCCTCATCTCCGGAATCAGCCTAGTGAATCGTCTCTGTACCCCCTCCAAAGCCAGTATATCCTTCCTTAAGTAAGGTGACCAAAACTGCCGGCCGACGCTCCGACCCGCGAGCCTGGTTTGGAGAAGTTTGGTGGTGGCGTGACACTTTAAAAAAAAATATCCAAACTTAAAGAATTGCGTGAAATTTCCATTTTCTTCCTTTTGACTTTGAAAAAATAAGCTTCATGATGCATATTCTTCGTCTTCTTGACTCCCTCCAAAACTTTGCCTAAAAACAATGGCGTCTTTCTGCGCTGCATTTTTGATATGCGCTGGTTTTTCTTAAGTGCCCAAAGGGTTTTCTGGGAGTGGTCACATACACCGTCCTAGGAGAATTGGAAGTTGGCCAAACTTGCATACTTGTGAAAAACTGCCGCAGACCCAGGTTACGCCCCCATGACGCAAAAAATAATTAACCTAAAAAAGTCGTAACTAACTGAGTTACGCTGGCGCGCAACCTTTGGGGAAACTGGGATTTATAAATTTAGGCCAAAAAAAACTGTGCAAATCACTGGGGAAAACTGAGCCCTCAGAACCAAAGGAAGCTGCAGGTGTATATTGATATAAAATAATTAAAGAAAGGGGAGGGCGATTAAAAATAAAAAAGGAAATCTTCTTGTGGATTCTGAAAAAATGACAAGTTACTAAATGAGTACATGACCTCTATTTTCAAAAAAAGAGTACAATAGTAGGGATGAATGGCTGCAAGAAGCAGAGGTAAAGCAATTAGATAGGATAACAATGGATAATCAAATAGTAATTAAAATAAATTGGTGGAACTGAAAGTGCAAATGGCACTGGGCCCAGATGGTACACATTCAAAAATAGTTGAGAGAAGTCAGAGAGCAAATAGTAGAGGGACTAACCACAATCTTTCAAGCCACCTTGCCAGAAGATTAGAGGGTTGCCACTTTAATACTGCTATTCAGAGAAGGAGAAAGTGATAAACCAGGGAACTATAGACAACTCAACCTAACATCAATAGTAGGTAAGTTCTAGAGGCCATAACATGGGAGAAAATAGTCACCTAAAAATACATTAGTTAATTAAAGACAGTATACATGGATTTGTAAAGGGCAAGTCGTATCTGACAAATTTGATAGAGCTCTTTGAGGAAATAATAATCTGTGTTGATAAAGATTGATGTGTATGTGGATTTTCAAAATGCATTTAATAAGGTGCTGCAGAGGAGGTTTACTGATAAAAATTAAGGCCCATGGGGAGGTTAAATTGGATAGCTCCTGAAAATGGGCACAGGGTGATTATCCCGTGCTCATTCTGTATAATGCAGGCAGCAGGCCAACTTTGTGCTGCCTGCTCATTATAATGAATTCTGCATGCAACCAGTGCTCCCCATGCTGGTCATTGGCTGCACACATCAGCAGGGGGCCCAATATTGTTAGTTACTTAAACTATTTATAGCTAGCCTGCACTACTTAAAGTTAGCCTGCACCTCTTGAAGGGAAAATGCACTGTGGTTGGAGCAGGTGCTAGAAGTTGTTCTACAAGTGAATCTGATCTTTGAAAGAGTGAAGAATGGCTGACCATGGGAGAGAGCTGGCACCCAGGTTTCCAGATGCTGCACTGGAGATCTTGGTAAAGGAGGTGAGATGTCCTGTATCCTCAGCGGGGCAGGAGACCCCACAGATACATGATGAAAAGGTAGTAGGAATAGATAGCCAGGGAGGTCAATGCCAGGAGTTTAGCCCCAAGGATCTGGATGCAGTGCCGCAAGAAGATTAATGATCTCATACAGTGGTCAAGGTCAGTGAATGCATCTTCAAATGCCATATCCTACCATCGCACCAGTAGCCTCAGCTACTGCTCAATTCATCACACCCCATCACTCATCTACCAACTACCTCTATCAATCAGGACTCATACCTGACACTCATAAGCTCCACCTCACTCTCACACACTTAGCACTGTTACAAGCCTCACAGCTTCAACACACGGCCAGCCAACTGTGGCAGCAACATCAATTAAACATATTGTATGACACTCAATGACACACTTCCCTCTCTCTTGCAGAAGGTGGTGCACAACCAGAGGCAGCAGGAACTAACTGGAGGGGGAGAGGCACGCCTGCATGTTACAACCCCCATGGAGGAGATGGAGCTGGCCATTATGGGAAGGGCTGTTGCTGAGGTCGTAGCCACCGGTGGGGCTGAATTCATTGAAGGTGACGGTATCCTCATACCTAATCCTCCTTCTCACATCCCACTTTCCCCTCATTCCACAATCCCTTCTGATTTACAAGTTGCAGACTCGAGGGGCCAAATGGCCTACTCCTGCTCCTATTTCTTATGTAAGCATGCACTTCATATATTCTCCTCACCCCTCCCAACAACCACACCCTTGTCCCTTTTTCCTTTTTCCTTTTTAGACACTCAATAACTGCAACCTGCCCATGCAGTGAAGGAAGAGAAAGATGACAGTGATGATTATACCATCATTCAATTTCACACTCACAGCCATCAGCTCAGATACTGACACTCCGCATAATTTAGAGGATAGCATGGAGGCAAGATCTGCACGTGATGAGACACTGGGCACAAGTGTGCTGCAGCCAAGGCAGGGGGCAAGGATAGCACAGGTGCCAACTTGCCGGAGGGCAAGGTCACACATGAGTTCTGCTATAGAAGACTCAGATGAGGACGTTAATGGACCAGGCTATAGGAAAAGCCTGATGGATGCACATATCGAAATGCTTGGTGCTTTGGAAAGCCTGCTAGAAAGCCTGCTGCAATGTCTGTAAGCTTAATGATTGTGGATGTGGACGTATTGTGTACTGCAAGTGCAGGGTTAATAATAAACAGAACCAGGCAGATTTCCGGAGGCTTTCAAGAGAGCTGCCTGCCATGTTGGAAGCTGTGTGTGCTGTGCTCTGTGAATATATCACATTTGGCGGTGAGATGGAATTTTTCGGATGATTTAAAGCTTAAATTTTGTTGGTGAAGGATTCAGCCAGCCGACAGAGACTTTGGAAGTTTCTGTCTTTGGAAAAAGCTACAAAATCCAAGGTAAAATACAGCACACAGTGTGAACAGCTAGAGTTTAAAATGGCAGGTGTAATCGGACATTTGGGGGAATATAGACATGACTGGGAACATTTTAAAGCGTATGTGGATCGGCTAGAAATGTATTTCATTACAAATAACATAATCGAAGTTCCAGACAATGCAGTCCAGAACTGGGCTATGTTGGAATGTAAGAGAGCGATCTTCTTATCGGAGGCAGGTCTGTCATTATATGACACTCTTGTAAATCTGCTTGTGCCTGACAAGCCAAAGGACACAACGCTTAAAGAGATTTTAATGAAGCTAGAGCAGCACTATTACCCTAAACCGTTAGAAATTGCTGAAAGGTATCGTTTCAGGATTCGGAATCAAAAGACTGATTAAAGTATCAGTGATTACATCGTTGCATTAAAAAAGCTAGCGATGCACTGTAATTTTGGAAACTTTCAAAACCGAGCATTACGGGATCGTTTTGTTTATGGAGTGAAAAATTATACGATCAGAAGGAAGTTATTAACAAAGGATGACTTGACTTTTGAGATTGCTTGTCAGACAGTGAGGTCGATGGGCATGGCCGAACAATATTCCCGAGAATTAAATAATAATTACGGTCGTCAGTCAACCGAGGTAAATCACTTGCAGGTTCAAAGTAAAAGACGGTGGGGGCCCAAAGTCTCAGAAACTGGAAATTCTAACAGAGCATCGAAGTTGTGCTATAGGTGCCTGGGACAACACATTGCTCAAAGTTGTCCCTACGTGAAGGCAGAGTATTTCTTCTGCAGAAAGACTGGGCATCTTGCGAAGGCATGCCGACTGAAGGGTAAACCAGCGTTCAAAGCTATGAGTAGAAATCCCAATTGGAAGAACAACAACAGGACGAGGAGATATTAGAGTTACACGTCATCAGGAGCACGAGGTTAACGGACAGTGATTCAGAAAGCATCAAAATCCACATCGATGTTGTGGGATTCAAGATACCAATGGAAATCGACACGGATGCATCCGTGAGTGTAGTACCGGAGTCACTATATCGTGACAAATTGCGTGATTTTCAACTGGAGAAATCCAAGATAGAACTGCAAGGCTACTCGGGAGAGAAAATTCCTGTGGTAGGTTGTATCACTGTACCGGTGAAATATAAAGATCAATTTCAGAACTTGCCTCGAATAGTAGTGAAAGGAGACAAGCCTGCCTTACTAAAAAGAAATTGGTTGAGCTCACTGAAGCTGGATTGGAGTAAGATTTTCTGTATGGAAGCGAGATTTTCATCAACGGATGAGGTTATCAAGAAGTATCCGAAGGTGTTCTGCGAAATGGGCAGTCCGATCCAAGGCTTCAAGGCGAGTGTCAGGGTACAGAAGGACGCTAGATCGGTTTACTACAAGCCACGTTCCATACCATATGCACTCAAGGAGAAAGTTGAGTAAGAACTCAAAAGACTAGAGACTGAGATCATTATTTGTAAGATAGATCGATGTAATTGGGCTACACCCATTGTTGTTGTACCTAAGTCCGACGGTAAGGTAGGATTATGTGGGGATTATAAAGTAACCGTAAACCAGGTTCTAGAGGGTAATGTCCCCAATACATTGCCGAATATAGAAGATTTGTTCACGACACTGACAGGTGGTCAGATCTTCTCAAAACTGGATCTTACGAATGCCGACTTCCAGCTTGAACTAGATGAGGAGTCCAAGTCATGTTTGACTATAAATACTTATCTAGGCCTATATCAATTTAATAGGCTACCGTTTGGAGTGTCTTCTGCCCCTGCCATATTCCAAGGGGTGATGAGCCAGATTTTGCAAGGTATTGAAGGGGTAGTATGTTATTTGGATGACATACTCATTTCAGCACCAAATAGGCAAATTCATAATAACATATTGAATGAAGTCCTCAAACGGCTAGAGAAGCACAGAGTACGAGTGTCTGCTCATAAGTGTGAGTTATTTAAAAACTCAGTAGAGTACTTGGGGTCCAGAGTAGACAACGATGGTTTACATCCAACCATGGAAAAATTGGATGCAATTAGAAATGCACCCATTCCTAGGAATGTCACTGAACTTCGTTCATTCTTGGGTCTTTTGAACTATTATGGGAAGTTCCTACCAAATTTGGCTACAGTATTACATCCACTGAATGAACTCTTGAAAAAACAGGTCCATTGGAAATGGTCAAAAGAATGCGATACAGCATTCAAGGAGTGTAAAAGCAAATTGGTAGAGAGCACCATGTTAGTTCACTATGACATATCTAAGGAGATTAAGCTAGAATGTGATACCTCTCCGTATGGAGTTGGGGCAGTAATCTCTCATGTATTAAGTAGTGGGGAGGAGAGACTAATTGCTTTTGCTTCATGCACTCTCAGTGCCAGTGAGAGTAATTATCTGCAGATTGAAACGGAAGCTTTGGCATTAATTTTTAGGGTCAAGAAGTTTCACAAATACTTGTATGGTCGTAAGTTTACTGTCGTTACGGACCATAAGCCCCTAACAGCAATCCTCCATCCAAAGTCCCCAGCTCCAACATTAGCTGCAGCCCGAATGCAGAGATGGGCTTTGATTTTGTCAGCATATACATATGATATTGAATACAGATGATCAGCTGATCACAGTAATGCTGATGCAACGTGTAGATTGCCTTCCCCATCACAAGTTACACCTGATAGAGAAGAAGTGTTTTATTTTTCATACATTGATGAACTGCCAGTCACAGCTGAAGAGATTGGTAGAGCAACCAAACGTGACCCAGTGATGTCAAAGGTGTATGAGCATATTGCAAATGGATGGCCAAACCAGGTAACAGACAAAGATACACATCCATTCTTTATTCGTAGGAATGAATGATCAGCTTCTGGTTCACTATGTATCCCATCCACACATGGAGAAGATCACTGCGCCTAAGGCTATGCATTCAGGGATGATGTACAAAGGATCATACTACATTGACCTCATAAAACTGCACAATGTCAGCTTCACTGACAAAATGTGTACAGTGCGCTTTCTCTGACCTGCTCATGCTTGCATTGTATGAAACTGGATAAACGGTCTCATGGGTTTTGATTTGCCTTCAGCTGTCTCAGGCTTGCAATAGAAAAAAAGGGCCCTGAAATTCAATGGGGTTCTTCCAGTTTTGCACGTTAACTTCAAAAGGGAATTAGTGGGACCCCTGGTGAAATGATATGAATGATTTAAAATGGTTGTTCATACCATTTCTTTGGTGATGCTGCTGGTCTCCCACTGAAACCACAGCGATAGATTGTGTGAATGCCTGCAGAGTTTCAGGGCCCATATTTTTATCATTACATGATTCAACAACAACTTTTTGGACATGATTCAATCATATTAGTTTCATCATCTGTGCCAATGCAAGCATTTTGTGTGACAGTTCAACAAACAGTCATTATCCATAATGGCTATGATTTTAAAGTATAGTAACCACTTGCCAATGGGCACCATGTTTGTTTGAAGGCTTGGGGTTTTACTTTCAGGTATCATTCCGAATCAACCCTGTAACTGATCTATTATTTGATTAGCAGATGCAAGTGCTTAAGCAAAATCAATATTCAGAAATGAATTTGCATGTTCTAGAATCATAGAATGATACAGCACAGAAGGAGGCCGTTCAGCCTACCATGCCTTTGTATGAGTTATCCAATTAGTTATATTCCCCTGCCCTTTCCCCATAGCCATGCAAATATTTCTCTTTCAAGTATTTATCCAATTCCTTTTGAAAGTTACTATTGAATCTGCTTCCACTGCTCTTTCTGACAGGGCATTCCAAATCATAACAAGCGCTGCGTAAAAACATTCTCCTCACCTCGCCTCTGATTCGTTTGTCAATTACTGTAAGTCTGTGTCCTCTGGTTACCGACCCTTCTGCCACTGGAAATAGTTTCTCCTTATTTACTCTATCAAACCCCTTCATGATTTTGAACACCTCTATCAAATCTCCCCTTAACCTTCTCTGCTGTAATTAGAACAACCCCAGCTTATCTGGTCTCTCCACTTAACTGAAGTTCCACATCGCTGGTATCATTCTAGTAATCTCCTTCACACCCTCTCTAAGGCCTTGACATCCTTCCTAAAGTCTGATGCCCAGGATTGGACACAATGGCCAAAATTTTAATTTGGAGGCAGATAGGGAGCAGGGGCCGGTGGGGGGACGCCTGCAATGCCGTCGGGAAACCCAAGAGAATGGTTTCCCTCAGACCCTGCCAAGTTTAACGAAAGTTCCACTAACCTCAACTGCACCTCCACATTCGCCAGCAGTCCGGCATTCCTTACCTTTCCTCTTTCATTAACCATCACATCGTCCTTCTCTCAACACTTATTGGTATCTCCCTCACTTGACTGCAAATATAAAAATCAACAGCAAGTGCACGTTCAAATCAAAATTTATCAAATCAATACTGCATTCTGCACACAAAATGAAACTAATCACCTTTGTGCATTCCCTTAGTACCTGTCTTTTCTTTCCCTTTCCCTTCCCATTCTCCTTGACATTGTGCACAAGCTTTGCAGTAAGCTCCTCAGTACACTAAGCATTTGGTGCTCTCCGACTGGTTACAGCATGAGAGGAGGAAGGCAACTGAGCTTCCATTGAGGAAACTGCAGGTGGCCTTGGAGCACGAATTCAAGTAGCTCTGGCCGAGAGGGCCAGGCTTCAGACTGCACCATCTCAGTCTGGGCTGCAGCTATCTGGGCCGGCTAGCTAAAGACAAAAGCAAGGACACTGGTGGAGCAGAAATGCTGTCATCCTGAGAGAGGACACCAGGTTCCTCTTTCATGGTGCTAATGCCACTCTCCCAGGCAGCGCCTCAGCAATCCTAATAATCTGTTGGAGAATAGACTGCTGCACTGCTGTGATGCCCTGGAAGCCCCTTTCAACACTGGTATCCAGAGCCACAATAGCAGCAGTCTGAGCTGCCACGGCAACATTTTGTACTGAGATGGAAGCTGTCAAATTGGTCATCAGATGTTCCATTATGGTGGGTTCCACAGCTCCGATGATCAAGATGACGACCCGCTGCATGTTGGAAAGGATGGGCTCCAAGCTTTGCCCAAAGCCCTGTGCCAAGTTGGAGGTGGATCCATCCATTCTCCTTGACACTGTGCACAAGCTTTGCAGTAAGCTCCTCAGTACACTAAGCATTTGGTTGTGTATAACTTTGAGCCTTCTTCTGTATCCTGAGCAATCTAAGTCAGCATCTGAGTCTTCTGCATCAAAGCTAGTGTGAGAGCTTGCCCTCTGGGGAGCTGCCGCCTGTGGCATCCTTTCCCCCTTCCCTGGCTCATGTGCACTTGTGCCCGGTGACTCACCACATGCAGATCTTGCCCTCTATCCTAGCCACTAAAGTCTGCACAGTGTCCGTCTCTGAACTGATGGCTGCGAGGGTAAGATTGGCAGACATCTACCTTCATCGTCACTGTCTTCTTTTTCCTCTACTGTCTGAGGAACTTCCAATACCCTGAAATGAAAAAGGGTCGATGGAGTTAAGGGCTAAGTTATATTATAGGGAGAGAAGAGAGGAAGAAGCATGTGCTTATGCCAGCTGCAGCCTCTGAGTGTGTGGGGTGAGGGAGAGGTGAGAAGAAAGAAGGAGGATTAGGTATGCAGGAATCCTGATCAGCGATCCCTCCAGCATTGCCAGTGACCATTGTTGTGTATAGAAGAACTCCACAAGGCTGAGTACTGTTAAACTTAGTGTGACCTTAGTCTTCTTACAACTCCTAAACAACATGGCAGCCAACCTTTTATACAGGCCGTGCACATGTGTGCAGGTGACCATTAGGACTCCAACAGTCGCGCCCTCTGGTGGCAAGTATTACATAGTTACATACATAACCTCCATAACCTCCACTCTTCCCCTTCCCATGATGGCCAGAACTATCTCCTCCAGCGAAGTTAGAACCTAAACTCACTAGATGCAGTCTGCTGCTTCTAATCACGTGCCAACTTCTCCTGCAAGAACACGAGAAGTGTGTCAGTGAGTATCCTGCAAGACATCTGGGTGATGTGGCTGTCATGGTTGAACAGCTGGTAGAGTAGGTGAGATGTAAGTTGTGGGTGTGAGGCTTGAAATAGTGCTGAGTGCGTGAGGGTGTGGTTAAGCATATTAATTGAAGTGATCAGTACTGATTGATAGAAGTTGCAGGTAAATGGGAGGTGGGGGTGGTGTGAATGTAACAGTTGATGAAGCTAGTGATGCATTTGTTATGAAATGCCATTTGAAGATTGATCTTACCTTGATAACTCGTCAGATCATTAAACTTCTTTCTACACTGCATCCAGCCATGCTCCTCACATTGCCTCCTCATCTGGTGCCTGGAAGGCTTCCTGCTTCCCAGCAATTAGAGGATGTCACTCCTCCTTTCCAACTCCTACACCACCATTGCAGCATTCAAGAAACTTGGTGTACCTTCTCTGCCACCTTATGCCATTTTTCAAGATATAACTGCAGCTTGCCTTCAGATCCCCTTTAAGAGGAGTCGGCTGCCTTTAAATAGCATTGTGCATCCCCCAGATTGGTCATATCCTGCTGCGTGCAGTCAATCAACAACACTGGCGGTACGTAGTGTTCATTAAAACCGGCAGGTAGCACAGATTTAACATTAAATCCATGCTGTCTGCATTACAATGGTCTAATCACATACAGTGACCCCGCATCCATTTTGACACGCTATGGAATTTAACCTATAGTTCCAAAGTCACCTTTTTCCTCCCAAGTATAGTACACTTACTTTATCATGTTTTAAATTATTCACGCACTGTTATGCTAAACCTGTATCGAACCTTGGTTTTTACCACACTTGGAGTATTGCATACATTTCTGGTTGCCATATTATAAAAAGGATATAGAGGCACTGGAGAGGGTGCAGAGAAGATTTACAAGGATGTGAGGGTATACCTATCAGGAAACGATGAACAGGCTGGGTCTATTTTCTCTTGAAAAAAGAAGCCTGAATGGTGACCCAATAGAGGTCTTTAAAATTATGAAAGGTTTTGATAGAGAGTGTATTTCCACTTGTGGGGAAGAACATAACTAGAGGCCATCAATATAAGATAGTCACCAAGAAATCAAACAGGGAATTCAGAAGAAATTACTTTACGCAGAGAGTGGTGAGAATGTGGAACTCGCTACCACAGGGAGTGGTTAAAGCGAATAGTATAGATGTATTTTAGGGGAGGCTAGACAAGCATATGAGGGAGAAGAGAGTAGAGGGTTATGCTGATAGATTTAGATGAGGAACGATGGGAGGAGGCTCGAGTGGAGCATAAACTTCGGCAGGGACTTGTTGGCCGAATGGCCAGTTTGTGTGCCGCATAGCCTATGTAATCTCAAACTGTTATTTTCTGAGAGAAATCTAGGTCATTTGCATTTGAATGAATTAGTATTAACTTCTTCCAGCATCTCCCTCGGGAGCATGTTCCATAGATTGACCACCGCTTACTGAAATAATGGGCTCAATATTTATGGGGAGGTGGGGAGGGAGACTTGGCGGGGAATGGGATGCAGTTTTGCATTTGCGAAACCCGGAAGAATGGATTTCCTGCAGAACCTGATTAACACTTTTTTGTCTCTGTATCCCGACCGCAGCCAATTGGATTGAGAGGCTATCTGGCTATCCGGCAGGTAGGCCTCGGGCACCAAGCCGCAGGTGGGGAGCAGAGAGGGAGCAGGGAGGAGTCAGAAAGGCCGGTTGGTGGGGTGGGGGGGGAGGGTAGTGGAGGAGATCGGAGGCCAGACAGGGGGGAGAGCAGAGGCCAGTGCCAGGGGAGATCAGAGGCCGGGGGCATGGGGCGATTGGAAGGGTCGTGGGGGGAGATCGGAAGGGGAGATCAGATGCGTGAGGGGAGGTTGGAGGCTGCAGTCGGGGAGTGCAGAGGAGGGAGGGATCGGAAAGACTGGTGGGGGAGGCGATGATCAAAAATGCCGGGTCGGGGGGGAGAGATTGGATCACGGGGCGGGCGGTTCCGCTCACGGGGTTGGGGGGGTGGGTGGGCGGAAGCAGGTTAGCTGGTGGGCTAGGGGAAAGCACTCCTACTCCTCTTGGCCCATAAGCAGTGCTGAAGTGACACTGATTTGCTGGATCCAGAAATCCTCGCCTCCCTTCAGCTGCCGGGTTCGTCGAGGCCCAAGAAACCTGGCCGGCCAGAATTAAATTTAAAATGGAGGTAAAATCTGAGGCACGCATCCTCATCTAAATATTTAAATGAGCGACCCAGCTCCTGGGAATGGATTGGTCGCCTGTCCCATGTCCCACCTTCGTTAAAACCAGAAGTGGGTGAGTTCTAAGCGGGTTGGATCCGGGTTTGAGATTTCTAACATTTTTACATCCCACCCATCCATTTTTGGAGGTTAAAATTCCGCCTAACATTATCACGGATTACCGCCCCCACCCCCTACACCCCCCTTGCCCCCCCCATACCCACCCCCTTCCGCCCCATCAAGCATCCTCTGTTTCTACTATTCTGGATGAGATGAAATAGCTTGTCGTGGTCTACATTATCTACTCGCTTTAGAACCCTACAAACAGCAATCATATCACCTCTCAACCTACTCTTTTCCAGTGAGAACATGCCTAATTTATATAATCGCTCCTCATTATCCAATCTCACCATCCCCTCAATCATAGCTATATAAATAGGATGATGTGGCTGCACTTTACAGTGCCTCCTGTTGCTGCCAAAATTTTGCTATTATCATCATGCAACTAATGCCATGGTATATGTCAGATTTTAAAATGTAATCTTTCATAGCTCTGTATGTAAACTGATTGTTACAGATGGATGAATAGCTTTAGTACTTACGGAGCATATAAATTGTAATTTTGATCAGCAGAAGTATTTGTAATAATATTTTGATTAGGCAGATGTGATTACTCCTGGGATTTATAATGTGCATAATGTTCATGAATTCCCTCCGAAAATGTGTTGAACTTAAGATGTCTGAAGTTTATAAATGACACTAAGTTATATGGAAAAACAGAATGCTTTGAGAAAACAGTAGCATTCAAAAATACAGTACAAAAAATAAGAATAGGGTAGATCTTGACTTTGCGTGATAATGTAAAACGGGTGATAGCGAGTCGGCAGCCTGTTTTACATCTCTAGATTTCCAGTTTCATTAAATTCAATCAGAAGAGATGTAAAATGGGTTACCGATTCGCTATCGCCCGTTTTACTTTATCACTCAAAGTTAAGCTCTACTCTTAACTATTTTAGCTTCCTCTCACATTAGCAGTGGGCTCAGATTTCTACACTGCACTGCTTGAGAATAAGCAGGTTCAGAAAAATTACCATTCCAGGTGTTGTAAATGCTTAAGCCTAGATATTTGGCTTGTTTGCACCTCCCGTTAGAGCCCCCAGGGGGCGCTAACAGGGTGCAAACCGGCTTTTCACCTGGGCATGGCGCCGCCAACGACTCCCGCTAAATTCTGCGGGAGTTTAGTTGCGGCGGTAACCCGTAGAGCCCTGCTCCGTTGCGCTGGCGATGACAATGTCATTACCGTGCGCAGCACCCCGTTAGCACCGTCGGACCCTAAATGGGGCAACACCCCTGAAGCTGATGCCAGCGACAGCTTCAGGGGACATGAACTGGCTGGCCGGCCAGGTGCGGGCGCAAGTAAAAGCAGAGATGTGGGCCTTTGAAAAAAAAGTGTTGCCGATTTTGTCCTGCTTTGGTGCTTTGATCGCCGGGTCCGTGTCGTGATCGGTCAGCTCTGCACCGCTGCACCCCGGTGGTCCAGGTACGACCCTTTCATTACTGCAAAGTTTGCAGCTTGGGCCCTTCCCCTTAACTAAGTGAAGAGCCCCTTCAACGCGGCAGCGGTACTTTGCGCTCCACTTCCTTTCGGGGTGATAACCCCCCTTTCTCGCGAGAGGCGAAACTTCTGCGACTGGCATAAGGTTCCGCATCTCGCCCCCAAACGGGACGCAATGGAAGTTCTCTCCTTAAACCTTTTATAGATCACTGGTCAGGCCTCAGCTACAGTATTGTGTTTAAAACTGGGTGCCACACTTTAAGAATGATGTCAAAGCCTTGATGAGAATGCAATGGAGATTTACCAGAATGATGCCAGGGATGAGGGACGGTAGTTATGTGGAAAGATTAGAGAAACTGGGATTGTTTTACTTGGGGCAGAGAAGGTTAAGGGGAAATTTAATAGAGGTGTTCAGAATTATGAGGTGTTTCAAAACTGTTTCCACTGGTGGGTGGGTTTATAACTAGAGGACACAGATTTAAGGTAACTGGCAAAATAACCAAAGGGGAAATAAGGAGAATATTTTTCATTTGAGTTGTTGTGATCTGGAATGCACTGTCTGAAAGTGTCGGGGCAGGAGATTCAGTAGTAACTTTCAAAAGGGAATTGGATAAATGCTTAAAAGGAATGATTTTCAGGGCAATGGAGAAAGAGTAGGGGAGTGGGACTAATAGGATAAGGGAATAAGGGGTTATAGGGTGCGGGCAGGGAAGTGGACCTGAGTCCATGATCGGATCAGCCATGATCATATTAAATGGCGGAGCAGGCGCGAGGGGCCGTATGGCCTACTCCTGCTCCTACTTCTTATGTTCTTATCTTTCTATTTCTCATCTACATGTTTCCCCTTGTCAACATCATCTAAAAACACAGTGTCAGTTTCCACATCTAAGCTGATGACATCCAGCTCTACCTCACTACCACTTCTCTCAATCTCTCCTCGGTCTATAAATTGTCAGACTGCTTGTCCGACATCCAGTTCTGGATGAGCAGAAACTTTCTCCAATTGAATATTGGGAACACCGAAGCCACGTAACATTGCCCGTCTCCGCCCTTGCCTCAGCTTATCTGCTGCTGAAGCCCTCATTCATGCCTTTGTTACCTCTAGACTTGACTATTCCAATGCACTCCTGGCTGGCCTCCCACATTCTACCCTACGTAAACTAGAGGCGATCCAAAACATGTCCTAACTCGCACCAAGTCCCGTTCACCCATCACCCCTGCGCTCGCTGACCTACATTGGTTCCCAGTTAAGCAACTCCTGGATTTCAAAATACTCATCCTTATTTTCAAATCTTTCCATGGCCTCGCCTCTCCCTATCTCTGTAATCTCTTCCAGCCCCACAACCCTCGGGATGTCTGCGCTTCTCTAATTCTGCCCTCTTAAGCATCCCTGATTATAATCACTCAACCATTGGTGACCATGCCTTCTGTTGCCTAGGCCCTAAGCTCTGGAATTCCATGCCTAAACCTCTCTGCCTCTCCACCTCTCTTTCCTACTTCAAGATACTCCTTAAAAGCTTTTGGTCCCCTGCTCCTTATGTGGCTCGGTGTCAGATTTTTTATCTCCTAACACTTCTGAGAAGCGCCTTGGGATATTTCACTACGTTAAAAGCACTATATAAATACAAGTTGTTGTTGCCTCACAGCTGCAAAAACTTTAGCTAAATAAGGTGTGATTAATAAGGCTTCGAAAAGAACAAAGAATGCCCTTTTTGTCAAGATCTGATAGGGAAAGCAGTGTCTTCCACTGAAATGCTGTACATAAATCACTAGTAGCTATCTCTTCTGATAAACATGCTGTTTTTAAACGCAGACACAGTAAAATGAATAGGAAAATAGTGAACAAGTTTTTATTTTTACTTTCATTATTTCATCTAGAAAGTGTCATTTCCGATCTTACAATTTTGTTTTTAAAAAGAATCATAATGTGTCCTCAATTTCAAAATTCTAGCAGCTCAATGTTAATTAAATTGTCAATTATACGATTAGATCAGATAAAAGCAATGTTACAATTAAACTTTTTCTAAAAGACAATTGAATCGTAAAACTATCTACCTAACTAGAAAGCCCACTAAATCCTGAATCTGGCATGATTCCAGTTCAGTGTCTGGAAATTCTGTCTAAAAGGCTTCCTGGCAGGAAGGCATGCTGAATGAATAAATAACCTTACTTGAGTTAACCTATTTCCGAGACATTCTCAACAACTATTGACAAACTTTTTTTGTTGAGATAACTGGTTTTAACAATCAGGAGACTATGGAGGGAATTTTAACCCCAAAAAACGGGTAGGTTGGAGTCGGGGTCAGGTGGGAGGTTAAAGCATTAAAAAACTGAATCCCGACCCCCAATTGCATCCAACGGATACACTTATTGGGGTCAAGTTTCGGCCTGAGTTGCTCCTATTTTTTTGGAGCAACTGGTTTAGAATGGAGTATCTTAGAAATTGCAATTCTCTGCATTTAGTTTGCTTCAGTTCTAGTCAGTTAGAACAGTCTCATTTTGGAACAGATTTTTTTTCAAAAGGGGGCGTGTCCGGCCACTTACGCCTGTTTAAAGTTTAGGCAGTGAAAACTTACTCCAAACTAACTTAGAATGGAGTAAGTGTAGATTTTTGTACGCTCAGAAAAACCTTGCCTACACTTTACAAATCAGGCGTAGGTTACAAATCAGGCGTAGGGAACGAGGGTGGGGGGGCGAAGGGAAGTAATTAAATTCTATAAGCATTCAACAGTCTTACTTATACAAATAAAGAGCCATCCTGACTAAAAAATTGTAAACAAAGCAAAAAATATTGAATATTCCTACCTGTGAGAAGCAGCAGCAGCCTTCGAGCTGCGGTGCTTCAGGCAGGCCTTCCTTCCATGTAGGAGACAGGGGCGGTATCAGTGTCTTGACGGCAGCCGAAGACACAACAAGCAAGCAGCCTTCGAGCTGCGAGGGAAGCTGAGGCCATTTGGCCAGGGACAGGGAGAGGCAGCCAGATAGCCAGTTTGAAACTTAAATTTGCAGAATGGATGCTGCATTGTCAACACCATGGATTATGCAATGGTTCACCAGCAATTCACTGCATAGGAGAGAATTGGTTAGAGCTCACCGCTCCAGGAACGTCATAGCCCGTAGGCTGATGGGCAGGAGACCTTACCCATGTCGGCAATATCGAGCCAGGTGCTCTTACCTGGACATGAGCGAGACTGATTGTGTCAAAAGGCTGCGTTTCTGCAGAGAAGTTATCGCTGAGATCTGTGATATGCTGAGAGCAGATTTGCAGCCCAGAAACAGAACGCCAACTGCCCTGGCTGTTGAAGTGAAGGTAACACTGCACTTGCCTTCTATGCCTCGGGATCGTTTCAGGCTACAACTGGAGATGCGTGCGTCATCTCTCAACGTGCAATACATGCTTGCGTTTACCAGGTCACGGCTGCACTGTATGCGCGGAGGAATGACTTCATCAATTTCCCAATGACCGCACAAGCGATCCATGAGAGGTCCGTGGGCTTCTTCAGGATTGTCGGCTTCCCAAAGTTACAGGGCTGCATTGATTGTACCCACATAGCCTTGCGAGCACCTGTGGAGGATTCCGAGCAGTACAGGAATAGAAAAGGTTTCCACTCCATCAATGTGAAGCTCGTGTGTGACGACAAGCAGCGCATCATGTCAGTCAATGCGAGATACCCTGGCAGCACCCATGATGCATTCATCCTACGCGACAACGTTATATCTGAAATGTTTGAGCAGCAGCCAGAAGGGCAGAGCTGGCTACTGGGAGACAGAGGGTACGGCCTGACCACCTGGCTCATGACGCCCCTACGTGTGACATGGACAGAAGCTGACCGTCAATACAACATGGCGCACATTGCGACGCGCAGTATCATTGAGAGGACCATTGGCATATTGAAACAGCATTTCCAACGCCTGGACCATTCCGGAGGCCACTTGCAATACTCTTCTCAGATTGTCGGTCACTTCACTGTTGTGTGTTGCATGCTCCATAACTTAGCCATCATGAGGCAGCAGGAGCTCGTAGTGGAACCAGAAGACCCACGTGAGGGTCCAGTGCCTGATGATAGTATTACGGAAGAGCAGGATGTGGATGATGACGACAATCAGGCAAGCATGCAAGTGACTGATGCCAGAGCACGAGGTCGGAGGAGGGCCATCCATCGTGCTCCTTTAACGATTGCTCGAGCCCTGTGCCAGCAGCTCATCCGTGAATGCTTCAACTACTGATGCCTGAGGGCTCTGCGACCACTGTTGCGCATGGACATGTTTATTATTTGCAATTGTTCCTACGTTGTGTTGTGTTAATGGAAGATGAATCAGTTTTAATAAAAAAATATTTTATTGAAAAGTTAACTTCACTGCAATAAAATATTTGTTGTATCAAACTTTACTTTTTAATATGACTCTTGAAGATCACTTAAAAACTTAAAGATCACTTATAAACTTATAAAGTTACAAAAGTTAAAAAAACAATTTCAAAGTGAAAAATCTTACACTCTTAAGATCACTTAAACTTCAGGATCACTTTTTAGGTGCAAAATTAAATAAGTTACAAAATGTGAGAGCATTTACACTATAAAATCACTTAAAAACCCTAAGATCACTTATAAGTTGTAAAGTTACAAAACAATTTCAATGTGAAAAACGCTACTACAGCGACATCAAGAACAAGAACAAAAGCAGCAAAGAAAGGCTGCAACCATGTCTCATCCACATCTCAGTGAATGTTCACTTCTTCATGGGGGTGTCATTTGATTGGCTGGGCTGTGTGCCCTTATTGCAGCAGCTACCTCCCTAATGGTCTGTGCCGACACTTGCATGCCCTCCCTGACGGCCTGTGCCGTCGATTGCACTCCCTCAGACATTCCCTCCTTAAGTTCCCGTGTCATTACTGCTATTTCTCCCGTCAGGACAGTCACCGCTTCACCCACTGCACTGACACTACCTGTTATGTAATGATGTGTGTATCGTCCCAATACCTTAAATGTAATGTAAGCACTATGCCACACCACAGAGGGCGCTGTAGTGGGAAATCCTGGTAGTACCTTCAACAAGGACTATATAAAGCTGACCACCACACCTGGGAGGCACTCTGGAGCTGAACAATAAAGGACGAAGGTCACAGCAGTTAGATTTACACCAGACCGTGTGGAGTCAGTGATTTGTGTGCTACATACACCACATTGGCGACAAGGAAGCGGACGAACTCCACGCAACCATGGCTACTCTGGGCTCGCTAAAGGATTTTACCGTGGGCAATGATTGGGAGGCCTTTACAGAAAGGCTCGAGTACTACTTCATGGCAAACGACCTGATGGAGGACACGGACGCAATGAGAGATAAGCGTAAGGCGATATTGCTCTCCAGTTGTGGAGATGAGGTTTACTGTCTTGTCAGAGATTTGCTGGCACCTGGGAGTGCCAGGGACAAGTCATACGAGGAGCTGACTGAACTCATTCGTGACCAGTTGAAACTGAAGGAGAGCATCCTCACGGCCAGATACAAATTTTACCATCACTGCAGACCTGAGGGCCAGGATGTCACCAAATATGCTGCGGACCTCAGGAGACTCGCGGCGTCGTGTGATTTTGGGGCACACCTTGACGAGGCGTTGCGGGACGTTTTTGTTATGGGGATTGGCCACGAGGGCCTCCTTCACAAGCTGCTGGCCACGGAACCCACAGTCACTCTGACAAAGGCCATCGCCATCAGCCGGGCACATATGACCTTGACTTGCAGCACCAAGCAAATAATCCACACAGGATAGCGCCCACCACGGACAAAACTGCAGAACGTGGCTCTGCCCGGGGCAGAGAGCACGGACCTCGGGATCCTGGAACTCAGAGTCCGCTGAGGGGGGCCAATCAAGCAGCACCATGCTGGCGTTGTGGAGGAAGTCATGGGGCTCACCGGTGCAGGTTTGCGGAGTACACGTGCAATACCTGTCACCTGAAAGGCCACTTTCAGCGTATGTGTAAAAGAAATCAGACTCACCATGTGGCTGAGGAGATGGGGGATGATCTACTGTTCAGTGAGGAGCAGGTAGAAGAAGATGAGGTGCTTGGACTGTACATGTGCACCGACGATTCACCCCCAGTGATAAGTGAAGTAAAAATCAACGGAGTCCCAGTGAGTATGGAAGTGGACACGGGCTCGGGTCCGTCGTTGATGAGTCGGAGAACTTTTGATAAACTGTGAATTAACCCAGCTGCACGACCCAAGCTGGTCCCGGTCACGGCGAAGCTGTGTACCTACACCAGGGAACTGATACCTGTTCTTGGCAGAGCGATGGTGCAGGTATCCCACGGGGTCGAGACACATACTTTACCTCTGTGGATCATTGCAGGCGATGGGCCGACGCTCCTCGGCCGGAGGCGGATGGGGATGGTCCGTGGGAGCTGGGAAGACTTCATCACTCCACAGGCTGCTGCTCCCCGGGGTGCTGCCGTGCCCCGGGTCCCCAGAGAGCAGCACTGACCGAGCTGGAGCTGCAGCCTCAATCCCCCCACAAGCAAGCCCCAGGCCCGGACCTCACACACAAATCCCGCAGCCTCAGCCCCCACAGGCAAGCAGCCCTGCACAGAGGGGCCTAGTGGGGGGGGAGTGAGCCGGCGGGGTGCAAGGGGTCCAGGATGGCCGGCGGTTCGGAAGGGCCCTGCCGAGGAGCTGTTAGCGTCGGGCGGCGGCAGCAGCTGGAGGTCGGGAGCTACGGAGGCCGCGGGGGACGCGGCAAGTGCGGCCGCTGGAGAGGCCACGACGGCCGCAGGAGAGGCGGCAAGTCAGGTGGCAGCGGAGGGGAGCGGAGGATGCGACGGCGGAGGGCATCCGGAGCGGCGGAGAAGAAGATGGCAGCGGCATCGTGTCAGAGCAGCAGAGCATCAAAGATGGTGGCGCCCAAGGAGAAGCCTCGTGGAATCCTCCTGCATCAAAGATGGCGCCTTAAAAAGGAAATGCACCCGGGAGTCTTAAAAGGGCCTTACCAAGAGGTGGTCCCCACAAAGGACTTCTGTAAGGCAGAGCGAGTCTAAAATGAGCAATGTTAATGTGAGATAGTGAATTTATAATAAGAATTACTTTTTTAATGCTGAATGGCCACTGTATTTGTGTAAAATAATGGATGAAGTCCGTTACCAGTCAATAACCAGTTAATTTACCAGATAATATGTACCATACTAACGCACTGTCTATGCCCACCTGCCTTCCGTTGGACAAATGTGATGTTATGTAATGATGTGTGTATCGTCCCAGTACCTTAAATGTAATGTAAGCACTATGCCACACCACAGAGGGCACTGTAGTGGGAAACCCTGGTAGTACCTGCAACAAGGACTATATAAGGCTGACCACCACACCTGGGAGGCACTCTGGAGCTGAACAATAAAGGACGAAGGTCACAGCAGTTAGATTTACACCAGACCGTGTGGAGTCAGTGATTTGTGTGCTACATACACCACACTACCGATGAGTGATCGGGTAAGCTCATTGGTCTCCACACCCAATGCCACAACCTGAGCCGCATCTTTTGCACGCTGCATCTCAGGAGAGCGTGTCTCCACTCTCCTCCTCTGCCTGGGTCTATCTCGTGGCACCACTACACTGGGAGGCGCGGGCACGGACGGTGGAACGCTCAATGTTCCAAACGGCACCACTACACAGGGAGGCGCGGGCTGGGACGGTGGGACGCTCTGTGTTCCAGACAGCAGTACTAGAGAGAGAGGCCCGGGCTGGGACAATGAGGCGCTCGGTGTTCCAGATGGCAGTACTAGAGAGCAAGCCATGGGCTGGGATGGTGGGTGAATCGGTGTAAACTGCTCCATTATATCACCAGCACCACTGGGACCCGCAACGGCAGAATCAAAACCATGGAAGGTGGAACCAGAGCCTATGCGAGTGGGAGGCGCAGGCTCAGACGGTGGTGCACTGGCTGTAAACTGCTGGATTACACCAGCAGCACCACTGGGACCCGCAACATCGGAATCAAAACCATGGAAAGTGGAACCAGAGCCTACGCAAGGGGTTGAAACTCTGATGCCCCTTAATGGGGGCTCATAAACATTATTGGAAGCTCTCCCCTGTAGACATTTCAGTCATCGCCGCCATCATTCAATCTGGATCGTCCGCATCTGGTTGTACATGTTTTTGTTCTGTATCTTCAGGATCCTCAGGATTGGCAGCAGCATCATCATCATCATCAACGTCATCATCTTCTGCAAAATACATCGGAACAGTCAAATGTTTAATAGCAAGGGAGGGGGCAGGATGGGTGGCATGAGTACTCTCACACATAGCAGGCCAGGCAGCAGGTTGAAGGGCCACGATGCATTTTCAGGTCTTACCCTCTTCCTCGCGTGCAGGCCCAGCTTGTGCTGTACTGATTGCTTTTTTCCATGTACGACTCATCATAGCAGCTACCCTCTGTTCCAAGGATGTCAGTAGATGCAGATTGGGCACGCCTCCTCCTGTTCAAGTTGCTTCCCTTTTGTTGTGGGCCAATTATTTCTGCAAAGAGTAAAATATAACTTTTTACAGAGTGCGTCTTTCTGCAGGGTGGGACATACAGATAGTCACATTACAATTCCGATTACGTTAAAAGTTGAAAATATTACTTACACTAACTACTTGACCAAGGTCATGCCATTTCTTTTTACACTGGCTTCCAGATCTCATGGTATGCACCACTGTGCAGTAATCTTCTGCAACTTGGTTCCAGCGTTTCTTCATTTCTTTAGGTGGCACTTTTATGCGACCTCTGTTGCTGGTATCCAGCTCCTACCATCTCTGCTCAATGACGTTGACTAATATCTCCACTTCCTCATGCAAGAAATTCTTTGTTCTTGGTGGACGTTGTTCCATTGCTGTATTGAATTGACACTCTTATTTTTAAAAACACACAGTGCTCAATTTGCATGCACCAATGCAGCACCTGTTCTGGAAGTTTAGCAGTGAAAAGCAGCACTCACTGATTTCAGCAGGCGATTTCTTCAACAGTGCTGCTAAAAGCACTCCTTCAGACACAAAAAAATCACCAAAATTCAACCCCAAGCCTTTCCAGAGGTTCACGAGACAAATCAGCACTTTTTAAAAATGGCCGAGTGCCAATGTTTCTGGGCTACTGCGCGTGTGCGTGCGCTCCAACGCACACGTGCAGGGCTGCCGGCATGACGTTGCCTCATTTAACTTAGCCCTTCTCCCCTCCACTTGCAGAATTGGCGCGACTCTGTGGCTCTGCCCCCTGTTGCTGTGTGCGCGTCGCGCCGAGCTCCCAGGGACCAGCAAGGAGCCGGAGAATTAAGAGGTATTTTTCTGTCGCGCTTTTAGGCGCAAAAAACGGGCGTCCAGGTCAGGGCTGCTTCGTTCTAGGCGCGGCCCAAAACTTGACCCCATAGGGTGGAAAATTATGAACCGGGCTTTGCATAATATAAGTAAAAAACATTACTCAATGGTGTTAATCTCCATCTTCCCCACTCCAAGAAGTAATGGTCTTGGCTGTTCCTGAAGGAACTGCTCACAACACATACATACTAAACTTCCTCTATATTTGAAAGTCAGATGTGAGGGTTAGAATCAATTAAATTTCATGAAAATATATCTTAGCCTATCATACTCCGCTAAGGATCCTTAGAAGTACAGATTCACACGAGGCATGTAGTGAAGTCAAGGTCACTCTGGACCTGCACCTTTATTTCACAACTCTGGAATGCTGCACTTGCCTGAGACCTGCCCTTATATACCTGTCTCTTGCAAGTGCACCCCTGATGGTAAGGTATGCTGGTGGTTACAGGTCATATCTTATTACAGTCATGTATAGCATGTTCGGATACAGTTATATATAATAATGTAAGATACATGACACTCTTGTTAAACATTAAATGGTGTTTCTGTTTAATGAGTAGAGGGAAGAAAATTCAAGATAATTAAGAATATCTACATGGAATATTTCCTCTTAGCAAAAGAACCTTGTTCCTTTCATATTGAATATAAATTCTTAGGACTTGGCTCTTTAAGCATTTACACATTAAGAATGTTTGGCAAAGCATGCATGTTCTAGGAGGATCTTGACTTCAAAACCTTCATAACATAAAAAGGACACATTTCCTATTTTACCAGAAACCATAAGTTCTTCAACAGTAAAATGAATGAAATCACTGGTCATACTGAATAACAATGGAAGGATGAGATGAATACTTCCTTCTCCAGATGGATTCCAGTCCCTTGGTTCCATCCCCTTGGAGGATAATCTAGCTAGATGCCTACCCTACCTCTAGAGGCACCAGGCTGAGATGAATTTATATTTATATGTTTGCTTTCAGCAGCAGCTATACAAAATAGAAAGCTCTCTCAATGTCAGTCACTGAAAAATAAACACTTTAGTTGGAATCTTCATCATATGACACGCAACTATTCTACAACCTCCTTATTTTGCAAATCATTCCTGGCAGTGTTAACCCAGCTAGCAGATGTTCTGTCCCCACTTATTCCAGAATTCTTTCTGTTGTAGTTGATGAGTGATGACAAACAAGATTGCTGAGGGGGGAAGGCGAGGGGCTGACTTTTTCATCTCTGTATCTCCATCATCATCATAGACAGTCCCTCGAAATCGAGGAAGTCTTGCTTCCACTCTAAAGGTGAGTTCTCAGGTGACTAAACAGTCCAATACAGGAATTACAGTCTCTGTCGCAGGTGGGACAGACAGTCGTTGGAGGAAAGGGTGGGTGGGGAGTTTGGTTTGCTGCATGCTCCTTCCACTGCCTGCGCTTGTTTTCTGCATGCTCTTGGCGATGTGACTCAAGGTGCTCAGCACCCTCCCGGATGCTCTTCCTCCACTTAGGGTGGTCTTTGGCCAGGAACTCCCAGGTGTTGGTGGGGTTGTTGCACTTTATCAAAGAGGCTTTGAGAGTGTCTTTGAAATGTTTCCTCTGCTCAGTAAAGCCCCAGCCCTGCACGAAGTAGAAAAGGCTATCCGTCAGCTCAAGAACAACAAGGCATCAGGAGCAGATGGAATCCCCGCTGAGGCACTAAAGTATGACGGAGAGGCACTATTGGCACAAATGCATGACCTCATCTCTCTCATCTGGATGGAGGAAAGCATGCCTGGAGGTCTCTCTGTATCTAAGGATACATTCAGACTACACAGGCTTAGCATCAGTGCACTCATCCTCCTCCAGAGAGTCTCACTCAGCTTTATTCAGTTGGGCCCTGATGCCAGATATAGGTTGCAGTTATACTGTCATTGCAGAGGCAGTGTGAAGCCAAACCACTTCTCACCCAACACGGTATTTGGGGTGTGACTACACATTAAAAGTGAAATATCAACAGTGCTGCTCTAAACAGTACCAACTGACTGTAACGCTAGCACTATTAACCTGAGGAACCAACATACAGATGAGTGAACTGAATCACTTCTCTCAAAAGGTAATGCTTAATGAAAAGCTGGGGAATACAGATTTTGAATTATCATTACTTTTTCTTGAGCTGTACAGCTGGGCTATCCTGGATAATTTTAATAATTTTGTGATGCTTACTTAAATCTTATGAACTAAATTATTTTGCAGATGTTAGAAACAATCCAATAATCATTTGCCAGGATTTGGGTTAAAAGGATTTATTCCAATTAATTCAGGGTTCTTAATGCAATAACGAATGGGAGCCTTCAAATATTTATAATGATCAGAGAATTGTGATAGATGTGTAGGTCTTAAAAAAAGTGAAATTGAAGATTTTGAGTGTGTGGTAACTTCACATTTCTCCACATTGTATTCCATCTGCCATGTTCTTGCCCACTCACTTAACCTCTCTATATCTCCTTGCAGCCTCTTTGCGTCCTTCACACAGCTCACTTTCCCACTCATGCTCTCCCATGCTCTCATGTCTTCCTACCATTCCCTCACTCCTTTCACTATAGTTTTCAAGATATTAAGAGGAACAAGATAGAGAGAAACTATTTCCGCTGGTTGGGGAGTCTAGGACTTGGAGCATAGTCTAAAAATTAGAGCCAACCCTTTCAGGAGTTAAATTAGGAACCACTTCTACACTCAAAGAGTGCTAGAAGTTTGGAACTCTCTTCCGCAAACGGCAATTGATGCTAGATCAATTGTTAATTTTAAATCAGATTGATAGATTTTTGTTAACCAAAGGTATTAAGGGATATGGGGCAAAGGCGGGTATATGGAGTTAAATCACAGATCAGCTATGTTCTCCTTGAATGGCGGAACAGGCTCGAGGGCCTAAGTGGCCTACTCCCTGCTCCTATTTTCCTTCGTTGCTACCCTGCCGCTTCCTATTTGAATGAACCATTCAAAATCTATATCCTCCCATCCCACTTGCTCAAGGTTTATATTAATATCAACCTTGTCCCTCCATCTCCTCGGCCCACTCCCACTTTCACTCCCCAAGGACAGGTGATAGGAGGCCAGAGCCCTCTATCCCTCAAAATATTTCCCTCCTTCCCTCACTTCCTATCTGCTTCCTGCAAAATTGAATGTGTTGTTTTAAACCAAATTATAATAAATAAGTGACTGCACAGGTGGGCACAGCAAAATATAGAAATGCAATTGTCATAGGGGATTCGATATTCAGGGGGATAGACAGACATCTCTGAAACCACCGACGTGAGTCTCGCATAGTGTATTGCCCTTCTGGTTTCGTGGTAGAGGACATCACAGAATGGGTGCAGCACAACCACCCTTGTATCGAGGATGACTTGCTTCCATGCCAAAAAGGGATGAGTTCACAGGTGTTTCAATGAAGGACCTGATATTCCAGGTCCCAAATTGCATGTTGAAGGGTGGAAAATGCCTGTGCGTGGATTTTTTTCATGTGCGATGGCCGTTGCACACCAGCCACCACACGGGCTTGACAGAGCTAGGGCTTGTTCCGGTGGCAAGGATTAACCAGGACGACTGGAGACCAGCTCTGCTGAGAATGGGTGCAAAACATTCTGCACTCCCCGTGAATGGGAACAGCTGGAAATGTCCATGTTGGAGCAAATGACATAGGAAAGAAAAGAGGTGAGGTCCTACATGCAGAGTTTCAGGAGCTAGGGAGGAAACTAAAGAGCAGAATCTCAAAGGTGGCAATCTTTAGATTCCTCCCAGTGCCCATGCTGGTGAATATAGGAATAGCAAGATAAAGCAGTTTCATGTATGGCTAGAGAAATGGTGCAGCAGAGTGGGCTTCGGATGTCTGGGCAGTGGGACCAGTGCTGGGCCAGAAAGGACTTGTACAAGGTGGATGGGCTGCACCTGAAAAGGGATGGGACAATGTCCTTGCAGGTTAACTATTGATGTGGGGCAGGATTTAAGCTAATTTGGCAGGGAGAGGAGAACCAATAGGAAGCATTCGAGGCAGAAGCAAGATGCATAGAGGATTGGGAGAGACAACCAGCATTAGGAAGTATATTAAGGCCTCGGAGAGGGTGCAGAAGAGATGTCCCAGAATGGTGGCGGGGATGAGGGACTTTGGTTACTTGAAGAGACTAGAGAAGCTGGAATTGTTTTCCTTGGACCAGAGATGGTCAAGTAGAGATTTAATAGAGGTGTTCAAAATTATGAGGGGATTGATACAGTACATAGCAAGAAACCGTTTTCACTGGCAGGAGGATCAGATGGAAACAAAGTTAATTTAACTGGCAAAAAATCTAGGGGTGAAATTAGGAGAATTTGTTACGCAACTAGTTGCTACAATCTGGAATGCACTGCCTGAAAGGGTGGGGGAAGCAGATTAATAGTAATTGTCAAAAAGAATTGGATTTATACTTGAAAAGGAGAAATTTGCAGGGGAGGGGTATGGGGAAAGAGTAGGGGAGTGGGACTAGTTGCATAGCTCTTTCAAAGAGCTGTCATGATGGACTAATGGTTTCCTTCTGTGCTGTATGATTCTATGAAGAAGAAATGCCCGTCTGCCTTACTCTTCCACAACCCCCCCTCTCTCTCTTTATATACCCTGTTTCATTGGTATAAAAAATGTAAATGTTTCACAGGTATTGGCTTCGACCTTTTCTAAATGTCACCAAAACACAGTGAGATAATTAGTTGGCTTCAGCATTCAACTCCTGCTTTGTTTTGAAAATTGAACGAACATAAATGAAAAAAACCATGCTCACTTTCAACTTCATGCACTTTCCAAAGTTTATAGAACACAGGGCAAAAGCTACAACAGGCGTGTAATTAGTACAGTGTCATTTGTGTACATACACAAGTCTTTGAAGGTGTTAGGACACATTGATAAGGCTGTTAAAAAAGCATATGGGACTGTGTGCTTTATCAATAGAGGCTTCGAGTACATAAGAAAATAAGTTATGCTAAACCTTTTTTAATCACTAGTTAAGCCTTAGTTGGAGGATTGTGTCCATTTCTGGGCACCACATTTTAGGAAGGATGTCAAGGCCTAGGAGAGGGTGCAGAGGAGATTTACTAGAATGATACCAGGGATACAGGACTTCAATTATGCACACTGTTGTCTTTAGAGCAGAGAAGATTAAGGGGAGATTTAATAGAGGTTTTCAAAATGTTGAAGGGTTTTGCTAGAGTAGATAGGGAGAAACTGTTTCCACTGGCAGGAAAGAGGACGCAGATCTAAAATAATTGGCAAATCAAACAGGAGGAGATGAGGAGAATTTTTTAATGCAGCAAGATGTTACAATCTAGAATGCACTGCTTGAAAGGATGGTGGAAGCAGATTCAATAATAACTTTCAAAAGTGAATTGGATATTTACTTGAAAAGGAAAACTATGCAGGGCTATGGGGAAAGAGCAGGGGAGTGAGACTAAATGGATAGCTGTTTCAAGGAGCCGACACAGGCATGATGGGCCAAAGGGTCTCTTTCTGTGCTGTATGATTCTATGATTCTGTCTTGTGCTTAGTTTCTCAATGTCTGCAGCAAAATCTGCAAGAATTAAGGCATCCACCTTAGAGAATGAAAATGTTGATATATTGTTGCAGGAAGTAGCTCACAGGAGGGAAGTCCTTTTTTTTAGATCTAAAGGTGCCCAAGGCAACACTCACAAGCTCCAACTCAGAAACAGTGCCCCTGGGGATCTACATCGAGAGTTTACTGGGTGATGCACGAAGCACAGGTAAGCAGAAGCATGCAGAAGTTGCAGTGATCTGTGAGGCACCTTGCCAGAGGGGAAAGTCAACTTCAGGGATCCTGATTTCTGAGGTCCAGCCTTTAAGAGAAACATTCCTGTTGATCATAAAAGATTTTTGAATCTTTGAGAGAAATGTCTTTTAGCTCCTGACACATGATGGATAGAGTGGAGAAATCCATCTCCCATGTGTGTGAGGGGCACTATTAGGGGGATTCCCAATTATGCAGTCCACCCTGGAGCGAGAAGTAGCTCCAACCTGAACATTCATCCCTCCTGCATGCTTAGAATGAACCATATAGGCCTAGGGCAACAAAGTACCCCCTCCATCTACAGGTTATCAAATCAGCTTGGCCAAATGGAGATAGCTATGGAAACTCGCACCAAGTCCTGCTCAGCCATTACCCCTGTGCTCACTGAACTACATTGGCTCCTGGTCTGGCAACACCTCGATTTTCAAATCCTTCCATGGCCTCGCCCCTCCCGAGCCCTGTAACCTCCTCCAACAGTACAACCTTCTGAGATCTCTGCGCTTCTCCAATACTGGCCTCTTGAACATCCCCGATTTCCCCAGCTCCATCATTGGCAGCCATGCCTTTAGCTGCCTATATCCTTAGCTCTGTAATTCCCTCCCTAAACCTCTCCACCTCTCTACCTCCCTCTCCTCCTTTAAGACGCTCCTTAAAACCTAACTGTTTGACCAATCACCTGTCCTAATATCTCCTAATAGCTCGGTGCCAAATTTTGGTTGGTAAAGCTCCTGTGAAGAGCTGTGGGATGTTTTACTACGTTAAAAGCGCTATATAAGTGCAAGTTTTTGATGTTGCAACCTGTGCAACCGGTGGCTTCACTGCAACCAGTAAGCAGTTAGCTCCGAGCTGAAGATCAGTGGAAGTGCCAGGCCCTGATGTAGGCATCTCAAGAGTCATGGCTGCCAGAGATTGAGTGACTTTTTTGGAAATGCAGGTGCCAGCCACACAACAATGCAAACAGGGCCTGCAGTGAAAATGTGCCCCAGAATAGTTAGATGACCACATCATTCACAAACTAGTAAGGAGGAAACCCCGTGGTGCCAAGAAATAGATTCAGAGATAAGTGCAAAAAAAAACACTATAAATTATTTTTCTCACAGCAGTTGAGTATGGAGGAAGACATTCAAAACATTCTCAGGTGGATTTGGTGAGGAGGCAGCAGAAAAGATGCGAGGTGTTTCAAAGAGATCAGGTTTTTTTTAATTCATTCACGGCTGCTTTCAGGGAAAACCAATTTGGTAAAGTGGACGTCAAACCGGGATCAAGCCTCTTCTATGCATACCCCTACTGTAACCGTCACAGTATGAATTCAGATAATTATGATACGTGGCTCCAAACAGGAAGTAGAAATCTTTAGCAGCAAAATCAGCAACAAATTGCCTCTAATCACTGGACAATTCCCATGCACTTTCCCCAGGATGATGCTACAGGAATGCTGCCTTGAGAAAGCCTTCACTTTATGAATGAGCCTAGCTCAAGGACTGCGTGCACCAGAAATGCAGGAAAATGTGTCACGGGCAGGAGTGACAATGGATAACCTCTATTTATGTGATATTTAAATGGCTGCACTTATGACAAGCATTCCTTACCATGTGTGAAGTGGAGTCAGGTAGTAAAATTAATTGCTGTTCCAGCGTTTTGGGTCTGCACTCAAATTACCTGCATTTGGCACTCCTGAAATAGGCTTGCTTCAGCTCAAGGCCCTCCGAAATTGCCCCTGTTATCTTTCAAACGAGAGAAATCAATGGTTAAATTTGACCAAATGTAGGGAGAAGAGTAAGGGGTAAAACAAACATAATGGAACCTGAGTTCTGAGGAAGAGTTTCCACCCAAAATGTTAACTTAAATTTTCTCTTTACAGATGCTGACTGGCCTAGAGTGTATTCACCAGAGTTTTGTTTTTTATAACTGAACTGCAGGTATCACTCATCCCAACAAACACACACTTATAGACAACTGTGTAACATGTCAGATTATTGTTCTACTTTGTCCCAATTACATGTTATACACACCAAGGCTGCGATTTTACTAACCTCGACAGGTCCGTGGTGGGCAACGTCAGTGGCAGGTCCTGACCCCGTTGCTGGCTCCAATCCGCTCTGTAAAATGACGTTCCATTGATTGGCCTTGTTTAGCCTGCCCAGCGAGTTTCCCGGCCAATTAGTGCAAGCGGGTCTGGTGACGTCATTCGATGACGCAACATCAGCCGGTTTCCTAAAAGGCACCATGTCCAAATTTATTTTGACATCTGTGCTATCGGTGTTCTACAGCATTGAGGTGCTGCAAACACCGACAATCACTGCACAGAGGTGCAGGGCTGCACCCGGACTCTCCAATGGCCCTCTGCATATGCTTATGGAGGGAGTCACAGCAAGCAGAGAGGTCCTCTTCCCTTCCCATGGGTGGAAGAGACCTCCCCAGGATATCAAAGCAGCCTATTTGCACATTGCACAGGAGGGCACAAGCAGTGATGTAGTCAGGAAGACCTGGGTGCAGTGCTGAAAACCTTTCAATGATCTCAATAGATCACAAAACATTAGTACAAAGCCATACACAACCTCATCCCGCTGTGCCTCTCATCACATCCCCATCATTCTGCATTCCCTACCCTACTCCTGCACATCCTTATTCACACCAACTTACCTTGCACCTCCACCCATCCCTCTCTCTGTATCTACATTATTACATCCCCATCTCACTAGCCATCCCTCACACTCAACCTCATCCTCGTGCAATCAAGCAACTAACAAGACACAAGGGTAGGCACTTGGGTGTTTTATGCAATATTCATATAACGTTTCTGTTAATGTGCTAACTAACATTGTGGGGTCGAAATTTGGTTGTGGACGCCGCCTGTTACTGCACGCGGGAGGTGGCAAACAGGCAGCAAAGGCCTACCTTCGACAGTAAGCGGCGTCAACACCTCGACCTAAATTGAGTTGACTCTTTGGCAGGAGAGCCAAGAGGCAACATTGCAATGGCTAACGCTACCCGCGTGGTGATGTCATCCAGCGTACAACGCCTCTTTGACGCCTCTGTCGCAATATTTACTTTGCACGGCTGCCGTACAAACAGGGGGCCGCACAGCCAGGAAAAAGTGATCGTAACAGAGCCAATCTCCTGAGGAATCACCAAAAAATGTTTTCATTCATTTTAAGAGTGGGGAAGTATGTGTGTGGATCGGAGAAGTTTTAGTTCTTTCTTTTTCTTCCTTTTTTTTCTAGCATGGCCGCAGCCTCCCATCAGGAAATTCAGTCGGCCTCCTGAGCTCCCACCCAAGGATGAGTGTGCATCGCCACTTTTAAGCGTTGCTCTCTCATCTTTTCTGAATTTAGGACTTTGAGGCTGCGCCTAACAGCCAATGCTAAAATCAGCACTCAGGCGGTGACGCTGTCTCAAAAACGGCCATAACGAATTTCGACCCCTGAAACCTTTATTTTGAAAACTTTGGTTTTTTGGATAGACTTGTGTGTATTGCAGTGAATGGTGAGGCATAATGGTACACCCTGCAGTGCTGGTGAATGTGAAGGGAATGGCTTGGGTATTGTAGGGATGCTTTATGGTGTTGGTGTGAGCTGGTGTCAACTTGGTGCATCATGTAGCAGCCAGGGTGTAGAGCTTCAAGTGAAGCAAATCTAGCCATGGTAAGGCCATCCTGGCCTCCCAGGCAGCAATGTGATCGGGTGCTAATGGCCTCTGACCTGTGCAATATCAGTTGATTGCGGAGAAGGTTGGTGTTGTTGTTGGTGCTGCTGGTGTGCCTGGTGCTGCTGATGTTGAGGATGATCGTGGTGGGATTCGGAAGACCAAGGTGAGAGAGCATAAAAGGCACCCATGCAGATGAAATAGATGGCAGGTGAATTAGAGATGACAGAAGTGATCTGTCAATGGTGAGAGAGGTAATGAGGTTAGACTGGATGGAGACTTGTGTGAAGACTTGCAGCATGGAGAATCTGTTGTGGAATTGCAGTGAGGAAGAGTTTGTAGCTGAGGGAAGATATCTGTAAGGTGGGAGCTTTTACTTTGCATTTGAAGCTGTCAACTCAACAGCTGATTCAATGGCCACTGAACTCCTACCTCAGCTTATCAGACACGATACATGAGCAGCGAGGACCCTGTAGGCGAGCACGCAAAATCATAAGTTGAGCTCAAATGTATTTCTAATCTCTAAACAAGGTCCTAATTATCTGAAATGGTTCTCCCGCTACTTTCTGTCGGGTCTGCTCAGCGTTGACAGACCCGACATCGGATCAGGAATGTGGCAGAGGGTTCACAGCTGGGTCCCGACTCACTGAGGGAAAAAGAACAATTTCCCACCCACCCCAATCAACTCCACTAACTCCCTGGAAAATCTTGGCCCAAATTTTTAACCAGTTACATGTGAACAAGAAAGCAATACGAGAATCAATGTAAAAGCTTCCTTAATCTTATTAGTGTGAATCCAGAACTAATTAAATATGATGTTGTGATCACGGTGAGATTTGTGATTCTGGAGCTTTCTGTTACTCTTACTGAACTGTGTTTGCTCTCTCTGCTAGCTGAGTACTGAGATGTGAACAATTTTCACGTTTTTATATTTCTCTTTATCTGGAAATGCTTCCTAAAGTACCTTCAGATGATAGGAACATAAGAAGTAGGAACAGGAGTAGGCCATACAGCCCCTCAAGCCTGCTCCGCCATTCAGTAAGATCATGGCTGATCTGATCACGGACTCAGCTCCACTTTCCTGCCCATTCCCCATAATCCCTTATCCCCTTATCGTTTAAGAAACTGTCTATTTCTGTCTTAAATTTATTCAATATCCCAGTTTCCACAGCTCTCTGAGGCAGTGAATTCCACAGATTTACAATCCTCTGAGAGAAGAAATTTCTCCTCATCTCTGTTTTAAATGGGCGGCTCCTTATTCTAAGATCATACCCTCTAGTTCTAGTCTCCCCCATCAGTGGAAACATTCTCTCTGCATCCACCTTGTCAAGCCCCCTCATAATCTTATACGTTTCGAGAAGATCACCTCTCATTCTTCTGAATTCCAAAGAGTAGAGGTCCAACCTACTCAACCTTTCCTCATAAATCAATCCCCCCATCTCCGGAATCAACCCCGTGAACCTTCTCTGAACTGTCTCCAAAGCAAGTATATCCTTTCGTAAATATGGAAATCAAAACTACACGCAGGACTCTAGGTGTGGCCTCACCAATACCTATAGCTGTGGCAAGACTTCCCTGCTTTTATACTCCATCCCCTTTGCAATAAAGGCCAAGATTCCATTGGCCTTCCCAATCACTTGCTGTACCTGCATACTATCCTTTTGTGTTTCATGCACAAGTAACCCCAGGTCCCGCTGTACTGCAGCACTTTGCAATTTTTCTCCGTTTAAATAATAACTTGCTCTTTGATTTTTTTCTGCCTGACCTCACACTTTCCAACATTATACTCCATCTGTCAAATTTTTGCCCACTCACTTAGCCTGTCTATGTCCTTTTGCAGATTTTTTGTGTCCTCCTCACACATTGCTTTTCCTCCCATCTTTGTATCGTCAACAAACTTGGCTACGTTACACTCAGTCCCTTCTTCCAAGTTGTTAATATAGATTGTAAATAGTTGGGGTCCCAGCACTGATCCCTGCGGCACCCCACTAGTTACTGGTTGCCAACCAGAAAATGAACCATTTATCCCGACTTTCTGCTTTCTGTTAGTTAGCCAAACCTCTATCCATGCTAATATATTACCCCCCCAATCCCATGAACTTTTATCTTGTGCTGGTTACAGTAAATAAATTGCTATGCTGTGAGACAAGGGGCCCAAAATTGGTGAAGGCCAAGGCCTGCCCAAGTGCCGGCCAAAGGACCGCCAATGGCCGCCGAGAGACCGGACGGTACTTTGCCAGGAAGATTCCTCTAAAAGTGGTGGCAGTACTTCCCAGTTGGCAAATAACGGCTTACGCCGTCAATTTGAGCAGCAGCAGGCGGGAGCTCTCAATCTCGGCGGCAAATGCGATTGCTGCCCAAGTGCCACCAAGGATGGAATCGGGCCCAGGGAGAGGGGGGGAGGGGGGGGAAGACCTGAAAATGGAAATCATCACTGGAAAAAAAAATATCGGAAGTCCGTCAGGGGAGCCCATACAGGTAAGACGCTGTTAAAAAAAAATAATTAAAAGATGTTCACTAACCTTTTATTGCAGGTCTTCTTACTTACCATCGGGGTTAGACCTGCCTCCACACAACGGTCCCTTCCCCCTGCTGCAACCAATTCCTGCCGACTCCCACCCACACCAAACTGGCAGCTCGGCGGGCGGTTCCCGATGGTATTCCCCACCCCTCGCCGGCTGCATCCCGAGTGGAAGCTGGCACAGAGGGGAGATTGGCGGCAAAACTTGCCGGCAGTCGGCGGCAGTGGGCGGTAAGGCCACCAATTTCGGGGCCAAGTAGTCTCAGATGGGTCGGATCTAATGGTTTTTAAGATGTTATTTTGAAGTGAATATATGGATTGGTGGAAACAAAATGTGATGTTCTTGGATGTTGTGCCATTCTGTGTCTTTTTGTAGTAATTTTGCCAGCATGTTTTACATGCTCCACATGAAACGTTTCTTCAGAAAAATGATGGTTATTGATTTTTCTACAGTGTATTTCATTTATGTTTTTAAGCCATTTTACTGAAGGATCTTTGCACTGGTTATGCAGCTTCAGTATTATATATTGGGGCTGAAATTGCGGTCGGAGGCTTCCCGCGGGCAATTGCCTCCGACCTGAAACATTTCTACGAAAGTACCTGGTGGTTCGGGAGGAGCATGGGATTCCGTTGTGGAGGCCTTCTCTTCCCGTGCTGCGCAGCGCACTCCCATCCTCCAGGTGCCCACGCAGAAGGTGCAGTCACGTGTGACTGCTCAGTCAATCAGGTACAGTATTCCACAGCTTTCTCATTAATAGCATTGAGAAGTCCGTATCTACGAGTTCTCATTGCTATTAATGAAAAAAAAACAAACACACTAAACACATATAATAAAAAATAAAAAACACACCTCACATAATTAAAATTAAAATTAATAAATATCTTAGAGAGAAAACATTTCTGAGTTTTTAAAAACTTTTTTTAATTATGGTTAAAAATAAATGTAACATAGTGGACAGGGTTTTAAAAAATAATATGTGTTTTTTAAATTTAATTTTATATATTTTTGTATGGCTTTAAACTCTTATGCCTGTAAAAAATAGGCTATGCGCCTGCTTTTATCAGGCGCAAGAATTTTGAGGACATTTTACTGGGCAAGATATGGGTAAATACCACAATCTTGCCCATGCAAATGTTCTCGCTCCCGATATGCGTTGGATCGGTCAAGCTCCAGCTTGACAGATCGGAAAAGCTGGTTTTCAGCTCATGCACAATGTGTGCTGAAAACTGGCTTTTGCGATGCCTTCCCGGGTCCATAGACACTCAGTTCAGATCCGGAGAGGCCGGGATTTCCAACCCAATAGCAATTTGTATCTTCAAGAAACACAAGCCAGGGCCACAATGTCAAATAGATTGATAAAGAACCATTAGTGGTCTGTACATGAAAGGCATTATCTCCCTTTTCTTAGGGACTAATTTAAAATATTTCTACTATTTTAAAATACTGCGATGATATTTTTAGAGTCTGGAGCTCATTGTGATGTCTAGTTCCTATCCTGGCTTGTTCCTTTAAGTCCACTGCTCAATTGCACATTTAGAAAGGGGTTTGCCTATGTAAATGTATGTGCAATCTGGCATCTGGATTCTCAGATATCTCTCACTGCTTTCTGAAAATTTTCCTCGTGCACCATGTTTTTCTCAGTAACTGAAATTTCTAATACCTAAAATAAGGACATAAAGAAAATAAAAGATAGAAAATTGACAATGACTTCATTTAATTTATCCATTGACATTTTTCTTTTTTGACTTTTTATGCTTTCATATTTTTTTTGCATGAAGGCCTTAGCCTCTCCCAAAAGCCAGGGCTTGGAGTTGATTTTTTGGCCAGAGCTGTGATGTTGTGAGCTACATAGGATTTCATAGAATATACAGCTCAGAAACAGGCCATTCGCCCAACCGTCCATGTTGCTATCCACTCGAGCCTCCTCCTGTCCTTCCTCATTTAACTCTATCACCTTCTTCAGTACCTCTATCAGCATAACCCTTTATTCCCTTCTCCCTCATATGCTGATTTAGTCTCCAATGGATCTGTACTATTCGCATCAAACACTCCCTGTGGTAGCGAGTTCCACATTCTCACCGCTCTCTGGGTAAATAATTTTCTTCTGAATTTCCTATTTGATTCCTTGGTGATAATCTTATATTGAAAGTCTTTTCTTTTCAAGAGAAAAATACCTATCCTTTCCTGATAGGTATAACATCACATTTCTGGTATCATCCTTATAAATCTTTTTTTGCACCTTCTTCAGTACCTCTAAATCCTTTTTATAATCTTCTTCTTCATAGGCAGTCCCCCGAAGTCGAGGATGACTTGCTTGCACACTAAAATGATGAGACCAATACGGGATCTACAGTTTTTGCCACGGTGGGGCAGACAGTGGTTGGAGGAACGGGTGAGTGGGGTGCTTGGTTTGTCGTGCGCTCCTTCTGCCGTTTGTACTTGGCTTCCACATGCAACCGGCGAAGAGACGCGAAGTGTTCGCCGCCTTCTCGGTTGCTCCTCCGCCACTTTGAAGCATGGAGGAGAAGTGGCCAGGGATCCCCGAGAGTTGGTGGGGATGTTGCATTTTATCAAGGAGGCTTTGAGGGTGTCCTTGAAGCATTTTGATCTGTCCTCCTGGGGTTTGCTTGCCATGACGTAGCTCGGAGTAGAGTGCTTGTTTCAGGAGTCTATCATCGGGCATGCGAACAATGTGGCCCGCTCACCGGAGCTGATCGAGCATGGTCAATGCCTCGATGCTGGGGATGTTGGCCTGAGAGAGAACGCTGACGTTGATGCGCCTATCCTGCCAATGAATTTGCAGGATTTTGCGGAGGCAGCATTGCTGGTACTTCTCCAGTGATTTGAGGTGCCTACTGTACATTATCAATGTCTATGAAACATATAGGAGGGCGGGTATCACTGCTATAGACCATGAGCTTGGTGCCGGGTTTGATATCCTGGTCTTCAAAAACTCTTTTCCTCAGGCGGCTGAAGGCTGCACTGGCAAACTGAAGGCGGTGTTGGACTTCATCATCGATGTCTGACCTTGCTAATTGTAGGCTCCCAAGGTATGGGAAGTGTCCAAGATCTCATCATGAATCTTGATAACCAGGGAACAGTACTGTGTGACGGGGACAGGTTGATAGAGGACCGTTGTCTTTCTGATGTTTAATGTGAGGCCCAGACTCTCGTACGCTTCAGTGAAGGTGTCAACGATGGTTTGGAGTTCGGACTCCAAATGTGCACAAACACAAGCGTCATCTGCATATTGTAATTCAATGACAGAGGTTGGAGCAACCTTGTATCTGGACTGGAGGCATCGGCGGTTGACCAATTTCCCGCTTGTCCTGTAGATTAACTCTACTCCAGCGGGGAGCTTGTAAAGGATGAGATGAAGCATTGCAGCGAGAAAGATTGAGAAGAGCGTTCCTGCAATGACACAACCTTGCTGGACCCCGGTCTGCACTTGTATTGGGTCTGTAGTGAATCTATTGTTATGAATCATGGCTTGCAGGTCATTGTGAAGCGGGCAGAGGATGATGATAGACTTTTGAGGGCAGCTGAATTTGATGAGGACACTCAATAATCCCTCGTGGCTGACAGATTCGAAGGCCTTTGTGAGGTCAAAGAAAGTCATGTACAGAGGTTGATGCTGCTCCCTACATTTTTCCTGGAATTGTCACAAGGTGAAGATCATGTCCATTGTGCCCCTTAGAGGGCAGAATCTGCACTGCGACTCTGGATGGAGCTCTTCAGTCTCTAGGAGCAGAAGATTGAGGCGGATTCTTGCGATGATTTTCCCTGTGGCAGACAGCAGGGAAACTGTTCTGTGATGAGTGAGAACGAATTTTGCGTGCAGTCTAGACGATTTTCATCTGTAACAAATAAAGTGCTCCACTTCTTTTCTGGGGCAGTAGCAGGGCAAATGCGTCAGGAGCGGTGCGCACTGGACCGACTAGCGCTGCCGCATAGGAGGGCCTTTCCCTGATTAAAGGGAAGGGCCCAACCTGCATTCTCTTCAGCAAAAAAAGGGTTCTACCTGGACCACCGGGCTGACTGATCGCAGCACGGACACCGCGTTCGAAGCGCCAATGGGGCGTAGAAAGAAATTGGAGGTTTTTTTTAACCGCAGCACAGCGCCCCTTTAAATTTTGCCCCGCTAGGTCGCTGTCATCGCCCGGTGCAGCTTCAGGGGGCGATACCTAATTTAGGTTCTGGGGCACTAACGGGGCACTGAGCACGGTGATGACACCATCATCGCCGCCACAGCGGAGCGGGGTGCTCCGGGTTACCGCCGCTGCTAAACTACCGACTAATTTGGCGGGAGTCAATAGAGGCGCTGGGCCTGGTCGCAAACTCGGTGCAAATAACCCGAATTTCTAGGCCGTTGGATTAAAAATTTGCTATAGCCGAGGAATGGGCAGTGTTTAGACTAAAAATGGTGAATTAGCATCAGGTGAAAATCGTCTAGACTGCACGCAAAATTCGTTCTCACTCATTAAAATGATTGGAGCCATAAATGTAGTCTAAAAACCCAAGCTCATTGGCATTATACTGAAAAGATGGACCAATATTGGGTGTAGTCTAAATGTAAGTAATGATTGCCACAGGCTTTTTTCAATACTTAAAGGGGAGGTTCATTGATGCTGCAGCAGCTCATTCTCAGCATTGCTGGTTGTACAGCTGCCTCAACAACCACAAGAAGGACAAAGAGAAGCATGTACTTACAAATGCTGATGGCAGATCGCCGCCCCAGGGAGAGAGCCTGGGGATTTTTGAGGAAGCTTTGGAAGGATTGGTTTTAGCGGTGGAGAGAAGGTAGACGGCCCTGCACCAACTGTCAGGAGGCCCTCGCCACAAGTCCTCCGGACTATGTGGAGGGAGGTGGCAGACCACGTCATGGGTAGCACCGTGATCCCCAGGACCCACACACAGGAGGAAGGTTAACGAGCTGACACGGGTGGTCTGGGTGAGTGAAGGTTTCAACAAATGCTAATCATATCACCATCTCTACCACAAGGTTCACACACTGCTCAATGTACCACACCCCCAGCACTCACCCACCAACAATCTCTACCCAGCAACAGCCACAGCCACATCTCACACCTTGCACAATGACAGCTATGCACAAGGGTCATTACTTATTAGAATTCATTTGATATGTTACAGATAAGTTTATTAATGGTGTTCAGAATATTTTGTGGTGCCTCTCATTTCACCTTTGCGCCCAGGAGGACGCTGTGATACGCCATGAGTCACGGATTGTATGATGGGGATGTGGTGAGCTACGGGGATCTGGGGTTTCATTCAATCTGAATCGGAGTCTGATGAGCCAGTCACGGACAGCCCGTCCAGAATGCCGATTGCCTCGCTGCCTCCGCCCTTGCTCGTGTTCCTCCTCCTCATCCTCTTCCTCCTCCGCCTCGTCCTTCCCATCCTCCTCTGCCTCATCCTTCTCTGCCTCATCCTCCTCTGCCTTGTTCTCCTCCTCGCCCTCTTCCTCGCCCTCTACCTCCTCGTCCCCCTGAGGTAATGCCGCAATCCTGAAGCCCCCATGATTACATTACATAGGACTACATCGGATATACGGCACAGAAACAGGCCATTCGGCCCAACCAGTCCATGCCGTTGTTTATGCTCCACTCAAGCCTCCTCCTGTCTTTCCTCATCCAAATCTATCAGCATAACCTTCTATTCCCTTCTCCCTCATATGCTTGTCTAGCTTTCCCTTAAATGCATCTGTATAGAGGACGACTTCAGTTGGATATGACATCACAGTGCTTAAAGTGCCTTTGTGAGGAAGTGTTGTGAGCAGAAGTCTTTAACAAATAATGAGTGACTTCTGTGAAATCACTAAAGAGAGCTGTTTAAGTTGCAGGAAATAGCAAACAGGCACTGACACTGCAAAGCCCTGTCAGGTACAGCTGATTGGATGGTACCTTTAAATATTGTTGCTGCTTCCTGCTTCCTGCTGATAGACGACAGCGCTCCCTGTCATTGTTCTGCGCAGACGTTAAGGTAAGTGGCTAAATCCAATGTTGGAGATCCGCTATTCAGTGAGCATTGCACACTCGCTGATGTCACGATCTCATGATGGTGAGCTCCCTGGTGCTAGGGTTTACCGCAGCGCTACCGACACCGCTACCGGCACCATCGACATGGCGTGGGGTGCTGGATCCGGCATCAGCTGTCATTACAGCTGTCAACGGCATTTCAGCGCCATCTCCTGGTGCAAGCCACACTGACGTTTCCCATATTCGGTTTGAAGCAAGTGCAGAGGCAGGGAAAGGAGGAGGGGAAGAACGAACAAAAATAAAGTGCCGAATTGAAAGATGAGGTGCTGTTCCTCGAGCTTACATTGAGCTTCATTGGAACAGTGTAAGTGGCCGAGGACGGAGAGGTCAGAGTGGGAGTAGAGTGGAGAATTAAAGTGACAGACGACCGGAAGCTCAGGGTCGGGATTGCGAACTGAAAGGAGGTGTTCCACAAAGCGGTCACCCAATTTGCGTTTGGTCTCCCCAATGTAGAGACTGCATCGTGAGCAGCAAATACGGTATAAAAATTTGCAAGAAGTACAAGTAAATCTCTGTTTCACCTGGAAGGAGTGTTTGGGGCCCTGGATGCTGGGAAGGGAGGAGGTAAAAAGGCAGGAGTTGCATTTAGTTTATCTGTTACCCACCACGGTAGTGACATCACTTTTCAATTTATTTTTCACTTTTCCGCGTTCAGCTCACCCTCTGACTCTGACTTACTCTCAGGCTGAGTCCCTCCACTCTCACTCACTCCCTCCGCTCTCACTCACTGCCTCCACTCTCACTTGCTCTCTCCGCTCTCACTCCCTCCGCTCTCACTCGCTCTCTCCACTATCACTCTCTCTGCTCTCATTCCCTCCCTCCACTCTCACTCCCTCTGCTCTCACTCCCTCCCTCCCTCCGCTCTCACTCCCTCTGCTCTCACTCCCTCCCTCCCTCCACTCTCACTCCCTCTGCTCTCACTCCCTCTGCTCTCACTCACTCCCTCCGCTCTCACTCCCTCTGCTCTTGCTCCCTCTGCTCTCATTCACTCCCTCCCTCTGCTCTCACTCCCTCTGCTCTCACTCACTCCCTCCACTCTCACTCACTCCCTCCGCTCTCACTCCCTCTGCTCTCATTCACTCCCTCCCTCCGCTCTCACTCACTCCCTCCGCTCTCATTCGTCCCTCCGCTCTCACTCACTCACTCCGCTCTCATTCACTCCCTCCCTCCGCTCTCACTCACTCCCTCCTCTCCACTCTTACTCACTCCCTCCTCTCTGCTCTCACTCCCTCCGCTCTCACTCACTCCCTCCTCTCCGCTCTCACTCCCTCCTTCCGCTCTCACTCACTCCCTCCACTCCGCTCTCACTCCCTTCGCTCTCACACTCCCTCCACTCTCACTCACTCCCTCCGCTCTCACTCACTCCCTCCTCTCTGCTCTCACTCCCTCCGCTCTCACTCACTCCCTCCTCTCCGCTCTCACTCCCTCCTTCCGCTCTCACTCACTCCCTCCTCTCCGCTCTCACTCCCTTCGCTCACACACTCCCTCCACTCTCACTCACTCCCTCCCTCCACTCTCGCTCCCTCTCTCCACTCTCGCTTCCTCCCTCCGCTCTTACTCCCTCCCTCCACTCTCACTAACTATCTGCCATCAGTTCTCACGCTTTTATCTGTGGCCTCTCACACAGATTCCCCTCAGGCTCGCGCTCTGCACTCTCACTAACAGCTCTTTCTTAAGTATGTTCAGTGTTTTGGTTCCAGCTGTTATCACCTTATGCCATAAGCCTTTGAGCCACAATCAGAGCCATATTAGCAGAGGCCTGGAATATTTGTGTAGAATCATAGAAATGTACAGCAGAGGATGAAGTCATTCGGTCCTTCTTGTCTGTGCAGGCCCTTTGCTGGAGAAATCCAAAACTAATCCCATGATCGTGCTCTCTCCCATAGCCCTGTATCTTCCTCTGCTTCACAGATGTATCTAATTTTCTTTTGAAACATGACATAATCGCTGCCATTAGCAAAGCATTTCATGCTTCAACAAACCTCTGAGTCAGCTATGGCCCACTCCCCACTTCATCTATTCTGGCATACCATAGGAAAAAAGGCAAAATCATTAACCAGATCAGCTCAAGGATTCAACCCTTCAAGGGTATAACATGCTACTGTATGGGGCCCAAGTTTCCACATCATTTGCGCCTGATTTTTAGGAGCAACTGGTGGAGAACGGACTATCTTAGAAATCGCAATTCTCCACATTTTGTTTTCTGCAGTTCTAGTCAGGTAGAACAGTTCTACTTTGGAACAGAATTTTTTCTTCAAAAGGGGGCGTGTCCGGCCACTGACGCCTGATTTGAAAGTTTCCACAGTGAAAACGTACTCCAAACTAACTTAGAATGGAGCAAGTGAAGATTTTTGTAGAACTGAAAAAACCTTGTCTACACATTAAAAAATCAGGCGCAGGTTACAAATTAGGCGTCCAGAACGAGGTGGGGGGGGGGGGGGGTGGGAAGGGAAGTCATTAAATTATACAATAAATCCTTATTTATACTTATACAAATATTATACAAATAAATCCAGCCTGAATAAACATTTATAAGCAAAGAAAAGATTAAATAAACCATCTTCCTACCTGTGTGAAAGTGCTTCAGCCAGCCTCACAAGTTCGGTCGTTCGTTCCCGACAGCAGGGGGGGGAGGAGGAAGTCGTTCCCGACGGCGGGATGGAGGGAGTGCGGGCCCGCCCGCCCGCCCGAATGCAGCGGGGGAGGGGAGGAAGACGTTCCAGACGGTGGGAGGGAGGGAGTGCAGGCCCGCCCGCCCGAATGCAGCGGGGGAGGGGAGGAAGACGTTCCAGACGGCGGGTGGGAAGGAGACAGTGAGAAGGCTGCAAGAAGCCTCAGTGCTGACGTGCTGATGGCAATGTGCTTTTATTAAAAAATGTTCAAAAATTAAACAGCTACAAAGAACTACAAAAATGGCCGAGTGCCAATGTTTTCCTTCACACTGCGCGTGCGCGAACGCTCCAACGCGCACGCGCAGGGTTGCCGGCAGGAAAAAAACTAATTTAAATAGTACCCGCCCCCTCCCACTTACAAAATCGGCGCGAGTGTAGGCTCCGCCCCCCTCGGCGCCGCGTCAAACAGACAAGGAGCTGCAGGGCTCTGCAGAATCGCGCATTTTTTTTCCGGCGCCGTTTTAGGCGCGAAAAACGGGCACCCAGCTCGGAGGGGCGCCCGTTTTTTATCGTGTGGAAACTTGGGCCCATTAAGTAGACGAAATAACAAGATTCAAGTAACATTGTATTTCTAATGAGGACTGTGCAGGTTAAAACCAGACCTGTGTCAGCAATCACCAAATAAAAGTACACAGGGTGACATTCGTGGTATATAACATCACAGTGCTTAAAGTGCTTCTGTTATTACTGAGCACCTTATAAAAATAGAAACAAAACAAGTAATGTATTTTATTCATATTTATACATTAGTCCATTGAGCACATTTATTTTACATAACATGTGGCCAATAAAAACATTAGTGTTACCTGATATAGAGTGAACTCCAAATGAGGTCTATATGTACGAAATTAGCGGCCAAAATTGCCCGTTTTTGCAACCCCTCGCTAGCGCCTCCAGGAGGCGCTAACAGGGCACAATGACCTTTTCACCTGGGGGCGGGGGGCAGTAATGCCTCAGGCGTAATTGCCCCTGAGATTTTGGGTCAATTTGCCGAGAGCAACATGCCCTGGGCTGGCGCGCAACAGGCGATGGCGTTATCGCCGTGCAGACCAATCCTTTTGTGCTAGGCGGGGAAAATTGCCCTGCGGGCCACGAGGCTAGCTCGGGTCAATGTCAACACCAACTTCGCGGGTGCAGAGATCCTCCCAGGCGCCCCTTAAAGGGGAGGCTGTGCGCGCCCCTGGCTGCCATTTTATTTTGTCAGCCGACTCTTTGGTCGGCCCGACAATGGCGGTCCTCGCCTCGAGCGGGCCGCGATCATGTAGCCCGGCACTCCTTTTTGGGTGCCGGGCCACTGGCCCGATCGAGCGTGTCCCAGGTGGCCCAGTTGCAGGCACAAAAGGGCCCACAGAGTGCGCAGCGGCCCTCCCCTTTAACTGAAGGGGTGGGGCGCTGTAGGACGTTACCGCTACATGGAGCTTTCGCGTAGCGCTGACCTCTTTAGCCCCGGGAGACAGCACTCCGTCACATTTGTGGGGCGCAAAGCCCAATTGCACACCGGGGGCGGGATTTCCGTCCCAGGCAGTAAACGTCCCGGGCCTGGAAGGATACCGCCCCCAAACGGGCCGCAGGGCAATTTCGGCCCCATATAATTTAAATCAGAAATGTATATTCTGAAAATTCAGTTACTAGGGGTGTGAAATTAAATTCGCAGGCAGATACAGTTTTAATTCCACAATTCAATGGCTCAACACAAAAATAAAATATTAAACAGTTGCAATAGATAAAAGAGAAACCAGTGTTTCGGAGCGCTGTCTGTGAGAAAACAAGCACTTACAGTTAAATTACCAATGTCTCATTGAGTATCATTTTGTAATATTCCATGACTTATGTCCCAAAACATTTGATTTTTCCTCAATACATGAATTACAACAATCAAAAGACTTGTTAAGTCACTATTCTATAGAGAGTTAAGTTCTCGAGAAAATTGAAAGGCCGCTCATGAGACCTAGTGAAGTGAATTAAACAATGTAATAGTCCTCATTAGAAACAGATTATTTTATCACTTATAGAAACAGAAAGAATAACTATCAGTCATGAATGATTGGCTTTTCATCCATCATGAAATAAGTTCTGTATCTGACAGTTTTCCATTAAGTATTTCTCTCCTTTATTGTTACTCATTTTTTCCCATTGTTCTCTATTTCAAAACATTTATCTGGTTATCGTAACATAATAATATCAATTTCTACTTACCGACACAGCATTAAAAAGCTTTCCATATGTAAATTATTTGATCATGGGTTTGTCCTTAGACATTCACTGTGCATATGAAGACTGAAAGATTTGCTTGAATGGGAGTTTTTACATGTGATTTATGTTGGTCTTTGGTTAGGAATTATCCCATATAATTGTTTTGAAATCCATGGTTTATAAGGAAATAAAATGACATATTAAGTAGTTGATAGAGCACATAGATAAAGCAATACAAATCACCTAAGTGTATATCAATTTTGAATATTTACTGGTAGTTCGCAGTTATTGTGTCATGTGTTCCTGCATAGGTCTCAATGCTTTTTGTTATTCATCTTCATGCAGTTCAATCAATTCACTGCAGGACTTTACAGCTCCCTCTCAGCAGGCAACAGAAACAAATTGAAATAGACATTAAATTATACTAGTGAACCTGAACCACAAAAGTGTTGAGTTATTGGTAATGCACCTATACCAGAACATAAGCCATTCTACATCTTTATCTTGAGGAATAAAAAGACAGCTTTTTTAGATGGGAGGCCAAAACCTGCTTTTTTTCTACAACGATCTGTAATCCCTCTCATGCAACTGCAGAAGCAGGGTGCAAATATGTATGTAATGCATTGAAGATATATTTTAATCTTGTCAACTAAATAAGGGAAAGTCACTGCTATGCATGCCTCTATTCACTCTGTAATCTTGTATGAGTATATTGTAATTCTGGTTGCCATCGTTTAGTGCAGCCCTCCCCGACTGTGGGAGCAAGATCTCTTCAATTAGGAGACCTTGCCCTCAGGCAAGGAAAAGAACATTATAGATTATCTTCAGTTTTTTCTGACTAGTTCCCTAGATACAGGGAGGGGTGCCTGCCTCCTGGAAATTGGAAATGGAATAATGTACTACACTATCTATTGCATGTGACAACATCATACATTATCTAAACTTCTCAGTGCTATGACCTGCCCTACCATTATGGGTCCAAAATTATTTTACATCCTGCACATAGGGAAACATAAGTTACGGATACTGCGTGCAGAATGGCTTAGACAACCCATTATCATAACAGTCATGACATTTATTTATGTTTTGAATGGATTCAATTGAATTGGATGCTTTCTTCTTAGGCAGTCCCCCGGAGTCAAGGATGACTTGCTTCCACACTAAAATTAGTTCAAATGACTGATGAGACTCACGCGGAATCTACAGTCTCTGTCACAGGTGGGGCAGATGGTGGTTGGAGGGACGGGTGGGTGGGGTGCTTGATTTGTCATACGTTCCTTCCGTTATTCATACTTCGCTTCCATGTGCTTCCGACGAAGAGAATCGAAGTGTTCAGCACCTTTCTGGGGCTCGACTGCCGTGACATCATCATCATAGGCGGTCCCTTGAACGAGGATGACTTGCTTCCACACCAAAAGGGATGAGTTCACAGACGTTTCAATGAAGGACCCAATATTCCAGTCCTGAACTCCAGGGGTGGAAGATGCCTGTGCGTGGATTTTTTTTTAACGTGTGGTGACCATTGCACACCAGCCACCACACGGGCTTGACAGAGCTTGGCCTTTATCCAGTGGCAAGGGTTGACCAGGATGACTGGAGACCTGTTCTGCTGCACAGACCTAGTGCGCACATATATCACAGTGTGGGCAGGCCTGTGTTGCCCCTGGGCCCCCGGCTCTTCTGGGCCCCGTACCCTCATTTGCCGCTCCTCCACCATGATCTCCCACTGCTCCTCCGCCACAAACATTCACCATACCTCTGCCACGATCTCTCACCGAGCCTCCGTCAAGATCTCTCGCCGCTCCTCCGCCACAAAACATTCGCCGCACCTCCGCCACGATCTCTCACTGCAGCTCCTCACCAAGCATTCGCCGAACCTTCGCCACAATCACTCGCCGAATCTCAGCCACGATCTCTCATCGCTCCTCCACCTCAATCACTTGATACACCTCCGCCATGATCTCTCGCTGCTCATCCGCCTCGACTTTCTGCTCCTCCACTGTACCTGGGCCCTGCCGATGTTCCTGCCCACACTCCAAAGGTGACCTGGGTTTTGATGACGTCATCCAGTTGTCCACTTCGAAGCCATCGCACACTTGTAGCAGCCCACACTGGAAGCTGCAGTAATATGCTCTTTTATCCTCCCGACCTGCGGTGGTGTCCTCTCACAGGTCGGGGGCTATAATCTAGCTCGGAGTAGAGTGCTTGTTTCGAGAGTCTAGTAACGGGCATGTGGACAATGTGGCCCGCCCATCGAAGCTGATTGAGCGTGGTCAATGCCTCGATGCTGGGGATGTTGGCCTGAGACGTTGGTGCGCCTATTCATACTAATGAATTTGCAGGATTTTGCGGTGGCAGCATTGGTGGTATTTCTCCAGTGCTTTGAGGTGCCTACTGTACATAGTCCATGTCTCTGAAGCATATAGAAGGATGGGTATCACTACTGTTCTGTAGACCATGAGCTTGGTGCCAGATTTGAGATCCTGGTCTTCAAACACTCTTTTCCTCAGGTGACCAATGACTGCACTGGCACACTTAAGGAGGTGTTGGACTTCATCAGCGATGTCTGTTCTTGCTGATAGTAGGCTCCCAAGGTATGGGACGTGGTCCACATTGTTCAAGGTCTCGTCATGGATCTTGATAATCGGGGAGCAGTACTGTGTGGCGGGTCAGGTTGGTAGAGAACCTTTGTCTAACTGCATGGCAACATTTGGTGGGGGAGGGGGAGAGTCCTCTGTTTGCTCTTTGTAGTGAAATTTTAAATATATTTACAAACAACAGGTTTAGAATAACCCATGCTGCAAATCTTTTTCTGAAGGCACAAGGTAAAGCCCTACAAGATATCTGTGTGCCTAATGCAATTGTGTAGGATTGCGTGTGATGGTGGCTCTATTGATCCTGAATCAGAGCTGTGGGTGACAGTACCTCAATACAGCAATAAGGAAGCATTGTCCTGTCTGAGGTAATGTCCTAAAATGAGACATTGAGCCAAGGTCACGTCATAGCGAATATTAAAGAATCGATGTAACTAATTACAAAGAGTAGCGCTCAGTGTGCTGCCAATATTGCTCCAAGGAAAATAAGATGTGAGATATTGCTGATTTGCTAGAATTATGGTTATGATAAAAATCAACGGACAAAAGAAGTAATCAATTCAAAATTGAATCAAGTTGTTTTATTTTCAATATAATAACATAACGAGAGGGTTTCTCATTCAAAGATTGACCACACAGATGCCATACTGCGGAGCTTGTATGAAGAATACATTGAAAGTGTCACAATGGAATGTAACCACAGCTGCTGAGGGAAGACTGCAAATCAGTGATAAAAAAACAAACACGCAAGAACTTTTCAGGTTTAATTACACAGTAAGAATGGGTGTCATTCAATCAGAAGATTGAACAAACTTCACCTTTGACTTCTCATTTCAGACAATCTCAGTCAGCAAAATAGTAAATAGCAAGTTAGTTAATTAATGATTTTGTTCAAATTTGCATTGATCACACTTATAATTTTCTAACATTTTTGTAGCAGCATCGAGATAATGCGAGATAGTTTTACATTACACCTAGCAGCAACTTTGAAATGGTTGTGTGCTAGTTGCTACGTGAAAATCTGGAGGAATGTCACATGAATAATGTGACATTATTCCAGATTAGTAGGTTAATTGTGGGAGGGCAAACTGTGATGAATACAATTTGCTGTCCTGAACGGTAAACGTCGACATGGACTGGATGGACAAAGTGGTCTGTTTCCATGTTGTAACTTGTATTTCCATGTAGGTATGTCACCTAGATTAAGTAATAACGTTTTCCCCAAGAGTTTCCCCCTCACACAAGCTCGACAATGCCTGAGATCTTCCGAATGGAATTTGTATGCAGATGATTTTATCATCTCAGCAAGTGAAGATAATCATTTGGAATGAATTTCTATTTCTGCAGAGGTGCATGAAGCAGAAATATGAAATTGAAACTGAAAAGCAGAAATATATTTTCTTTAAAAAATTAATGGAATTGCTTGAAGGGAAATGAAAACGTAATGAATTGTAAGAACAATTTTATGCATCCTAATTTTAAGACAAATGTATTTTGTCTACTCACTCTGCGGTAATAATGAAAGGCCAATTCAAAACTGTCATGTATGTAACCTTTATGTAACAACACTGCAGTACTGTATATACATAAGAAATGTACATCTTGACCACAGGGGGAGATCTTGTGGGAGACACTCCTCACCTGATCATCCAGGTATATAAAGGGAGGTCGCACGAAGGGTCATCACTTCTTGGTCCTGTGAATAAAGGTTCAGGTCATGGAGTAACCTTGTCCAAAGAATGTGCCTCGTGTGGATTTGTGGTATTGTGTAAGGACTTTACATTGGCGACGAGAAACGGGAATCAACGACCCACGAGAATGGCCACCGGCAGCACAGATGAACGGTACTGTGTTGGTGAGGACTGGGACGATTTCGTGGAAATGCTCCAGCAGAGTTTTGTCACGAAGGACTGGCTGGGAGACGCAGCGTCCAACAAGCGAAGGGCTCATCTGCTGACCAGCTGCGGACCTAAGACTTACGCGCTCAGGAAAGACCTGCTAGCATCCGAGAAGCCAGCGGACAAAACCTTCGAAGAGCTCAACAAACTAATCGGTGAGCACCTCAAATCGGTGAGCAGTGTACACATGGCCCGACACAGATTCTATACCCACCGACGTCGGGAAGGACAGAGCATACCGGATTTCATTGCAGATCTCCGGCGCTTGGCCAGCCTCTGTAAGTTCACAGACACCTGCAGGGGGGAAATGCTAAGGGATTTCTTTATTGAGGGCATCGGTCATACTTGGATTTTCAGAAAGCTAATTGAGACCAAGGACTTGACCTTGGAAGTGGCGGCGTTGATGGCTCAGACTTTTATGGTGGGGGAGGAGGAAACCAAGATAATATATGCGCGCAATTCTGCCTCCAACGTGGCGATGGATCAGGGAGTCAATATCTTAAATGCGACACAGAGCCCCGCAGGCAGGCAAGGGCAGTTCGACACACCCCAGGCAGCAATAGACCCAAGAGTAAGTCTCCAACAGAAACAATGGCAGGCTGAACGGACATTTACGCCATAGGATGGGGCCATTGACACTCACTAACAGGGTGCTCAAGAGCAGTCAAAGGGACAATCAGCGAGGAATGCCTTGTAACAGCTCTTTTGTTCACAACAATGGGAATCTCAGTTCATGTTGGAGGTGTGGGGGCAGACATGCTGCCAGGACTTGCAGGTTTCAACAGTTCGTCTGCAAAAATTGTAACCTCAGTGGCCACTTAGCCAGAATGTGCAGAAAGCCTGTACCCAGGCTAATATACTAGGCGGATGAAACAGATGAGGGGTTTGCGAGGCAGGATGACGCTTGGGGCAAATCAATGGACGCTGAAGTTCAACGGGTTCATGTGGCAAACATTCACAGCTCATATACCAAAACGCCACCTATGATGATGAAAGTCCTATTAAACGGCATCCCTGTATGCATGGAGCTGGACAAGGGGGCCAGCCAGTCATTCATGAGTGTTCAACAATTCGAAAAGCTGTGGCCACTCAAAGCCAGCAGACCCAAACTAGAACGCATTGAGATGCAATTACGGACGTACACCAAAGAAATCATTCCAGTGCTAAGCAGTGCAATGTTGGCGGTCACACACAATGGATCAGTGAACTGGCTGCCGCTCTGGATTGTCCCGGGCAATGGACCCGCACTGTTGAGGAAGAGCTGGTTAGTTGAGATGAACTGGAAATGGGGGGATGTGCACACCATGTCATCTATGGAGCGAAGTTCATGCTAACAGGTCCTACAGCAATTTGAGTCACTATTTCAACCTGGCGTCGGGACGTTCAAAGGTACCAATGTAGTGATACGCATCACCCCAGATGCCAGACAACTGCACCACAAAGCCAGAGCTGTGCCGTGTGTGATGTGGGAGAAAATTGAGAGCAAGTTGGACCGGTTGCTGAGAGAGGGCATCATCTCGCCCATTGAATTCAGCGACTGGGCGAGCCCCATCGTTCCCATCCTAAAAGCGGATGGATTGGTCAGGATCTGTGGCGACTACAAGGCCACTATCAACCGGATGTCCCTACAAGACCAATACCTGCTCCCGAGAGCGGAGGACCTTTTTGCCACGCTGGGAAGCAGCAAGCTGTTCACCAAGTTGGACCTCACTTCAGCCTACATGACCCAAGAACTGGCCGACGAATCTAAACTACTGACCACCATCACCACGCACAAGGGACTGTTTGTTTACAACAGGTGTCCGTTTGGCATTCGGTCAGCGGCCGCGATTTTTCAAAGAAACATGGAAAGCCTGCTCAAATCCATTCCTAGAACAATCGTATTTCAGGACGACATCCTCATCACCGGTCCTGACACCGAGGAACACCTCCACAACCTGGAGGAGGTGCTACGCCAACTGGATCGGGTAGGCCTGCGACTCAAGAAGCCTAAGTGTGTATTTTTGGCTCCCGAGGTCGAATTTCTGGGCAGGAGGGTTGCTGCAGACGGGATTCGGCCTACCGAATCCAAAACGGAGGCGATTCGACGAACGCCCAGGCCCTGCAACACATTGGAGTTGCGTTCATTTCTGGGACTCTTGAACTATTTCAGGAACTTTCTGCCGAACTTAAGTACATTGTTGGAGCCGCTACACGTGCTCCTGCGTAAGGGTTGTGATTGGTTTTGGTGGGACTGTCAGGATCGGGCTTTCAATCGGGCGCGGAACCTACTTTGTTCAAATAAGTTGTTGAGCCTGTACGACCCCCGTAAGAAATTGGTTCTGGCATGTGATGCATCGTCCTATGGGGTTGGGGGCGTGTTGCAGCAGGGTAACACAGAGGGCCAACTACAACCTGTGGCTTATGCCTCCAGGTCACTCTCTCAAGCTGAACGGGGATTTGGGATGGTTGAGAAGGAGGCACTCGTATGTGTCTATGGGGTGAAAAAGATGCATCAGTACCTTTTTGGCAGGAGGTTCAAATTAGAAACGGACCACAAGCCGTTAACATCCCTGCTGTCAGACAACAAGGCTGTCAATGCCAATGCGTCAGCTCTCATACAGGGATAGGCTCTCACGCTCGGCACTGAGTAGACCATCCGGCACCGGCCCGGCACTGAAAATTGCGCTGACGTGCTCAGCAGGCTTCCACTGGCCACCACTGAGGGGGCAGCGGAGCAAAGCGCGGAGATGGACATGGCTGTCGATGCCTTTGACAGTGCAGGCTCCCCCATCACAGCCCGCCAGATCAAAATCTGGACCAACAGAGATCCCCTCCTATCCTTGATTAAGAAATGTGTCCTGACTGGGGTTTGGGCGCCCGCACACGGAGCATGCCCTGAGGAGGTCAGACCGTTTCACAGACGGATGGATGAGCCCTCCATCCAAGCCGACTGCCTACTATGGGGCAGCCAGGTAGTCATGCCCCAGAGGGGCAGGGAAGCATTCATCAGGGAACTCCACAGCGAGCACCCAGGCATCGAGCTGATGAAGGCCATTGCCCGGTCACATGTGTGGTGGCCGGGAATTGATTCACACCTGGAATACTGTGTTTGCAGGTGCATGACATGTGCCCAGCTAGGTAATGCCCCCAGGAGGCCCCGCTCAGCCCGTGGCCCTGGCCCACCAGGCCATGGTCACGCATTCACGTAGACTACGCGGGCCCGTTCATGGGAAAAATGTTTCTCATTGTGGTTGATGCATACTCGAAATGGATCGAGTGCATCATTTTGAATTCGTGCACGACATCCACCACCGTGGAGCGTCTGCGTACGGTCTTTGTGACCCACGGCTTGCCGGACATCCTTGTTAGTGATAATGCACCATGTTTCACAAGCTATGAATTCCGGGAGTTCATGTCGGGTAATGGCATTAACCATGTCAGGACAGCACCGTTCAAGCCGGCCTCCAATAGCCAGGCAGAACGTGCGGTCCAAATCATAAAACAAGGCATGCTCCGGATTCAAGGACCCTCCCTTCAATGCCGCCTGTCACGCCTCCTACTGGCCTATAGGTCCCGACCGCACTCGCTCACGGGGGTCCCGCCCGCGGAGCTACTCATGAAACGAACACTCAAAACTCGGCTGTCCCTCATTCATCCAGTCCTGTCTGACATTGTTGAGGGCAGGCGCCAGTCCCAAAACGAGTACCATGACCGAAAATCAAGGGGGAGATGTATAGAAATTGATGACCCCTGATAGAGAATTCAAACAGGCTGCATTTAGACAGGCTGTGAAAAAACACAGGCCACATTGCATTAAGTCATCAATCAACTTGACATTTTCGGACCTTGGATAGCGAGCCAATTAAAACATTAAAAGACTTTCAATTGAGCCAATAAGGTCAAAGAAGGCGAGTTCTTTTCTGTAAATTGATCCAGGTATAAATACAGCCATTTTGACCATGTGGTTTCAGTAAGACAAAGAAACTGGCAATCAGCCAGCAGCTTGTTACTCTCTGCCAAGATTAAAAAGTTAAAACTACCATCGGAGTTCGTATTTCATTGGAAGTTAAGAGATCTAACAATTTTGGCGCTGCGAACAGGATCGCTGAGGAAAGAAACTGAATTTTGGACATCAGACCTACATACTGAGGTAAGGACACCTCTTTTTCAAAAAAAAGTCCTCGGTCAAAAGTCTAAATTCGCCTCTCCTTCTACGCGATTCCGAAAGCCTCCAGTTTGTGAACCCTCCGGTTGGTAGTCGGCTCGAGGTCCCATAGACGTCTAAACTTCGGCGGTGTGTTAGTTAATTAATCACCGACCTATTGATCGGCTAGCAGGCCTACGACTGGAGACCCCAGTAAAGAACTCAGTATAATGGCAGCAGGAGATAAGAACAAAGAATTGCCTACAACTGTTAAAGGTGGGCAGGCACCACCTCAAGTTTCTTTAGATTTAATTCTCGAACAGTTGAAAGAATACATAGAGCAACAATTCAACTTATCTAAAACCTGTATTAAGATCGAACAAAAGTACGGAACCTCCAAAGGACAATGGTCCTTGGACGAGATTAAAAGGGTCTGGGGAAAAACGACCCGTATGAAAAATAAAGAGCGAACTAGATGGTCTCTAGCGGTTATGGGACAGATCCGAAACCGGAATGAAATTATAATGCGTTCCCAACATGATCGAGAACTGACCAGTACAAAGGATCAATTGCAAGCAGTTTGTGCACAGCTGCGACAGAAAAAGCTTGAACTTGAAAAGCTGGAAGCGGAAGTTAAAGATCTTAAAGGTGAAATTAAAGAATGGAAAAAATCATTAGGTCAAGAGACAGTAATAGGAAAAAGAAAATGTATTGATCAATTCCCAGGATAAATTAAAAGCGCAAACCCGAAGACACGACCGAGGAATAGATACGGTTTCTGAATCGTCCCACAGTACAGTGTCGGAGGATGATGAAGAATTAGGGGTGCGCTTTGCCCCGTTTAAAAAAAGACGAGTTGTAGTCAAATCAGAAGAGACTGCGGATGAGAGCGGAACCAAAAAAACAAAGAGAAGGGTGTATGGAGAATACTTAGTTCATGCTCCGGCAGACCCAGAGAAAATTGATAAATGGTCCAAGGAATTGCCCAATCCAAAGAAAGGGAGAGTAAAAACGTGGGACCAATTGGACCGCTTAAGAAATATATATCAACTTCATCCCTGGGACGGAGTGCAAATTTTGACCATAATGGTGCCAAAAACACAGGGAAGAAAATTGCACGACAAGGTAGATGAAGCTTTGGGGCAGAATGAGCAAGAATTAGACGCAGGATGGGAGGCGATTAAACACTGGCTGCAAGCCTTCAGTCCAGCTAAGACAGACTGGGGAAAAATTGCAGCTTGCCAACAGAAAGGAACAGAGGAGGTCCTGGAGTATGACGAGCGGTTTAGATGCATGTGGCTAGAACATTCGGGTATGAATAATATGGATGAGGAAATGGATGAACAAGCGTTTGGACCCCTGAAAACAGCTTTCGTGGCAGGTCTAAAGCCAGAACTGTCCAAAATGATTAAGGTAGTGTTACCGGACTGGGAAGATAGAGGAACTACCTTTGCAGCATTGGTGGATCGATGTAACCAATTAGATCGGGATATGGGAGCTAAAGTCTGAGCTGTACAGGCTATGGGATGGAAATCCCAGGATTCCGATAAACAATCATTAGGAAAATTACCCGGAAAATGTCATTATTGTGGGAAAGATGGTCACTGGGCCAAGACGTGCAGGGCAAAACAGCAAGGTCGTGGCTGGGGAAGAGGACGCAGCCAGGGATACAATTCAGCCAACAAGCCAGGCTTGTCACAAGATAACGACCTCATAAAAGCATTTAAGCGACTGACAATACAACAACAGAAGGAGTTACTTGGGATAGCAAAAAACGATTAGAGCCCACCCTGGCCCCCCTCCTCGCACTAATACAATAAAGGGGAGATGGGCTATATATAACTGTGAGGGTGGGCGATAAGGATGTGGACTGGGGCGGAATTAACATGCTTACCCCTACAATATGGAGACTTTTTGCCGTTGGATGGTAGGGCACGTACAGCCTATGGAGTTGGGGGCCATAAAATGGAAATTAAAAGGACAACACCGGTACTTATAGGGCTGGGTCCACATGAACTAACCTCATCGGTCTGGATAGGTCCAGTAGATCAACCCCTTTTGGGAATGGACGTTCTAATCCAAATAGATTCATCGTTGCATTTCGAGGATGGTCAGGTGACATGGTCAATTAGAACTTTGAAGAAAGAAGAATTGAAGGAACACCCGATATGGGCTAAAGATAAGAACGATTGTGGCCTACTCCAGATGGAGCCTGCGTCATTTACAGGGACCAAGCCTCCATGCACTAAACAGTATCCCATCAGTCCAACTGCCATCGCGGGAATCTTACCGGTTATTCAGCAATTGGAGAAACAAGGGGTGTTTATTAAAACGCATAGCTCCTCCAATAGCCCCATGTGGCCGGTACAGAAATCTAATGAGACTTGGCGTTTGACTGTCGATTATAGGAAAGCTAACCAGTGTATTGATCAAAAAGCTCCTTTGGTCGCAGATCCCTTCACCATTTTTAATGCCCTCAAACCGGAACATAAATATTTCTCGGTTATAGATATGGCCAACAGATTTTGGTCGGTGCCTCTGGCACCGGAGGTTCAACAGTGGTTTGCTTTCACTGTCCAAGGACAACAGTATACTTGGACCCGGTTACCGCAGGGTTTCCACAACAGCCCTACGGTATTCCACATGGCTTTACAAAGCCATTTGCGAGAATTACCTCCCCTGTCATCCACAGTCATCCAATATGTAGACGATATCCTGCTAGCTTCAAACACGGAAGAACAGCATGAACAAGATTTACAAGCTTTGCTGGATCACCTTCAGCTGAAAGGACATAAAGCCAGCATCGACAAAGCACAAATATCCCAAGAAGAGGTTGTATACCTGGGACAAAAGATTTCACAAGGAAAGAGAGAACTTACCCAGGATAGAGCTGCAGCCATTCGGGCTGCTAAAAAACCCACCACTATTCAGGAACTAAGGTCTTTTTTGGGATTGTGTAACTTTAACAGAAATTGGATTGACTCCTTCACACAGCTTGCTCAGCCATTGAATGATATTTTAAAGGGGAAACGTGCCCCTAAAGAAGCCATCACCCTCACTAAAGAACAGCAAGAGGCCTTTCTGAGTTTGAAAAGGCTTTGTGTTCGGCACCGGCTCTGGGAATCCCCGACAGTGGTAAGCCATTTACCCTGTTTGTTCATGAGAAAGAAGGATGTATGACAGCTATACTGACACAAGAACATGGGGATCGGCAAAGACCTATTGGCTATTATTCGGCAAAACTGGATGCGGTAGCCCTCGGATGGGGAAGTTGCCTAAGGGCCATGGAAGCTACATGTCGAGCGGTAATGATCACTGCGGGTCTAGTCCTTGACCAAAAGCTGATTGTCAAGTGTCCCCACACCGTACAAGCTTTGCTGTCTATGAATAGAATGTCTCAGGTGACAGCAGCAAGGTGGACCCACTGGACAGCAGTTTTGGAAGCTCCTAATCTCCATATCGTCCGGGCCAGCCCGGTTAATCCCGCAACTATGCTCCCGATGTCAGAATCGAGGGAGCAAGAGGGGGGAGAATGTGAAGAGCATGATTGCGTGGAGATTTTAAAAGAAACAGAAGAAGCAGCCTTAGCAGCAGAGGAGCCTCTGCACAACCCAGACCTCATCCTGTTTACAGATGGTTCCTCCTTTGTTGACAATGGTACCAGAAAAGCAGGATGGGCAGTTACAACCTTATATGAGGTAGTGACAAAAGGACGTTTACCCTCAGGAACATCAGCACAACAGGCCGAGTTACGGGCCCTGTCAGAAGCATGTCGAATAGCAGAAGGACAGACAGCTAATGTCTACACAGATTTGCGTTATGCTTTTGGAGTCGCTCACGACTTTGGTATGTTATGGCGGAAAAGAGGATTCCTCACTGCTGCTGGTACACCTATCCGAAATGGAAAAGAAGTCCGAGACTTACTGGAGGCCATGCAATTACCTCAGGAAGTGTCCATCCTGAAGTGTAAGGCCCATACCAAGGAAAATACCACAGAAGCACAGGGAAATGCCCTAGCCGACCAGGCAGCTAAAGATGTCGCCTCACAGGGCGTTCCTCCAGAAGAACCAACACAGATGTGTAGATTGAAAGCACTCAGGACTCTGACACTCAAACAATGCAAGGCGAGTGCTCCCGAGAGGAAAAATGGACATGGATTGAGGCGGGAATTAAACTATGCGAAGATGGTGTCTGGAGACAAAGAGTTACCGACAAGCCAGTCGCGCCACAAGCACTTATGCCTTTTTTAGCCCAACAGATCCACTCATGGGGACACTTGGCCTCACAACAGATGACGGCACGGTTCCAGAAAAGCTGGTGGGGACGGGGATTTAAAATATATGCCCAGCTGGTAACAGACCGCTGTGTGGTCTGCCAGAAAAATAATTCTGGACCCATCATGGTAATGCCCCAACTGAGGCCCCCTGCCCCTGTCGGACCATTCCAGCATCTGCAGGTTGATTATATATCTCTTCCTTCATGCCAAGGATACACTAACATTCTTGTCATGGTCGACAGATTCTCTAGATGGGTAGAAGCTGTCCCAACTAAAAGAGCCACAGCCAATCACACTGCAAAGGTCTTGTGTAAGGATTACATTCCTCGATGAGGAGTCCCGAATAGCATTGACTCAGATCAGGGAACACACTTCACAGGTGCTGTCTGCCAAGAAGTCTGTAGGTTACTGAATATTACGTGGGATTTACACTGTCCTTATCATCCACAATCATCAGGACAAGTAGAGAGAATGAATCGAACTCTGAAACAACGGCTTGCCAAATATCACCAAGAAGGAACACCATGGCCCCAGGCACTACCAATAGTGCTATGTAACATTAGGGCAACCCCGAACAGAACTACAGGTCTAAGCCCATTTGAAATTATAACAAGAAGACCCATGTCGCTGCCAGGAACTATCGATTTACGGAAAGCTGATGTTCACTTAATGACACTTTTTGTTATCATACTGTCAGAACTTAACCAATGCTATTAGTTCTGTTTCCGGACAGGTATCGGCAGCTTGGGGTAATCCACCCAAAGGAGGACACGACATCATCCTGGGAGTCTGGGTGTATGTGAAAAAGTTGCATAAAGAACCTTTGGGTGCCAAGTGGAAGGGACCTTATCAAGTGTTATTGACCACCCAGGCAGCTGTTAAAGTCCAAGGAAAGAAAGCCTAGATCCACGCTTCACACGTTAAATGAGCACCCGTAACTGAAGCTGAAATCTAATAAGGATAATTACTTTTCGTGAAAATGTATAAATACCTGATGTTTTATGATTCAGTTGTGAAAGAATCAAAGGGGGGATTGATAGAGAATTCAAACAGGCTGCATTTAGACAGGCTGTGAAAAAACACAGGCCACATTGCATTAAGTCATCAATCAACTTGACATTTTCGGACCTTGGGTAGTGTTGTAGGCATTAGGCACCTGCTGAATATATCTAAACTCATATAAGTTTAAAGTGTCCACACATAAAATGGCTGCCCAGGCATGATGGGAAATCAGGTAGTCAAGCTGTGAACTATTGACTGAGGCTGACCGAGCAATAACCCTGTGAGGCCCACTGCCAGAAATGCCTTGGATACAAAATAACTATAACAAACCATTATAACTCCACACAGCAGAGCCCTGAGAAATAGAGATAAGGGGGGCCTACATCACATAACGAGGGCATGAATCAGCCCGAGCTGACAAGAACCGAATATGTAACTCTAATAAGGAGGCTACCAAAGACAGCATCCAAGGACAATAAGATAAGAGAGGCCCAGGCCATGTTACAAGACACATGAGTCATTCCTAGCAACACATCTCTTGGCAACACATGAGCCACTTTACGTTTAGAGACTAACTCTATTGGTCTAATGTAACTGTAGTAAACTGTTGTATGTAACTGTAGTAAACTGTTGTAAAACATATAAAGATCCATGAAATCCTTTGTTCTGCGGAGTGAAGTGCCTGGATCCAGTCCTGAGGCTTCCTCCCCGCTGGAGTTAATAAAGGCCGCATTGGCATTGGAACCGACTCTGAGTGTTGAGTGATTCTTCTGAGAAAACATTCACGCTAACAGTGACGTCACGAACAGGATTTCCCGGAGTCGCTGGACGCCCTTGGAAAAACCCGGGTGAGTATAAAAAACGATTTTTAATTATTAAGGGTGCGGAAGGTGGAAGCCGGTTGATCGACATGAGGAGACGGTCTAATATCTCAAACGCCTAGCCTGAGCCTGAATTAAGAGGACTTTTGTCCCACGTGACGGCCAGGAACCAAGTAGGCATAGGGAATACACTTAGACCGTGGGATCGTGATACCGAGAGACATCTTCCGGACCCAGTAGTGTGATTTGCAATACCCCGGAGACCAGGCAGTGCACAGCGACCAACGGAAACTAAACCTGTGAACAGGGTCGGACCAACAGACAAAGCGGTGGTAGGTAGTCGTTAAGGATACGTAGAGCGCTGCGGGAATTGCTTAAACGCATTTTAAGAATTGTATAAGTTTGTGTAACAGCAGACTTGTGACCTGACAGCAGCCCAGAGACGGTCTACAACAAGTTGTGCGAGGTAAAAGGCAAACCTCTGAGAATAGATTCTTAACGGTTCTAGTCCTACCCAGGAATAGCCAATAAAGTAGTAAACTCGAGTGGGGATCAGAAGGGGCCCTTACCCGCCATCTGGCGGAAAAGCAAAAGAAACTAATCGAGAAAATGATTAGAGCAGGGTAGGATCCTCAGGACCTGCCAGCAGCCCAACGGGAATGGTGGGTGAAGGAACGGAAAAACCAATACCGGTAGTCCACTGCAAAAGTTATGTGAGGAATTATTTAGATAAAACTACGAATTCCCTGAAAGGTCATGGATCCAAAAATAGAACCGGCCAAAACCATTAATAGGAAAGAAGAGAGACTGTTGTAAATGTCTGGTTGTTGAGTGAGAGTCCCTGTGTGATTTTGTGACTGCGGAATGAATTTTTATGTTGTCATGTTTCTGAAAGCCTGGTTAGAAGAGGAATGCAAGTGTCTGTTTATTTTAGCTAACCCTTTGTAGTGTTGTCCTGTATGTGGGAAGTTTTAAGACATTTTAAGTTAGAAACGCAGGTGTGGATTTATTCGGATGATAAGTTACGGAGCTAGGAAATGTACAAAGGATAGGTTTGTTGAGCAAAAGATAAAAAATTGATTACATTGGATTGAAAGACATAAATTTAGTCTCGGAATGAGATAAAGAATGCTTTTAAAAAAAAGCTTCAAGCAAAACAAAAGTTTTAAATAAAGATTGAAATTACAAAGTTTGAATTGGGATTTTGAGATATTCAGAGAAGGCACAGAAAATACTGAGGTGGATTAAAAAAAAAATTAAATTAAATCTGATCAGGTCAAACTCCTGGGCGAGTGGCGAGATATCTGCGAAGGTGTAAAAGGAACTTTTGGAAAATGTTAAAAACAGCAAGCTTTAGCAGTTTAGAAGAGACATTTTAACGACTTTGAAATTTTGAGATAACGAAAAGCAGCCCTCAAACCCTCAAAGCTGGACTCCATTCCAGTTATGGAGAAAAGAAAAAGATAAAGACGCCACTTTGAAAGTAAATAAATGATTTTAAATTAACAAATGTGTTTGTGATGGAAAAAGACATAACTTACTAAATACTATTTGATGTTTGCTGTGAAAAAGATATTGGTTTAATTAGAAGAAAAAAAAATTGGAAGAGGTAAAAAAACACTCTACATGGATTCGAATTTTAAATTATGAGAAAGTTTCAATGAAGTTTGAAAAGATTTCCAAAATGGAACTGGCACAGAAGTTTAGATTTTGTGCTGAGAGAGAAATTAAAAAAAAAAAAATTGAATTTCAGTAAACAAAATTGCTATTAAAAATGTGTGGTCTCGTTTTAAATCAATTTTTTTTTTTAATTCTTTGGCAAGTACTTGAATTAGAAGTTAAGAAAACATTGGAGTTTACTCTAAAATGCCGTCTTCCCTGATGAGAAGATTTTTATTATGACCACTTTACTAATTTATGCTGTTTAACGGACTCATAATTTCTAAGCAAGCTTTGAAGGCACAAAGACTTAAAAAAAAAGAATTTTTCGGATGATTACGTGAAGTCACGTAATGACATCAGGCTTTCTTACAAACCTATAAAGGAGTTAACCCTTTCCATTGACAGCTGTTTTATACTGGACATTATTAATTTGGATTTCTTAAGCTAAGATAAACAGGCTGGAAGAGATGTTTTTTTTTAAAAAAACGCGACTAGACGGATAGTGCAGTGCGCAGCCATAGCACCATCACCTATGGCAATAGAGCCAATGTACCCCACGGTGGGTAGGTGTAGTCCACAAACCCAACCTAACGGTAAAGCAGACAACGATGTTTGGAGGAATAATGGTAGCATTGGTGTTGATTGGAGTTTGGATAATATTTAGATGGGTCATCGTGCAGACTCGAGCACAGCAGGCTCAAACGCAAAACCGACGGCAGCCCAGACAGCGGCATGAAGTGATAGAGATGTACGACTATAAAGAATATGGTTAACCTAATCCTTACCTCCGATTCCACAGAGTGACAGCGACACAAGTAGATCAGAACCTAACACCTGGTGACGACCAGGCTATCTGTTTAAAATTTTCAGATAAAACACTCACCAAGATGGGACCGCAATGGTGACTCCGACTCTGGGGACTCATGATACTGGGAACCTCAAGACCCATGCAAACACTGGATGATACCAACGGATTGCAGCGCACTCAGGAAATAAACAACTACATGAACTATGGGGTCTTGTTTAATTTAACGGATGGAATGTGCATCGCAGCAGCCAAGGATTGGAGCAAGGACAGGACTTATTTTAATGCATGGTTACAAGTAAATCCTAATAAGAACCGGGTATGTATACCGTGCTCCACGGGTATAAGGAGCAGCTGCATTAAATGGAGGGATGTCAAAGGGCCCGATGAATGTACTTTCGGCATAATTTGCGCGCCTCCGGGACAGTCCCAGCAATCAGTCATCCGCAAAAAGGGAGTGGGGCTGTGTGGGTACTACAAGGAGGTGGGGGGCGGCTGCAATATCATTGTATGTATGCTTCTCACCCCCACCGACACCGCGCCCCATAAGAACCACTACATTGCCCGAGGAACTGCCTTATCCCATAACTACTAAGGGACCAGAGAATGGGATTGTAATGTACAACGAAGGGGAATTATTGTATGATAATGTTAAACATGAAATTGTGCCTGTCCTGATCAATATTTCAGGCATCCAGATGCCGGAATACTGTACAGAACAGTCAAGGAAAATGTACAGTGTATTAAGTAAAGTTGTAATGCAGCAGGCTGCCGATGCAATGGGTGCCAGTAGATTCCGGGGACAGGGGTCAGCCCCCAGAGTCAAGAGGGAAATAGTTAATGATATTGCCACTGTTTTCAATACAGGGACCTCCGTAGTAGACTCGATAGATATACAAGGGTTAAATGAGAGGGTGGAACAGCTTAGAGGGGTGATGAAGGGGTTATTAGAGAGGGTGGAGCAAAACCAGGAAGAACAAGCCAACCTAGGAAAGGAGGGTGCCGAAATCCAGTTGGATGGCATCTCAGTCCTGGAAGCTCACGCCAAAACCATCAATCACCTCATTGATAGAGAAAAAGAAGATACAGGAAAGCAAAGACAGGGGCAACTCTGCCACACTTATGGTCTGTGGATGTGGGACAGTCTCGACTAGATCCAATGCGGGGAAGTACCCGATTGGATAGACAGTTCACATTTGGCTCAGTTGGCTAACCAGAGGGGGACACCGGATAATTGTACTCTGAAGGGACTGACCCGAGTATACCCAGCAATTCCAGATTGCCAGATGGGTAGGAATACTGGGATAGGGATAGTCCTGATGATCCCTATAGCCACGCCGGACTCAGGGCCGTTCCCCCTGTACCAACTAGAGAATATCGAAGTAATACAGGAAAATGTCTCCATGCGTTACTATCTGACCACCACCTCCGCCGTTCGTCGAAACAACATACTTACCGGGATTTCCATAACAGATTGCAAGCAAAGGGGGGAGATCACAGTGTGCCCTCACCCGGTAGGCCGAGGTGAGCTAGACGGGTGCGGGTTTAACCGAACCGACGGGTGTGTACTAGAAATAGTGCCCGCACACAGGCACTTCGCGAGGGCAGGCTACGGAGGGAAGGGAAGATACTGCGTCTCTACCACAGAGCGTTCATACCAGTATAATGACCTGCAGTGCACGATACCACAGCCAAACTTTTGCTTTACGCCACTACGACCTGTCACGATCGGGCAAGCGCATATCACCCAGGTCAGGCGCCGGAAGTCCGAAATTATTGATGTAACCGATCAGCTCCATGATCATTTGCAGGATTATGACGAGCCAGATCAGGTCCCTATCCCACATCTAACTGAAGTATTACGAGAGTTGAGGCTCAGGGTGGGTCAATCCGTAAAGCTCTACCACCAACTGCAATCTAAAATCAAAGTACTGGAAGAAGATATCGATATAGACTTACAAAGTCAGAGTTGGTGGAGAAAGTCTGGGACTGGGGAATAAATGTGAACATCCATCCTTGGATTCGAATAATTTCACACGTCCTGGTCGGGATACAATTGATCTTAGCGATAACATGGGGCATAATGGCCTGCCAGGCATGCAGGCACCATGAACAACGAAGAGGGACCCATGACCGGTCCCCAAATACTAAACAAGCCTATCTTGTAAAGGGGAAGGAGGATTTGACCTTTGTCAATTTGATCTAAGCAACCGGGACTCCTGAAACCGCGTGACTGGCCAGCACGTTGAGGCAGGGAGTACCGGGCCGTGCACAAAAACTAACAAGTGTAGGGGGGTCGGTTAAAGGGGGACTAGGACTAGTCCCTTTACCGAAAGGAGGGAATTGTTGTAGGCATTAGGCACATGCTGAATATATCTAAACTCATATAAGTTTAAAGTGGCCACACATAAAATGGCTGCCCAGGCATGATGGGAAATCAGGTAGTCAAGCTGTGAACTATTGACTGAGGCTGACCGAGCAATAACCCTGTTACAAGATACAAGATAACTATAACAAACCATTATAACTCCACAAGCATAGCCCCGAGAAATAGAGATAAGGGGGCCTACATCACATAACGAGGGCATGAATCAGCCCGAGCTGACAAGAACCGAATATGTAACTCTAATAAGGAGGCTACCAAAGACAGCATCCAAGGACAGTAAGATAAGAGAGGCCCAGGCCATGTTACAAGACACATGAGTCATTCCTAGCAACACACCCCTTCGCAACACATCTCTTGGCAACACATGAGCCACTTTACGTTTAGAGACTAACTCTATCTATTGGTCTAATGTAACTGTAGTAAACTGTTGTATGTAACTGTAGTAAACTGTTGTAAAACATATAAAGATCCATGAAACCCTTTGTTCTGCGGAGTGAAGTGCCTGGATCCAGTCCTGAAGCTTCATCCCCACTGGCATTAATAAAGGCCGCATTGGCGTTGGAACCGACTCTGAGTGTTGAGTGATTCTTCTGAGAAAACATTCACGCTAACAGGTAGCGAGCCAATTAAAACGTTAAAAGACTTTCAATTGAGCCAATAAGGTCAAAGAAGGCGAGTTCTTTTCTGTAAATTGATCCAGGTATAAATACAGCCATTTTGACCATGTGGTTTCAGTAAGACAAAGAAACTGGCTATCAGCCAGCAGCTTGTTACTCTCTGCCAAGATTAAAAAGTTAAAACTACCATCGGAGTTCGTATTTCATTGGAAATTAAGAGATCTAACAACTCCGTATTTGTTCTCAATCACGCTTTGGGGCCCAAATGGCTTGAGGGTACTGTCATAGACAAAGAGGGGAATTGGGTCATAGTGGTTAAACTTAACAATGGGCAGATATGCCGCAAGCATCTGGACCAAGTAAAAAAAAAGGTTCAGCATGGACACTGAGGAACCTGAGGAAGTTCATGAGATGGTGTTCACACCACCACCAGTGAACGAGCAACAAGAACATTCAGCAGCATGCACAGTCCCTGCGGTCAGCCTGGACAGATTGGAATCACCACAGGTGGCAGACACGCATACCAAGGCTCAACAACTAGAGCCTCAACTGCGGCACTCCACGAGAGAACGCAGACCACCCGAGAGACTTAACCTATGATCCCAATAAGATGTTGAGGGGGAGGTGATGTCATGTATGTAACCTTTATGTAACAACACTGCAGTACTGTATATACATAAGAAATGCACACCTTGACCACAGGGGGTGAACTTGTGGGAGACACTCCTCACCTGGTCATCCACGTATATAAAGGGAGATCCCACGCAGGGTCATCACTTCTTGGTCCTGTGAATAAAGGTTCAGGTCATTGAATGACCTTGTCCATAGAATGTGCCTCGTGTGGATTTGTGGTATTGTGTAAGGACTTTACAAAAACCCTTTCAAGTCATGTCTATTAAAACATACCACCACCTCATAACCATGTGGTAATTTTGTTATGTTGCTATACTTTGATAAGATAATGGGGTTTAAATTAGACAACGGCGTGGGGGATTGTGGTACGGGATTAAGCCGCGCCCGTTCATTGCGTTGCGGGCAGCACGTTAAATTGATGCCGCCACCTGTTTTAAATGATTGATGCTTGTTGTCAGTGCTCTCCACACTGTTCATTGGCTCCATGCATCAGCAGGGGATCCAATACCACGAGGGGCTAGTGCGACATAAGGGCAGCCTGCAACTCTTAAAGGGGAGGTGCATTGTGGCTGCAAGCATTGGTTTTCTTGAAAGTTAGCCTGGGCTGTGATACATTGAGCAATGGCTAAACATGCAAGCACCAAGATTTTTGGACTATGTCTTGCATGTCTTGGTGGAAGAGGTGGAGAAAAGAGACATCCTGTATCCGCAGCGGGGCAGAAAGCCCTCCAGACATGTGCTCAGGAGCCAGTGGGAAGAAGTAGCGGTGGAGGTCAACGCGAGTGATGTTGCTCCAAGATCGTGGGTGCATACAGGAAGAAGTTTAATGATCTCACATGAGTTGTCAAGGTAAGTGAATTCAATCTTCAAATGGGATATCCTAGCAACTGCACCACTAGCCTCATCCACTACTCAGTTCCCTACACCCCCATCACCCACCTACCAACAATCCTTATCAATCAGTACTAAACTCTAAAATTGGTATGCTAATCCTCATCCTCACACACTTAGCATTGTTGCAAGCCTCGCAGCCACTACTCAGCTCGCACACACTGGCAGCTATTCAACCATGATAGCCACATCACCCAAATATATTGCAGGACATTCATTGACACACTTACCTGTTTTTTGCAGGAGCAAGTGGCACATAACAGCAAGCACCAGGAAAGAACTGGAGGAGGACAAATACGCCTGTATGTTTTAATCCCCATGGAGACAGTGCTAGCCATCATGGGAATGGACATCGCTCAGGCCGTGGCCACTGGCAGGGCTGGAGGGATCGATGATGAGAGCATCTGTACACCTAATCCTCTTCCCTCTGCCCTCTCCAACATCATCCCACAATCTCTTCTGACTCACAAGCTACAGATAATGTAAGCATGCACTTCTTATTTTCTCCTGTCCCCTCACCACAACCCAAGCCTTGTCCCTTTCCATTTCAAATACCCAAGAACCAGAACCATCCCAGTCAGTGGAGGAAGAGGAAAAGACAATGGAGTTAAAGAGACACTGTGACTCAATTTTACACTCGCAGCCACCAGCTCAGGGGTTGACACTGCATGCATTTTAGAGACTGGGATAGGGGAGGGATCTGCACGTGGTGAGGCATAAGTGCAAGTGTGCAGGAGTCAGGGCGGGAGGAACAGATAGCACAGGTGCCAGCTCATCACAGGGCAAGGTCACATACTATTTCTGCTGCAAAGGCGTTAGATAAAGACTTTGATGGGCCAAGCTACAGAAGAAGATTGATGGGTGGGCATAAGCAAATGCTTGGAGCATGAGAAAGCCTGTGTTCAACATCAAGGAGCATCTAAGAGTCCAACACCAACTTTGCACAGGGCTTTTTCACAGACCTGGAGCTCATCCTTTCCAACATGGCGCAGATGGTCACCTCCATCAGCACACATGTGCAACCATGATGCAGCTTCTGATGGCTGATGTCAGCTTCCATTGCAGCACAAACAGCTTCCATCAAAGTTCTGGGTGCTGCAGTGGAAGCTCAGACTGCTGCCATCATGGCTCTACATACCAATGTTCAAAGGGACTTCCAGGGTATCACAGCGGTCCATCAATCTGTTCTCCAACAGATCAGTAGGACTGCTGGGACGTCACCCCGGGAGAGTGTCAGTAGGTCCGTGGTGCACGAACCTGTTGTCCTCTCTCAGGATGACACCATTCCTGCTCCAACCCCTGTTACTCTGCCGGTAGTTTTGACAACTCAGCCAGAAAACCCAGACTCTAGCCCTCTAGGCCCAAAGCTGCTTGAGGTCAGTCTCTAAGGCCATCTGCAGCCTCCTCAATTGAAGATCAGCAGCCTTCCACCACCCATGCTGCAGCCACTGGGGAAACACCTCATAGGAGCACTAGCTTAGGCAAAGGCACATGGAAGACAGGCACTAAGGCAATGCACAAGGGTGATTAGTTTAATTTTGAATGTATTATGTCATGATTGAAGAAATGAAATTGGATTTGAATGTGCATTTTCTGGTGGGTTTTATTTTTGTGTTGTCGGAAAGAGGAAGATGTGATGATCAGTGATAGAGGAAAGGCAAGGAGTTGGGAATGTTGGTAAATGGGGAGATGTGGTTGAGGTTACTGGTATTGGTCTTGAATTATTTGATCATGTAGAGTCTGGGCAAAAAGGGTCTGTTTATGTTGTAGCCTTCTTTCCTCTTCCTGTTCCTCCATTTCCTGTTGCATTTCCTCCTCCTCTACTTCATCCACTTCCTCCTCCTCCTACTCTTCCTCGTGCTCCTGCTCCTCACCTAATAAGTAGTGACAAGAGCTGCTCCCTACTAATCACCAGGTTGTGCAGAATGCACTACGCTACTACAATTCTCAATACCACTCAGCGAAGTACTGCAGGGCTCCTCCAGAGCGGTCTAGGCAGTGGAAGCATTGCTTGACGATACTGATGGTGTGCTCTATAATGTTCCCTGTGGCAGCTTGGCTCTCACTGTGGGCCTTCTGTATACGAGGGCATGTGTTCTGTACCCGAGTCATGTGCCATGTCATGAGTGGATAACCCTTGCCACCCAGTAGCCAGCCTTTGACTTGACTTGGTGGGTCAAATACAGGTGGCTCAGAGGACTGCCCCGGAATGAAGGAATTGTGACTACTGCCAGGATAACGGGCATTCACCAGCAGGTGTGGTCGCACACCAGCTGGATATTGAGGGTCTGTAATCCCTTTCAGTTCATGATAATGGCCGAGTTCACGTGAGGCACATGCAAGACAATGCGTGTGCAGTCAATGGCATCCTGCGCCATGGGAAGTCTGCAATCCGTCCAAACCCTTGTGCTCACTCCGCCTGTTTGTCTCTGATGAAACAGAAACAGATGAAGCTGTCACTCTGTGTACAGACAGCCTCAGTGACCTCCTTGTGCAGTAGTGTACAGAAAACTGCCAGAAGTTGCTCATATCTGAAGCAGTAGCCTGGAAGGAGCCAGATGCAAAAGCTTAAGACCCACGTTCACCTTGAAAGCCACAGACAATGTTGTCCTTGCCCTGTTTGGAGGTTGCAGTTGTGGCTGCAGCAGCTGTGGCAGATTTCAGTCACAATCTGTCATGTATCTTACATTATTATATATAACTGTATCCTACCATGCTATACATGACTGTAATAAGATATGACCTGTAACCACCAGCATACTTTACCACCAGGGGTGCACTTGCAAGAGACAGGTATATAAGCACAGGTCTCAGGCAAGTGCGGATTCCAGAGCGGTGAAATAAAGGTGCAGGTCCAGAGTGACCTTGACTTCACTACATGCCTCGTGTGAATCTGTACTGAGGGGACAGGACTTTACAGTGGCGACGGGTTATGGGATTACAGAATCTACAGAATGGCGAACAACGGATCAGATGAAAAGTACAATGCAGGAGTCAATTGGGAGGACTTTATAGAAAGGCTCCAGCAAAGCTTTGTAACCAAAGACTGGTTAGGCGACGATAAGGCAGACAAGAGAAGAGCCCATCTCTTGACCAGCTGTGGCTCGAAAACATACGCTTTAATGAAGGATCTGTTGGCACCCGAGAAACCAGCAAGCAAGTCGTTTGAAGAATTGAGCGCACTGGTAAGAGGCCACCTGAAGCCAGCGAGCAGCCTACACATGGCCAGACACAGGTTCTACAACTGCAGACACTGTGTGGGCCAGAGCATACCCGACTTCGTGGCGGAACTTCGGAGGTTGGCTAGTTTATGTGAGTTCTCCGATGAACTGAGGAGAGAAATGCTGAGAGACTTTTTCATTTAAGGAATAGGCCACGCAGGCATATTCCGAAAGCTCATAGAGACCAAGAACCTGATCTTAGAGGCAGCAGCACTGGTTGCACAGACACTCTTGGTAGGGGAAGAAGAAACAAGGTTGATTTTACAATGCAGGTACGACAACTAACGAAATATTGGAACAAGAAGTTCACAGCACTAAACAAGCTGCTACCCCTACACACAGACAAAACCGGGAGAACAGGTTCTTGACAGCAGGCAAAAGCCATCAAGGGCCACAGGAACGGCCGTTCACACTTCATCAACCCACAATGCGAGCAATCAACTACAAACTGAGAGAAGCTCATTCTTTGGGAACACTTTAAACAATAGAACATGTCTGTGCTGGAGGTGTGGGGGTGGGCACTCGTCAAGAGGATGTCAATTTCAGCAGGCTGTTTGCAGAAATTGTGAAAATACAGGGCATTTGGCCCGCATTGGCAAAAACACGGCAGCTTGGCTGGTATACGAATTGGATGGGTCGGAAAGTGGACCAGAAGATGGTGGGGACAGTACCCGGTACAGCGGGTCAACACGATCAATGGCCGCTGCTCCTACAACAGGACGCCTCCTATAATGATGAGGGTCCTACTCAACGGGATATCTGTCAACATGGAGCTGGATACGGGAGCGAATCGATCTCTCATGGGCGCTCAACAATTTAAACAACTGTGGCCGCATAAAAGAGACAGACCAAAACTCACAAGGGTCAACACCACACTAAGGACCTATACCAAAGAAATCATACCAGTCCTCGGCAGCGCCATTCTCTCTGTCACATACAAAGGGACAGTGAACCGACTTCCCCTGTGGATTGTCCCCGGAGACCCCCCAGCACTGCTGGGGAGAAGCTGGCTGGCAAAACTAAACTGGAAATGGGATGATGTCCATGCCATGTCATTAGAGGAACGGACCTCCTGCTCAACAGTTATAAAGCGATTTGAACATCTCTTTCAACCAGGTGTGGGCACTTTCAAAGGGCCAAAGTCAAAATCTACATCACACAGGACGCTAGACCAGTCCATCACAAGGCCAGAGCTGTACTCTATGTGATGAGGGAAAAGATTGAACACGAACTAAACAGGCTTCTGCGGGAAGGCATTATATCACCTGTGGAATTTAGCGACTGGGCAAGTCCCATCGTCCCAGTCATGAAGCCTGATGGATCTGTACGAATCTATGGGGACTACAAATCTACCATAAATAGAGTCTCCCTACAGGACCAGTACGCGCTGCCCAGAGCGCTTATTTGCCACATTGGCTGGAGGTAAACTTTTCTCAAAATTAGACCTCACATCTGCGTATATGACGCAAGAATTGACCGAGGAATCCAAGTTACTCAACACCATCAACACACATCGAGGCCTTTTCATGTACAATCGATGCCCATTCGGCATCAGGTCGGCAGCTGCCATATTCCAGCGCAACATGGAAAGTCTGCTCAAGTCCATCCCGGGGATGGTTGTATTTCAAGACGACATACTTATCACGGGCAGGGACACCGACTCCCATCTCCGTAATTTGGAGGAAGTACTAAAGTGGTTGAATCGGGTAGGCCCACGAGTCAAGAAATCCAAATGCCTGTTTCTCACACCCGAGGTTGGATTTTTGGGCAGAAGGATTGCCGCTGATGGAATCCGCCCAACAGAGTCCAAAACAGAAGCAATTCGCCTGGCACCCAGGCCCCCGAATGTCTCAGAACTGCGCGCCTTTCTCGGGCTACTCAATTACTTTGGGAACTTTATGCAGAATTTAAGCATGCTGCTGGAGCCTCTCCATGTGCTACTCAGGAAGGGGTGCGATTGGTTTTGGGGGGACGCCCAGGAACGCACCTTCAATAAGGCACGCAACCTTCTGTGTTCCAACAGTGTTTTGACTTTCTTTGACCCAGGTAAAAAGCTAGTTCTCACATGCAATGCGTCAGCGTATGGCGTCGGGTGCATTTTGCAACATGTCAATAGTGCGGGCAAATTACAACCCATAGCTTATGCCTCCAGGTCACTTTCGCGGGCGGAGCGCGGGTACAGAATGGTAGAAAAGGAGGCGCTCGCGTGCGTGTACAGTGTCAAAAAGATGCACCAATACCTTTCCGGGGCCAAGTTCGCATTAGAAACAGACCACAAGCCCCTCACGTTCCTCCTATCCAAGAGCAAGGCAATAAACGCCAACGCCTCGGCGTGAATTCACCAGTGGGCACTCATGCTGGCGTCCTACGACTACACAATAAGGCACAGACCAGGCACAGACAACTGTGCCGACGCGCTCAGCAGGCTACCCCTGGAGACCACGGAAGTGTCTGACGAACAGGACTGTGAGATAGTCATGGCAATCAATGCCTTTGAGTCCACAGGTTCGCCCATGACGGCTCGCCAAATCAGAGCCTGGACGGCCAGCGACCTCACGTTATCCTTAGTAAAAAGATGTGTCCTAACCGGTGACTGGGCAGAGGCTCGCGATGCCTGCCCCGAGGAATTAAAACCCTTTCACAGGCGCATGCATGAGCTATCACTACAAGCAGACTGCCTGATGTGGGGCAGCCGAGTAGTCATGCCTCTGCGAGGCAGAGAGGCATTTGTCCGGGAGCTCCTCCGCGAGCACCCGGGGGATCGTTCTCATGAAGGCCATAGCCTGATCCCACGTCTGGTGGCCTGGTATTGACGCGGACTTGGAGCTCTGCGTCCGAAGGTGCATCATTTGTGCCCAACTCAGCAATGCCCCCAGGGAGGCTCTACTGAGCCCCTGGCCCTGGCCTACCAAACCGTGGTCGCGGGTGCACGTAGACTATGCGGGCCCATTCATGGGCAAAATGTTCCTCGTAGTTGTAGATGTAGTTTCAAAGTGGATCGAATGCACCATTTTAAACTCGAGCACAACCTCCACCACTGTGGAGAGTCTCGCAGCCATGTTTGCAACGCACGGAATCCCTGACACATTGGTCAGTGACAATGGTCCGTGCTTCACCAGTGCAGAATTCCAAGACTTTATAATTGACCACGTCATAAATCACGTCAAGACGGCACCGTTCAAGCCGGCCTCCAACGGCCAGGTGGAGAGAGCAGTGCAAATCATTAACAAGGCATGCTTAAAATCCAAGGTCCCACACTGCAGGGTCGCCTGTCGTGATTGCTGCTGGCATGCAGATCTCGTCCGCACTCACTGACTGGGATCCCTCCCGCGCAATTGTTGATGAAAAGGACTTTAAAAACAAGGCTCTCATTAATCCTCCCAGACATGCACGAAATCGTTGAGGCAAAGCGCCGTAAGCTGACTGAGTACCATGACAGAAATTCGAGGGGGAGATGGAATGAGATAGGGGACAAAGTGTTTGTACTAATCTATGGCAGGGGTCCCAAATGGCTTGCAGGGACAGTAACGGGCAAGGAAGGAAACAGGCTACTGGTAGTACAAATGGACAATGGCAAAACCTGCCAGAAGCACGTAGACCAAGTCAAAAGCAGATTTACCAACAATACTGTGGAACCAGAGGCAGACTACAATGTGGAACTCGCACCACACCTGGTGGACAGACAGAGGGAACAACCTGAGGAAAGGGCAATCCCAACAGACAGCCCAGGTGAGACAACAACAATCACACCAATCGAAACAGACAGCCCAGGCGAGATACCAGCAACCGCACCCAAAGAAAAACAGACACCAAGACAAACAACTGAACCACAACTCAGACGCTCCACGGGAGAATGTAGACCACCTGAGAGACTGAACCTATAAAGACAATAAGACCTTGGGGGAGGGTGATGTCATGTATCTTACATTATTATATATAACTGTATCCTAACATGCTATACATGACTGTAATAAGATATGACCTGTAACCACCAGCATACCTTACCACCAGGGGTGCACTTGCAAGAGACAGATAAATAAGGACAGGTCTCAGGCAAGTGCAGCATTCCAGAGCTGTGAAATAAAGGTGCAGGTCCAGAGTGACCTTGACTTCACTACTTGCCTCGTGTGAATCTGTACTAAGGGGACAGGACTTTACACAATCTCCTTTGTGAAGCAAAGATGCCTCATGCACTGGTCCTCTTTGAATTTGAGGTCAGAGAATTGCTCCCGAAAGACCCTAGGGGCTGGACTTTCCAGTCTTCTGCGCTCCGTTTTTCACCCCGGAGCGGCAGCAATGGCGGTGGTGAGGGCTTCAGCATCCTGCAGCGATCCTCGCGTGTGGCTTTGCGGCAGTGCGGAGCAGCACCGCCCAGAAGAGCTGTGCCGGTGTGCAACGCCCCTGGTTGCAACACCGGCACAAGTTTGAGCTCCTGCCCGACCCATCCATCTGGAAACGGCCTTGCAATGACTGCCTGGGAAATCAGAGCGGTCCAACCATCTCATCAGTGAAGAGGTGAGTAATTGACTCCTAAGGTAAGTGTGATTGTTTTATCTTTTAATCTTTTTTTAGCGATTTGTGTTGTGGTGGTGTGGGCAATGTTTTGGGAATGTTTTTATGGTTTTTTTTAGGTCCCCCCCCCAGATGTCTCTCAGAGCGTTTGGGCCAGCTCTTTACCTCGAGAGTTTCCCACCCTTGCACCGAGAGGTGTAAAAAGCCTCCCTTAGCGCTGTGCCCCTGACACAGGGCCCGGATGCCCAAACTTAGCTATTGAGGTGCAACCTATCCCAGGCCGCTAACTTTCCCGCCTCACCGCCATTATCAGCCCAAAAACATAAAAGCCTAAAACCCAGCCCCTTGAGCAGAAATGGCCTCCTGCTGAAAGCCCTTTTCTCCGTCCTCCTCCTCCCTCTTCCAACAGCTTGTCCTGCTCTGCGTGCCCTCTCTTCATGCTCGATTCCCAAAGGAAGCTTTAACAGGCCACCAATGTCTGGAATTTAACGTATTTTAGCACAAGCTTTTTAACCAATAAAAAATACTTCAGCTCCAATCAGACCACTACACTTTATTTTGTTTAACACCGCGTTCAGCTGTGCAAGGTTAAGAAAGGGTGTTAGCTAGTATCATGTATCCTACATGGCTGCTGTTGGTACTATCACGAGGTGTGCCACCAGAGGGCACAGCAGTGGGAGACTTGTAGGTTACCTGTACAGGTGTGCCTGGCCTAGTATAAAAGGCAGGCCACCAGGTGTGATCCTCACTCTGGAGTTAACTAATAAAGGACTAAGGTCACTACAGTTCAAGTACAACACATTGCCTCGTGGAGTCATTGTTCGAGCATCTAAGGACACTACAGCTAGTACCTGGAGTTCAAAAATGGCAGCACTGGCGCCAATCAACATTGCACACGGATTGAGGTCATAATCTTCCTGGCCTGCATGGTGCTGTCGGTCAGTGAGTATACACACACAAACCACTTCCAAACGCAGCCAGCACACTTCCCATCAGAAGTATGTGCACACATCTCGAATCACATTTTCGAGTGTTAGGAAGCCAATGCTTAAAAAGCGGGCGCTACACAGTTCAATTTTGCATTATTGTGTACAGGAGCAGGGATTCCATTTCAAATGACTCTCACCAAAGGTTATTTGTGCTTCTGATCATGCAGTAAATTGTGGCACCATGATGGGTATATGTAATAGATTTTTCTCTGTGAGTTATCTGCCGTCCACTAGTTCACTATCGCTAACTGCAGTACCTAGATTGTAATGTAACAGAGTTGTGCAACCACATATCTGGATGACAGTAATTTAAACATTGTGTACTTGAGTTAACTGCAAAAAATTAGGTAGGTGAATGATGATGTCACTGGGGCATTTATGAATCATGGTGTTGTTAGATTTAATTATCGATGATGGTATTGTCCTAGGTGTCCTTGTAAAGAAAATCTATGCATACAGATAAGTTATTAAACAGAAGGAAAGGAATTGGTAAATTTCATCCATTTCATAAATATTTCTGTATCAAGATTGACACAGCATGCAGTCATACAATCTATTCAACCTTATGCCCTCAAAAACTTCCAATTGAAATAATTGGCAATGAAACATTTCTTCTTAGGCAGTTTCCCGGAGTCGAGAATAAATTGTTTCCACATGAAAATGAATTCTAGGCGACTGATGAGATGAATATGGGATCTATAGTCTCTGTCACAGATGGGGCAGATGGTGGTTGGAGGGATGGATGGGGTGCTTGATGTGTCATACACTCCTTCCGCTGTTTGTGCTTGGCTTCCGCGTGCTCCCGGCGAAGAGACTTGAACTGTTCGGCACCTTCTTGGATGCTTCTCCTCCACTTTGATCGGTCTTGAGCCAGGGATTCCCAAGAGTCAGTGGGGTTGTTACATTTTTTCAAGGAGGCTTTGAGGGTGTCCTTGAAGCATGTTCTCTGCCCTCCTGGGACTCGTCTGCCATGACGTAGCTCGGAGTAGAGTGCTTGTTTCGGGAGTCTAATATTGAGCATGCGGACAATGTGGCCTGTCCATCAGAACTGATAGAGCATGGTCAATGCCTCGATGCTGAGGAAGTTGGCCTGAGAGAGAACGCTGATGTTGGTGCGCCTATCCTGCCAATGAATTTGCAGAATTTTGTGGCGGCAGCGATGGTGGCATTTCTCCAATGCTTTTCGGTGCCTACTGTACATAGTCCATGCCTCTGAAGCATATAGCATATAGGGTATCACTACTGCTCTGTAGACCATGAGCTTGATGCTGCGTTTGAGACCTTGGTCTTCGAACACTCTTTTCTTCAGGCGGCCGTAGGCTGCATTGGCGCACTGAAGGTGGTGTTGGACTTCATCATCGATGTCTATCCTTGCTGATAGTAGGCCCCCAAGGTATGGGAAGTGGTCCACATTGTCCAAGGTCTCGTCATGGATCTTGATGATCAGGGAGCAGTACTGTATGGTGGGGGCAGGTTGGTAGAGAACCATTGTCTTACTGATGTTTAATGTAAGGCCCCGACTCTCGTACGCTTCGATGAAGGTGTCAACGATGGTTTGGAGTTCAAACTCCGAGTGTGCACAAACATCATCTACATATTGTAATTCAATGACAGAGGTTGGAATAACCTTGGATCTGGACCGGAGGCAGTCCAGCTTGTCCTGTAGATAACTCTACTCCAGCGGGAAGTTTGTTATAGGTGAGATGAAGCATTACAGCGAGGAAGATTGAGAAAAGCATTGTTGCGATGACACAGCCTTGTTTGACCCCGGTCTGCACTTGTGGATCTGCAGTGGATCCATTGGTAGGATCACGGCTTACATGTCATCGTGAAGCAGGCGAAGGATGGTGTCAAATTTTTGAGGACAGCCAGATTTGAGAAGGACACTCCATAATCCCTCATGGTTGACAGAGTCGAATTAAACATGTAACCTGTTGAATGGAAGCATATGGACTGAAAGGGGAGATTTTGCAATCCTGCGCTTCCAATAGGGAGCCATATTCACATAGTCGAACGTTGGAGAATCACGGCTACAATGTTGTCTCTGAGGCATTCTCCCTGAAACACAGCTCAATATGGGACCACAGAATTGTGAAATCACCACTAAAAGCTTATTCTTGATTCTTTGATAAATAAAACAGCACTTACAATTAAATTCGCTTTGTTGAAATATTTCAAAACATTTCATGAGAGTGAATTTCTTTGAAAGATAGTAAACAAATGTGGCAGGCATATTTCACACAGCAAGAACCCACAAACAGCACTGAGATAAATGATAAGCAAATCTGTTTTTATGGTATTGGTTGAGGAAATGTGCCAAGAAACTAGAATTACTGACTCTGAGTCACCAGGTAAACAGGGTTTCAGTTCAACCTAACATCCAAAGAACATTACTTCTGCATTATAATTGCAGTTTTCGTACGAATTTTTCACTCAGCTCCTGTAGTGAGCCTTGAGACTACAGCCTTAGAGGCAAGAGTGCTACAAACTGAGTCAAGCTGACGTTATATGCAAAACCATATTTTAATGTGTGTCTTTGTCTAAACTTTTCTACCGTTTCTTTGAGATCTTAAGTATAATATTCTGAGTACCAGCTAAGTTTTTCAATCCTAATGTTTTATTTGAAACACATTTTAAAATCATAATTGTATTAATAGCTCACACCTTTTAAGCAATCCAAATAAACATGATATTATGCTTGCAGAATTTCCCAGTAAAGTTTAAATGAAGGTCAAGTTAATATCAAAGCTCCAACTTCATTGTATTCCCATGCACTCGACCTGAATATAAATTGGATGCATTAGCATCACTGGCACATAGGAAATAAAATGCCTTTTTTTTAAACGGTATTTTCAAAGCACGAAAGGACAGTCCACACAATCAAAATTCAAACCTACAAGAGATTATTTTTTTAGTTTACAAAGTGTTGTTAAAATTACATTTTGGGCTTAACTAAACAAAGCAAGCACATTTGGGGTAATTCTGATACTACTCGGTATTGCTGAATATCGAGTAGTTTAGTAAATGCTTTTGCGAGAACGAACAGTTTTTCTGAATTTGGGCTGGATAATGTTCGATAAGATTTTCATCCCAAGCATCCGAGCTGGAAGCAAATTCAAATTCCAGAGTTGAAATATCAGCGAACGAGCCCAATGCACCATCCAATCCCCACAGTCAACTATCTTCCGACTTTAAATATCACAGGCTGCACTGAATGTTAATATTGTATATCATTAGCATTCCGAATCACATACCATCACATGCATTCTGGAACGATCTAGTTTACTGAACTCTATACTTGGACATATTTCTCTAATTACTACACATGGTGTTGTTTTTTTTTGTATTTTCTATGTTGAAGTTGATAATACTGTGGAATATTTTGAACAGCTTTTCATTAAAGAAATCACCCATGGGCCTTATCATACTGGTGTTTGGAGCAACATTAGTCGCTGCGGCTTTGATCAACTGGTAGTGATAGCCAGGGAATTAATCTTCAATCATGCAATTTACTGGCCTTTAAAATGAATAGGAAATTATCAAACTAGTTTCACTAAAACGATTCTTGATTCTCAATTTGATGGTTGGAGAAATGGCTTTGTTGTGCACATTTTGACGGCCGCTCCAGACCCCAGCCCATCACAACTGAGTCAGCTGTGGCTCAGTGGGTAGCATTCTCACCTCTGTCACTTCAAGGACCTAAGCACAAAAAAAAATCTAGGCTGACACTCCAGTGCAGTGCTGAGTGAGTGAGGGAATGGATGAGACGTTAAATCGAGGCCCTGTCTGCTCTCTCAAGTGAACGTAAAAGATCCCATGGCACTATTTCAAAGAAGAGCAGGGGAGTTATCTCTGGTGTCCTGACCACATTTATCCTTCAATCAAAAAAGCAGATTATCTAGTCATTATCACATTGCAATTTGTGGGAGCTTGCCTGTATGCAAATTGGCTGCCACGTTTCCCACATTACAACAGTGACTATACTCCAAAATTACTTCATTGGCTGTAAAGCGCTTTGAAACATCTGGTGGCCGTGAAAGGAGCTATATAAATGCAAATCTTTCTTTTCTTTTATCACTTCTATTTCCTCTTTTCTCTCCCTCTTTTCTTCTTTTCTCTTTACCCCTCCCGCCATCATACCTCCTATAGTTTCTCTGCCCTTACGTACTCTACCCTCACAAACCCCAATACCTTCAGCTCTCGTCGACTTTTCTACACTCCTGCCACGCTCCGAGGCTTGACTCCCTCTTACATAATCCTACAGCTTCCCTCTGCATCTCTCTTGGCATCCTTTGAAGGGCCCACCGAGGCACTCGTTGCTGCCTCCTAACAAGCAGCAACCCCAATTGCCCCATTCTACTCTCTCCCCACCCAGCATGCCTGCCGGGGCTAAGCATGCCACCTTCCTTCCCATTCCACTCACCACTCCCTAAGCTGACTCATTGAACTCTGCCAGTGGATCGGCTATCACTGCCCCTCTCCTCATCTCACTCCAGAATATAAGCTCACATGATCAAGGCCCTTGCCATCCATGAGCTTATTATGGGTGATCACATCGACATCATGGCCTTGATGGAGACATGGCCGAGGAGTGGTGACACCTTTCCCCTTAATGAAGCTTCCCCACCGGCCTATGCCTTCCACCACTTGACCCGCTCAAACCACCGAAGTGGTGGTGTAGCCCTTATCTCTAAATAACCCCTTGTTCTGCATCTCCACTCCTCTGGCAACTTCTCCTCCTTTGAGCATCTCACCATGTTCCACACCTCATGCCTCTTGTTTAAAATCCTTGTTCCTTCAAAGTATCAAACCTTCTCTGCTTTCCTCCCTCAGCCTCTGCACCAAGCGACTTCACATCCTCGGGGATTTCAACCTCCATCTCAACTTTTCCTGCTCTCTCTCCTCTGAGTTCACTGTCCTCCTTTCCTCTCTAAATATCTCGCTCCATATAAACTCTCCTACCCATATTCACGGCCACCCCCTCGATCTCGCCATCTCATGTGGCCTCGCTACTCCCATCCTGACTATCACAGATAAGGCAATCTCTGATCATTTCCTTGTATTGCTCTCGACCCACATCCCCTTCCTCCTTCCTACCCCACTTCTTTCTGTGCCCACCCCTGGACAAAACTTCCTCAAGTCAATTACAACTGCACTTTCAAATTCCCAACTATCTGAAAGAAAGAAAGACTTGTATTTATATAGCACCTTTCACAACCTCAGGACCTCACAAAGCACTTTACAGGCAATGAAGTACTTTTTGAAGTAATCACTCTGGGTGGGCTACTTCAATGTCCATTGCAAAGAGTGGCTCGATAGCACCACTACTGACCAAGCTGGCTGAGTCCTGAAAGACATAGCTGCCAGACTGAGCCTGCGGCAGGTGGTGAGAGAATCAACATGAGGGAAAAACCATTTGACCTTGTCCTCACCAATCTACCTGTCACAGATGCATTGGTCCATGCCAGCATTGGTAGCAGTGACCACGGCACAGTCCTTGTGGAGATGAAGTTCCATCTTCACACGGAGGACACCCTCCATCGTGTTGTGTGGCACTACCACAAGACTAAATGGGATAGATTCCAAACAGATCTAGCAGCTCAAAACTGGGCATTCATGAGGCACTGTGGGCCAGCAGCAGCAACAGAATTGTATTCCACCACACTCTATAAGCTCATGGCCTGGCATATCACTCACTCTACCATTACCAATAAGCTAGGGGACCAACCCTGGTTCAATGAGGAGTGTATAAGTGCATGCCAGGAGCAGCACCAGGTGTACATAAAAATGAGGTGCCAAACTGGAGAAGCTGCAACATAGGGCTATGTTGTGTAAGTAAATAAACAGACTAACTGAGACAGGAGAAGTGTAACTGTGTCCTTTATAGCAACTCCCAAAATGGTGTCCCAAAACCAGCATGAACCAACATGTTTGCAGTAACTGTGAATAGCTCCTGCAGGGTCCTAATGCCTAGCTACTGTCCTGTAACAAATAAATAGAGAATGAACACAACAGACTACATGCATGCTAAACAGCAGAAGCAACAGGCTATAAACAGAGCTAAATGATCCCACAACCAATGGATCTGATAAAAGCTCTGCAGTCCTGCCACATCCAGTCATGAATGGAGGTGGACAATTAAATAACTAACAGGAGGAGGAGATTCCATGAATATCCCCATCCTCAAAGATGGCGAAGCCCAGCATGCAAGTGCAAAAGACAAGGCTGAAGCATTTTCAACCATCTTCAGCCAGAGGTGCTAAGTGGATGATCCATATCGGCCTCCTCCTAACGCCCCCCCCCATCATGGAAGCCTGTCTTCAGCCAATGCGGTCCACTCCACATAAAATCAAGAAATGGCTGAGCTCACTGGACATAGCAAAGGCTATGAGCCCCGACAACATACCGGCTATCATGCTGAAGACCTATGTTCCAGAACTAGCAGCGCTTCTAGCCAAGCTGCTCCAGTACAGCTACAACACTGGCATCTACCTGGCAAGGTGGAAAACTGCCTAGGTATGTCCTGACCACAAAAAGCAGGACAAATCCAATCCGGCCAATTACCGCCCCATCAATCTACTCTCAGTCATCAGCAAAGTGATGGAAGGTGTCATCGACAGTGCTATCAAACGGCACTTATTCATCAATAACCTGGTCACCGATGCTCAGTTTGGGTTCCGCCAGGACCACTCGGCTCCAGACCGCATTACTGCCTTGGTCCAACTATGGACAAAAGAGCTGAATTCCAGAGGTGAGGTAAGAGTGACATCAAGGTAGCATTTGCCCGAGTGTGGCATCAAGGAGCCCTGGTAAAATTGAAGTCAATGGGAATCAGGGGGAAAACTCTCCATTGGCTGGAGTCACATCTAGCACAAAGAAAGATGTTTGTGATTGTTGGAGGTCAATCATCTCAACCCCAGGACCTCGCTGCAGGAGTTCCTCAGGGCAGTGTCCTAGGCCCAACCATCTTCAGCTACTTCATCAATGACCTTCCCTCAATCATAAGGTCAGAAGTGGGGATGTTCGCTGATCATTGCACAGTGTTCAGTTCCATTCGCAACTCCTCAGATAATGAAGCAGTCCTAGCCCGCAAGGGAAGGCCTTGACTTGAACCAAAGTCACATTAATTTCCTTGCAGAGAAGGTACATAGACCAATGGGAGAGGATTAAAAATAATATGGCAGGGGGTGGGGAAATTCCAAGACAAGAGAAGGATTAATAAAGCTGGTAGAATACAAGCAGGAGGCTTCGCTAAAATAAATAAATAGAAAATTATTTATTATGAGGAGAAAGGGAAAGAAAGAGACCATGAAAGATAAAAAGATTTACAGAATCAGCAAGGAATGTCAAAAAATTAAATGAGAAAAACAGGAAATAAAATAATGGCCAACGTTCCATTAAATTGGAGTCAGGATTGCGTGGTATGTAAGTGAACGTACAAAGCATTTATTGGAGAATTTGAAGTATGAAAAACAATGGAGGGATGTGATACAGTATTTATAACAGAGACATTGATGAATTCTGGACAGGACTGCAAATTTCATGTTGCTAGTTATAACATTTTAAGGAGGAATAGGTAGAGAAAAAAGAAGTAGTGTGGTAGTGTTAGTAAATGATCCTATCACTGTGCTATAAGGTAAAGTTGTCTTCTGGTGTGCTGGAGGGGGGCGAGATGTTAAAACAGAATCAATATACATATATATATATGGGCTAGAAATTGCCCTTTGTCCCGATTGGGGGCGGTAACCTTCCGGAGCCGGGACATCCTGGAAGTCCTGCCCCAGTCGCGGAATTGGTCCATACGTCCCTCAAAGGAAGCGGAACGCTGCCTCTCTGCTTCCTTTAAGGGGCGCTCCAGGAGCGGTAGGGCAGCGCTGAGTCCAGCACCGCGTGGAGCAGGCCACGCTACGCGGATACTCCATGTAGCACAGACGCACTACAACGCCCCTCCCCTTCCACTAAAGGCGAGGGCCAGTGCGCACTCTGCAGGCCCTTTGGTGGCCGCCACTGGGCCACCAGGGATGCAATCGACCGGGCCAGCAGCCCAACACCCAAAGCGGAGTGCCGGGCCACCATCAAGGGCCGCCATTGTCAGACCAGTCCAAGAGTTAGCCAACAAATAAAGATGGTGGCCCAGGGCACTAAAGACCTACATTTTAAGAGGCACCGGCTCGGGGTAGCTAATCGCGGGCGCGGCACTGCCGGGGCAGCAACCCCCCAAACCTCCGGGGCAATTTTCCGGGAGACGGTAGCACCCTCCTCCCCTGGCCAAAAATGCCATTGTGCCCCGTTATCGTCCCCCAGAGACACTAACGGGGCTATAAAAAGGGGGCAATTTCACCCAGAGTTAAATAGGAAGAGAAACATAGAAACATAGAAAATAGGTGCAGGAGTAGGCCATTCGGCCCTTCGAACCTGCACCTCCATGCAATAAGATCATGGCTGATCATTCACCCCAGTACCCCTTTCCGGCTTTCTATCCATACCCCTTGATCTCTTTAGCCATAAGAGCCATATCGAACTCCCTCTTGAATATATCCAATGAACTGGCATCAACAACTCTCTGCGGTAGGGAATTCCACAGGTTAACAACTCTCTGAGTGAAGAAGTTTCTCCCCATCTCAGTCCTAAATGGCTTACCGCTTAACCTTAGACTATGTCCCCTGGTTCTGGACTTCCCCAACATCGGGAACATTCTTCCGGCATCTAACCTGTCCAGTCCCGTCAGAATTTTATATGTTTCTATGAGATTCCCTCTCATCCTTCTAAACTCCAGTGAATACAGGCCCAGTCGATCCAGTCTCTCCTCATATGTCAGTCCAGCCATCCCAGGAATCAGTCTGGTGAACCTTTGCTGCACTCCCTCAATAGCAAGAATGTCCTTCCTCAGATTAGGAGACAAAAACTGAACACAATATTCCAGGTGAGGCCTCACCAAGGCCTTGTACAACTGCAATAAGACTTTCCTGCTCTTATACTCAAATCCTGTAGCTATGAAGACCAACATACCATTTGCCTTCTTCACCGCCTGCTGAAACTGCATGCTAACTTTCAATGACTGATGTACCATGACACCCAGGTCTCGTTACACCTCCCCTTTTCCTAATCTGCCACCATTCAGATAATATTCTGCCTTCGTGTTTTTGTCATCAAATTGAATAACCTCACATTTATCCACATTATACTGCATCTGCCACGCGTTTGCCCACTCACCTAACCTGTTCGAGTCACCTTGCAGCCTTTTAGAGTCCTCCTCACAGCTCACACCACCACCCAGCTTAGTATCATCTGCAAACTTGGAGATATTACACTCAATTCCCTCATCCAAATCATTAATGTGTATTGTAAATAGCTGGGGTCCCAGCACTGAGCCCTGCGGCACCCCACTTGTCACTGCCTGCCGTTCTGAAAAGCACCCGTTTATCCCAACTCTCTGCTTCCTGTCTGCCAACCAGTTCTCTATCCATGTCAGTATATCACCCCCAATATCATGAGCTTTAATTTTTCACACCAATCTCTTGTGTGGGATCTTGTCAAAAGCCTTTTGAAAGTTCAGATACACCACATCCACTGGTTCTCCCTTGTCCACTCTACCAGTTACATCCTCAAAAAATTCTAGAAGATTTGTCAAGAAGGATTTCCCTTTCATAAATCCATGCTGACTTGGACCGATCCCATTACTGCTTTCCAAATGTGCTGCTATTTCATCTTTAATAATTGATTCCAACATTTTCCCCACTACTGATGTCAGGCTAACCGGTGTATAATTACACGTTTTCTCTCTCCTTTCTTGAAAAGTGGTGTTACATTAGCTACCCTCCAGTCCATAGGAACCGTTCCAGAGTCGATAGACCGTTGGAAAATGATCACCAATGCATCCAATATTTCTAGGGCTACCTCCTTAAGTACTCTGGGATGCAGACTATCAGGCCCTGGGGATTTATCGGCCTTCAATCCCATCAATTTCTCTAACACAATTTTCGGACTAATAAGGATTTCCTTCAGTTCCTCCTTCTCACTAAACCCTCAGTCCCCTAGTATTTACGGAAGGTTATTTGTGTCTTCCTTCGTGAAGACAGAACCAAAGTATTTGTTCAACTGGTCCGCCATTTCTTTCTTCCCCATTATAAATTCACTTGAATCTGACTGCAAGGGACCTACGTTTGTTTTCACTAATCTTTTTCTCTTCACATATCTATAGAAGCTTTTACAGTCAGTATTTATGTTCCCAGCAAGCTTCCTCTCAAAATCTATTTTCCCCCTCCTAATTAAACCCTTTGTTCTCCTCTGCTGTATTACAAAATTCTCCCACTCCTCAGGTTTGCTGCTTTTTCTGGCCAATTTATATGCCTCTTCCTTGGATTTAACACTATCCTTAATTTTCCTTGTTAGCCACGGTTGAGCCACCTTCCCTGTTTTATTTTTACACCAGACAGGGATGTACAATTGTTGAAGTTCATCCATGTGATCTTTAAATGTTTGCCATTGCCTATTCACCGTCAACCCTTTAAGTATCACTCGCCAGTCTACTCTAGCCAATTCATGTCTCATACCATCGAAGTTACCTTTCCTTAAGTTCAGGACCCTAGTCTTTCGAGATTAATTGTATCACTCTCCATCTTAATAAAGAATTCTACCATATTATGGTCACTCTTTCCCAGGGGGCCTCGCACAACAAGATTGCTAATTAGTCCTTTCTCATTACACATCACCCAGTCTAGGATGGCCAGCCCTCTCGTTGGTTCCTCGACATATTGGCCGAGAAAACCATTCCTAATACACTCCAGGAAATCCTCCTCCACCGCATTGTTTCGTTAGCCCAATCTATATGTAGATTAAAGTCCCCCATGATAACTGCTGTGCCTTTATTGCACGCATCCCTAATTTCTTGTTTGATGCTGTCCCCAACTTCATTACTCCTGTTTGGTGGTCTGTACACAACTCCCACTAGCGTTTTCTGCCCTTTGGTATTCCGTAGCTCCACCCATACCGATTCCACATCATCCAAGCTAATGTCCTTCCTTACTATTGCATTAATTTCCCCTTTAACCAGCAACACCACCACCTCCTTTTCCTTCCTAAGTGTTGAATACCCCTGGATGTTGAGTTCCCAGCCTTGGTCACCCTGGAGCCATGTCTCCATGATGCCAATTACATCATATCCATTAAATGCTATCTGCGCAGTTAATTTGTCCATCTTATTCCGAATACTCCTCGCATTGAGGCACAGAGTCTTCAGGCTTCTCTTTTTAACACACTTTGCCCCTTTAGCATTTTGCTCTAATATGGCCCTTTTTGCTTTTTGCCTTGGGTTTCTCTGCCCTCCACTTTTACTTTTCTTCTTTCTACCTTTTGCTTCTGCCCCCATTCTACTTTCCTCTGTCTCCCTGCATAGGTTCCCATCCCCCTGCCATATTAGTTTAACCCCTCCCCAGCAGCACTAGCAAACACTCCCCCTCGGACATTGGTTCCGGTCCTGCCCATGTAGCACAATTCTCAGCATGCATTACAGTTCACCAAACAGTAAAGTGTAAGGCACCAAACAGTGCAGATCTGCAGACAGATATGCAAGAATAAGAACAATTCAATAATATCGGGTACTAGATTCGAATGTGGTATAGTGGGAAACACTTTTTGGCGGGTATTCAGTATTGCTTCCTAGATAAGCATGTATCTAGTCCAACAAAGAAAGAAGCACTGCTTAATTTAGTTCTGGGAAATGAAGTGGGATAAATAATTAGAGTGAGAGTAGAAGAAGAATTGAGAATTAGGAATCAGAATATAGTTGCAAGTGTCATGGACCTGAAACGTTAACTCTGTTTCTCTCTCCACAGATGTTGCCTGATCTGCTGAGTATTTCCAGCATTTTCTGTTTTTACAACATAGTTAGGTTCAATTTCCTACATTAGGGTTATGGTTAGGGTTAGATGAGTGACTACACTTCAAAAGTACTTCATTAGCTGTAAAGCACTTTGGTCGTGAAAGGCGTGATATAAATGCAATTCTTTCTTTCTTCTTTCAATAAAGGAATAGAAAATGATAAAGAAGAGCCAAAGATAAGGGTGCTGGATTGGGGAAAAAATCAAGTTTAGTGAGAAAAATATTTGAACGAGGCCATATATAACAGTAATGTGGGCTTATTCTTTGGCCCCAAATTGCCAGTCAGAAAATCAGGCAAACTTAGCTTTAAGACCCACACTCCACAAGTGAGTCTTTGCAAAATCTGCCCTCATATCAACACCCATTAACAGTAACTGCACAATGTAATATATTTTATGTAAAGTACTATAAGACATTTCAGAGACATGCGATAAGGGTTTTATAAATGCAATTCTATCTTCATTTCTTTCATCAGTATGAGTCACTACCTTCGCAGACTAAAGGATAAGTGGAGAAATTCAAGGGGAATTTTAGAGGGGAGTGGAAATAAATAACTCGATTTGGACAAAAGTAATGAATAGATCTTTCCACTTTACTTGAAAAAGAATAGGTATGAAATAACTATGTTTTTCACAAATCAAAAAAAAAGTATTTATTGGAATCATTTCTCATTTAGGGGATAGATTGCATAATATCCATTGTAACTTAATAGAGGAGATTCGTCAAGAATCAGTACTTTATGCACTCAAATGACCTATTTCAGCCCTCAGATTTATTGTACATCAAGAAAAGCAATTTTAAAGCCTTATTTAAACTCAAATGACAAGGCTGAAGCTATCCAAGGAGACAAAAAGTAAGGCTTAAAAATTTACTCTATCTATCATGTTAGTGCGCAGTAAGAAAAATGCCATTTACGAGGTAGTGAAAGCTATTGAATCGTTAGAAACATTCTTGTGATTCGACTCAATCACTTCCCGAGCGTGGGAACAATGCACAGGCTCAGCTCCCAAACAGCACAGGGGAAATTTTAATCCAATAAAGTTACTTTCAACTATAGCTACAGTAGAATTACACTGGCGCTACTATAACATTAGCTACATTTTCACAGTAGCGAATTCAACCTGAACGTCTCCTATCCATCAATTCGGTGTACCTTATCATCTATACTAGAACCCAGCTGTTACAGGAATTCAGAGTAACTTTGCTGAGAATTACATCAACACATGCTGTGCCGTTAATGTTGTTTTGTGTACCACGTTTTAGAAATGAAAATACTAAGCCAGCAAAGAAAATGAAGAAACATCATTGACTTGAGACAGTTTATTCTAGGTAACCAAGAAAATAGAACCATAGAACCATCAAACAGCACAACACAGAAGGCCATTCGACCCATCATCGACTCCTTCGGGGACCCACTCCCCCGCTCTTTCCCCATATCCCTGCATTTTTTTCTCCTTCAAGTATTTATCCAATTCCCTTTGGAAGGCGACCACTGAATCTGTATCAGGTCTCTATTTTATTGCAACCCTGTTAAAATTGTACCTTTTAGCGTGTACTGTCTCTCCTCATTCTTCCTACCAAAATGTATCACCTCAAACTTTACTGCATTAAATTTCATCTGCGGTGTTTCCGTCCATTGCACCAGCCTGTCCAGTCAAATATTATTTTCTTCAGTGTTTACTACACTTTCAAGTGTCATCTACAAGTTTTGAAATTATGCCCTGTACTCCCAAGTTCAATTCATTGTTGGCCCTGAATTTGCGGTCGAAGGCTTCCCGCGGGGGATCCGTAAATAAAATGCCCGCGTACTTAGTGGTCCAGGAGGTACGGAGACTTGTGGTCCTGGGCCTCTCCGGATACCCGTGGGTAAAGGCCCATGTATCTCAGGGGCGCGCGCGGTTCACAAGAGTCCCTCAGATCACATGGGCCAGCCCAACGACTGATAGAAGGGAATCCCCATTCATGCTTAAGGAGATTCCATATGTACAGAAACCTCATAAGCATGAACGGGAACACCGCAAAAAATACATCTACACTGCAAATACATTTTAAAAATTACAAATTTTAAATTAATTAAAATGGCATTTAATTAAATATTTAAAACAAAAATGTAATTTTTTGAAAAATAAATTTACATGTTTTAGCGGGACTAAGAAGCCTCCCTCACCTTATTGTACAGGATTTTTAATGTATAAATGATTGATAAAATGTTATTTGATGATTTTTTAAACACTTATGCTGGTAAAAGCGGGCCTTATGCTTTTACCAAGCCTAAGAATTTCACGGGCAAATAGCCCGACTCACCGCCCACGGATGCCCTTTACCCAGGGATGTGTTGGATCGGTCAAGAAAATTTTTGACAGATTGCAAGTTCCGCGTTTTCGCGCATGCACAGCGCGCATAAAAACCCAGAACTTACACGGCCCCTATAGGCACGTGCACACCTCATACACGCCCATTGATGTCGCAATTGCAGTCCAATGTGCATCAGAAACAGCCGTGATCTTAGTGCTGAACCTTGGGGAGCTCCACTATATACCTCCCTCGAGCCATTCACCACAACTCTCTGTTTTCTAACCCTTAGGAAATGTTGTATCCATGTTGTTACTGCCCCTTTTATCCCATAGGCTTCAATTTTGCTAACAAGCCTAATATGTGGTACTTTATCAAACACCTTTTGAAAATAGAGGAAATAAATTTAGTAAAATGTTTAATAAAAATAGTCAGTGGTAGTAAACCACATTAGTGTACCAGTATAAGAGTGTACTATGCCACAGTGTAGGGTATAAACTTACGAACATGACTGCCAATATTGCATATCAAGTTCTCAATTATAACCAGGCCAGAGATAGACACTAATTGGTGGTAAAATATACAAACAGAAAAGGAAACTAAATATGAGATACTTGGCAATTGATTTAATCACGTACAGGCACATTTCCAAATAACACCAAGATGCCACTCTACATAAAAGCAGAACTTTCAAATATCAAATACGAGTCTGTCTGTAAGAGATGACTCTAATAATATAAGCTAAGTTGTAGACACTTTCAGAAACAATGGCCCCCATATTAATGTAGAGACAGAAATGGAGCAGGGTTGGGGTGGGAGGCAATAGCGGGCGATGAACGTGTAACATCGTGGGACGGGTACGAACGACCGACATCAATGGGGATGCCTCATTATCATTTTACATTCCGGTTTTGTGTCTCCACTGTGTATGGGCGAGCCTGACGTGGACCTGCCTGTGCAATTTTCCTCGACTATTTAAACGCACAGTTCTAAGATAAAATGGAGGAGGAGGTTTCTCGGATTGGATTGTGGAAGAAGAACCAGGAAGTTGAAGGATGAGTGGGGAAAATACCCAAATTTTCAGACACATCTCTGAATGGGCTGTTGGGGGCAGTAAGGAGCAGGAAGGAGGTTCTGTTCCCAGCCAATGGGAAAAAGAAGCCTGCTGCCATCACTAAGAAAGTTTGGCTGGAGGGGGTAGAGGAGGCCAGCAGCAGCAGTGTGGCCCAGAGCTAATAGGTTCAATGACCTGATTGGCGAATGATACTTAAGGGGTTGACAGTGGATGGGCAATGGCAGACATTTAGAGACCGCATGGATGAACTACAACAATTGTACATCCCTGTCTGGCGTAAAAATAAAAAAGGGAAGGTGGCTCAACCGTGGCTATCAAGGGAAATCAGGGATAGTATTAAAGCCAAGGAAGTGGCACACAAATTGGCCAGAAATGGCAGTGAACCCGGGGACTGGAAGAAATTTACAACTCAGCAGAGGAGGACAAAGGGTTTGATTATGGCAGGGAAAATAGAGTACGAGAGGAAGCTTGCAGGGAACATTAAGACGGACTGCAAAAGCTTCTATAGATATGTAAAGAGAAAAAGGTTAGTAAAGACAAACGTAGGTCCCCTGCAGTCAGAATCAGGGGAAGTCATAATGGGGAACAAAGAAATGGCAGACCAATTGAACAAATACTTTGGTTCGGTATTCACTAAGGAGGACACAAACAACCTTCTGGATATAAAAGGGGTCAGAGGGTCTAGTAAGAAGGAGGAACTGAGGGAAATCCTTATTAGTCGGGAATTTGTGTTGGGGAAATTGATGGGATTGAAGGCCGATAAATCCCCAAGGCCTGATGGACTGCATCCCAGAGTACTTAAAGAGGTGGCCTTGGAAATAGCGGATGCATTGACAGTATTTTCCAACATTCCATAGACTCTGGATCAGTTCCTATGGAGTGGAGGGTAGTCAATGTAACTCCACTTTTTAAAAAAGGAGGGAGAGAGAAAACAGGGAATTATAGACCGGTCAGCCTGACATCGGTAGTGGGTAAAATGATGAAATCAATTATTAAGGATGTCATAGCAGCACATTTGGAAAGAGGTGACATGATAGGTCCAAGTCAGCATGGATTTATGAAAGGGAAATCATGCTTGACAAATCTTCTGGAATTTTTTGAGGATGTTTCCAGTAGAGTGGACAAGTTGATGTGGTGTATTTGGACTTTCAGAAGGCCTTCGACAAGGTCCCACACAAGAGATTAATGTGCAAAGTTAAAGCACATGGGATTGGGGGTAGTGTGCTGACATGGATTGAGAACTGGTTGTCAGACAGGAAGCAAAGAGTAGGAGTAAATGGGTACTTTTCAGAATGGCAGGCAGTTACTAGTGGGGTACCGCAAGGTTCTGTGCTGGGGCCCCAGCTGTTTACATTGTACATTAATGATTTAGACGAGGGGATTAAATGTAGTATCTCCAAATTGGCGGATGACATTAAGTTGGGTGGCAGTGTGAGCTGCGAGGAGGATGCTATGAGGCTGCAGAGTGACTTGGATAGATTAGGTGAGTGGGCAAATGCATGGCAGATGAAGTATAATGTGGATAAATGTGAGGTTATCCACTTTGGTGGTAAATACAGAGAGACAGACTATTATCTGAATGGTGACAGATTAGGAAAAAGGGAGGTGCAACGAGACCTGGGTGTCATGGTACATCAGTCATTGAGGGTTGGCATGCAGGTACATCAGGCGGTTAAGAAAGCAAATGGCATGTTGGTCTTCATAGCAAGGGGTTTTGAGTACAGGGGCAGGGAGGTGTTACTACAGTTGTACAGGGCCTTGGTGAGGCCACACCTGGAGTATTGTGTACAGTTTTGGTCTCCTAACTTGAGGAAGGACATTCTTGCTGTTGAGGGAGTGCAGCCAAGGTTCACCAGACTAATTCCCGGGATGGCGGGACTGACATATCAAGAAAGACTTGATCAACTGGGCTTGTATTCACTGGAGTTCAGAAGAATGAGAGGGGATCTCATAGAAACATTTAAAATTCTGACGGGTTTGGACAGGTTAGATGCAGGAAGAATGTTCCCAATGTTGGGGAAGTCCAGAACCAGAGGTCACAGTCTAAGGATAAGGGGTAAGGTATTTAGGACCGAGATGAGGAGAAACTTCTTCACCCAGAGAGTGGTGAACCAGTGGAATTCTCTCCCACAGGAAGTTGTTGAGGCCAATTCAGTAACTATATTCAAAAAGGAGTTAGATGTAGTCCTTACTACTCGGGGATCAAGGGGTATGGCGAGAAAGCAGGAATGGGGTACTGAAGTTGCATGTTCCGCCATGAACTCATTGAATGGTGATGCAGGCTCGAAGGGCCGAATGGCCTACTCCTGCACCTATTTTCTATGTTTCTCTGTTTCTATATTCAGATCAACATTCTCAAAGTGCCATCACTTAATACTATCTCATTCTTCTCTCCTCCAGGGCCATCACATAAATATCAAGAGCCCCTGATGGGAAAGGACGAAGACTCCTCAGTGGAACTGGTACTTGCTGAGGAGACTAAGACACGTGACAGAAGTGTTGCAGGCACCAGTGTAGGTACCAGCACCTTGGTAGACAGGTAGACGTGACTGCACTTGGTCATGCTTATGGCACATGCCCCATCCCTTGCTCGCCCATTTTCAGGCACAATTCGATTTTTCGGCCACTGAGTTCAAAAGGCACTCCTGATTCGAATATTCCTGTCAGTGATTCAAAACACTTTACATACATAAAATAAGTGGTAGCAGTCTTATTTGAAATAGAATAGCTTATCATATCAATAATATCAAAGTTCACAAGTTTCCTTCATTTTAAAATATGTTGGAAGTGTAGGCAAACAGGACGTAAATGTTAGTTAAAACTAAAAACGTTGCTTGATCTTAACATCGTGAGCAGAAGAACCTATGAAATGAGAAAATGCCATTTGACGCAGCAAGCTCACTTTCTTCAATGGACCAAGTACAATTCACACGGCCATGAATTATCCCCAAATTTCTTCCAATCTCGTTTAAACTTTGCCAATTTTGTGCGTCTCCCCCAGTTCTCCAATTGTAATTTAAAGATGGAAAAATACATTTTACTGTTTACCTAATCTGCAGTCTGAGATAGGTGTCTCTGTTCTGAATTCGATGCAGAAAGCGTTGCGATGTATGATAGACCACATGATTCAATCTCTAAGCAACGACAGAGTTTATACCGTTCGAGATTGAATCAAATTACTGTGAATCAACCACAAATTCAAAATGCAAAGGGAGGAGCTGGGACCTTTGGCTTCACATCAATGGCAAACCTGTTAACATCCGGGATTTTAATACAAATCAACAGTAAACTGTATTTGCAATTTGAATTTAAAATAATCAACACAAAAATAAAATGTTTCAGGCTAATGCAGATATTTTTGGAATTTAGCAAAGTTAACAGAATCATCACAATTTCTAATTCTGCCAGTAGAAGCCACGCTCATAAGGAACATGGGTCAGAGAATGGAGACACCTTCCCCTTTAATGAAACTTGCCCACCTGGCTATACCTTTCACCACTTGCCACATTTAAACCACTGTGGTCACAGTGTATCCCTTATCATCAAATCACATCTTGGTCTGTCCCCCTAATCCTCTGACAACATCTCTTTCTTTGAGCATCTCACCTTGTTTGACCTCTCTCATTTTAAATCCTCCTTTCTCTATCGCCCACCCAAGTATCACACTAAGTGTCTCACTGAGATATCTTCAATGCTTTCCTCCCTCAGCCTTTGCACCGATCAACTTCTTATCTTCGGTGATTTCAACCTCCGTCTCAACTCATCATGCTCTCTCTCCTCTGAGTTCATTGCCTTCCTTTCCTCTCTAAATCTCTTCATCCATATAAACTCCTCTACCCATATTGATGGCTCCTCAACCTCGCCATGTTACGTGGCCTCACAACTGCCATCGTCAATCACAGAAAATGTCATCTCTGATCTCCTCCTTGTATCCTTTTCCATCAATTTCCCCCTTCTCTCTCCCAACCACACTTAATTCTGTGTGCACTCCTGGAAAAAAAATCTCTCCCTTAAGTCACTTACCACTGCACTTTCAAATTCCCAACTGTCCAGCCTTTGGCCGTCTATTCATCATGACATTTCTGTAGCTACTGATCTCTTCTGTCATACCATCACTTCCACCTTTGATGCCCTTATCTCCATTAAGACCATTATTCTCTCTCACCCTGGTTGTTTCCCCTGGTATGGCCCTCATCTCCTCTCCCTTAAATCCAAGGGATGCAGACTTGAATGCCTTTAGTGGACAACTGGTTTAACCATTCATCGCCAAATCTGGTTGGACCACATAAAGCACTATCAGGTCCTGCTCTCGTCTGCCAAAACTGCTCACTATTCCAGGGTCATCCTGGAATGCGAAGATATCCCCCAGCTTCTCATCTCCACTACAAACAGTATTCTTAAATCACTCTCCACTGACTATGACCGTGGTAAACTATCCCTCCTCCTTCTCGACCGGTCTGCAGCCTTCGACATGGAAGACCACACCATCCTCCTCCAATGTCTATCCAGACTGAACCAGACTGTTTGCAACCTTGGTGCCATATTTGACCCCGAGATGAGCTTCCAACCACATATACACACCATCACGAAGACCGCTTATTTCCATCTCCATTGGGCCTGACTCTGCCCCTGCCTCAGCTCATCTGCTGCTGAAAGCCTCTTCCATGCCTTTGTTACCTCTAGACTTGACTATTTCAATGCGCTCCAGGCCAGCCTCCCATCTTCAACCCTCCATAAACTTCAGCTCATCCAAAACTCTGCTGCTCGTATCCTAACTTGCACCAAGTTCCGCTCACCCATCACCCCTGTGCTCGCTGACCTACATTAGCTCCCGGTTGCAGAACAACTCGATTTAAAAATTCTCATCCTTGTTTTCAAATCCCTCCATGGCCTCGCCCCTCCCTACCTCATTAATCTCCTCCAGCCCTATAACCCCAGAGATATCTGCTCTCCTTCAATTCTGGCCTTCAATTTTATTTGTTCTGCCATTGGCGGCTGTGCCTTCAGCTGGCAAGGCCTAAGCTCTGGAATTCTCTTTGTAAACTTCACTGCCTCTTGCCCTCTCTTTCCTCCTTTAAAGAACGAATGACTTGGATTAATATGGCACGTTTCATGACCACCGAACGTTTCAAAGCGCTTTACAGCCATTGAAGTACTTTTGGAGTATAGTCACTGTTGTAATATGGGAAACGTAATGTACATTTTAAGATGCTCCTTAAAACATATCTTTCGACCAAGCTTATGGTCATCTTCTCAGATATCTCCTTATGTGGCTCGGTTTCAAATTTTGTTTGGTAATGCTCCAGTGAAGCACCTTGAGATGTTTTACTATATCAAAGGTGCTATCTAAATGCAAGTTGTTGTTGTTACTGTTGTTGTTGAAAAATTAAAAATGTTTGAAAAGTTACATTAAAAATTAAAGATGAATAGCCTCAATCCATTTAGGCTGAAATTTATTTAGTTGAAGTTATATGCACTTGTCTGTGAAAATTCTACATGCAACTTAGGGTATTAGGTTCTTTGTGCAAGTTTATTTTGTGCTAGATTGATTACAGCAGGATTTATAAATCCACAGAAAACTAGGCAATTACTGATTGCTTTGTGTGCTCAAGGGAGGGTGGGGAGTTTCTAGGACCAGCTCAGGTACCTCCACAGCCAAAGCCCTCATAGAGCAGGTGTTCTCTAGGTGAGGAATGCCATAGGTCAATGACAGTGACAATGGATCATCTTCTGTGGGAAAAGTGATGAAGGAGATCTGTGCCCTTTTGGAAAGGACTAGCATGACAGTAAAAGCCATGCTGAAGAAGGAAGTGGTAGAAACAGGAATATGAAATAGGGGATAGGGTCCTGGTAAAGCAAATACCCGAAAAGACACCGGGGGTGATTTTAGCCGAATATTTTAGGTGCTAAAGAGGCAAAGAGATGGCCAAGATGGGGTCTTAAGCTGATTTAGCCTGAGTTTAGTGCAAGAAGCCATCTTGGTAAAGGAACTGAAGCCAGTACTAGGATCGGCCACCTAGAGGCTTGTTAATCTGGTGATTGCCATTTAAAATGCCTGCTAGCGCTCATTAAAAAGGCTGCACGGTATGTTGGTGGCTAGAGATTTAACTAACATCCTGTCCTAACAACATCAAACTGTTTGGTAATAAACATGGTATTGATGTCGATATCAGCTGGAGCTGTGAAGAGGACCTCTGAAACTCATCGGGAGACTTTCTGGGATACTTTGTCAAGACTTCACCAACACTCAAGCAATATTTATTTCGGAAATTCTCTGAGGACTTCACCTAAAAAGAGTAAATGCTGTGCTACTCCACCTTATAGGAGTCACCAGGGGAAGAGGAGTATTGGTCATGAGCATCATGCTAGGGGTCCCCCTTGGTCTGTACAAGGATTGGGAGGAGGACATGAGGCCAGGCAGAGCAGCAGCAGCTGCTGCAGGAGAGAGGGACAGGAGGGCAAGGTAGCATCCTTCCCTCCCTGCGGGTTCAGGACATCTCTCCTCCTTGGGATCTCCTTCACGAGAACCTGTGCACCCTCGCCTTTGGTCTGTGATCCAACCTGAAACCTGTTGCTGTGTGTTCGCCAGAGCTTCAGAGGAGGTGGGTGCGAGGAGCCCGCATACACTACCCCACAAAAACTACAACTAATCAGCACTTGAGTGCTAAATCTGCAGGCATGGTCAAATCACGATAATCATCAATTAGCCCGAAAATTGCATGCTAAATCCGGACTTTCAAACAGGCATTTCTGATTCGTACAGCAGCCAGTTTGTGCCTATTTTCACCCTTTGGCCAAAATAACCCCACCCTTTCCCCAAGCCTTTGTGGGAAGGATGTGTCAAATGATGCAAACAGTAAGCCTGTCAGTGTACTTAATAAGGCTGGCCAACAAACAGTAAGACTGGGATAAGTGGATGGATGCCATGCAGATTAAATTGTTCAAGTGCTCTCTAGAAGAGCCACATGCCCGATACAAGACTCCCAAAGCAAGCGCTCTACTCAGAGCTCCGACACGGCAAGCCATTCCCAGGTGGGCAGAGGAAATGCTTCAAGAACACCCTAAAAGCTCCTTGAAAAAGTGCAACATCTCCACTGACACCTGGGAATCCCTGGCCCAAGACCGCTCAAAGTGGAGGAGAAGCGTCCAGGAAGGCGCCAAACACCTTGTGTCTCTTCGCTGGGAGCACACGGAAGCCAAGCGTAAACAGCGGAAGGAGCATGTGGCAACCCAAGCACCCCACTCACCCGTCCCTTCAACCACTGTCTGCCCCACCTGTGACAGAGGCTGTAGGTCCCACATTGGGCTCATCAGTCATATTAGTATGGAAGCAAGTCATCCTCGACTCTGAGGGATTGCCTAAGAAGTAAAAGAGCCACAATAGATTTTCTGTTCTTTATTACAGTTAATCATAGTTCTCGGGACTGCACTAATGGTGGTAGTGAAGGACTACCAAGAATATTTCTTTTACATAAAGGTAGCTCCACAGAGTTATGGAGCAGCCTTTGCCAGAAAAGTGTCAGTGCCAGAACGAAATCCAGTCGAGTTAAGGTGTGTGATTCATGCTAATATAACTGATAAACTGGATAATTAGAAAGTAAAAGTTTGGAAAGTTAAGAAGGGACAAGCACGGGAGGAAACTGTTGAGTTCATGGGGAATGGCTCCCTGGTACAATTAACATAAATAGGACTGGTGCACCAGATGAATTGAGATGCCCAGATGATATAGAAAGTGGCCCAAAGAATGGACATGGAGTTATTAGAACTCATCAAGCTTTGTATAATGAAATGCATTACAAGATTATGCAAGTGGTTTTTAATCTCTCAACTGTAACTATGCCTAATAATTTAAGTAACCCAGTGTATGAACATTTTTATTCTGCAATGATCCAGGAAATTGAGCATGATTTTATTTGGAGAAATGTAGGTGATGATTTAGATGAATCATGGCTTTGAAGTAAAAGGGATTTACAAGATTAGAATGGGTATTGGAGCTACGATAGGAACTGCAACCTGGAACCAATTAGACATTGAATCATTATGGGAGCATAATGAGGGATTGCGGTAACATCGAAAAGGGCTACTGAAAGAGAAGAACACTTAACATGCTGACTTTGTAAGTGAAGGATTAAAAACAGTGTTATCAGTAAAGGAAATAGTAGATGCAATGTATAAAGTAAATAATAAAATCAATGAAATTATCAATTTAACTAATGTAGTGTATTGAAATTAGAAGATGTCTAAAGCAATTACAAGTGTAGTGTATGGACAGGGTTAAATGATATAGAAAGCAATAAGCTGGTTAGTTTTGTGAAAGAAAGCCACTTAATGAGTCGGCATCCAGGCAGTAAAATTCAAGATTGGTGTAGAGTGTAGTTTATTATATCAAAAAATGATGTAACCATTCCCAGAATACATGGGGGTTAATACCTGCTCTGGTGGCAGTGCTGCAGTTGGTGGAACGCAACCTATGGAAGTTTCCAATGTCAAGTCAACAAGGCAGATTAAGCTTGGTTACCGATTAAATGTGTTGACACAATATGTGAATTATACATAAACTGTAGTCAGGGAGGGGAGAGGGAGTCTGGAAAGCTCCAGATACCTCATGTTGTTCCAGGAATGGTGTAACCTAGCTATGCCACTGTGATGTGTTGCAAAACCCATTACCAGCTTGTGGCTTCACCCGAGATGAAGAATCTTCCAATTGCACTATCCAAGTAATTGGCTGGCCTGATGAAAAGATTTATCTTTGTCTGGAACAAGGGAAACGCTGTGTGTCTGCTACAGTATCAGAATACAAGCATGACATTGCCACTTGCCATCTTTATGGTCTGCCTTACCCCAACAGAGATAACTGGTTCGGGTACATGATAGCACTGAAATTCAAATGAATATAATCCTTCAGGCAGAGGCATTGCAGTCAGTGGTGAGGTTTGGACATCTGATCCTAACACTATCTTTAAATTTTACAAAGGTCCACTGCATCTCACAAACATTTGGATGCAGGAACAGAATGTTGGAGTAGAAAAGGGAATATCTACTCTAGGTGACCACGAATGGTGGGAGGTTGTTTATAATGTGGATCAGTATCCGTGGATAAGAATCATGGGCTAGGTTTTACACTTTTGTGCTTATTGCCCAAAAATGGGCATTATTTCTGGCGTGGGCAGTAAAAATGGGTTTTCAGATCGCCGCCTTCTCGCCCATTCTCAAAGCACCTAGTCTCCATTTTTGAAATTGGGCGGTAACGTTAAATCTCGCTGACCTTATACTGTAAGGTATCACCGTCCTTAGCAACGGCATGGCAACACTCGATTCCTGCGATTCAGGAGGTCAAGGGTCATCATGACATGCACAGAAGAGGAGACAGAGAGAGAGGGAGTTGAGAGGGACTGAAGACGTGTGTGGGTGTGGTGTGGCTGCTTTGGGAGGAAGGAAGGAGACTTTAGAGCTTTAGAGCAAACAAAAATTAGCTTTTACCAGCTACACATTTGCCTGAATTTGGCCTATAATGGAGGGAGAGAAGGAGGCATCACAGCACGCTGTGGAGACTGACGCTGGAGAGAGCAGTGAGGTGGGAGAGAAGCACATTGGAGAGCGCAAAAGAATCAGGAGGCTCTCGGACGAGGCAAATGCCTCCCTCCAGTAGGAGATAGAGTTACATTGCCGTGATTTGACACAGGGAGGATATGGACCGAGATAGGAGTGGTGGTCTCATCGGCGATCAATGAGGTGCGTGAGGGCAACCAATGCCACAAACGATGGAACGACCTTGTGGGATCCTCAAGTGTAAATATTACATTTATTTATATGTGCTTATGTATTTATATAATTTGATTTGTAACAGTCATGAGTAGGAGTGACTATTAGCAGATGTGAGGTCTTTCACTTTTACCGGGAATGTTTTATTCAAAGCCTGCAGTCACGGTGCACGTCTTTAGGTAAAGAATGATAATTAGCATAATAAGCATGATTACATCTGTCGGTTAAATGTTATATCAGTCTCTGTGACAGTACCTAGCAATGATATCAATCAAAGATCTCATGCCATGTTGTCCTGTCACCTTTTACAGAAGGAGCTAGCGACGACGAGGTCCGTGCAGAGGCGAACGGGTGGGGAGCCACCAGTCCCTAGCGACATCACTGACACAGAGGAGCGGGTGCTCGCACTCGTGGGTAAGCACCCCCGGACAGCCACAGAAGCATCTACAGACCTTGAAGTGATGCCACATGAGTAAAACTTACACCATTGCATGATGTAAAGTCAATAGATGCCACACCAACTCATATCCAAACAATCATATATGACAGATGATTTCTAAAATTGTCAGAAATAATGCTGGCCTAATGAGAATCATTGCAATGCAAATGTGTTGATGGTCATGAAATGTGATGTCTGTGATGATTTTGATAGTAGTGCTTTTGTCGTGCATATGCTGTGTGTAGCGCTGGACTCACCTTGTGACCCTAGCACCTCCTTCTCCTCTAATAATCTCATTCGGGTTTTGCAGCTCAGCCAGCTGTGCGGCCCCAGGCAAGACCACAGAGGCCAGAAGGTGAGGGCGCGGGGCCCGACTCCCCAGACGATCCTACATCTGGTGCTGAGGAGTTCCGATTCTCGCCCGTCAATCCGCTGGGTCTGTTTTCCATGGATGAGAGTGCTGACTTCGAGGAACCTGCAACTCCATACTCCAGAAGCCATTCCACCCCAAGTCCATCTAGTGGTCCTCCGGTCATTCCCGCCTCCACTCTAGAGGTATCTGCCCCAAGCACCTCGCCACAGGGCACCCCATTTGTCCCCAGGATGGCGCCGACATGGCAGAGGCCTCATGGACGCGGCAGGTCTGGTCCATGAGCGCCACATGGGAGCGGAGAGATGGTACAGTTGTCCAGGAGGACTGTAGACATTGGTGACCAGCTCATCGAAGCATTGGGGGGCATATCCCGACAGCTGGCCACCATGACTGAGTACATTCCACGGATGGTGGAGGCCCTGGATGCGATAGCTAGGAACACTGTTGGCACAGGCCTCCCAGTGGTCCCAGAGCACTCCACTCCACTCCACCACTGTGAACAACAGATGAGAGCAAGGAGCAAGATGCTGCTTTTGCAACAGAGAATGTTGCCTCCTCGGCACTCCCCCCCCCCCGCTCCCATACCCATGCAACTACCGCCTCTGCCATCATCCCATCCCAATTAGGCACCGCCTGAGGAGCTCCTCGGCCAGGCACAGTGGAGCGAGGAGGAGAAGGGGTAGAGGAGGGGAGAAGAAGGGGAGGGAGGAAGGAAAGTAAGGTGCATGTCCGTAGGTGATGGCTGTGTTATATCTCCATCTGGGTAGAAACATAGAAACATAGAAAATAGGTGCAGGAGTAGGCCATTCAGCCCTTCTAGCCTGCACCGCCATTCAATGAGTTCATGGCTGAACATGCAACTTCAGTACCCCATTCCTGCTTTCTCACCATACCCCTTGATCCCCCTAGTAGTAAGGACTACATCTAACTCTTTTTTGAATATTTGCAATTTGTTGTAATGTGTTGGGGGAGGGGGCCACCATCCTGCTTTGCCTTTGTATTCTGTGTTGCTGGACATGTTGAACATTTGATTGATGTCAATGGTGGAAAAAGTGGGGTGTGGGCGGGGGTTGGGTGTTTTTGCCTGTGTTACTTATGATTTCAGACCAATGTTGGTACAACATTTTTTTTATTGAACATAACCTTGTTGCGCATTGTCTCAGATAGCTGGACCGTTACACACTGGTGATTCCTTAACATGAAAGGGTTAAATAAAACTTAACTTCAATCAACCTAAACTTTAACTGGCACCAAGGTGATGGGCACCATTGATGTCTGAGCTGCACGCATACAGCAGTGTGTCAGCGTTGTCACTCACAGCAACGTTCTTTCAGGCAAATTGTTCAGATATCAGCTCCTCACGTAAGAGTCTTGCAGCGATATAGACACCATGGGCCCTTTCCCATGGTCTGGAGGGGCTCGTGGGCATGGTTGCATAGCCAGCCTAATTGTCTGGCCCTAGTTCAGCGTCCAGTCCCTCATCATCCTCTTCCTCTATCTCATGAGGTGGACCATCAGTCCCTTCTGGCAATTCTTCGTCCCTCCTGATAACCAGGTTGTGCAGCATGGAGCACACAACCACAAATTTACCTACTTGCTCAGGGTTGTATTGTAGCTCCCCTCCTGAGTGGTCCAGACATCTGACGTGCTGCTTAAGCACAGTTATTGTTTTCTGGACCACATTGCATGTGTCTCTGTGGCTCTGGTTATATCGCTACTCGGCCTCGGTGTGAGTGTCACGCAGGGAGGTCATCAGCCAGGTGGCTAGGCTATATCGGTTATCACCAAGCATCCAGCACTGTCCTTGTGGCTGACTCTTAAAGATGTCAGAAACAGCGCTCTCACGCAGGATGTGAGCCTCATTGAAGGTGCCCATACATTTGGCATTCACTGCCATGATGATCTGGTTGTGGTCGCCAACTAGTTGGACCTTCAGGGAGTGAAATCCTTTTTGTCATGTATGTATGCTTGGATTTACTAGCCACCAGGTGGCCCCACTGTCAGAGGTCATTGGGCTGTGAGCACGTGTGTGCGGCCCAGGTATAAAAGGCCAGCCATTTTGTAATGGCCTTAATAAAGTAGAGCCAGATTTGTACCTGTTCGGAGTTTACAGTATTCAGTCTTTTGAGTTATTGCATACACAACATTTGGCGACGAGGTAACAAAAACCTTTGCATGCAAAAATGAGCACAATTGGAATTCTGGAGCAATTCGTGGAGGGAGAACATTGGTCAAACTTTGTAGCCCGCTTGAACTTCGTGGCCAACAAAATGGAGGAAGAGGCAGACGCAGTTTGATGCCGGGCGATCCTCCTCGCAGTTTGCGGTCCAAAAGTCTATCGACTCATAAAGAATCTCCTCTCGCCCTTAAGTCCAATGGACAAGGACTATGAAACATTGTGTGCTCTGGTACGTGACCATCTCAAACCAGATGAAGGCATCATCATCTCAAGATATCGATCCTGTAGATTCTATATGCATGTTCATTCTGAGGGTCAGGATGTATCGGAATTCATTGCCGACCTAACACGTCTAGCTGGACCGTGTAAATTGAAAACTGCATTGGCAGATATGCTAAGGGACTTCTTTGTAATTGACATCAACCACGAGGTGATCCTGCGTAAGCTGCTGGCGGCAGAGACTCTGGATTTGAGCAAGGCCATCGCGATTGCCCTATCATGAATGATGACGGACAAAAGCTTAAAGCAGATATCATTGAAAAATTGTAACTCGGCAAGTACTGTAAACAAGATAGTATCATCGTTTGGCAGAGCTGCATATGGCAGGGTCTACCCGACTGCATACGTGAAACCTATGGCTGCTCAAAGTCCACCAACGGGAATGAATCCGATATCACCATGTTGGCGTTGTGGGGGAAATCATCGGCATCATCAGTGTCGGTTTAAATAGTATATTTGTAAAGGCTGTTCGAGAGTGGGGCATCTTCAGCGCATGCGTCCGCAACTGAGCAAGCGTGCTGCGACACACCACATGGAGGATGATGACCAGTCTAGCACGGATCCGGACATGCAATCTGAGATACCAGAGGAGGAAGTGTATGGACTGTATTCGTTCCTAACAAAGAGCCAACCAATAATGATTAATGTAAAACTTAATGGTGTGCCGGTATCGATGGAATTGGACATGGGTGCGAGTCAATCAATAATGAGCCAGAGCATAACGGTGTTTGGCAGTGCAGTAATCAAGGTGTCGTATGATGGTATGGTTCACGATTTACCATTATGGATCATTCCAGGCAATGGTCCAATGCTGTTCGGCAGGAACTGGTTAGAAAAAAATCAAATGGAACTGGAACAAGATCAAAGCATTGTCGGAGGAGGAGGATACTCCATGTGCTTAAGTGCTGAGCAAGTTCCCCTTGCTGTTTGAACCAGGCATCGACAATTCCACGGGAGCCAAGGTGCAAATCCACATGGACTCGGATGCAAGACCCGTCCATCATAAAGCTCGGGCAGTTCCGTAAATGATGAGGGAGAAGGTCGAAATCGAACTGGACGGACTCCAGCGTGAAGGGATCATATCACCGGTTGAATTTAACGAATGGGCCAGCCCCATTGATTCCATATTGAAAAGTGATGACACTGTTAGGATTTGTGGAAACTGCAAAGTTACGATCAACCGAGTTTCGAACAGGATCAATACCCATTACTGAAGGCTGATGACCTGTTTGCAACGCTAGCCGGGGGGGGAAGTCATTCAAAAAATTGGATCTGACATTGGCCTATATGACACAGGTGCTGGTCGACACTTCGAAGAAACTTATAAAGAACTGTTTATCTACAACAGGTGCCCTTTTGGAATTCGCTCGGCTGCAGCGAATGTCAGATCCATATTTCAGAGGAACATGGAGAGTCTACTGAAGTCCGCCCCCAGAACCGTCGTCTTCCAAGATGAATATTGGTCACAGGTCATGACTCTGCCAAACATCTGAACAACCTGAAAGAGGTTCTACATCGTCTGGACAAAGTGGGACTGAGACTGAAACACTCGAAGTGCATCTTCATGGCACCACAAGTCGAATTCCTGGGGAGGAAAATTGCTGGTATCAGGCCTACGGACTCGAAAACCAAGGCCATCAAATGCACCCAAGCCTCAGAATGTGATGGAGCTGTGTTCGTTCCTTGGTCTACTCAACTACTTCGGTAATTTCTTACCTAGATTGAGCATCTTAGAGCCACTGCACATGCTGCTAAGAAAAGGCGACAACTGGGTTTGGGGTGTGACTCAAGATAGAGCTTTTGAGAAAGCGACAAATCTGCATTGCTCTAACAAGCTGCTGGTACATTATGATCCATGTAAGCATCTAGTATTGGCCTGTGATGCTTCGTCATATGGAGTTGGTTGCGTGCTCCAACAAGCTAATGAGTCGGGCAAATTACAACCTGTTGCATATGCTTCAAAAAGTTTGTCAAAGGCGGAAAAAGCCTACAGCATGGTAGAGAAAAAAGCACTAGCCTGTGTGTATGGGGTTAAAAAGATGCATCAGTACCTGTTTGGTCTTCGGTTTGAACTGGAAACAGATCACAAGCCACTCATTTCATTGTTTTCGGAAAACAAAGGTTTCAATACCAATGCATCGTCCCGCATCCAGAGGCGGGCGCTGATATTATCTGCCTATGATTATGTCATTCGCCATACACCTGGCACTGAGAATTGTGCCAATGCATTGAACCGTCTGCCGTTGCCCACACCGGAGGTAGAAACGCCACATTCCGACAGACCTACTGTTAGTCCTGGATGCTTTTGAAAGTGAAGGAACCCTGTCCCGGCCCAACAAGTTAAGACTAGGATTAGCCAGGACTCGATATTATCGGTTGTGATTGGTCTGCCATACCCAAGCAAATGTGTGAGGAGACCAAATCTTACATCCGTCGCAAAGACAAACTATCCATTCAATCAGATTGTATACTGTGGAGTAATCGTGTTGTTATGCCCAAGAAAGGGAGAGAGAAATTTGTGCATGATCTACATAGCACGCATCCTGGTATTGTCATGAAGAAAGCCATTGCCAGGTCTCGTGTATGGTGACCTGGAATTGACTCTGATCTGGAATCATGTGTGCATAAGTCCTTTATTACAGGTCTCCAGAGTGCCTCTCCAGCCTGTGAGGCCTCCTTATGTACAGGTGCTCCCAAGGGATTGTAGGATCTCTTGGGACTCCAGGGGATGAGCCCTCTGATGGTTAAACATGGTATTTACAGGTTTACATATATAACAACACTCCCTCCCCCCGCAAAGTCAATAGTGTAACTACAATGTGAGTCAATCTGGGGCCTTCCTTTCCCCGGTTGATCGTCTCGGTGCAAATGCTAGTTTTCGTGAGTAGTTTGTTGGGCCCTCGCTGGGCTGCTGTGCAGCTGGCCTTGCAGGGCTGCTGGGTGTGGTGAGTCCTGCTGGGCTGCTGCAGGTGATGGGTTCTGCTTCGTGGTCAACCGCTGGATCGGTTGCCACTTGTGTGTATGTTGGGGAGTTGAAAAACGTAGAGTCTATTGTAGGTTGTTCTGGATAGTCCATGAATCCAAGTTTGGTTTGGTCCAAGTGTTTTCTGCAAGTGAGTCCTGTTGTGTATCTGTAAAACATGCACTCCCATGTTCCGCCACCAGGGAGCTCATCCCCTGAAGTCCCAAGGCATCCTAGCATCCCTTGGGAGCACTGTATATAAGCCAGCCCCTAAGGCCTATTCCTCACTCTGGAGTGTCTTATTAAAGACTGAGGTCACTGTGATTTTAACTTCCCTATGTGCAGCCTCATCTGTGTTAGGAACACAATAACTGGCGACGAGAATACGAATCCAACGCAAAGATGCAGCAAATTGTGGGCATCCTGGAGAAGTTCTCGGAGGGTGAGGACTGGGAAGCCTATGTCGAACGGCTAGACCAGTACTTTGTGGCCAACGAGCTGGACGGAGAAGGAAGCGCTGCAAAAAGGAGAGCGGTCCTCCTCACAATCTGCGGGGCACCGACCTACAGCCTCATGAAGAATCTTCTGGCTTCAGTGAAACCCACAGATAAGTCGTATGAGGAGCTGTGTACACTGGTTCGGGAGCATCTTAACACGAGGGAGAGCGTGCTGATGGCGAGGTATCTGTTCTACACGTGCCAGCGATCTGAAGGTCAGGAAGTGGCGAGCTACGTCGCCAAGCAAAGGTGACTTGCAGGACAATGTGAATTTGATGGCTACCTGGAGCAAATGCTCAGAGACTTTTTTGTACTGGGCATTGGCCACGAGACCATCCTATGAAAACTTTTGATTGTAGAGACACTGACCCTTAATAAGGCCATTGCGATAGCACAGGCGTTTATGTCCACCAGTGAAAACACCAAACAAATCTCTCAGCACACAAGTGCTAGCAATGTTCATAAATTACTGGAACTGTGTTTGCAAGCAGAAATGTACAAGGCAGAACCCACGAGTCTGCAACTGCCAGCAGGCCTCAGGTGACCCAGATGACTCAGAGTCCTCAACAAAGGATGAATGCAAGGCAATTCACACCTTGTTGGCGTTGTGGAGGCTTCCATTCAGCCTGTTCATGCCGCTTCAAAGGATATGTTTGCAAGAGCTGTGGAACAATGGGGCATCTCCAACGAGCATGCAAACGAGCTGCAAGCTCTGCAAAACCTGCTAACCATCACGTGGCAGAGAAAGGTCGGTCCATGGTGGATCAAAGCAATTTCGAGCCTTAGAGAGAGGAGGCAGATGCTGAAGTACACAGGGTCTGCACATTTTCGACGAATGTCCACCTATAATGTTAAAGGTAAAATTGAATGGCTTACCTGTAGCCATGGAACTGGACACTGGCGCTAGCCAATCCATCATGAGTAAAAAGATGTTTGAGAGACTGTGGTGCAACAAAGCATTCAGACGAGCCCTGAGCCCCATCCACACGAAAATGAGAACGTACACCAAAGAGCTTATCACTGTCCTGGGCAACGCCATGGTCAAGGTCACCTACGAGGGCACGGTGCGCGAACTGCCACTCTGGATTGTCCCGGGCGATGGCCCCACACTGCTTGGAAGGAGCTGGCTGGGCAAAATTCGCTGGAACTGGGATGGCATCTGAGCGCTATCACATGTCGATGAGACCTCATGTACCCAGGTTCTTAACAAATTTCCTTCCCTTTTTGAGTCAGGCATTGGAAACTTTTCCATGATGAGGGTGCCGATCCATTTGGTCCCAGAGGCACGACCCATTCACCAAAAGGCGCAAGTGGTACTTTATATGATGAGGGCGAGAGTGGAAATCGAGCTGGGCAGGCTGCAACGCGAGTGCATCATTTCCCCAGTGGAATTCAGTAAGTGGGCCAGCCCAATTGTTCCAGTACTCAAAAGTGATGGCACGGTCAGGATTTGCGGCGATTATAAAGTAACTATTAATCGTTTCTCGCTACAGGACCAATACCCGCTACCTAAGGCAGACGACCTATTTGCGACACTGGCAGCCGACAAGATGTTCGCCAAGCTCGACTTGACTTCGGCCTACATGACGTAGGAACTGGAGGAGTCTTCGAAGGGCCTCACCTGCATCAACACGCACAAGGGACTGTTCATCTACAATAGGTGCCCGTTTGGAATTCGGTCGGCTGCAGCGATCTTCCAGAGAAACATGGAGAGCCTACTCAAGTCGGTACCACACATGGTGGTCTTTCAGGACGACATATTGGTCATGGGTGGAGACACCGCCGAGCACCTACAAAACCTGGAGGAGGTCCTCCAGCGACTGGATCGCATAGGGCTGCGGCTGAAGAGGTCGAAATGCATCTTCATGGCAACAGAAGTGGAGTTTTTGGGGAGAAAGATCGCGGCGGATGGCATTCGGCCCACAGATGCCAAGACAGAGGCTATCAGGAACGCGCCCAGGCCACAGAATGTCACGGAGCTGCGGTTGTTCCTAGGACTCCTCAACTATTTTGGTAACTTCCTACCGAGGTTAAGCACCCTTTTAGAGCCCCTACATGTGTTATTGCGCAAAGGTGAGAACTGGATATGGGTAAAAAAAACAAGTAATTGCTTTTGAGAAAGCCAGAAGCATTTTATGCTCCAACAAGCTGCTTGTATTGTATAACCAGTGTAAAAGACTTGTGCTAGCAATGTGACGCGTGGTCGTACGGTGTCGGGTGTGTATTACAACAAGCTAACGTTGCGGGGAAGTTTCAACCTGTCGCCTATGCCTCCAGGAGCTTGTCTAAGGCCAAGAGGGCGTACAGCATGATTGAGAAAGAGGCATTAGCATGTGTGTTCGGGGTAAAGAAAATGCATCAGTACTTGTTTGGCCTCAAATTTGAGCTGGAAACCGACCTCAAGCCCCTCACATCCCTGTTCGCTGAAAACAAGAGGATAAATACTAATGCCTCAGCCTGCATACAAAGGTGGGCACTCACGCTATCAGCGTATAACTATACCATCCGCCACAGGCCAGGCACCGAGAACTGTACGTTTGCTCTCTGTCGGCTACCATTGCCTACCACGGGGGTGCAAATGGCGCAGCCTGCAAACTTGTTGATGGTGGTGCAGCCCGCAACTTGTTGATGGTCATGGAAAGATTTGAAAATGATAAATCACCTGTCACGGCCCGCCAGATTAGGATTTGGACCAGCCAAGATCCTCTGCTGTCCCTAGTAAAAAACTGTGTACTGCATGGGAGCTGGGCCAGCATCCCCGTTGAAATGCAAGAGCCAATCAAGCCATTCCAGCGGCGAAAGGACGAGGTCCATTCAGGCAGACTGCCTGTTGTGGGGCAACCGCGTAGTGCTACCAAAAAAGGGCAGGGAGACATTCATCTCGAATCTCCACAGCACACAACTGGGTATAGTAATGATGAAAGCGATAGCCAGATCCCACATGTGGTGGCCCGGTATCGACTCTGACTTAGAGTCCTGTGTACGGCAATGCAGCGTGTGTGCTCAGTTGAGCAACGCGCCCAGAGAGGCACCACTAAGTTTGTGATCCTGGCCCTCCAGACCATGGTCGAGGATCCATGTCGACTATGCAGGCCCCTTTCTCGGTAAAATGTTCCTGGTGGTGGTGGATGCTTTTTTAAAGTGGATTGAATATGAAATAATGTCAGGAAGCACCGCCACCACCACCATTGAAAGCCTGAGGGCCATGTTTGCCACCCACAGACTGCCTGACATACTGGTCAGTGACAATGGGCCATGTTTCACCAGTGCCAAATTTAAAGAATTCGTGACCCACAATGGGATCAAACATGTCACCTCGGCCCCGTTTAAACCAGCCTCCAATGGGCAGGCAGAGCGGGCGGTACAAACAATCAAACAGAGCCTTAAATGTGTCACAGAAGGCTCACTCCAAACCCGCCTGTCCCGAGTACTGCTCAGCTACCGCACGAGAACCCACTCGCTCAGAGTTGGTGCCCCCGGCTGAGCTACTCATGAAAACGACACTTAAAACCAGACTCTCGCGGGTTCACCCCAACCTGCATGATAAGGTAGAGAGCAGGCGGCAGCAACAAAATGTAAACGATGGTCGCGCCACTGTGTCACGAGAAATTGATCTGAATGACCCTGTGTATTTGCTAAACTATGGACATGGTCCCAAGTGGATTGCAGGCACGGTGATAGCTAAAGAAGGAAATAGGGTGTTTTTAGTCAAACTAGGTAATGGACAAATTTGCAGAAAGCACCTGGACCAAACGAGGCTGCGGTTCACAGACTGCCCTGAACAACCCACAGCAGACACCACCATTTTCGAGCCCACAACACACACCCAAAGGATCAACGACACCACGCCGGACCAGGAAATCGAACCCATCACGCCCAACAGCCCAGCAAGGCCAGGCTCACCTAACAGCCCTGCAGGGTCAAAACCACGCCAGCCCAGCGAGGGCACAGCCAACAGACCAGAACAGACATTTGTACCGAGGCGGTCCACCAGGGAAAGAAAGGCTCCCGACCTCCTCACCTTGTAAATCGTTTTCACTTTGACTTTGGGGAGGGAGTGATGTTGTGTATCTGTAAAGCATGCACTCCCATGTTCCGCCACCAGGGAGCTCATCCCCTGAAGTCCCAAGGGATCCCAGCATCCCTTGGGAGCACTGTATATAAGCCGGCCCCTGAGGCCTGTTCCTCACTCTGGAGTGTTTTATTAAAGACTGAGGTCACTTTACTTTAACCTCCCTGTGTGCAGCTTCATCTCTGTTAGGAACACAATAAGTCCATTTGAAAGTTTGACCAAAAACATCCTACTCCCCGCTTTGGCCTCGACAGTGCCGGGAAGCCACTTGGGATCTTGTCCATAGTTCAACACAAATACAGGATCTTTAATCTCGATTTTGCGTGACACATTTGCGCGGTCATGATATGTATTCTGTTGAAGCCGCCTGCTCTCTCCCTGTTCATGTAGATCAGGGTGGACTAACAAGAGCCTTGTCTTAAGTGCCCTTTTCATGAGCAGTTCAGTAGGGGGAACCCCAGTGTGCGAGTGCTGTCTTGTACGTAACTGAGCAGGACTCGGGATAGGCGAGTCTGCAGTGAGCCTTCAGTTACCCTCTTCAAGCTCTGCTTGATTGTTTGCACTGCTCTCACTGCCTGACCATTGGACACTGGTTTAAATGGGGCAGATGTGACGTGTTTGATCCCATTGCGGGTCATGAACTCTTTGAACTCGGCATTGGTGAAGCATGGCCCATTGTCACACACAAGGACATCAGGCAGGCCATGCGTGGCAAACATGGCCCGCAGGCTTTCAATGGTGGCAGCAGATGTGCTTGCCGATATTATCTCACATTCAATCCATTTGGAGTACGCATCTACAACCACAAGGAACATTTTTCCCAAGAATGGGCCTGCATAGTCGACATGGACCCTGGACCATGGTTTGGAGGGCCAGGACCATAAACTTAGTGGCGCCTCCCTGGGTGCATTGCTTAACTGTGACCATGTGTTACATTTGTGCACGCAGGACTCTAGGTCTGCATCGATACCGGGCCACCACACGTGAGATCTGGCTATCGCTTTCATCATTACAATGCCTGGGTGGGTACTATGGAGGTCACTAATGAAAGTGTCTCTGCCCTTTATTGGCACCATTACCCAATTACCCCTAGGAGGCAGTCTGCCTATATGGACATTTCATCTCTGCGCCGCTGGTACGGCTTTATTTCTTCCTGCATCTCTAACGGGATACGAGACCAACTCCCGTGGAGCACACAGTTTTTTACTAAGGACAGTAAGAGGTCCTGGCTCGTCCAGGTTCTAAGCTGTTGGGTGGTAACAGGTGATTGCTCACTCTCGAATGCTTCCATTACCATAACTAAATCTGCGGGCTGTGCCATCTCCACCCCTGTGGTGGGCAATGGCAGCCTACTGAAAGCATCAGCACAGTTTTTGCCTGGCTTGTGGCGGATGGCATAGTTGTATGCGGACACCGTGAGCACCCATCTCTGGATGCGGGTTGATGCATTCGTATTTATCCCCTTACTTTCATAAAAAAGGGATATAAGCGGTTTCCAACTTAAATTTGAGCCCACACAGATATTGATGCATTTTCTTTACCCCATAAACACACGATAACACTTCTTTTTCGATCATACTGTAGGCCCTCTTAGCCTTAGACAGAATTCTGGATACATAAGCAACCGGTTGCAATTTCCCAGATTCATAAGCTTGTTGCAATACACACCCGACACCGTATGATGACGCATCACATGCTAGTATCAAACGCTTACATGGATCATACAACACAAGCAATTTGTTTGAGCATAACAGCTTCCGAGCTTTCTCAAAGGCATTTTCTTGGCTTTTACCCCATACCCATTCATCTCTTTTACGCAGTAAAGAGTGCAGTGGTTCTACTGCTAAGACCCGGCAAGAAGTTACCAAAATAGTTCAGGAGTTCTAGAAACGACCGCAGCTCCGTCACGTTCTGTGGTCTCAGTGCGTTCTTGATTGCTTCCGTCTTCGAATTGGTAGAACTGATACCGTCCGCCGCAATTCTTCTCCCCAGGAACTCCATTTCAGGCACCAGGAAAACACACTTCGAGCGTTTTAACCTGAGTCCCACACGATTAAGCTGACTAAGAACCTCCTCCAGATTCTGCAGGTGCTCAACGGTGTCCCAACCTGTAACCAAGATGTCGTCCTGGAAGACCACGGTGCGCGGGACCGACTTCAGCAAGCTTTCTATGTTCCTCTGGAATATCGTTGCGGCTGATCGAATCCCAAACGGGCATCTGTTGTAAATTAAAAGACCTTTGTGCGTGTTGATGCAGGTGAGGCCCTTCGATGATTCCTCCAGCTCCTGCGTCATGTAGGCCGAGGTCAAGTCCAGCTTCGTGAACTTTTTCTTCCCGCCAGTATTGCAAATAGGTCATCTGCCTTTGGTAGCGGGTATTGATCCTGCAGGGAGAAATGATTGATAGTTACTTTGTAATCACCAATCCTTGAGGACTGGAACAATCGGACTGGTCCACTCAATGAATTCGATCAGCGAAATGATGCCCTCTCGTTGCAGCCGGTCCAGCTCGATCTCCACCCTCTCTCTCATCATGTACAGTGCCGCTCTCGCCTTATGGATGGGTCTCGACCCCGGAATCAATTGGATCTGCACTTTTGCTCCTTGGGACTCCCCGATGCCCGGTTCGAACAGCGAGGGGAACTTGTTTAAGACCTGGACGCATGAAGTGTCGTCGACGGACAAAAGCACTCGGACGTCGTCCCAGTTCCAGCGTATCTTTCCCAGCCAGCTTCTGCCGAACAGCGTGGGGCCATTGCCCAGTACTATCCAGAGTGGTAACTCGTGCACCACTCCCTCGTAGGAGACCTTTACGGTAGCACTGCCGATTACGGGAATCAATTCCTTTGTATACGTTCTCAGTTTAGTACAAATGGGAGTCAGGACAGGCCTTGAGACCTTGCTGCACCACAATTTATCAAAAGTCTTTTTGCTCATTATGGACTGGCTCGCATCCATGTCCAGCTCCATTGACACCGAGAGTCCATTTAATTCAACCTTCAGCATTATCGGGGGACACTTTGTGGTAAATGTGTGCACCCCATATACCTCTACCTCCTCAGTCTGAGGCTCTGGTTTGTCGTGATCCACTGTGGATCTGTCCTCCTCTGCAACATGATGGTTTGCAGGATTAGCAGGGTTTGCAACTCGCCTGGAGCAGTTAGGATATGTTAGAGGTGTCCCATTGTTCCACAGCCCTTGCAAACGTATCCTTTGAAGCGGCATGAATGGAAACGATGATCACCTCCGCAGCGTCAACAAGGTGTTAATGGCCTTGCATTCATCACCTTTGATGGTGGACTCTGAGACATCTGCAGACATGCAGCTGCAGGCGTGTGAGTTCTGCCTTGTACGTTATGATTCGAAAACAACATTACTCTGTTCACAGTACTTGCAGCAGCACTCGTGTGCTGAGAGATTTGTTTGGTATTGTCACTGGTGGCGATGAATGCCTGGGCTATTGCTATGGCTTTACTCAAGGTTGGGGTCTCTACAATCAAAAGTTTGCGAAGTATTACTTCATGGCCAAGTACAAAGAAGTCCCTGAGCATGTGCTCCAAGTGTCCTTCAAATTCGCAATGTCCTGCAAGGCGCCTTAGCTCGACGACATAGCTCACCACTTCCTGGCCTTCATGCCTCTTGTTCGTGTAGAACCGGTACCTCACCATCAGAACGCTTTCCTTCGGGTTTAGATGCTCCAGGATTAGTGTGCACAAATCGTCGTATGACTTCTCTGTGGGTTTTGCTGAAGCGAGCAGATTTTCCATGAGGCCAAATATTGGTGCCCCGCAAACGGTGAGGAGGATCGCCCTGCGTTTGGCAGCATTCGCTTCTCCTTCCAGCTCGTTGACCACAAAGTATTGGTCGAGTCGCTCCACGAAGGTTTCCCAATCATCTCCCTCTGAAAATTTATCTAGGATGCCCACGGTTCTCTGCATTGTTGCGGTGGGGTTCGTCATCTATATCTCATCGGCAGTTGTTATGTCTTGAATAATGAATCTGACCAGATACTGTAAGCTCAAAGTAATGTAAGACCATAGTCCTTTATTACAGGTCTGCAGAGTGTCTCTCCAGCCTGTGAGGCTTCCTTATGTACAGGTGCTCCCAAGGGATTGTGGGATCCCTTGGGACTCCAGGGAATGAGCCCTCTGGTATTTAAACAAGGTATTTACAGGTTTACATATATAACACATAGCTACCATTGAGAGCCTTCATGTCATGTTTGCTATGCATGGTCTGCCTGACATCGTTGTAAATGACACCCTTGCTTCACCAGTATGGAGTTTCAAGAGTTCATGAAACTCAATGGTATCAAACATGCGAGGTCAGCACCATTCAAACCCGCATCCAATGGACAAGCAGAGTGTGCGGTCCAAACCATCAAGCAGAGTATGAAACGTGTAACTCAAGGATCACTGCAAACTCGCTTGTCACGCATATTGCTTAGTTACAGGACAAGATCCCATACGCTTACCGGGGTCTCCCATGCTGAACTATTGATGAAGAGAGTTCTCAAGACCAGGCTCTCTCTTGTCCACCCTAACTTGAATAATCGTGTCGAATACAGACATCAAAGTCAGCAAGGGTATCATGATCACGCTACTGTGTCACACGACATTTCTATCAATGATCCTGAGTATGTACTGAATTATGGTCAAGGTCCCAAATGGATCGCCGGTACTGATATGGCCAAGGATGGTAACAGAGTGTTTATCGATAAGCTCAAGAATGGGCAGACATGCAGGAAACATGTCGATCAGATAAAGCTGCAACACACGGATGAACCGGAACAGTCTGAGGAAGACACAATCAGTGACCAACCAACCTACCCTCAGTCATCAGAGGATTCCGCTGTCATCAATGAATCAGGACTTTCAATCACTGACATGGTCGATGAATCTGGACTTTCAATCCCTGATGTGGCCATTGCCACTCCCATCAGATCGGCTACCCAGCCCCCACTCATAACAGACTCAGACCACTCGCCCAAGGTTGGAGTTCAACTGAGACGTTCAACTCGGGAGCGGAAAGCCCCGGACCGTCTCAATTTGTAAAAAGACCGTTACTAATATCTTAAAGGGGGATATTGTCATGTATGTATGCTTGGGTTTACTAGCCACCAGGTGGCACTACTGTCATATGTGGCATATGGGGTCTTGTCCTGTAACTAAGAAATATGCACGTGTGTGCATCCCAGGTATAAAAGGCCAGCCATCTTATAATTTGGGCACTTTGGACCCTAATAAAATAGAGCCAGGTTTGTACCTGTTCGGAGTTTACAATATTCAGTCTTTTGAGTTATTGCATACACAACACTTTTCTGTTACGAAAACGTTCCGGGTCCTGAGAAGGTGGCCGCATGGCGATTTGAGTTCACTATATAGCTCCCTGCACCCTGGGGAACTTAGCCATTCGGCAAAATGCTCCGACCTTGTCAGTCTGCACATCGATGGTCATGGGGAAACTGATAAAATCCATCCTTCTCAAATACAGGGCCTCCGTGACCTGTCTGATGCAGCGATGGGTTGCATGGTGAAACAGGGGGCAAATCTCGACCGCGGAAGCCCAAAGGAACCAGATGCATTGAAAGACAGTGCCACGGTGACCTTGAACTCGACCGACGCTGATGTCCTGAAGGCAGGCTGCATATGTGGCCTGATGAGCTCACATATTTCATTGATCGCCACCTTGTGGAAGCGCAGTCTCCGATGCAGGTGTGGTCGAACACGTCGAGGTAAGACCTCTTTTCCCTGTACATGCAGGGTGTGTATGGTCTGGCCCTCCTCCTCATTCTTGCACGTCTTAAATTGGGGACATAATGATGTGCATCATACATTGAGTCATCTGCACTCTGCAGCATCTGCATATTAATTGATGCAGGCTGAGAAATGGCTGGCGCCATTGCAATGAAAGTATAATAGTGATTAATCAGAAGCAATAATTTCCTCACTAAAATACACCTAGATTAAACCCCCAATAGGCCAGAGTCTGAAAATATGTCTGTTGAAATGGTCACTTCACCTGAGAAGAACTCCAGAGTCAATGCAAACTCCCCCAAAGTTGAAGCAGCCTTTTGAATGAAGCGAACTGCGATTTTAAAAATGGCAGCTACACTGCTGGCTTTAGTTCAGAATAGTTCCACTTTTTCTGGGCGATTGTTTGGGCGAGCGATATTGTGGGCGATATGTGTGCGAGGTGGTGAAAGTGACGGTGGCCGATCTCCTGTGCGTTAATTTCGCCAAATGTGATCTTTACGACAAAAAAAAATGGTCGTTCGGTATTATTGAATCTCGGTGTTCATTCCGTGCGGAATGTAATGCTGGGCATTGATTTCGCCCATTCTGATGATTCCGCCCAAAAAAATGTGGGCGGGCAGTATTATTTTTTCCCGACATTGCGTACATGGGGAAAGTAACGCTCGGTGATAAATTTCCGAAAAATGCCCGTCAGTTTCTATTTTGTGGCTAAATGGGCGATATCTGGGCGTTACACGTCATTTCAGCGGTAAAATGGGAGTTAAGTGGGCGTTAAGCATGCAAAAAACGAGGAAACTCTAGGCCATAATCTATATTGATGATTATTGCTCAGATTGTTCTATAATTGCTCTTATTGTTTCTCTCTGTGTATTTAGGAACCTTCTTAGAGGTTCCTAAATTAAAGTACAGGCAACTCTCGATTATCCGTACACGGATCTAACGGAGAACCCACTGCAACGGCACTTTTAAAAACTGTGATTCTGTCCCGTGTACAGCTGCACACGACCATTAAACCCACCCCACACACAGTCCTGCACTGACACACAGCATTATCACCACACACAGAGGAAGGGCTTTATTTTATAATAAAGTTTAATGCTGTCTCGACCCTAAAGGAATCCTTGTAGAGCAATCAAATTAACTCGGAGCTGGACTGTCTGTCCGCTCATACTGCGACCCATCCTCACGTTATCAGATCGAAGGCATTGCTCCCAACCCCGCTCTATTAGGGCACAGTCCAGACCATCACACTGGAAGCAAGTTCAGAGGGGCAAAAGATTTATCCAACTCTTCCTCCCTTCCCTGCCGTCTTTCCGTTTTCTGATCTTGGTGAATGTGCTCTTGTGCAGTCTGGAGTATCACTGAGGGTGCCGCCCGGCCTCGGGGGTAAGGAAAGCCGAGTCTCATTCGACCTCCAGCGGTTGAAGCCTTTAGACTGGCCATTTTAAGAAAAAGTAGACACAGTATAACATGAGTCTCTTCACTTTATATTAAAATGAATAGGTGGACAATCCCATCCTGGAGTGCACAGAAGCAGAAAAGCATCAAAGTATAAATTTGGGACCCAAACATTCACGGCAAGTACGTGCACTCGCCCTAGCGGCAAAATCGTTTACCCGGAATAGCCCGGTCCCCGAGGGCCCCGGATAATCGAGAGTTGCCTGTACTAATTTTATTGGGGCACAAATTCTGGCCTCCCAGGTCCATACCGAGTGTGCACGGACCCGGGAAGGCATCGCAAAAGCCAGTTTTCAGAGCACAATGCGCATGCGCTGAAAACCGGCTTTTCCGATCTGTCAAGGTGGAGCAAACAATACCTGAAAGGGGTGAGATGAAAAGGTGCCATGGCTGGGTAAGGGAAAGGGGAGGAGAGGAGACAAAGATGCAAGAGGGGCTGAAAACAAAAAGAATAAAAGTATTGTGCCTAGGTCTGCAGCGGCAACCAAAATGTGCACAAAAATGGACACAAAGAGAATTCTAGATTACTTCGGCATGGCATAGATTAGGTGAGACACGTAGCAGTTAGAAACAGAAAACAGGGAAGAGACAATATGAAACAGTCTAAAGTTAACGTGTGTGAACCAGCAGTCTACTTGCAAAGCACATGCAGTCTGTCTGCAGTCATATGAACCCTTCATATTCATACGTATGAGATATTTGGGGGGTTGAAATATCTATTATTTATGATGATGTTTACAGGAACATAGGAATTTCTAGACGAAAAAGACCAAGGTCCATCTGGTTTGCTTTTTACCATCCTGGTAGTCGCATGAAAATGTGAGTAATTAGTCAGCAGAATTCAAATCTTTGCAGAGAGACCCCAATAATTTCTAGTTCATTGCCTTAACCACTTGGCCACAACTACCAACAGCTTGAATGGAAGTTTTTAACTGAATGTCATTACGATCATAAAATTTGTACTATTCTTATATTGAAAGACCTTAGCTAGATGTTGACCCCAGTAGTATAGACAGCACTTGATTTTTAATTATTGTTTGAGCATGTAGTACTAATGCATATTGGCGGCTGAAATGATTTTCTCTGCCACTAAAGCCACCCTACTCTAAGACCACTACTGTCACACTCTCACAGGACAGGACTCCAGCATTATAGAAACATAGAAACATAGAAACATAGAAAATAGGTGCAGGAGTAGGCCATTCGGCCCTTCTAGCCTGCACCGCCATTCAATGAGTTCATGGCTGAACATTCAACTTCAGTACCCCATTCCTGCTTTCTCGCCATACCCCTTGATCCACCTAGTAGTAAGGACCTCATCTAACTCCTTTTTGAATATATTTAGTGAATTGGCCTCAACAACTTTCTGTGGTAGAGAATTCCACAGGTTCACCACTCTCTGGGTGAAGAAGTTCCTCCGCATCTCGGTCCTAAATGGCTTACCCCTTATCCTTAGACTGTGACCTCTAGTTCTGGACTTCCCCAACATTGGGAACATTCTTCCTGCATCTAACCTGTCTAACCCCGTCAGAATTTTAAATGTTTCTATGAGGTCCCCTCTCATTCTTCTGAACTCCAGTGAATACAAGCCCAGTTGATCCAGTCTTTCTTGATAGGTCAGTCCCGCCATCCCGGGAATCAGTCTGGTGAACCTTCGCTGCACTCCCTCAATAGCAAGAATGTCCTTCCTCAGGTTAGGAGACCAAAACTGTACACAATACTCCAGGTGTGGCCTCACCAATGCCATGTACAACTGTAGCAACACCTCCCTGCCCCTGTACTCAAATCCCCTTGCTATGAAGGCCAACATGCCATTTGCTTTCTTAACCGCCTGCTGCACCTGCATGCCAACCTTCAATGACTGATGTACCATGACACCCAGGTCTCTTTGCACCTCCCCTTTTCCTAATCTGTCACCATTCAGATAATAATCTGTCTCTCTGTTTTTACCACCAAAGTGGATAACCTCACATTTATCCACATTATACTTCATCTGCCATGCATTTGCCCACTCACCTAACCTATCCAAGTCACTCTGCAGCCTCACAGCATCCTCCTCGCAGCTCACACTGCCACCCAACTTAGTGTCATCCGCAAATTTGGAGATACTACATTTAATCCCCTCATCTAAATCATTAATGTACAGTGTAAACAGCTGGGGCCCCAGCACAGAACCTTGCGGTACCCCACTAGTCACTGCCTGCCATTCTGAAAAGTACCCATTTACTCCTACTCTTTGCTTCCTGTCTGACAACCAGTTCTCAATCCATGTCAGTACACTACCCCCAATCCCATGTGCTCTAACTTTGCACATCAATCTCTTGTGTGGGACCTTGTCGAACGCCTTCTGAAAATCCAAATATACCACGTCAACTGGTTCTCCCTTATCCACTCTACTGGAAACATCCTCAAAAAATTCCAGAAGATTTGTCAAGCATGATTTCCCTTTCACAAATCCATGCTGACTTGGACCTATCATGTCACCTCTTTCCAAATGCACTGCTATGACATCCTTAATAATTGATTCCATCATTTTACCCACTACCGATGTCAGGCTGACCGGTCTATAATTCCCTGTTTTCTCTCTCCCTCCTTTTTTAAAAAGTGGGGTTACATTGGCTACCCTCCACTCCATAGGAACTGATCCAGAGTCAATGGAATGTTGGAAAATGACTGTCAACGCATCCACTATTTCCAAGGCCACCTCCTTAAGTACTCTGGGATGCAGTCCATCAGGCCCTGGGGATTTATCGGCCTTCAATCCCATCAATTTCCCCAAAACAATTTCCCGGCTAATAAGGATTTCCCTCAGTTCCTCCTCCTTACTAGACCCCCCGACCCCTTTTATAACCGGAAGGTTGTTCGTGTCCTCCTTCGTGAATACCGAACCAAAGTACTTGTTCAATTGGTCCGCCATTTCTTTGTTCCCCGTTATGACTTCCCCTGATTCTGACTGCAGGGGACCTACGTTTGTCTTTACTAACCTTTTTCTCTTTACATATCTATAGAAACTTTTGCAATCCGTCTTAATGTTCCCTGCAAGCTTCTTCTCATACTCCATTTTCCCTGCCCTAATCAAACCCTTTGTCCTCCTCTGCTGAGTTCTAAATTTCTCCCAGTCCCCAGGTTCGCTGCTATTTCTGGCCAATTTGTATGCCACTTCCTTGGCTTTAATACTATCCCTGATTTCCTTTGATAGCCACGGTTGAGCCACCTTCCCTTTTTTATTTTTATGCCAGACAGGAATGTACAATTGTTGTAGTTCATCCATGCGGTCTCTAAATGTCTGCCATTGCCCATCCACAGTCAACCCCTTAAGTATCATTCGCCAATCCATCCCAGCCAATTCACGCCTCATACCTTCAAAGTTAGCCTTCTTTAAGTTCTGGACCATGGTCTCTGAATTAACTGTTTCATTCTCCATCCCAATGCAGAATTCCACCATATTATGGTCACTCTTCCCTAAGGGGCCTCGCACAACGAGATTGCTAATTAATCCTCTCTCATTACATAACACCCAGTCTAAGATGGCCTCCCCCCTAGTTGGTTCCTCGACATATTGGTCTAAAACAGCCTTTCTCTGTTTGCAGTCTTCATAGTCTGTCACTTGGGCAGATTTCCAGCCTTTTGTTTATCACTTTCACAGTGATCGACAATGTTGAGCAGCCACTTCACAAAGATCAGATGAGGGGACCATTTGGCTGTTTAGCTCATTCTTCCATAGAAATCTATTATCTGCCGTAATAACACCTAACAGCCTCTAAAATGCCTATAGTTTTTTTTAAAATCACTGTTTGAAGAACTGCTTCCTGATGTTGGTCCCAATCTTTCCTTTTCCCTGAGGCCTCTTGGCCTGAAATGGAAGCAGATTCAACAGCAACTTTCAAAAAGGAATTGGATATATACTTTGAAAAGTAGAAATTTGCAGGCCTATGGGGAAAGACAGGGGAGTGAGACTAATTGGACCTGTCTTTCAAAGAGCCGGCACAGATACGATGGTCTGAATGGTCTCCTTCTATGTTGTATGATACTATGTCAGTTGTTGCAGCCGTTGTTGCAATATCATTATTTTTAGCATTTAAGTTGTCTTTGTGCCTTTTTATGTCTTTAAAGGTTTTACTTGAAAGCCTCCTCCAAATCCCTGTGCATGGACTTGATATTTTTGCCCAGAACTGTGACTCACTTCATTTGGATTCTATAGTCAGAGCATGTGGAGTGTACCTAAGTTCCCAGTATTATTCAGTCGACTGGATTGATGGATTATTTTTGTTTTGTTTGTTTAGCTTCTATCAGTTTCTACTCAAAGTTAAATGTAAGTATTGCAATTACTAATAACTGTCAGACAGAGAGAGACAAAGAGTATCTTTTTCAAATAAAATACAAATGAGTTGGATTTGGAAAGCCAAACTGTACTGTGTTCGAACATAAGAACTTAAGAAATAGGAGCAGGAGTAGGCCATTCGGCCCCTCAAGCCTGCTCCGTACTCAATAAGATCATGGTTGATCTTTAACCTCAACTCTACTTTCCTGCACTGTCCCCATATCCCTTGATTCCCTTAATATACAAACATCTATTTATCTCTGTCTTGAATATACTCAACGACTGAGCCTCCACAGCCTTTTGGGGTAGGCTATTCCAAAGACTCACGACCCTCTGAGTGAAGATATTTCTCCTCATCTCAGTCCTAAATGGCCAACCCCTTATTCTAAGACTGTGACCCCTGGTTTTAAACTTCCCAGCCAGGGGGAAACATCCTCCCTGCATCTATCCTGTCAATCCCTGTAAGAATTTTGTATGTTTGTATGAGATCACAACAACAACAACGGAGTTTGTGGTGGGGACCGAGAGCAATGGCTTCGGTCTTCCCAATATTCAATTGGAGAAGATTTCTGCTCATCCAGAACTAGATGTCGGACAAGCAATCCGACAATTTAGAGACTGTGAGGGGTCGAGAGAAGTGGTAGTGAGATGGAGCTGGATATCATCAGCGTACATGTGGAAACTGACACTGTGTTTCCGGATGATGTCGCCAAGGGGCAACATGTAGATGAAAAATAGGAGGGGGCCAAGGATAGATCCTTAGGGGGACACCAAAGGTAACGATGCGGGGGCGGTAAGAGAAGCCTTTGCAGGTGATTCTCTGGCTACGATTAGATAGATAAGAATGGAACCAGGCAAGTGCAGTCCCACCCAGCTGGACCACAGTGGAGAGGCGTGGAGAAGGATAGAGTGGTCAACCGTGTCAAAGGCTGAGAGAAGTCAAGAAGCACGAGGAGGGATAGTTTGCCTTTGTCACCGTCACAAAGGATGTCATTTGTGACTTTGATGAGAGCCGTTTCGGTACTGTGGCAGGCACGGAAACCGGATTGGAGGGATTCAAACATGGAATTGCGGGAAAGATGGGCACGGATTTGGGAGGCGACATGTTCAAGGACTTTGGAGAGGAAAGGGAGGTTGAAGATGGGGCAGTAGTTTGCATGGACGGAGGGATCGAGGATTATTTTTTTTCTTCTAAACTCTAGAGAATATAGACCGAGTCTACTTAATCTCTCCTCGTAGGACAAATCCCGCACCCCTCCCACCGCCCCCCCCCCATCCCAGGAATCAGTCTAGTGAACCTCTGTTGCACTCCCTCTATGACAAGTGTATCCTTCCTTAGGTAAGAAGACCAAAACTGTACACAATACTCCAGGTGTGGTCTCACCAGGGCCCTATATAATGGTCCCAACCTGTGAGGGAACATCAGCGGCAGGTCGGGGCCATAAAAGGAGCAGAGCTGTGGGCTCTTGAGTGGCTCCTGGAGTAGCGAGTGGCGCTGTTGGCTCTGGAGGGGCCCCGGGAGTGGCCATGCCACTGCAAGGTACAGCGCAAGCTAGTGCAGGAGGGTGACAGCAGTGAAGTGGGCAACTGGATTGGGCGTCATCAAGGTCCAGGTCGGTGATTGGAGTGTGGGCAGGTACAGCAGGAGCGGCGAGTTCGGAGCGAAGGAGCGGCGAGAGATCGTGGAGGGATCATGATCGGAGCCCAAGAGAGGCGCGAGTTTGGGGCCAGTAGAGGCGAGGGCCCAGGGGCAGCACGGGCCAGACCACACTGCGATATATGTGCGCACTAGGCCCATGCAGCAGAACAGGTCTCCAGTCGTTTTGGTTAATCCTTGCCACTGGACCAAGACCTAGCTCTGTCAAGCCATACACCTCCCCATACACCATCACTGGCACTCTGTGGCTGGTATGCAAAGGCCACCACACGTTAAAAAAATCCACGCACAGGCATCTTCCACCCTTCAACATGTAGTTCAGGACCAGAAATATCAGGTCCCTCATTGAAACACCTGTGAACTCATTCTTTTTTAACATGGAAGCAAGTCATCCTCGTTTCGAGGGACTGCCTATGATGTGATGATGATGAATCACAGCCTCAAAGCAAGGCAAGGGCAACACTGCCTGTGGCTGTCAAGATGACAGTTGCTATAAACATCTATGAATTGGGCTTGTTTCAGGCCGAAAGAAGTACCTACATATCCCAATTGCCAGAGAGAAGCAGTAGAAGGGAGCACGAGGTTTTGCCCACATGGCAGGCTTTCCCATGGTGCAAGATGCAATTCACTGTACGTACATGACCTTGCGTTGCTGCCCATGTAAACTCTGCAATCTTCATCAATGGAAAGGGACTCCGCTCCCTCAATGTGGATCTGGTTTGTGATCACAGACAGTGCATCTTGCAGGCCACCTGCATTCCTACTAACCCTCCATGTTAGAGGCTGACTATCGGATGACATGTGTTATCCCCTTCGGATATGGCTGATGACTCCGATGAGGACCTCGCACATGCGTATGAGGCGTGAATTGGCTAGGATAGATTGGCGAATGATACTTAAGGGGTTGACTGTGGATGGGCAATGGCAGACATTTAGAGACCGCATGGATGAACTACAACAATTGTACATTCCTGTCTGGCGTAAAAATAAAAAAGGGAAGGTGGCTCAACCGTGGCTATCAAGGGAAATCAGGGATAGTATTAAAGCCAAGGAAGTGGCATACAAATTGGCAGAAATAGCAGCGAACCCGGGGACTGGGAGAAATTTAGAACTCAGCAGAGGAGGACAGAGGGTTTGATTAGGGCAGGGAAAATGGAATACGAGAAGAAGATTGCAGGGAACATTAAGGCGGATTGCAAAAGTTTCTATAGGTATGTAAAGAGAAAAAGGTTAGTAAAGACAAACGTAGGTCCCCTGCAGTCAGAATCAGGGGAAGTCATAACGGGGAACAAAGAACTGGCAGACCAATTGAACAAGTACTTTGGTTCGGTATTCACTAAGGAGGACACCAACAACCTTCCGGATATAAAAGGGGTCAGAGGGTCGAGTAAGGATGAGGAACTGAGGGAAATCTTTATTAGTCGGGAAATTGTGTTGGGGAAATTGATGGGATTGAAGGCCGATAAATCCCCAGGCCTGATGGACTGCATCCCAGAGTACTTAAGGAGGTGGCCTTGGAAATAGTGGATGCATTGACAGTCATTTTCCAACATTCCATTGACTCTGGATCAGTTCCTATCGAGTGGAGGGTAGCCAATGTAACCCCACTTTTTAAAAAAGGAGGGAGAGAGAAAACAGGGAATTATAGACCGGTCAGCCTGACCTCAGTAGTGGGTAAAATGATGGAATCAATTATTAAGGATGTCATAGCAGTGCATTTGGAAAATGGTGACATGATAGGTCCAAGTCAGCATGGATTTGTGAAAGGGAAATCATGCTTGACAAATCTTCTGGAATTTTTTGAGGATGTTTCCAGTAAAGTGGACAAAGGAGAACCAGTTGATGTGGTATATTTGGACTTTCAGAAGGCTTTCGACAAGGTCCCACACAAGAGATTAATGTGCAAAGTTAAAGCACATGGGATTGGGGGTAGTGTGCTGACGTGGATTGAGAACTGGTTGTCAGACAGGAAGCAAAGAGTAGGAGTAAATGGGTACTTTTCAGAATGGCAGGCAGTGACTAGTGGGGTACCGCAAGGTTCTGTGCTGGGGCCCCAGCTGTTTACATTGTACATTAATGATTTAGACGAGGGGATTAAATGTAGTATCTCCAAATTTGCAGATGACACTAAGTTGGGTGGCAGTGTGAGCTGCGAGGAGGATGCTATTAGGCTGCAGAGTGACTTGGATAGGTTAGGTGAGTGGGCAAATGCATGGCAGATGAACTATAATGTGGATAAATGTGAGGTTATCCACTTTGGTGGTAAAAACAGAGAGACAGACTATTATCTGAATGGTGACAGATTAGGAAAAGGGGAGGTGCAACGAGACCTGGGTGTCTTGGTACATCAGTCATTGAAGGTTGGCATGCAGGTACAGCAGGCGGTTAAGAAAGCAAGTGGCATGTTGGCCTTCATAACGAGGGGATTTGAGTACGGGGCAGGGAGGTGTTGCTACAGTTGTACAGGGCCTTGGTGAGGCCACACCTGGAGTATTGTGTACAGTTTTGGTCTCCTAACCTGAGGAAGGACATTCTTGCTATTGAGGGAGTGCAGCGAAGATTCACCAGACTGATTCCCGGGATGGTGGGACTGACCTATCAAGAAAGACTGGATCAACTGGGCTTGTATTCACTGGAGTTCAGAAGAATGAGAGGGGACCTCATAGAAACGTTTAAAATTCTGACGGGTTTAGACAGGTTAGATGCAGGAAGAATGTTCCCAATATTGGGGAAGTCCAGAACCAGAGGTCACAGTCTAAGGATAAGGGGTAAGCCATTTAGGACCGAGATGAGGAGAAACTTCTTCATCCAGAGAGTGGTGAACCTGTGGAATTCTCTACCACAGAAAGTAGTTGAGGCCAATTCACTAAATATATTCAAAAGGGAGTTAGATGAAGTCCTTACTACTCGGGGGATCAAGGGGTATGGCGAGAAAGCAGGAAGGGGGTACTGAAGTTGCATGTTCAGCCATGAACTCATTGAATGGCGGTGCAGGCTAGAAGGGCTGAATGGCCTACTCCTGCACCTATTTTCTATGTTTCTATGTTTCTATGCCGAAACAGCAGTACTACACTGAGAGCCATGCTTCCACAAGGAACATCATCGAGCAGACAATCGCCATTCTCAAGCAATGCTTCCGCTGCCTGGGCCATTCAGGAGGTGCCCTGCGGTACAGTGCTGAGCGGGTATCCAGATTTTTGGTTGTCTGCTGCGTGATTCACAGCTTTGCCATCTTGAGGAAGCAGCCGGATGACAAAATGAGGAGGAGGATGAAGAAGAGTAGGAAGAGAGATAGCAATTTTGGCAGCCTTTATCTGCCTGGGCTCTACGAGACCAGCTCACTTACAGCACTTCCACTGACCTCAACTACACCTTCCCATACACCATCACTGGCACTCACCTTACTTTTCCTATTACCATCACGTTGTTCTCGTTCTGTCAACACTTATTGGTACCTCACTTGAATGCAGAATAAAAACATACACCAAAAGCACAATCAAATCATAATTTATCAAAATCATCAATCTAACAAAATAAAACTAATTACCATTGTGTTATCCCTTAGTGCCTATCTTTCCTTATCCTGGTGCTTCTATGAGATGTTTCCCCAGTGGCTGGTGCTTGGGAGGAGGAAGGCTGCTGACCGTCAATTGAGGAGACTGTAGATGGCCTTGGAGGATGACCTTGAGCAACTCTGGGCCTAGCGGCCAGGCTTCAGACTGCATCGTCTCGGCCTGGGCTGCAGCAATCTGGGCCGGCAAGCTGGAAGACAGTGGCGTCGTGATGGGTGGAGCAGGAATGCTGTCATCCTGAGAGATGACAGCAGGTCATCTTCCATGGAGCTAATACTGCTCTCCCAGGGTAGTGCAAAAATCCTAGTGATTTGTTCGAGACTGGATTGCTGGACTGCTGTGACGCCCTGGAAGCCCCAGATTGCATCAGTCAAAATCTCCATCGCAGCAGTCTGTGCTGCGATGGAGGCTGTCAGATTTGTCTTCAGATGATTCACCATGGTGGGCTCCAAAAGTGTGCTGATCAAGGTGACTACCCTTCCCACGTTGGAAAGGATAGGCTTGAAACTCTGCGCACAGCCATGCGTCAGGTTGGAGGTAGTACACCAAATATTTTGTGGTGTATGCCCAGCAACCTTCTTCAGTAGCCTGACCCATCAAAGTCATCATCTGAGTCCATGTTGCAGAACGGGTGTGCGATCTTGCCCCCCCCTCTCTGGCAAGTGGGCACCTGCGCTATCCTTTCTCAACGCCCTGGCTCATGCGTACTTGTGCCCAGCAAATTGGATAAATACTTAAAGGGGAAAATTTGCAGGGCTGTGGGGAAAAAGCTGAGGAGTTGGACTAGTTGGATACTTTTCAAAGAGCCGGCACAGGCACAATGGGCCAAGTTGCTGCATTCCGTGCTGCTTCATTTTATGATTCTACATCTGATATTAATCAACTTAGCTTGCAATATACATAGCTCTAAAACATAGTATTATACCTCTGCCATGATAATTCCTGGAGACTTGCACCATTTTAATTTATTAACGCCATAATTTGCAGCGCACCTTTGTTTCCCTGGTCGAAACAGCTGAAAATGAATTATTATATCTCCGCCCCTCCATTAAAATCATTGGCAATCATGAATTTGCTGCATTATTGCTAGTTTTCACTCCACTGCCACTGAAAATTAAAAATAATGGCGCTTGTGGCCTGGCAGTGGTGTCATTTATTACTCATACATCATTTTCTTTAAAAACTGCTTGTTCGATTATAGCAACCCTTGCATTATCTGACACATGCTGGTCTGCGGCTAGAAAACAAGCTCAGTAAACCTGTGCACTCTCAACTTCATAACACTTTACCAACGTGGTCTAAATGTAAGTGGCCGACCAGTTCCAGAGAAAAGATGGGTTTGCAGGGTACTGCCTATTCAGTCTCCAACTCCACCAGGGCTGCAGTCTGTGCTCCTGTGTAAATGGAGGCACCAGCGGATTCCTGACAGCGTTTTAGCCGGGGAGCCACTGCCCCTTCCAGTGGAGCTGCTTCATGCTCCAAAGATGTCTGAGATAAAGAAAATGGTTTCTTGATGTTGTCGCAAATGTGAGCCTTACATTCACGAATCACAACTTCCAGTTGCCACATATCCTCAGAGACGAACCTCAGACTCTTCAACATCCTTCTTTCCAAGTCACAGCCAATGAATTGTGGGCCACACAAGTCCAACCCAATTGGTAATTTTCTCCTCAGCCTCAAGCAGGTAGGTAACACATTCTCACCCACTCTCCATGATTCCTTGTCCCACATCCTCACTAACACTATCCAATTCTCCAGGTGAAAGATCTGAGCTGGTGCATGGTAGACAAAAAAAGCAAAAGACGCAGGTGGTGAGATTGATGGGATTGTGGCAGAGGAACATGGGGGCAGGAAGTAATTGCAGGAACACTTTGCTGGGCTCTCCTGATTTCTTGTTCCTCTTCCTCTTGCTCGCCTTCGTTATCCTCACGATCCATGATAAAGCAGTTCCATTTTTCCTCTTTCTTCTCACGATCTTCTTCTTCCTCTGTCCATCAAGGCTGTGGAGGATCTGTAGAAAAGGAGGGTATAAGCTAAGAAGGGGCTGAGCATTACCCCCTTTGGGATTAATAAGACAGAGGAGGTGGAAGCTCGTGGCTGTGAGATGCTTCGCAGTGACACTCCAATGACTGTGCAGGTATTCAATCACTAACCTGATACCAGCACTATTGCCTCTGAATTTACCATCTCCTACAGCAAGCAAAATGTCTCCCCATTGGTCCCATGGCCTATTCCTTGAAGTGAGTGAGATTTTTAAAGTTGTAGATTCCCCTCCAGTGACATGTCCCACACAGGCATTGTCCTACAATGCACTTGAGTGAATGAGGCGAAGGCTAGCATCATCATCATCATCATAGGCAGTTCCTTGGAATCGAGGAAGATTTGCTTCCACTCCTGAAGTGAGTTCTTTGGTGGCTGAATAGTCCAATATGAGAGCCACAGACTCTGTCACAGGTGGGACAGATAGTCGTTGAGGGAAGGGGTGGGTGGGACTGGTTTAGCGCACGCTTTTTCCACTGCCTGCGCTTGATTTCTGCACGCTCTCGCGTTGAGACTCGAGGTGCTCAGCGCCCTCCCGGATGCACTTCCTCCAATTAGGGTGGTCTTGGACCAGGGACTCCCAGGTGTCAGTGGGGATGTCACACTTTCAAAAGCTAGCAAATCAGGGGTGTCTACCAGTTGGCATTGAGCAGCTAAAGTAAGAGATGTGGTGGTAGCGCCCTGATAAAATGAGAAACGGTTTAAGTTTGGGTATGCAAGTAATTGCTGTTAGGGCAGGTTGGTACTGCAAGACATCAAGTAAGTGTCTCCCTTAACCAGAATGCAGTATGAAGGGCTATTTTTGCAGCTTTCAATTTTAGAGGGTGAAGAGAGTGCTGTGCCAGGGTTCCCACGGAAGAAAAGTGAAAGTGGCTGGTCTGTTACTTGGTTTAACCTGGTCAGGTCATTGAACTTTTTGTGGCACTGATTTGCAGTCCTGAGGTTAGAAAATTGACACTTAGGCCCCGATATTAGCCCAGGGATGGGAACAGAGCATGCAAGGTGGAGGCCGATGAGCCCACAACATCGCGTGGCGTGGAAGCCTGGTCAATTTTAGCGGCATTTAAATAATGCTTCACGGTTTCGCTTCAGGATCTACAGACATGCCGCCCACACACAGGACGCAACTACCCAGTGACCAGGTAAAGCCTCAGAACAGCTGTGCAAAGGAGGCTGAGGAATAGGAATCCAGTGAGTTGAAATTGAAGAAAAAAACTGGTGACATGGCTACAAAGAGAGGGAAGGTGGCCCCCAGATTTTCAGATGCTTCTCTAGAGGTCCTGCTGTGTGCAGTGAGGGCCAGGAGGGATGTGGGAAGAAGAAACCAGCTTACACCATGAAGTAGGACTGGATAGAGGTGAAGGAGGAAGTGAGCTGCAGGAGCACCACCCCAAGCTCATGGAGCCAGTGAAGGAAACGTTTCAATGACCAGACCACGTCAGGCAAGGTCATCACACGTCCAACTTTATCCAACTCCTGCAATGCACCTCCTCCCACTCCCTCTTGTGCCCCCTAGAGCATTTACCCCGGTCCTCACCCTCGCATCACTTTCCTGGAATGGTTCACTGCACCACCTCTCATCTTTATTTCTTACATGTGTTCACCTCCCACTTCCTCCTTTCAGTGCCGTCAATAACCTCATCTCTCATCTCACCTGACCTGCTCGACCTACGCCCACTTTCACCGGACCTCCTCAATTCACACTGTAGCCACTTTCCACCAACGCATGCCATCCCCACCCCTTTTACAGCTGCCTAATTCTTACTTTAGCCATTGCACTACATCCAGAGGAAGCACAGATCCTTGCTGGCCACTCGTAGCACTGCCTATCACCTTTGCAACAGAAGAGGGGGCAGAATGCCAGGGAGAGGTCCGGAACAAGTGGAGGACCACCAGGTATGATCCCAGCAGGCACTGGATATAAGCAGCACCTTGAGCATTGGTGATGGTAAGGTTGGCAGACCAGCAGAGCAGGGTGGCTGATTTAACCTTAAAAACTCCTCATCTCCCACAAACCAACTGCACCTTCAGTCGACTTTAACACATCAACTAGTTATGGTCAAGTGATTCATGTGCACATTAACATCTTTTAAGTACCATTACTAAATCTTCACACTTCTTTTCTCCAGGGTCCTCACAGGAACAACACAAGCCGCTGCCCACAGAGGAAGAAGACTCCTTAGAGTACCTCATCCCTCCTGAGGACACTACATGCGTTGCAGGCACCAGCACAGATGCAAGTACATTGCATGGGTGCGTTAGTTAGATAGATGGGCTGATTCTCACAGCACAAGTGAGCAGGAGCAGAGAGTAGTGGCAGGGATAGCTGTGGAGAATACGTGCACGAGGGCACTGTCCTCTCCAAGCTCTGCTCAGCAGGACATAAAAATGATGTGATAGAATTCGATAAGAATGTGAATATGTATTGAATTTATGTATGTTTGTATGCAGTATATATCCAGTAGATGCATATTATTCATACCTTCTTTGCAGTTAAGTGAATTTGTGCTCAGCCTCAACTGTGAGAACTGTGTGTGTTGAACAACCACTCTAGTTATCCATGTTGTGGTCTTGCAAAGTCGCTATTTTTGATTATTTCACCAGTTCTTTTTAATGGCACCAATTTACGCTTGAGAAATTTCAATAATTCAGATGTTGGTCTGCAGGCAGCAAGATAAGTTTCTTTGTTTAACTTTTCAGTGCAGCATTTTTTTTAAATAATTGCATCCACAAAGAGGAGGGTGAAAACATTCTTCCTGTTGGCTCACACTGAATGTAGCACAGATTTTTTTAAAAAACACTTTGCAATTTTCACAGCAAGATTTAAAATAGTTTGTGCAGAGTATAAAACTATATATCTATACAGAAATCTGTTTTTCAATAATTGTGCTGTTTTAATGGCTCGGAGAAAAGCTAAATATTATTACAGTAAAAAATAAAGCCTTTGGAAATGGCACAAAAGCTACTCTCATGAAAAAAGACAATAACTGCTTTCCTGCAGAGACTGCTACTGTTTGACTCACACATAGGGAAATGTCAGAGTGTTACGCATTATTCTCTATATTATAGTTATTTTAGTTAGAGTTGTGGATAGGAGGAAGTTGATACAGGATTAAGCCATTCAGCCATTCGAGCCTATTCCGCCATTCAATCAGATCATGTCTGATCTGGTCCTCAACTCATCTTACCCATCTTTGATCCATATCCCTTGATTCCCTTACCTATCAAAAATATATCGGGCCAAAAATTCCCACCTCCCCGGGTCCATATAAAGTGTGCATGGACCCGGCAAGACCTCGCAAAAGCCGATTTTCAGGGCCCAATGCGCATGCACCGAAAACCGGCTTTTCCGATCTGTTCAGATTTCTCTTGACTGATCCTCCGCATCCCCGGGAGAAGGACATCTGCGCGGGAGAGATTGGGCTATTTGCCCAACTCATGCCCAGCGAATGTCCTTCAAACTTTTACGCCTGGTAAAAACAGGTGTATAGCCTACTTTTACCAGTGTAAGAGTTTTAAAACATATAAAAATTAAATTTAATCATTCATTTTTATGTTAAAGACCCTGTTCATTAAGGTAAGTTTTTTTTTACCTTATTAAAACGCATTAAAAAAATTTCCCCCCCAAAAGTTATTTTTCTAAAACATTTAATTACTTTTAATTTCAATTAATTTTAAATATGTGAGATGTTTTTTTAATTTATTATGCTGTGTTTCTTGTTTTAAGAAGGTTTTCTTATTGATAGTAATGGGAACACTCGCACAAATGGAGATCTTATTTTTATCAATGAGAATAATAACGAGTGATTGGTGGTCCAGGCCCACATGACTCCAGCATTTCCGTATATACGTACTCGAATGAAGGCCTCCGACCAGAAACAAAGGTTCCTTCGTGACCACCAGGTATTTTCGTAAAACATTTTTGGGTTGGAGGCATTCATCCGAAGGGAGCCTCTGACCACAATTTTACCCCCATCGATGTCAGCCTTGAAAATTTCAAATGATTCATTATCCTATGGGGAGACTCAGAGCGAGCACCAGATTTAAACAGTGCACGAGAGCAGTAGCACAGAGAGACTCAGAATGTCAAATAGGCAAAGAGAAAAACTCAAAAAGTGACGTCAGTGTTGGCGCAGAATGAGGAGCAGTGGAACTAAGGAATTAGAGCTAAGTGTATATATCATAATATATCATGGCCCAGAAATTGGCCTCCTTAGCACCTCCTGTATTGTCTCTGGAGGGTGAGAATGGAGCTAACGACTTACCAACCGGGCAAGATGAAAGACTCCTGCTAACTTGGTTTGCGGCAGTGGTAACACGTTGCACCACAATCTCTTGCGCTCGGAGATCGTGATGTCATTGCCGAGCGCATCGCCCAGTAGTGCCCCGGACCCGAACTTCGGTTCCACCCCCTGCAGCATCGCCGAGCGAAAACACCGACTGCTGCAAGAGGCATTGTTTGGGAGGCCGGGAGCTTCGGGGCAGAAATTAAAGGGGCGGTTGCCAAGCTAAGTGGGGAAATTTCTAAAATGCATTTTTTTTCAATTTTTTTCAGTTCTCCTGGGCCGCGATCGATTAGCCCGGCATTCTGCTGGAAGGCGGCTGCCATTGGGGACCAGCAAACTGGTCCCAATGCAGAGCCTGCAATGATGGTCCTTCCCTTTAAGGGAGGGAAGGCGCCTCGGATCGCAGCAGCGCTGCACGGGACATTGTGCAGCACTGCACCACTACTGCCCCACCTGTGTCCTTTCGTACTCCAGGAACGCTTGATTGAGCATTCCGTGTCGTTCCCAGAGTGCGATCACTGACTTTAGAAAAAGCTAGGAATCATTAGTGCCTGCCACGAATTTTTCCAGCTTTCAGAAGTTAGCACCCCAAATGGGGCATTCCCGAATTTCTCTCCCTATATGTCTTAAGAATTAAGAGAGCAAAATTCTTTAGGTGGAGGAAACCAACATTAAGGAATTAAAGGGATCAGTTTTGCATTAAATAAGAATCTGCCAACAAGTGATTTTATTAGCTCTAGAAATAAATTACTGCTAACACTAAATAAATACATAAAGGTGGGAACTTGTTCAACCTTCATCATCTCCAGGCCAGATCCAAGACCGTCCCAACCTCTGTCGTCGAACTACAGTACGCGGACAACACTTGCGTCTGCGCACATTCAGAGACTGAACTCCAAGTCATAGTCAACATCTTCACTGAGGTGTACGAAAGAATAGACCTTACACTAAAGATCTGTAAGACAAAGGTCCTCCACCAACCTGACCCCCCCCCCCCACACAGCACTAACCCCCTAGTCATCAAGATCCACGGCGCGGCCCTGGACAACATGGATCACTTTCCATACCTCGCGAACCTACTATCTGCAAGAGCAGACATCAACACCGCCTCCAGTGTGCCAGCGCAGCTTTCGGATGCCTGAGGAAGAGAGTGTTCGAAGATCAGGCCCTCAAATCTCACACCGAGTTCATGGTCTACACGGCTGTAGTGATACCTGCCCTCCTGAATGGCTCAGAGGCGTGGACCATATACAGTAGACACCTCAAATCGCTGGAGAAATACCATCAATGATGCCTCCGCAAGATCCTGCAAATCCCCTGGGAGGACAGACGCACCAACGTTAGCATCCTCGAACAGGCCAACATCCCCAACATCGAAGCACTGACCATACTCGACCGTTGAGCGGGCCACATTGTTCATATGCCTGACACATGATTCCCAAAGCAAGCGCTCTACTCGGAACTCCTTCACGGCAAGCGAGTCCCAAGTGGGCAGAGGAAATGTTTCAAGGACACCCTCAAAGCCTCCTTGATAAAAATGCAACATCCCCACTGACATCTGGGAGTCCCTGACCAAAGACCGCCTTAAGTGGAGGAAGAGCATCCAGGAGGGGACTGAGCAACTCGAGTCTTGTTGCCAAGAGCATGCAGAAAACAAGCACAGGCAGTGGAAGGAGCGTGCGGCAAACCAGTCCCACCCACCCTTTCCTTCAACGGCTATCTGTCCCACCTGTGACAGAGACTGTGGGCTTAAGTTTTGGCCTGAGTTGCTCCTATTTTTTTGGAGCAACTAATTTAGAATGGAGCATCTTAGAAATTGCAATTCTCGGCATTTAGTTTGCTCCAGTTCTAGTCAGTTGAATAGTTTCATTTTAGAACAGATTTTTTTTCAAAAGGGGGCATGTCCAGCCACTTACACCTCTTTTGCAAGTTTAGGCAGTGAAAACGTACTCCAAACTAACTTAGAATGGAGTAAGTGTGGATTTTTGTAGCTCAGGAAAACCTTGCCTACACTTAGAAATCAGGTGTAGGGAACGAAAGATAGGGGGTGGAGGGAAGTTTACAAACATTAAACACATCACTTTTACAAATAAAGAGCCATCATCAATAATAAATGATAAATAAATCAATAAAACAATAAATCAGCCAATAAATCAATCAAAAATTTTTTTAAAATAAAATATTAAAAAATAATAAAAAATCAATCAATAAATAAAAAGTTATTTCTACTCACCTACTGCAGCACCGGGAGCCCTCCAACAGTGTGCTGGGATGCGCCCCCCCCCACCACCCCCACTCTCCCGCCAGTGTCTCTCTCTTTGTCTCTGTCAGTGTCTCTCTCTCTGTCTCTGTCTCTGTGATTCTGACAGCGAGGGGTGGGGGGAGAAAAGTGAGAGGGAGGGGGGGGGAAGAGGGAGGGAGAGGGGAGAGAGAGGGGAGAGGGAGGTGGGGGGAGTGGGAGGGAGAGGGGGAGGGGAGGGGAAGAGGAGGAGGGGAGAGGGGGGAGAGGAGGGAGAGAGTAGTGGGGAGGAAGAGGAGGGGGAGGGAGGGAGAGAGAGGAGGGAGGGAGGAGGGAGGGATAGAGGGAGAGAGAGGAGGTAGGGAGGGAAGGAGGGAGGGGGAGAGAGGAGGGGGGAGAGGCTGAACGGGCTGGGTCGGGCTGCCGCCACCGCCAACACTTCGGGCGGGGCCCACCCCCAAGCGAGATGCCAGGCGGGCCCCACTGACGACATGGAGGGGGGGGGCGGGGAAAGAAGAGGGTGGGGGAAGAGAAAGGGGGGGGAGGGGAAGGTGGGATGGCAGAACAGGAGGGAGCTGAATGGGAGGAAGGGAGTGGGGGAAGGGAGGTCCAGTCCGATCTTCGCCCAGTGAGCCCATTCGGCCAGGGCTAGGGTCGGGCCTCTCCCACACAGCCTCGGGGGCCTGGAGCTACTGCACATGCGCGCACACTCTAGCACGCATGTGCAGAGGTCCCTGCACTGTTTTCAGTGCCGGAACCTGGCTCCACCCTCGACCCATTGTGCTGCGCCACACTGAGCACGAAGACGTCTTGAGGAGACCTGAGAATCGCAAGGTAAGTTTTTCGCGCCCTTTTTCTTCCAGAAAGTCGGCGCATCTTATCAAAATGCACCGTTCTTCCAGAGGGCGGAAACCTGGGCCCTGTAATTCCTGTATTGGACTGTTCAGTCACCTAAGAACTCACTTTTAGAGTGGAAGCAAGTCTTCCTCGATTTCGAGGGACTGCCTCTGATGATAATGATGACATAAAGGTTAGAAATGACAGCACAGGTGATGCATTGGGACTGCAGTATGTGGGAGTTTGTGGATAGTGAGACTGTCCCGGATTGCTATCTGCAGTAAATATCTCTACCTTGAGTCACTCCGGCTCAGTGTCATTGACCTGAAGTGTAAGTTAGAGACTCCTTGACACATAAGGGAAGGGGAGGAATATATGGATAGTTTTCTTCAGAGTGCAGTCACACATCAGAGGAAAGCACAGGTTCTTGAAGGATAGAATGTGACTGTTAGTTAGCAGGGTAAGGGAACCTAAGGGAGGTAGAGAAGGAAGTCCAGCAGACACTGGTACAATCAGAATGGTACATTGCACTTGTTATCTGTGAGGATAAGGATGAAGACTGCAGGGAGGATGGCCAGAATGCTAACCTTGACACCATGGAGCAGGAGGGAGTCCAAGGGGGTAAGGAACAGAATAGAAAGTTTATAGTCATAGGGGATTTGATAATTAGAGGGATAAATAGCATCCTCTGTCATCGCAACCAAGAGTCCAGGAGGTTGTGTTGCCTACCAAGTGCAAGGGTAAAGGCTATATCAGAGCAACTGGAAAGGAACTCGGAAGGAGATGGGGAAGAACCCATTATCAGATTCCTTGTTGGGATCAATGACATAGATAGGAGGTCTTTCTAAGAGAATATCTGAAACTAGGAACTAAATTTACAAAAACAGAACCTCATGGGTGGTAATCTCAGGATTACTACCCCGGCCACTTGCTAATTGGCAAACAAGAACATAAGAACATAATAAATAGGAACAGGAGTAGGCCATACGGCCCCTCGAGCCTGCTCCACCATTCAATGAGATCATGGCTGATCTGATCATGGACTCAGCTCCACTTCCCTGCCCCCTCCCAACTAATCCCTTATCCCCTATCACTCAAGAAACTGTCTATTTCTGTCTTAAATTTATTCAATGTCCCAGCTTCCACAGCTCTCTGAGGCAGCGAATTCCACAGATTTACAACCCTCTGAGAGAAGAAATTCCTCCTCATCTCTGTTTTAAATGGGCGGCTCCTTATTCTAAGATCGTGCCCTCTAGTTCTAGTCTCCTCCATCAGTGAAAACATCCTCTCTGCATCCACCTTGTCAAGCCCCCTCATAATCTTATACATTTCGATAAGATCACCTCTCATTCTTCTGAACTCCAATGAGTAGAGGACCAACCTACTCAACCTTTCCTCATAAGTCAACCCCCTCATCCCCAGAATCAACCTAGTGAACCTTCTCTGAACTGCCTCTAAAGCAAGTATATCCTTTCATAAATATGGAAACCAAAACTGCACGCAGTATTCCAGGTGTGGCCTCACCAATACCATGTACAACTGTAGCAAGACTTTCCTGCTTTTATACTTCATCCCCTTTGCAATAAAGGCCAAGATACCATTGGCCTTCCTGATCACTTGCTGTACCTGCATACTATTCTTTTGTGTTTCTTGCACAAGTACCCCCAGGGTCCCGCTGTACTGCAGCACTTTGCAACCTTTCTCCATTTAAATAATAACTTGCTCTTTGATTTTTTTCTGCCAAAGTGCATGACCTCACACTTTCCAACATTATACTCCATCTGCCAAATTTTTGCCCACTCACTTAGCCTGTCTATGTCCTTTTGCAGATGTTTTGTGTCCTCCTCACACATTGCTTTTCCTCCCATCTTTGTATTGTCAGCAAACTTAGCTACGTTACACTCAGTCCCTTCTTCCAAGTCGTTAATATAGATTGTAAATAGTTGGGGTCCCAGCACTGATCCCTGTGGCGCCCCACTAGTTACTGGTTGCCAACTAGAGACTGAACCATTTATTCCAACTCTCTGTTTTCTATTATTTAGCCAATCCTCTATCCATGCTAATATATTACCCCTAACCCCGTGAACTTTTATCTTGTGCAGTAACCTTTTATGTGGCACCTTGTCAAATGCCTTCTGGAAGTCCAAATACACCACATCCACTGATTCCCCTTTATCCACCCTGTTCATTACATCCTCAAAGAACTCCAGCAAATTTGTCAAACATGACTTCCCCTTCATAAATCCATGCTGACTCTGCCTGACCGAGTTTTGCTTTTCCAAAATGTCCTACTACTGCTTCTTTAATAATGGACTCCAACATCTTCCCAACTATAGATATTAGGCTAACTGGTCTATAGTTTCCTACTTTTTGTCTGCCTCCTTTTTTAAATAGGGGCATTACATTTGCAGTCTTCCAATCTGCTGAGACCTCCCAGAAACCAGGGAATTTTGGTAGATTACAACCAATGCATCCACAATCCCTGCCGCGACTTCTCTTAAGACCCTAGGATGCAAGCCATCAGGTCCAGGGGATTTATCTGCCTTTATTCCGATCATCTTACTGAGTACCACCTCCTTAGTGATTGTGATTGTGTTAAGTTCCTCCCCCCCCCCCCCCCATAGCCCCTTGACTATCCACTGTTGGAATATTGTTTGTGTCCTCTACTGTAAAGACTGATACAAAATATTTGTTCAGAGTTTCTGCCATCTCCATGTTCCCCATTACTAGTTCCCCAGTCTTGTCCTCTAAGGGACCAACATTTACTTTAGCCATTCTTTCTCTTTTTATATACCTATAGAAACTCTTGCCATCTGTTTTTATATTTTGTGCTAGTTTACTTTCATAGTCTATCTTCCTTTTCTTAATCAATTTTTTAGTCGTTCTTTTACACAGATCAGGAAGGTGAGTGCATGGCTGAAAGACTGGTGTGGGAAGAAGGGGTTCCATTTCACTGGGACAGGAAAGACCTCCACTGCTGAGACAGGCTTTACCTGAATTGAACAGGGACAAGAATCCTAGCGGAAAGGATAAATAGGGTGTGGATAAGATTTTAAACTAATATGATGGGGGGAGGGATTTGAAGAAAATAACTTAATCCTGAAGCTAAAAGAAGTAAATGAGAGCGATGGTAAGACCAAGGTAAATAATGAAGATAACATAAATTGACAGGGAACAGATACATTTATAGAACATAAGTATAAAATGACTGTTAAAAATAAAGTGAATGGAACAATTAATAAAACAACTTAAATTGCCTGTACATCAATGTGCAGCATCCTAAACAAAATGGGGGACTGGAGGCAATAATTCATACCAAGGAGCCAGATGTAATAAAGATAACTGAAGCTTAATGAAGAACAGAACTGGTGGTTAAACATTGCAGGATATAATATATAAGGGATCGGGAAGGATAAAGGGGGTCAGGTAGCTGTACTAATTAGAGATAACGTAAGCAGTAGAAAAAAGGGACATGAAGCAAGGAACAGAATCCATATGAAAGAGATAAAAGATAAGAAAAGATCAATCATGCTAATAGGGATATTCTACAGACCAACTAATAGTGGAAGGGAGTTGGAGGAAGAAATATGTAAGCAAATCTAGGCAATGAGTAAAATACATAAATCCAGAGACTTGAGCACAAAAATCTAGGCTAACACTCCAGTACAGTAATGAGGGAGTGCTGCATTGTTCGATGAGATGTTAAACCAAGACCTCGCCTGCCCTCTAAGGTTGATGTAAATGATCCCATGGCACTATTTTGAAGAAGAGTCGGGGAGTTATCCTCCCCAATATTTATCCCTCAATCAACATCACGAATCAGATTATTTGGTCATTATCATATTGCTGTTTGTGGGAGTTTGCTGCAGCATTTCCTACATTACAGCAGTGACTACACTTCAAAAGTACTTCATTGGTTGTAAAGCACTTTGGGATACCCTGAGGTTGTGAAAGATGCTTATATAAATGCGTCTTTTTTTATTTTTATTAATAATAATGGGAGATTTGTACTACCCCAAAATAAACTGCCAAGAAGAAGTAGATAAAGGAGAAACGGGAATAGAGTTTTTATAGTGAGTTCAGGACTCATGTCTTACCCAGTACATATAAAGCCCAACAAGAGAGCAATCACTCCAGGGAATGGGAAATTAACCGGAACAGATAAGAGAGAAGTAAGCATAGGGGAACATCTAAACAATAGCAATCACAATTTAATAAGGTTAAAATAATGATTGAGAAAGACATTAATAAGACAAAGAACAAAGTAACAGATTGGAAAAATGCTATTTTACATATATGTAAAAAATAATTAGAAAAGTGAATAGTGCCAGTGGACTGGTGGATAGTTCCTGTGATTTGTTCTATTTCCCTTTTTAAATATAGGAGTAAGATTATCTATATATATGATCTATACTCTCTCCTAACGTCTTTTAACATGAGTGGATGCAATCCATCCATCCCAGGGGTTTTGTCCTCTCGAAGTTTGCTTAGTTTATCAATTATCTCCGCCCTTTCTGTCTTAAATATTGTGGTATATTTTATGATATTTTCTTCTAATGTCATGTCCACCTGCTCGTCTTTTCTTTCTCCAATTTATTACTATTGTGTTCCTAACACAGATGAGACGGCACACAGGAAGGTTAAAGTAACAATGACCTCAGTCTTTATCAAGACACTCCAGAGTGAGGAACAGGCCTTAGAGGCTGGCTTATATTCAGTGCTCCCAAGGGATGCTGGGAGCCATACGCGATCCAGTCGCTGGAGGACCTCCTCCAGGTTTTGTAGGTGCTCGATGGTGTCCCGACCCGTGACCAAGATGTCGTCCTGAAAAACCACCGTGCGTGGTACCGACTTGAGTAGGCTCTCCATGTTTCTCTGAAAGATCGCTGCAGCCAACCGAATTCCAAATGGGCAGCTGTTGTAGATGAGCATTCCCTTATGCATGTTGATGCAGGTGAGGCCCTTTGAAGATTCCTCCAGCTCCTGCGTCATGCAGGCCAAAGTCAAGTTGAGCTTGGTGAACATATTGCCTTCTGCCAGCGTCACAAATAGGTTGCCTGCCTTAGGTAGCAGGTATTGGTCCTGTAACGAGAAACGATTAATAGTTACTTTATAATCGCCGCAAATCCTGACCGTGCCATCACTTTTGAGTACTGGAACAATTGGGCTGGCCCACTCGCTGAATTCCACTGGGGAGATGATACCCTCACATTGCAGCCTGTCCAGCTCAATTTCCACTCTCTCCCTCATCATGTGAGGTACCGCTCGCGCCTTGTGGTGAATGGGTCATGCCTCAGGGACCAAGTGGATCCGTACCTTCGCCCCAGAAAAGTTTCCAATACATAGCTCAAAAAGGGAAGGAAATTTGTTAAGAACCTGGGTACATGAGGCCTCACTGACATGTGATAGCACTCAGATGTCATCCCAGTTCCAGCGGACTTTGCCCAGCCAGCTCCTTCCAAGCAGTGTGGGGCCATCGCCCGGGACAATCCAGAGTGGCAGTTCGTGCACCATGCCTTCGTAGGTGACCTTGACCATGGCGCTGCCCAGGACAGTGATAAGCTCTTTGGTGTATATTCTCAGTTTCGTGTGGATGGGGCTCAGGGCTGGTCTGAGTGCCTTGTTGCACCACAGTCTCTCAAACATCTTTTTACTCATGATGGATTGGCTAGCGCCAGTGTCCAGTTCCGTGGCTACGGGTAAGCCATTCAATTTTACGTTTAGCATTATAGGTGGACATTTCATCGAAAATGTGTGCACCCCATGTACTTCAGCACCTGCCTCCTCTCTCTCAGGCTCGAAATTGCTTTGATCCACCATGGACCGATCTTCCTCTGCCACGTGGTGGTTAGTAGGTTTTGCAGCTGCAAGCTCATTTGAGGTGTCCCATTGTTCCACAGCTCTTGCAAACATACCCTTTGAAGCGGCATGAATAGGCTGAATGGAAGCCTCCACAACGCCAACAAGGTGTGAATTGCCTTGCATTCATCCTTTGTTGCGGACTCTGAGTCATCTGGGTCACCTGAGGCCTGCTGGCAGTTGCAGACTCGTGGTTTCTTCGCTGTACATTTCTGCTCGCAAACACAGTTCCAGTTAATTTATGAACATTGCTAGCACTTGTGTGCTGAGAGATTTGTTTGGTGTTTTCACTGGTGGACATAAACGCCTGTGCTATCGCAATGGCCTTGCTGAGGGTCGGTGTCTCTACAGTCAAAAGTTTTCGTAGGATGGTCTCGAGGCCAATGCCCAGTACAAAAAAGTCTCTGAGCATTTGCTCCAGGTAGCCATCAAACTCACATTGTCCTGCAAGTCACCTTAGCTCGGCGACGTAGCTCGCCACTTCCTAACCTTCAGATCGCTGGCACGTGTAGATCCGATACCTTGCCATCAGCACGCTCTCCCTCAGGTTAAGATGCTCCCGAACCAGTGTACACAGCTCCTCATATGACTTATCTATGGGTTTCACCGGAGCCAGAAGATTCTTCATGAGGCTATAGGTCGATGCCCCGCAGACCGTGAGGAGGACCGCTCTCCTTTTTGCAGCGCTTCCTTCTCCGTCCAGCTCGTTGGCTATGAAGTACTGGTCTAGCCGTTCGACATAGGCTTCCGAGAATTCTCCAGGATGCCCACAGTTTGCTGCATCTTTGCGTTGGATTCGTATACTCGTCGCCAGTTATCGTGTTCCTAACACAGATGAGACTGCACCCAGGGCGGTTAAACTAACAGTAACCTCAGTCTTTATCAAGACACTCCAGAGTGAAGAACAGGCCTTAGGGGCCAGCTTATATACAGTGCTCCCATGGGATGCTGCGATTCCCATGGGATTTCAGTGGATGCGCTCCATGGTGGCGGAATATGGGAGTGCATGCTTTACAGATACATAATATAATGTATATACATAAGGTCTGCCCACCAACAGGGGGCACTACCGTCGGAGGTCCTCGGGTCATAGGTATACTCATGCTGGGCCCGCTATATAACCTGAACTTCACCTTTGTATCTTCACTTTTGGAAGCCATTAAAAACTGACCAGGTTACACCTAGTCACTGGCTCACAGTACGGAGTTCATTGTATCATTTCATACACCACAACTGGCGACGAGGCAAATACGAACCCATGCAAAAATATGGAGAGCACAGCATGTTCGAGTACTGTTGTAATTCTCGAGAGATTCAATGAGGGAGAGGATAGGGGATATTTCATGGATCGTCTTGACTGGTATTTCATGGCAAATGACCTAAACAAAGACAAAGATGCAGAGAAGCGCAGGGCAGTTCTTCTCACAGTCTGTGGCCCCACGATCTATGCATTCGTCAAGAATCTGCTCTCATCCACTCTTCCTACAGAAAAGGATTACAAAGAACCCACGGAAGGAATCCTCATATCCAGATATCGTTTCTATACGCACATTCATCCAGAAGGCCAGGACGTAGCGGCATTTATTGCCGACCTGAGACATCTTGCAGAGCCTTGCAAATTTGGGACTACGTTGGAAGACATGTTACTTGACTTTTTCATGATCGGGGTCTTAAGTAAGCTGCTGGCTACGGAGTCACCGGACCTCAGCAACATCACCATCGCCCAGGCTTGTATGTTCACGCAGAAAAGCACGAAGCAGATATCGCGACAAAACAGGAACTCCACGGCAAGTACTGTGCACAAAATTGCATCAACGGCCGGCAGAGCTGCACATGGCAGGGCCTACTCGACTACATCTGCAAGACCGGTGCCGCTCAAAGTTCGCCATCGAAGGCCTACTCGACTGCGTATGTGAGTATGGGAGCTGCTCAAAGTCCGCCATCGGGCGCAAATCCGAGCTCAACATGTTGGCGTTGCGGGGGCAATCATCGACCCCATCAGTGCCGCTTCACGCAGTATGTATGCAGAGGGTGTGCGAAGACGGGGCATCTTCAGCAGGCGTGTCCACAGCAGAGCAAGCGAGCTGCGACACACCACGTGGATGATGATCAATCCAGCGTGGATCTGGCAATGCAGCCTGAGGCATTTGAGAGCTACGAGGCGGAAGTGTATAGCGTACATGCGTTCCTGACAAAGAGCCAACCAATAATGATGGAGGTAAAATTAAACGGCGTGCCGGTATCCATGGAATTAGACACAGGTGCGAGTCAATCGATAATGAACCAGGGGACTTTCGAAAAGCTGTGGGAGATCAAGGCAGAGAGGCCCAAGCTGTGTCCGATAAATGCAAAAGTGCGTACCTACACCAAAGAGCTCATACCAGTGATCGGTAGTGCAGCAGTAAAAGTGTCGCACGAGAGAGCGGTTTATGATCTACCATTATGGATTTTTGCGGGCAACAGCCCATCGTTATTCGGCAGGAGTTGGCTCGAGAAAATAAAATGGAAATAGTACAATATCAAAGCTTTGTCATCAGCTGATGATGATTTGTGTGCTCAAGTTCTGAGCAAATTTCTCTCACTGATTGAACTGAGAATTGGCAGCTTCAAGGGAGCCAAGGTACAGATTCAGCTAGGCCCAGATGCAAGGCCCATCCATCATAAAACCAGGGCGGTCCCGCATATGATGAGAGAAAAGGTTGAGCTCAAATTGGACAGGCTACAACGCAAAGGGGTCATCTCACCAGTCGAATTTAACGAATGGACCAGCCCCATTGTTCCGGTGTTAAAGAGTGACGGCACACTCAGGATTTGTGGAGACTACAAGGTCACGATCAACCGAGTTTCGAAACAAGATCAGTACCCGCTACCGAAAGCTGATGACCTGTTTGCAACGCTAGCCAGGGGAAAATTGTTCACCAAATTGGATCTAACATCGGCCTACATGACACAGGAACTGGTTGAATCATCAAAGAAACTTACGTGCAACAATACGCACAAAGGACTGTTTATTTACAACAGGTGCCCTTTTGGCATTCGTTCGGTGGCAGCCATATTTCAGAGAAACATGGAGAGCCTATTGAAATCCGTCCCCAGAACCGTGATATTCCAAGATGACATCCTCGTCACAGGTCATGACACTGCCAGCACCTGCACAGTCTGGAAGAGGTTCTGCATCGTCTGGATAAAGTGGGACTCAGGTTCGAAGTGCATTTTCATCACACCAAAGTTCAAATTCCTTGGACGAAAGATTGCTGCAGATGGAATCAGGCCTACAGATGCGAAAACAGAGGCCATCAAAAATGCACCCGGGCCCCAGAAGGTGACAGAACTGCATTCATTCCTGGGTCTTCGTAACTACTTCAGTAACTTCTTATCCAAATTGAGCACAGTATTAAAGCCTTTGCACAAGCTGCTCAGGAAAGGAGACGACTGGGTGTGGGGTGAACTTCAAGACAGAGCCTTTGAGAAGGTTAGAAATCTGTTGTGTTCCCACAAGCTACTGGTTCTGTATGACCCATGCAAGCATCTAATTTTTACCTGTGATGCGTCGTCCTATGGGGTCGGCTGCGTACTCCACCAAGCCAATGAGTCAGGCAAACTACAACCAGTTGCATATGCATCTCGAAGCCTGTCCAAGGCAGAAAGAGTCTACGGCATGGTAGGGAAAGAGACTTTAGCATGTGTTTATGGGGTAAAAAAAATGCCCCAGTACCTGTTTGGGCTTCGCTTCGAGCTGGAAACTGATCACAAGCCGCTTATATCGTTGTTCTCGGAACATAAAGCTATCAATACCAACGCGTCGTCCCACATCCAGAGGTGGGCGCTGACATTATCTGCCTATGATTATGTCATTAGCCATGGACCAGGCACCGACAACTGCGCTGATGCATTGAGCCGGTTACCATTGCCCACACCGGAGGTGGAAACACCAATGCCCGCAGAGCTACTCATGGTCATGGATGCATTTGAGAGTGAAGGGTCACCTGTCACTGCTCAACAAGTTAAGACCTGGACCAGCCAGGATTCGACCCTATTGGTTGTAAAAAGTTCTGTTCTTAACGGGGACTGGTCGACCATCCCCAAAGAAATGGGTGATGAAACCAAACCGTACAGCCGTCACAAAGATGAGCTTTTCATCCAGTCCAACTGTTTACTGTGGGGTAATCATGTTGTAGTGCCCAAGAAAGGCAGGGTGAGATTTGTACGGGAGTTACATAGTATGCAGGCCGGTATTGTCCCATGTTTGGTGGCCTGGCATTGGCTTGGACTTAGAGTCATGCGTGCATCAGTGCAGCACTTGCATGCAGTTAAGCAATGCACCAAAGGAAGCTCCGCTCAGTCTGTGGTCATGGCCATCCAAACCGTGGTCCAGAATCCACATCGACTTTGTGGGCCCCTTCCTCAGTAAAATGTTTTTTGTGGTGGATACATATGCCAAATGGATAGAATGTGTGATCATGTCATCCAGCACTTCCACTGCCTCCATTGAGAACCTGAGAGCCATGTTTGCCACACATGGTCTGCCAGACATCGTTGCTAGTGACAACAGACCGTGTTTCACAAGCCTGGAGTTTCAAGAGTTCATGAAACGCAACGGCATAAAACACATGAGGTCAGCCCCGTTCAAACCCATGTCCAATGGTCAAGTGGAGCGGGCAGTTCAAACCATCAAGCAGAGCCTGAAACGCATAACTCACGGTTCCTTGCAGACACGGCTGTCACGCATACTGCTTAGTTACAGGACAAGGCCACACATGCTCACTGAGGTCCCGCCTGTGGAAATATTGATGAAGAGAGGCCTCAAAACCAGGATCTCTCTAGTCCATCCTGACCTTAACGATCATGTCAAAACCCGACATCAACGCCAGCAGTGGTATCATGACCGTGCCGCCGTGTCACGCGACATATCTGTAAATGACCCAGTGTATGTACTTAACCATGGTCAAGGGCTCAAGTGGCTCCCGGGCAATGTTACGGATAAGAAGGGTAACCGGGTGTATATGGTTAAGCTCAAGAATGGGCAAATGTGCAGGAAACACATTGATCAAATCAAGCTAAGACACACTGATGAACCGGAACAGTTGGAAGAAGACACCACAAGCTTAGACGACCAACCAACTCACGTCCAGCCACCAGAAGAACCCATTGTGGTCAACGCCCAGCCCCAAGTCATAAGAGACTTGGAAAGCACTGGGATTGTACTGAGACAGTCAACCAGGGAGTGAAGGGCTTCGGACCATCTGAAATTATAATATGGACTTGTGCCAAGAACTGGGGGGGGCGTGGAATGATGTAATGTAGTACATAAGGTCTGCCCACCAACAGGGGGCACTACCGTCGGTGGTCCTAGGGTCATAGGTACACTCATGCTGGGCCCGCTATATAACCTGAACTTCACCTTTGTATCTTCACTTCTGGAAGCCATTAAAGACTGACCAGGTTACACCAAGTCACTGGCTCACAGTACGGAGTTCATTGTATCATTTCGTACACTACAATTGGGGGTAGTTAAAATCGCCCATGATTATTATTCAATGTCCTTTCCTCACATCACATATTCGCTTACATGGTCCTTCCTCCATCTCCTTTCCCCCGTTAGATGGTTTGTAGTATTAGTGTGATTAATCCCTTCTTTTATTTCAGTCTATATGGACTCTTTTTCTATCCTTCTGTTAGTCATGTCCCTTTTTTCTACTGACATTATGTTATCTCTAATTAGTACAGTTTTTTTTAATGTTTTATTCGTTGCCAATCTTTCCAATTCTTTGTCAGATCAACTTGTCAGATCATAAACACCAAAGATCACCTTGCACCCATCAAAGATCACTCTGCGCCAATGATTTTGCTCTTAGCCAAAAGGCCTAGAGCCAAAGCTGCACCGTTCCTGGAAGTACTGCAATACCAGGTTCGTGCCATGGAGGTGGACAGGGCAAGCCCCCCACCCACCTACCTCCTATTTCCAAAAAGCATAGGAGAACCACCTTCCTGATCCAGGGAGAACCACTTTCTGGTCATGGTTACTCCCCTGTCAGGTCAGGTACGCGAGAGCGGCCGAGAAGCAAGTACAGTTTTTTTTTGAAATTCGTAGCCAATCGTTCCAATTCTTTGTCAAATCACAAACGCCAGAGGTCACCTTGCACACACCAAGGATCACTCTGCACCAATGCTCTTAGCCAAAAGGCCTAGAGCCACTGCACCATTCCTGGAAGTACTGCAATACCAGGTTCGTGCCATGGAGGTGGATGGGTCAGGCCCCCCACACACCTCCGTGGAGGTGGATGGGTCAAGCCACCCCACCCACCTCCTGTTTCCAAAAAAGCAAGCATATACCTTCCTGATCCAGGGAGAACCACCCGGAGGTCATGGTGGCTACTCCCCTGTCAGGTCAGTTACGCATGATCTTAGCCAAAAGGCCGAGAAGCAAGTACAGGTTTTTTTTTTTTTTTTTTTAAATTCGTAGCCAATCGTTCCAATTCTTTGTCAAATCACAAACGCCAGAGGTCACCTTGCACATGCCAAGGATCACTCTGCGCCAATGCTCTTAGCCAAAAGGCCTAGAGCCACTGCACCGTTCCTGGAAGTACTGCAATACCAGGTTCGTGCCATGGAGGTGGATGGGTCAGGTCCCCCACACACCTCCGTGGAGGTGGATGGGTCAAACCTCCCCACCCACCTCCTGTTTCCAAAAATGCAAGCATATACCTTCCTGACCAGGGAGGAACCACCCTGGGGTCATGGTGGCTGGTCAGAAACGGTACTACACTTGATCTTAGCCAAAAGGCCGAGAAGCAAGTACAGTTACTCCCCTTCTTCCTTCCCTATCCTTTCTGATTATGTTGTAACCTGCAATATTTAGTTCCCAGTCCTGTTCTTTCTGAAGCCATGATTCAGTTATTACATTTACATCGTTACATTAACGATTCGGACTTGGGAATCAGAAGTACAACTTCAAAATTTGCGGATGACCCCAAATTGGGTGGTATAGTTAATACTCAGGAAGGATGGGAGAATTTACAAGACAACATTAATAAACTTGCAGAATGGGTGTGTAATTAGCAAATGAATTTCATTATAGCTACGTGTGAGGTGATGCATTTTGATATGAAGAATAAAGAGGCCACCTACTGCTTCAATAATAACAGTACAAATGGGGGAGTGTAAGCCTCTTGTATAGCTTCTGCAACTTAATAGTTATTTAATTTGAAATGCTTCTCTTATTTTGGGCATGAATTGAAGCCTTCTGAAACCAGCCTAATTATATCCATTGTTACAATTGCAGCTAACATGACATGAGTGAGTTTCACTGTAAAGTCATGAGAACTTCTGTCATATGCCAAAAAATAGGGTGGCGAGATAATTCAAAAATTGACAGAGGCAGTAAATAGGGCTGGTGATTCGAAGAGTGTGTGAAAAAATACCCATGTGAAATACAGTGGTTTAAAAAAGCCATGATGCTTGGGAGTAAAAAAGCACTTTATTGACTCCTCTCATAGGCATGAAGTCAGCATCTAAAATAACTTAGTCACATTATGCTAAAGTGAGGGTTCGATAAAGTGTGGGGAACTCTGTCAAACACACCTCAGTTTTAAATACTTTCTTTTAAAAATCAGTAAAATAATAATCTGTAATTTCTAGCTCTCCATAAACCTTTGCTCTGTTGATAATCTTCTAATGATGCCTCAAAGACCGTAAACTACTTCAATAACCACAGGAGAATTTTCCTTATTACCCTGTACTTAACAAGGGATTAGCTGCGGCTGTCAGTAAACTCACTTAAATGTCTTGTTTAAAATAATCAGTCGATAATGAAGGATTTTCCCTGTACAATCGTTAATTCCCCTCAGGGTATATATAGCAACCCACAAAATTCAAATAACTGCACTATCAGTGTTATGCTATTGAAAAAAGATTTTAGTCTCCTTCAAAACCTCCAAAATACGATAACATTCACATCATGCTAGATAATCTTATACGCTCAATTAAACACAAGCTGTAACAGCTGGGGTGAAATAATATAAATTATAACAAGCATTTTACTCCGTCTGTGCAGTTCCATGATGTTATCTTTTCACACACAATATCTGTTACTTAACTGTACCTGTATTTTTTCTCAAAAATCAAGAAGTGATACCAAAATTATTAATTGTGAAGATGCTTAATAATATTTAAATTTCCTATTATCATAATTTTCTGAGATCAACTTTGATGCGAAAAGCAGATTAGGGATAAGGAAAGTATAACATTTTTTTAAATTCCTTCGTGGGAAGTGCGCATCGCTGGCAAGGCCAGCATTTATTGCCCATCCCTAATTGCCCTTGAGAAGGTGGTGGTGAGCTGCCTTCTTGAACCACTGCAGTCCGGGTGTTGAAGATACTCACATGAGGCTCAATTTTGCCCAAAGCCGATTTTTGCCGTATTGCCAGAGTTACGCCCATTTTTTCTAGGCCAGAAATACTACAAACATATTTGTGCCAAGTTTCCCTGATCTATTTTTTGAAATTGGCGCCACACAGCCTGTCCATCACCTCGGACCCTGCTGTCTGCGCCAAAAAAACCACCTGCTTTTGCGCGGGAAAAAAATGACATTTTTGACATTATTCCTATGGGCGAGCATGCACAGTACAGCTCCCGGTCTGCAATTGGCCATTTTTAAAGAGCCAGTTATGTGTGTGAGAAGGTTGAGTGCTGTGTGAGAACATTGGAAAAATCGGAATTGCAATACACGATGCAACATGGTGCAAGGACTAAGAATTTCTTACAGGATGAAGTGGAGGTACTAGTTACTGTGATTGAGGGCAGATGGCACGAGCTGAACACCAGCAGAGGTCACATAAAAATTCCACCCAAAGAAATGAAGAAATGCTGGAACCAACTTGCAGAGGATTAGTGTACAATGGTGACCACCCCGAGATCTGGAGGCCAGTGCAAAAAGAAATGGAAGGATCTTGGTCAAGTAGTTAGTGAAGTAATATTTTCGTTTATTATTTTCGTTTATTATTTTCACTTATCTTATTTTGGGCATGAATTGAAGCCTTCTGAAACCAGCCTAATTATATCCATTGTTACAATTGCTGCTAACATGACATGAGTGAGTTTCACTATAAAGTCATGAGAACTCCTGTCATATGCTAAAAAATAGGGTGGAGGCTAAAATTCCCGGCCCCAGAAGGTTACCGCCCCCAAGATGGGAGCCTGTGCGGGGAGGCAGAGGGAAGATGAGGGGAGACGGGGGCGGGGGATGGAGGGGAGAGTGGTGGAGGTGGGAGGCGGAGAAACCCAGGGCGGGGGACGGGAGGGGCCACATTGCAGCAGAGGTCTGGGGGGGGTGAAGTGTGTTGGAGGGGCGGGCCTGGGGGCTCTGTGCCTTGGTGCGGGGAGTGTTCGGAGTGGGGTGGACGGGTTGACTGCGCAGAGGGCGGTTGGTGGATGTGGTGTGGTTGGCATCGCGGGGGCGTGGCTCCGGGGTGGCCGGGGCTGGGGGCTCGACATCCGGGGGTGTTCGGCATTTGGGAAGGATTCTGACGGGATGGGGCGGATTGGGTGCGGGGGGAGTGTTCCCGGTGTTGGGTGGGTCCGGAGCCGGGTTGGGGGGGGCACGCTCTTGGGATGGGGGGTGGGCTGTTTGGGGCTGAGATTGAGAGAGACTTCTTCACTCGGGGAGTTGTTGGCCTGTGGGGTTCCCTGCCGCGGAGAGTTGTTGATGCCAGTTCATTGGATGTGTTCGGGAGGGAGTTGGATGTGGTCCTTGCGGCTGGGGGGGTGATCAGCCATGATCTTGTTGAATGGCGGTGCAGGCTCGAAGGGCAGAATGGCCTACTCCTGCACCTATTTTCTATGTTTCTGTGTTTATTCAATGGAATTGCAATTGTAATATAAATGTGACCAGCTGTATATGTCCCACCCAGCAGAAAGACACCCTCTCTAAAAAGTTGTATCTTCATCTTTGGAGAGGAAAGTGGTGCATAACAAAACGGAAAGAACTCGAACAGGAGGAGGCCCGGCAAATCTGCAGCCACTGGCACCCTTGTAGCAGAGGGTTGCTGCTTTGATGGGTCTTGCCTGGAGAAAAGCAATGACCACTGCATAAGCTGGGCCCACACTCGAGGGAGAGGGTAAGTCCTACAAATTCCATAGTCTGGCTTTGCTGAATGTTAAGTACTGCGTGGGCTAGCCATGCTTCGGTTCATGGGGATGTCTCCGTCAGCTACGCTTCGGTTGATATAATGTGCTATCATTCATCGTGGTCCTTCAAATCAGCCTGCTGCCTGCACTGTGTGAACCTACACATGCCACCCACCCTGCCCCCTCCTCTGCTGCTAACCATTTGTCTGTATTCTGTTTTATTTTGCAGAAATTGAGGCCAACCCTGAAGATGCAGAAGAATATTCAGACGAGGACGAGCCTGAAGAGGAGAACATCTTCCAATCCCACCTTCCAGATCAAGAGCATGGGGGTGAGGGGGAGGTGGAGGGGATGGATGAAGCCCCATCTCTTTTACTCACTTTGGAGGAGGTGCAGGTGCCGCCTAATGAGGTGCCAGCTCCTTCCCTGTGGTTTGAGTGTTGGTGGGACATTCCATGGATTCCCACCATCCAAGGCTGCGGGTCCCAGTGAGGTACAGTGAGGCAAACCCAGGGCTCCACCGTCCCAGGTTGTGGGTCCCAGTGGGATGCAGAGAGGCACACCCAGGGCCCCACCATCCGAGGCTGTGGGTCCCAGTGGTGGGGTGCAGCAAGGCACGCCCAGGGTGACGAGGGGAAGGAGAGCTCGACCGCGCTCTCCTGAGGTGCAGGATCTAACAGATGTGGTTCATATGATGGCAATGAGTGCGGAGAGCATTGACCTTACGCGATCAAACCTGGACACTATCAGTGGGATGGATGATGAGGTATTAGGACTGTCAGGAGAAGTAACAACACTCTCACAAAAAATGGGAATGATGTCCATGACCATGAGTAAGGAAATATCTCAGTCAGCTGAAAGATAGACACATAGAAACTAGGTGCAGGAGTAGGTCATTCGGCCCTTCGAGCCTGCACCAACATTCAATATGAACATGGCTGACCATGCAACTTTAGTACCCCATTCCTGCTTTCTCTCGAAACCCCTTGATCCCTTTAACCGTACGGGCCACATCTAACTCCCTTTTGAATATATCCAATGAGCTGGCCTCAACAACTTTCTGTGGTAGAGAATTCCACAGGTTCACCACTCTCTGAGTGAAGAAGTTTCTCTTCATCTCAGTCCTAAATGGCTTACCCCTTATCCTTAGACTGTGACCCCTGGTTCTGGACTCCCCCAACATCGGGAACATTCTTCCTGCATCTAACCTGTCATGTATTCGACTGTCATTGTAATCCATGTATAAACTGACCTAAGTTGTACACTGTGAGAACACTGACGGTGGTGAACTTGTGGGAGACATTCCTAACCTGGACTTTCAGGTATAAAAGGGGAAGCTCCACCCATCTTCTCCACTTCAGTGCTGGAATAAAGGTTACTGGTAACAGAGTGACCTTCTCTCTAGTATGGGCCTCATGTGCATTTATACCGTATAGTAAGGACATATTATAACCTGTCCAATCCCGTCAGAATTTGATATGTTTCTATGAGATTCCCTCTCATTCTTCTAAATTCCAGTGAATATAAGCCTAGTCGATCCAGTCTTTCTTCATATGTCAGTCCTGCCATCCCGGGAATCAATCTGATGAACCTTCCCTCAATAGCAAGAATGTCCTTCCTCAGATTAGGAATCCAAAACTGCACACAATATTCAAGGTATGGCGTCACCAAGGCCCTGTACAACTGCAACGAGACCTCCCTGCCCGTATACTCCAATCCCCTCGCTATGAAGGCCAACATGCCATTGGCCTTCTTCACCGCCTTCTGTACCTGAATGCCAACTTTCAATGACTGATGTACCATGATACCCAGGTCTTGTTGCACCTCCCCCTTTCCTAATCTGTCACCATTCAGATAATATTCTGCCTCCCTGTATTTGCCACCAAAGTGGATAACCTCACATTTATCCACATTATACTGCATTTGCCATGCATTTGCCCACTCACCTAACTTGTCCAAGTCACCCTGCAGCCTCTTAGCATCCTCCTCATAGTTCAAACTGCCACCCAGCTTAGTGTCATCTGCAAACTTGGAAATATTACATTCAATTCATTCGTCCAAATCATTAATATATATTGTAAATAGTTGGGGTCCCAGCACTGAACCTCGCGGTACCCCACTAGTCACTGCCTGCCATTCTGAAAAGGACACGTTTATTCCTACTCTTTGCTTCCTGTCTGCCAACCAGTTCTCAATCCACATTAATACATGACCCCCAATACCATGTGCTTTAATTTTGCACACTAATCTCTTGTGTGGGATCTTGTCTTATCTCCCTCCAAAACTTTGATGAAAAACAATGGCGCTGATTTTTCAATGTGCGCTGCCTTCTCTTAAGTCACCAGAAGGTTTTTCGGGAGTGGCCAAATACGCGACCCAGGATGAAAATTTTGGGGGCAAACTTTGAAAAATGATAAAAACTGGCGCAGACATGAGGTAATGTCCCTATGACGTAAAAAAAAACTAACCTAGAAACTGGGTTCAAACTCAGGCTTTAAAATCTGAAGATTGCAGAAAGAAGACTTTATAAAGAGGAGGAAGAGTATGCAGGGTGGGTAATTGTATCTTAGGTGTTGGCTGTGGCTCAGTCATATACTTAATCACAACACAAGTAAAACAGATTATTATTGGACATTTATCTCATTGCTGTGTGTCGGACCTTGTTGTGCACAAATTGACTGCTGCATTTCCATACATTACAATAGTAACCATACTTCAGAAGTACTCATTGATGATAAGTGCTTTGGCATGTCTTGAGATCATGAAAGACGTATATAAATCCAAGTGCGTTCTTTCATGATCTCAAGATTTTTGAGGGATATGGGGATCGGGAGAGTGCCATGATCTTATTGAATGGCAGAGCAGGCCTATTGTTGCTCCTAATTCTTATATTCTTGCATTCTTTCTAGGAGTAGCAAACAAGAAATTTCAGAGGAGCATTAACCATATCAGTGAAATAGAGGCAATAAAGGTCGCAATGAAGAAAGGTTGGCACCTATTAAAGGACAAGCTTTTTTCTTATATTCCAACCAAAAATGCAAAAGAGATATTAGACTAGTCTCTCTAGAACTGGGATTAATACTCAGGACTTGGACAAAATTTGGGTGTCACCTATCTATCAATATATAAAAATCTTGTATTCCCGTCTGCTCCTCCATCTGTTCTATCAAAAATGGATAGTCAGAAAACTGACAAGAGTAGCAAAGAGCAGAATGGGAATTGGTCCAATAAACTGTTCCAAATATTTTGGAAATTCTTTATGATCACCATCTTGGTTTCTCATGAAACTGATGAACTTAGTACCAGAAATAAGATCAGTAACAATAATAAAACAGAAAAACTCTAAAAATGTACAAGAAAATGATTAAACTTAACCACTGAGTTCGAATTTGTGTATTTAAAATTATGCTATCAATCAGAGGCCAAGCCGCTGCTGAAATGGCTGGGGATTGAGTTCATGGATCTGTCACTCTAAATGTAGATGCTCAACAAAGAAACAGGCTGAAACTCCTCGAATGCACCAGTACCACTTGGTGTAAACACTCGACAGACAAAACTCAGAGAATGCATCAATGTCAATCTCTGTACAAAATATGGGTGGAAATTCCTTTGTGCTCTATCGCTTTTTAGTGAGCGAATTTAGCGTTGGACTTACAAATTTCACAGTCGGACGTCCTGTGCCAGAAATGCGCACAAAAAGTGGTCGTCACCATATTAGTAAAGACGGCTCCCGAGGTATGGAAAATGGTCCACGTTGTCCAAGGTTGCGCCGTGGATTTTGATGACCGGGGGCAGTGCTGTGTGGCGGGGTCAGGTTGGTGGAGGACGTTTGTCTTACGGATGTTTAGTGTAAAGCTCATGCTTTCATACGCCTCGGTGAAGGTGTTGACAGTGGCTTGGAGTTCGGCCTCTGAGTGTGCTCAGACACAAGCATCGTCCACGTACTATAGTTTGATGACAGAGGATGGGACGACCTCGGATCTAGCCTGGAGGTGGCGACGGTTGAACAGGTTCCCATTGGTTCTATAGCTTAAGTTCCATTCCAGCGAGGAGCTTGTTGAGAGCAAGATGAAGTATTGCAACAAGGAAGATCGAGAAAAGCGTTGGAGTGATGACACAGCCCTGCTTGATCCCGGTCCAGATGTGGATTTTGTCTGTGGTGGATCCATTGGTCAGGATCATGACTTGCATGTCATCGTGGAGCAGGCAGAGGATGGTGACAAACTTTTTGGGGGCAGCCGAAACGGAGGAGGACGCCCCATAGTCCCCATGGTTGACAGTTCCATTCGGTCGCCTGAGGAAGAGAGTGTTTGAAGACCAGGACCTCAAATCTAGCACCAAGCTTATGGTCTACAGGGCAGTAGTGATACCCGCCCTCTTATTTGGCTCTGAGATGTGGACTATGTACAACAGATATCTAAAAGCGCTGGAGAAATACCACCAGCGCTGCCTCCACAAGATCCTGCAAATTGACTGGGAGGATAAATGCACCAACATCAGTGTTCTCGCTCAGGCCAACATCCCCAGCATCGAAACACTGACCATGCTTGACCAGCTCCGTTGGGCGGGCCACATCGTCCGCATGTCCGACAAGAGACTCCCTAAGCAAGCGCTCTACTCCGAGCTCCGACACGGCAAGCGAACGCCAGGTGGGCAGAGGAAATGTTTCAAGGACACCCTCAAAGCCTCCTTGATAAAGTGCAACCATCCCCACCTGCACCTGGGAATCCCTGGCCAAAGACCGCCCTAAGTGGTGGAAGAGCATCCAGGAGGGCGTTGAGCACCTCAAGTCTCGTTGCCAAGAGCATGCAGAAATCAAGCGCAGACAGAGGAAGGAGCGTGCGGCAGACCCACTCTTTCCTTCAACCTCTGTCTGCCCCACCTGTGAGAGACTGTAATTCCCGTATTGGACTGTACAGCCACCTGAGAACTCACTTTTAGAGTGGAAGCAAGTCTTCCTCGATTTCAAGGGACTGCCGATGATGATGAGTAAAGGAGCACATCAGACATCACTGGCAGCTGCTTGAAATGAATGCTGACCTCATTAAAATATGTTAATAAGGGCCCTGCGATCAAATCAGGACCTTTATGAAATTGATGCCTGGGAGCTTTTCATTCATGCTTTCATATACCCGCCCAGAAAAACATAGCGCCAACACTCGAGAAGCCAGATGAAGTAGCTTGATTTTAAGGGGTCCCACGTCTATTAAGATAAGTTGCTGGGAAGTTGTTTTTGGTTACTGGCCATTTTTGAACTAATGTCTTGGCAGCGTTTGGGCATCAGTTCAGAGTACAGACCATGTGGACTGCTGGCTTTTGGCTGAAATGATTGTTTGATTCCATTGGCTGCAGGAGGACCAGAAATGATGGCAATGTTGCTGAGATTACATTCAGGCTGCCATGGTAGTGGCAAGAGGCACAATACCTATGGAGGATCAAACAAAATGGGGAAAGATGCAAGAGCCAAGGAGGCTGTGATGTATGTAGCACTCAAATCACTGACTCCATACAGCCTGGTGTTGTAGTAACTGCTGTGACCTTGGTCCTGTATTGTGTAACTCCAGAGTGCCCTTCAGGTGTGGTGGTCAGCCTTTTATACTCTGTCTCGCAGGTACTTTCGGGTCTCCCACCACAGTGCCCCTTGTGGCGCACCATTGTAACTATACAGTTAATGTACATGGACAATACATAACATCTCACTCCTCACCCAGTTCCAAAAGCAAATTGCCGGTAACCTCGGCCTGGTTCGTCCTGGTTGATTTGTGACTGTGAGTCCATGACCATCCACTTCCCTCTTCCCCCCCCCCATGTAGAGATTATGCTTGCGATCCGGTGCAAGTATGTGGTATTTGCAGTCCTTACATGGGTGATACAAGTACACAAACATAATCTCCAGTAGAAAGCAGGTACACACAGACAGTACATTTGTATGCATTGAAGAGTTATATCAAAAGGTTGCAGGTACACTGAACAGTTATTAAATCCCAGCTCCACTGGGTGAGATGTGTTGGCGGCATACTGCCCCTTTTTGCCCGAGGTAATGGGCTGCGCTGAGACAGGGTATGGCAACTAGTGCGTTGCCTCTGTTCTCAGAAAATAGTCGCCTTTTGCGGCTTGTCTGCAGCCGCTGAACAATTGCATAAATCACATAAAATCAGAAATCGCATTAATCCATTAGTCATGTTAGTCACAGATCCATTAGCCCTTTTAACTGTGCATTGTGATATTAATTCTTTTCACCAATCATCTCAATCATTTTAATCACAGTAATCATTTTAGCATCAAAATATTAACTCTTGTCATAAATCACGTCATCATACAAATCACAGTAATCATTTTGACTCACTCTTGCTCTTACAAAAGTCTCTTTGTGGGGATCGCCAATGGTGTAAGGCCCCTTTAAGACTCCCGGATATATTTCCCTTTTAAGACGCCATTTTGATTTTTCCACGAGGTTTCTACTGGGCGCCGCCATTTTAGGTGCTCGGCTGGTGCCTGCGTGCCTCTCTCTGCAGAACTCTGCTGCCACGAGGCTCGCCTCCATCTTGAACTCGCTGTGCTGCTGCCTGCTTTCTCCCTCTCTCTCTCCGCAAACAGCTGCCGACCAAAGCGGCCCGGAAGAGCACTCTGGCCACGGGCGGAGTGAAGAAGCCTCATCGCTACAGACCTGGCACCGTGGCTCTGAGGGAGATCCGCCACTACCAGAAATCCACCGAGCTGCTGCCTGCTCTCCCTCTCTCTTCTCCAGCTCGGTCGGTGCTGCTGCTGGTTCCAGCGCCTCTTTCTCACTCTCAGACTTTACAGGGGAGAGTCGATGGCCACCGCTGCCTTCGCTGCCATCCAATCCGAAGGTGGAGGCCTGCTCTGCCTGTGAACCCGGGGGACAGCAGTCTGTGGAGGAATGAAGTCTTCCCAGCTCCCACGGACCTTCCCCATCCATCTCCTGCCGAGTAGCGTCGGCCCTTCGCCTGCAATGATCCACAAAGGTAAACCGTGCGCCTCGCCACCGTGAGATACCTGCACATCCGCTCTGCCAAGACCAGGTATCAGTTCCTTGGTGTAGGTGCGCAGCTTCGCCGTGACCGGGACCAGCTTGGGTCGTGCAGCTGGGTTGATCCACAGTTTATCAAAAGTTTCCTGACTCATCAGCGACTGACCCGACCCCGTGTCCACTTCCATACTCACTGGGACTCCGTTAATCTTGACTTCCATAATCACTGGGGCCGAATCATCGGTACACGTATTCAGTCCAAACGCATCATCTTCTTCTACCTGGGGCTGGGATGCCCGTCGAGCCGAATCGCAATGCTCCTCGCTGGACAGCAGATCATCCCCCATCTCCTCAGCCACACGGTGAATTGTGGTTCTTTTGCATATACGCCGAAGGTGGCCTTTCGTGTGACAGGTATTGCACGTATACTCCGCAAACCTGCACCGGTGAGCCCCATGGCTTCCTCCGCAGTGCCAGCATGGTGCTACTCGATTAGCCCCCCTCGGCAGACTCTGAGTTCCAAGACCCTGAGGTCCATGCTCTCTGCCCTGAGCAGAGCCACTTTGTAATGTATGTAGCACTCAAATCACTGACTCCACACAGTCTGGTATTGTAGTAACTGCTGTGACCTTGGTCCTTTATTGTGGTGGTCAGCCTTTTATACTCTGTCTCGCAGGTACTTTCAGGTCTCCCACCATAGTGCCCCTTGTGGCGCACCATTGTAACTATACATTTAATGTACATGGACAATACATAACAGAGGCATTACAACACACTTCTTGAACAGAATGGAACATACGAACAAAATCATTTGGAGCAGGAGTAGGCCATACGGCCCCTTGACCCTGCTCCGCCATTCAATAAGATCATGGCTGATCTTCGACCTCAGCGTAGGGAAGCTTAGCGGTTATGTTATTGGACTAGTAATCTAGAGACCTAATAGATTAATGGATCATTAATCCTGGACTAATGATCCAGAGAGAGGAGTTCAAATCCCACCACTGCTGCTGGGAATTTAAATTCAATTAATAAATAAATCTGGAATAAAAAGCTAGTATCAGGAATCATAACCATGAAACTACCAGATTGTGGTTAAAAACCCATCTGATTCACTAATGTCCTTTAGGGAAGGAATTCTGTCATCCTTACCCAGTCTGGCCTATTGGTTATTCCAGACCCACAACAATGTGGTTGACTCTTCACTGCTCGCTGCGGTTCAAGAAGACGGCTCACCGCCACCTTCGAGGGCAATTAGGGATGGGCATTAAATGCCGGCCTTGCCACCGACGCCCGCATCCCATGAACAAATTTTTTTAAAATTCCACTTTCCCGCCCCCTTGTTCTAAACTCTCCAGCCAGGGGAAACAACCCTTCAACAGCTACCCTGGCAATTCACCTCAGAAACTTATATGTTTCAATGAGATCACCTCTCATTCTTCTAAACTCCAGACAGTATAGGCCCAATCTACTCAATCTCTCCTCATAGGACAACCTTCTCATCCCAGGGATCAATCTAGTGAACCTTCATTGCACTTGCACCACCTCCAAGGCATGTATGTCCTTCCTCAGATATGGAGGCCAAATCTGTGTACAGTACTCCAGGTGTGGTCATCCTTAGTCTTGTACTCCAATCCCTTTGCAATAAAGAACAACTTGTAATTTTCCTTCCTAATTGCTTGCCGTTATGTACAAATAACCAGTCTAACTGAACCAGGAGTAAAGTAACTGTGTCCTTTATAGCAACAACCAAAAATGGTGTCCCAAAACCAGCAGAAACAGCAATGTGTGAATAGCTTCCTCAGGGTCCTAATGCCCATCTAATGTCCTGTAACAAACAAATAGTGTATGAACACAACATATCACCCCCCTTCTGAAAAAACAGTCTGTGAACAGACAAAGTCCTTGAGATAGCCATGCCGTGTTCTGATACACTGAGACCGGCGTGGAGCTTGCGGTGTTTGATCAAGGTTTTCGGTTGGGAAACAGAACCATGCCTCTGTTCCATCCTGGTCTGTTGGCCTGTGAGTTGGGATCAGTCTATGAACATTCCATCGAGTTCCATTATTGAGCTCGTAGGTGTGAGGGCTGAACTTTCTCCCGATTTGTTTTGGAGGTGAAAGTGAAGATGCGAGCTTATGACTACGGTTTGGGTGCTTAACTCTGACCCAATCTCCGTTCTTCAGTTGGAGCTTTTGAGTGCATCATTTTGTGTAGGTTTACGACTTTGCTTTTCATTGGCATTCCGAAATCTAGGATGCGAGTGTGGTTATCTTCGCACTAGGTTTGGCTGGGGGTTTGAGGATGTCCAGTAGCCAGCAAAGATTCCACCCAATCATGAGCTCAACGGGTGTCTTCCCCGTTAGCAAGTGCTTTGTCGAACGGTATGTGCAGAGAATGATTTGAACCACTTCGTCGAATGTTTGGCCTACTGCGAGGTTGGCTTTCAAACCCTCTTTGATGACTCCGTTGCTTTGAGGATTGTACCGAGCAGTAAGGCAATGCTCGATAGCATGATGAGTGAGGAAATCCGCTATCTGGTCAGACACAAACTGTGGTCCATTGTCAGTGATTATGACCTCTGAGAGGCCCCACATTGTGCAGAACAGTGCCGATTGTTGATGAGATTACTGAACTTGTTGTAGTGATTTCTGGCCATTTGCAATGCAGGTCATGTACAAGGAAACGCTGGTGCTGTGGAGCTGCTTCAACTGCACCGAAGATATCCAACTGAAGTTGTTGCCATGGTCTTTGTGGCCATGGAATGGGCTTCATTGGCGCTGGTCGGATGTTTGTGGCCTTTTCGCTCAGACTGCATGCTTCACAGTGTGAGACAAACTCCTCGATGCGAGTATCAATTCCAGGCCACCATGCTGAACCGCGACATCTCTGTTTCATGCGGACAATGCCAGGGTGTCCATCGTGTGCCAATGAGAGAATGCGCTGTTGAAGCGACTTGGGAATTACTGCCGTATCACTACGAGCTAGGCAGCCATCGTTCCAAAAGGAAAATTCATCGCGAAGCCTGTGGAATGTTTTCAGCTCTTCCGGAATTTGCTTAGGTCACTCAGTCCGGAGGAAGTGGCACATGTGCTGTCCATCTCGGCCACGGAATTGGAGGGTCCCCGGGTGTGGAGAGGAACCACGGCGGGGGTGGGGGGGGATGGGGTGTGTGGGGGGTGGGTAGGGAGGTTAATTTGATTCATCCTTATCGCCAAATGACGTTGTGTGCATAAATAAACTAACTGAACCAGGAGTAAAGTAACTTAACTGTGTCCTTTATAGCTACAACCAAAAATGGTGTCCCAAAACCAGCATGAACCAGCAGTGTGTGAATAGCACCCTCAGGGTCCTAATGCCCGTCTAGTGCCCTGTAACAAACAAATAGAGTCTGAACACAACACTTGCTGTTCGTGCATGATAACTCTCTGTGTTTTTTTTCTATGTTTCTATGTTTTCTATGTTTCCTGTACGAGGACACTTAAATCTCTCCGAACACCAACATTGACAAGTTTCTCACCATTTAAAAAATATTTTTTTTTTTAATTCTTCCTATCAAAGTGAATAACCTCACATTATGCTGCATCCGTCACCTTATGGCCCATTCACTTAACCTGTCTATATCCCTTTGCAGGCTCATTGTGCCCTCCTCACTTTCCCACCTAGCTTTGTATCATCAGCAAACTTGGATACATTGCACTCAGTCCCTTCATCTAAATAATAATAATAACTTTTATTTATATAGCACCTTTAACAAAGTAAAACTTCCCAAGGCGCTTCACAACAGATAAAACAGATAAATTTGACACTGAACCACAAAAGAAGAAATTAAGGCAGATGACCAAAAGCTTGTTTAAAGAGGAAGGTTTTAAGGAGCGTCTTAAAGGAGGAAAGAGAGGTAGAGAGGCAGAGAGATTTAGGGAGGGAGTTCCAGAGCTTAGAGCCCAAACAGCTGAAGGCAATGCCACTGATGGTTGAGCAGTTATAATGAGGGACATTCAAGAGCCACAATTTGAGGAGCGCAGACATCTTGTGGGGTTGTGAGGCTGAAAAAGATTAGAAATAGGGAGGGGGCAAGGTCATGCACTGATTTGTAAACAAGGATGAGTATTTTGAAATCGAGGCGTTGCTTAACCGGAAGCCAACGTAGGTCAGAAAGCACAGGGTGATGGGTGATCATGACAGTGTGAGTTGGTATACGGGCTGCTGAGTTTTGGATGACCTCAAGTTTACGTGGTGTAGAATGTGGGAGGCCAGCCAGGAGTGAGCTGGAGTAGTCAAGTCTAGTGGTAACAAAGGCATGAATGAGGATTTCAGCAGCACAAGAGCTGAAGCAGGGGCGAAGGCGGGCAATGTTACAAAGGTGGAAAAAAGGCAGTTTTAGTTATGCCGCTGATATGTTGCGAACAGTCTTGTTCACCCTTAGATTGGTGCTAGGGAGAGGGATAGAGTCAGTGGTTAGGGAACACAGTTTGTGGTGGGACCAAAGATGATGGCTTTGGTCTTCCCAATATTTAATTGGAGAAAATTTCTGCTCATCCAGTACTGGATGTCGGATAAGCAATCTGACAATTTAGATACCAAGCAGGGGTCGAGAGAAGTGGTAGAGAGGTGGAGCTGGGTGTCGTCAGTGTACATGTGGAAACTGACTCCGTGTTTTCAGATGATATCGCCTGATCCTTGGGGCACACCAGAGGTATGGGAGTGGAAAGAGAACCCATTGTAGGAGATTCTCTGGCTATGATTAGATAGATAAGAATGGAACCAGGCGAGTGCAGTCCCACCTAGCTGGACGTTGGTGGAGTCGTTGGAGGAGGATGGAATGGTCAACTGTGATAAAGGCTGCAGACAGGTCCAGAAAGATGAGGAGGGATAGCTTACCTTTGTCACACTCACAAAGGATGCAATTTGTGACTTTAATGAGAACAGTTTCGGTACTGTGGCAGGGACAAAAACCAGATTGAAGGGATTCAAACATTTAATTCATGGAAAAATGGTCACGTATTTGGGAGGCGACAACATGTTCAAGTATTTGGACAGGAAAGGGAGGTTGGAGATGGGGCGATAGCTAGCAAGCAAAGTGGGGTCAAGGGTTGGTTTTTTGAGGAGATTGGTGATGACAGCAGATTTGAAGGAGAGGGGAACAGTACCTGAGGAGAGAACCATTAAGAATGTCAGCTAACATGGGAGCCAAAAAAGGAAGTTGGCTGGTCAGCAGTTTAGTGGGAATAGGGTCGAGGGAGCAGGAAATGCGCCTCATGGACAAGATGAGTTGAGAGAAGACAAGACGATCTAAGTCATTAATATAGATTGTAAATAGCTGAGGCCCAAGCACTGATTCTTGCGGCACCTCAATAGTTACAGCCTGCCAATATGAAAATGGCACATTTATCCCTATCTGTTTTTTGCCCGTTAACCAATCCTCTATCCATACTAATACATTATCCCCATTCCCATGAGCCCTTAAGTATAGCAACCTTTTATGTGGCACCTTAGCAAATGCCTTTTGGAAATCGAAATATGCTATATCCACTGGTTCACCTTTATCTACCCTGCTACTTACATCCTCAAAAAACTCAAAAAAAAATTGTTAAACATGATTTCTTTTTCATAAAACCATGTTGACTCTGCCTAATCATATTATGATTTCTAAGTGCTCTGTTACTTCCTTAATAATGGATTCCAGCATTTTCCCGACAACTGATGTCAGGCTAACTGGCCCATTGTTCCATTTTCTCTCTCCCTTTCTTGAAAAGTGGGATTACATTTCTTAGCTTCCAATCCGCTGGGACCGTTTTAGAACCTGGGGAATTTTAGAAGATCACAAACAATGCAACCACTATCTCTGCAGCCACTTCTTTTAGAACCCTAGAATGTAGGCCATCAGGTCCGGGTGATTTGTCAGTGTTTAGTCCCATTAGTTTCTCAAGTACTTTTTCTCTACTGATATTAATTGGGCCTGAAATTTCGGCCTCACTGGGTCCGTATGGAATACGTACGGGCCGGCCAGGCCCTGTAAAAGCCGGTTTTTGGCGCGCAATGTGCATGCGCCAAAACGCGGCTTTTCCGATCTGTCAAGTTCTGGCTTGACAGATCCAATGCATCTTCTGGAGAAGGACATTCGCGCGGGTGAGATTGCCTATCTCTTGCCCAGCGAATGTCCTTAAAACTCTTGCGCCTGGTAAAAGCAGGCGTATAGCCTACTTTTACCAGCACAAGAGTTTTAAAACATATAAAAATAAAATTTAAAAACACATTTTTATGTTAAAAACCCTGTCCACTAAGGTAAGTTTATTTTAAACCCCAATTACAAAATATTTTAAAAAATCCAAAAAATATATATTTTTTCTAACTTTCATTTAAATTAATGTTAAATATGTGAGGTGTTTTTTTATTTTTTATTTGTGTTTGGGTGTTGCAGGGAGTGTTTCTCACTCATAATAATGAGAACTCCGACTGTTATTATGAATGAGAATAGTAGTAGTAGGCAGTCCCTCGTAGCGAGGATGACCCGCTTCCACACCAAAAATAGATGAGTTCACAGATGTTTCAATGAGGGACCTGACAATCTAGGCCCCTAACTATATACTGAAGGGTGGAAGATGCCTGTGCATGGATTCTTTTAACATGGGGTGGCCGTTGCACACCAGCCACCACACGGACTTGACAGAGCTAGGTCTTGATCCAGTGGCAAGGGTTAACCAAGACGACTGGAGACCAAGCTCTGTTGCACGGACCTAATGCGCACGCATGCTCCTACTATCCATATATCGCAGCGTGGGCTGGCCCGTGCTGCCCCTGGGCCCTCGCCTCTCTTGGGCCCCGAACACGATGCTCCTGCGCCCTGATCTCTCACTGCTCCTCCGCCCCAATCAAAAATGGAGCAGTCAGAAACAGGACATCAATGAGCCACCTCTTATCTTTGATACATAAAATATCGACACTGTCACTTGAAATATCAAAATATTAAACTCCAGCCTAGTTGAAGGGTTATTGTCATCAGTAGAATACTGTACCTTCATTGGCTGTCCAGTGACAAATGACTCCAGCTTCTCCCTCCGCATCTCCAAGACGTGAACGCGCTGCGATGCGCAGGGAGAGGAGGCCTCCGACCGGGATTGCTGGAGGGCGCAGGAGCAAAAGGTAGCTGCGGATCTTTTTTCCTATTTTCAGGCGAGCGCCCGCAGGAAGTCCAGCACCGAGATTTCAGGCCCAATACTTTAAATTCCTCACTCTTATTAGCCCCTTGGTTCCCCAGTATTTTTGGTACGCTTTTTGTTTTTTCTACTGTGAAGACAGAACTTTTACCTTGGAGTCGGGTCAGGTGCATGAGGCTGCGTAGTGGGTTGGGAACACGATGCTTTGCTCAGCGTTGTTCAGTGCAACTTTAACTTAATCGCCCCATTTAAAACAGCCATGTCTGCTTTCCAGCCGAATTAAATGCAGCAGATCTGATGTCCTTAAGGTGTGTTTATTTACAACAATTAGACCATGTGCCCTTAAAGTGACAGACTAATTAAACACAGCTCCACCATAGCAGCAGAACAACACATTGAGCTCAATTTTGCGCAGTGATTTAGGTCATTTTTTTGGCGCATGTGCCCCTTTTTTTTGGCCTAAATTTAAAAATCCAAGTATCCCAAAAGATTGTGTGCCAGCGTAACTCAGTTAGTTACGATTTTTTTAGGTTAGTTTTTTTTTTTGCGTCATAGTGGTGTAAGATGATAACTGCGTCAGTTTTTCTTTTTCTTTTCTTTATCAGTAAGTAAACTTTTAACATTGTTGTTGTCCAATTAAGTTAATCCGAGGGTTAAGACATGGCAGGAGAGCTCACACGTGTTATGCTCCTCCTGTACTATGTGGGAACTCAGGGACGCTTCCGGTGTCCCTGACGACTATGTGTACGGGAAGTGCATCCGCCTGCAGATCCTGACAGACCGCATTGCGGCCCTGGAGCTGCGGGTAGATGTACTCTGGAGCATCCATGATGCTGAGAATGATGTGAATAGCATGTTTAGCGAGTTGGTCACACCGCAGGTAAAGGGATGGGTGACCAACAGGAAGAGCAGTGCAAGGAAGGTAGTGCAGGGGTCCCCTGCGGTCATCCCCCTGCAAAACAGATACACCGATTTGGGTACTGTTGAGGGGGATGGCTCATCAGGGGAGAGCAGCAGCAGCCAAGTTCATGGCACCGTGGGTGGCTCTGCTGCACAGGAGGGCAGGAAAAAGAGTGGGAGAGCGATAGTGATAGGGGATTCAATTGTAAGGGGATTAGCTAGGCGTTTCTGCGGCTGCAACCGAGACTCCAGGATGGTATGTTGCCTCCCTGCTGCAAGGGTCAAGGATGTCTCGGAGCGGGTACAGGACATTCTGAAAAGTGAAGGTGAACAGCCAGTTATTGTGGTGCATATAGCTACCAACGATATAGATAAAAAACGGGATGAGGTCCTACGAGACGAATTTAGGGAGCTAGGAGCTAAATTAAAAAGTAGGACCTCAAAAGTAGTAATCTCAGGATTGCTACCAGTGCCACGTGCTAACCAGAGTAGGAATCGCACGATAGCTCAGATGAATACGTGGCTTGAGGAGTGGTGCAGAAGGGAGGGATTCAAATTCCTGGGACATTGGAACCGGTTCTGGGGGAGGTGGGACCAGTACAAACCGGACGGTCTGTACCTGGGCAGGACCGGAACCAATGTCCTGGGGAGTGTTTGCTAGTGCTGTTGAGGAGGAGTTAAACTAATATGGCAGGGGGATGGGAACCTTTGCAGGGAGACAGAGGGAAATAAAAGGGAGACAGAGGCAAAAGATAGAAAGGAGAAAAGTAAAAGTGGAGGGCAGAGAATCCCAAGGCAAAAAACAAAAAGGGCCACATTACAACAAAATTCTAAAGGGGCAAAGTGTGTTAAAAAGACAAGCCTGAAGGCTCTGTGCCTCAATGCGAGGAGTATTCGGAATAAGGTGGATGAATTAACTGCGCAGATAGCAGTTAATGAATATTAAGTAATTGGCATCACAGAGACATGGCTCCAGGGTGACCAAGGCTGGGAACTCAACATCCAGGGGTATTCAACATTTAGGAAGGATAGACAGAAAGGAAAAGGAGACAGGGTGGCATTGCTGGTTAAAGAGGAAACTAATGCAATAGTAAGGAAGGACATTGGCTTGGATGATGTGGAATCGGTTTGGGTGGAGCTACGGAATACCAAAGGGCAGAAAACGCTGGTGGGATTTGTGTACAGGCCACCAAACAGTAGTAATAAGTTTGGGGACAGCATCAAATAAGAAATAAGGGATGTGTGCAATAAAGGTACAGCAGTTATCATGGGCAACTTTAATTTACATATAGGTTGGGCTAACCAAACTGGTAGCAATGCGGTGGAGGAGGATTTCCTGGAGTGTATTAGGGATGGTTTTCTTGACCAATATGTTGAGGAACCAACTAGAGAGCTGGCCATCCTAGACTGGGTGATGTGTAATGAGAAGGAACTAATTAGCAATCTTGTTGTGCGAGGCGCCTTGGGGAAGAGTGACCATAATATGGTAGAATTCTTTATTAAGATGGAGAGTGACAGTGTTAATTCAGAAACTAGGGTCCTGAACTTAAGGAAAGCTAACTTCGACGGCATGAGGCGTGAATTGGCTAGAATAGACTGGCAAATGATACTTCAAGGGTTGACGGGGGATAGGCAATGGCAAACATTTATAGATCACATGAATGAACTTCAACAGTTGTACATCCCTGTCTGGAGTAAAAATAAAACAGGGAAGGTGGCTCAACCGTGGCTAACAAGGGAAATTAAGGATAGTGTTAGATCCAAGGAAGAGGCATATAAATTGGCCAGAAAAAGCAGCAAACCTGAGGACTGGGAGAAATTTAGAATTCAGCAGAGGAGGACAAAGGGTTAAATTAGGAGGGGGAAAATAGAGTACGAGAGAAAGCTTGCCGGGAACATAAAAACTGACTGCAAAAGCTTCTATAGATATGTGAAGAAAAAAGATTAGTGAAGACAAATGTAGATCCCTTGCAATGAGACTCAAGTGAATTTATAATGGGGAACAAAGAAATGGCAGACCAATTGAATAAATACTTTGGTTCTGTCTTCACGAAAGAAGACACAAATAACCTTCCGGATGTACTAGGGGACCGAGGGTCTCGTGAGAAGGAGGAACTGAAGGATATTCTTATTAGGCAGGAAATTGTGTTGAGAAATTGATGGGATTGAAGGCCGATAAATCCCCGGGGCCTGATTGTCTGCATCCCAGAGTACTTAAGGAAGTGGCCCTAGAAATACTGGATGCATTGGTGATCATTTTCCAACAATCTATTAACTTTGGATCAGTTCCTATGGACTGGAGGGTAGCTAATGTAACACCACTTTTTAAAAAAGGAGGGAGAGAGAAGGTGGGTAATTACAGACCGGTTAGCCTGACATCAGTAGTGGGGAAAATGTTGGAATCAATTATTAAGGATGAAATAGCAGCGCATTTGGAAAGCAGTGACAGGATCGGTCCAAGTCAGCATGGATTTATGAAAGGGAAATCATGCATGACAAATCTTTTACAATTTTTTGAGGATGTAATTAGTAGAGTGGACAAGGGAGAACCAGTGGATGTGGTGTATTTGGACTTTCAAAAGGCCTTTGACAAGGTCCCACAAATGAGATTGGTGTGCAAAATCAAAACACATGGTATTGGGGCTAATGTACTGGCGTGGATAGAGAATTGGTTGGCAGACTGGAAGCAGAGAGTTGGGATAAACAGGTCCTTTTCAGAATGGGAGCCAGTGACTAGTGGAGTGCCGCAGGGCTCAGTGCTGGGACCCCAGCTCTTTACAATATACATTAATGATTTGGATGAAGGAATTGAGTGTAATATCTCCAAGTTTGCAGATGACACTAAACTGGGTGGCGGTGTGAGCTGTGAGGAGGATGATAAGAGGCTGCAGGGTGATTTGGACAGGTTAGGTGAGTGGGCAAATGCATGGCAGATGCAGTATAATGTGGATAAATGTGAGGTTATCCACTTTGGTGGCAAAAGCACAAAGGCAGAATATTATCTGAATGGTGGCAGATTAGGAAAAGGGGAGGTGCAATGGGACCTGGGTGTCAGGTTCATCAGTCATTGAAAGTTGGCATGCAGGTACAGCAGGCGGTGAAGAAGGCAAATGGTATGTTGGCCTTCATAGCTAGGGGATTTGAGTATCGGAGCAGGGAGGTCTTACTGCAATTGTACAGGGCCTTGGTCAGGCCTCACCTGGAATATTGTGTTCAGTTTTGGTCTCCTAATCTGAGGAAGGACGTTCTTGCTATTGAGGGAGTGCAGTGAAGGTTGACCAGACTGATTCCAGGGATGGCTGGACTGACATATGAGGAGAGACTGAATCAACTGGGACTTTATACACTGGAGTCTAGAAGGATGAGAGGGGATCTCATAGAAACGTATAAGATTCTGACGGGACGGGACAGGTTAGATGCGGGAAGAATGTTCCCAATGTTGGGGAAGTCCAGAACCAGGGGACATAGTCTTAGGATACGGGGTAGGCCATTTAGGACTGAGATGAGGAGAAACTTCTTCACTGAGAGAGTTGTTAACCTGTGGAATTCCCTGCTGCAGAGAGTTGTTGATGCCAGTTCATTGGATATATTCAAGAGGGAGTTAGATATGGCCCTTACAGCTAAAGGGATCAAGATGTGTGGAGAGATAGTAGGAAAGGGGCACTGAGGGAATGATCAGCCATGATCTTATTGAATGGTGGTGCAGGCTCGAAGGGCCGAATGGCCTACTCCTGTACCTGTTTTCTATGTTTCTATGTTTCACAATTATGCAAGTTTAGCCAACTTACAATTTTCCTCGGACAGCGTATGTGACCTCTCCCAAAAACCTTCTGGGCACTTAAGAAAAACCAGCGCACATCAAAAAATCGGTGCAGAAAGGCTCCATTATTTTTAGGCGAAGTTTTGGAGGGAGTCAAGAACACATAAATATGCATTGTCAAGCTTACATTTTTTCAACTGAAAACACAGAACATGGAAGTTTTCTTTAAGTTTGTATATTTTAAAAATTGCCACGCCACCACCGAACATCTTCAAACCGGGCTCGAGGGTCGGAGCATCGGCCGGCAGAATTGGTTCCCCGCCTGGACACAGGGGCTCAGCTTGAAAAGAAGCCGAGGTAGGGGTGGGGGGGGTGCGGAGGTGTGGAGCCCGAACTGAAGAGATGAGAACCTTTACACTATGCATAAAAAGAAGCTCGGGGTTTGGCGGGGTGGCGGAAGCTGAATTGAAGGCATTAACAGCCTTACACTATTCAGCAAGCAGCATCAAATGAAGCCCGGGGCTTTGGGGGGTGTGGGAGCCAAAGTGAAGGCATTAGATGCCCTACACTATGCCACTATGCATCAAATGAAGCCCGGGGCGGGGTGGGGAGTGGTGCGGGGGTATTTCCCGATCTAAGCAAGCCTATTTCACATGCTCAGACCTGAGAGTGGTCCAGACTAGGGCGTCGACCTTGGGGAGAGAGACAACAAAGAAGCTTGTCCTGCCTGCCGTTTTGAGCTTCTTGCAAAGGTACAATTTAACTATGGGGGCAATACTGACAATGCCATGCCTCGTGCAAGCCTTCTGCATGATGGTGCTGCAGAGGAGATAATTGATTCGATGTCATCGCATGAGGAACCTCAGAGCACATAGGATGATGGGCAGGAGCCCTTACCCATGTTGGGTATATCAAGACAGGTGTTCATACCGGCACCTGAGTGATGCAGACTGTGTCAGAAGGCTGCGTTTCCGCAAAGAAGTTGTAACCGAGATCTGTGAGTTAGTAAAAGCAGACCTGCAACCTAGAAGCATCAGGAAAACTGCTTTGTCAATTGAAGCGAAGGTTACAGCTGCACTTTCATTCTATGCATCTGGATCATTACAGGCCACAACTGGAGATGCGTGCGCCATTTCTCAACATGCAATACATATCTGCATTCAGCAGGTGACTGATGCACTATATGCCCGGAAGAATTACTACATAAAGTTCCCCATGACCGCCCAGGCAATGCGTGAAAGGGCTATCGGCTTCTCCAGGATTACTGGCTTCCCAAAGGTGCATTGGTTGTACCCACATCGCTTTGCGAGCACCTCTGGAGGATTCTCAGATGTACAGGAACAGAAAAGGCTTCCACTCCGTTAATGTGCAGCTCGTATGTGATGACATGCATTGCATCATGGCAGTTGATGCAAGATACTCTGGGAGCACCCAGGATGCGTTCATCCTACGCGACAGCATTATATCTGCCATGTTTCAGCAGCAGGCAGAGCTGGCTACTGGGGGACAAAGGGTACGGCCTCACCACGTGGCTCATGATGCCTCTACGCGTAACCCGGACAGAAGCTGACCGAGAATACAACATGTCACACATTGCTACGCGCAGCATCATAGGAAGGACCATTGGCATCTTGTAACAGCATTTCCGATGCCTGGACCATTCCCGAGGCTACTTGCAATACTCCCCTGAGATTGTCGCTTAGTTCACTGTTGTGTGCTGCATACTGCATAATTTAGCCACCATGAGGCAACAGCAGCTGGTAGTAGAAGACCCACCTGAGGTGAGAGTGGCTGATGATGATGAAGATGTAGATGATGAGAAGGAGGAGGAGGAGGTGGACGAGGAAGCCATGCAACTACCTGAACCCGGAGCATGACGGCAGAGGAGGGCTGGCTGTCGTGTTCATTTAACGACTGCTTGAGCCTTGTGCCAGCAGCTCATCCGTGAACACTTTTCTGCTTGAAGGCTCAGTGGCAACTATTCCAAATGGACCATGTTTATTGTTTGGACGTGTTCCATAATGTTGTGTTGTGTTAATGGAACAAATAATGGAAATAATTATTCTTTACTTCAAAAAGTTGCATTAATAATCGAACACATGGTGGAAATGATTCAGTTAGAATTTAAAATATATTTTATTCAAAGGTTCAACAAACATTGGTTTGTACTTAACTTAACTTTAATAAAAATATTCTTGTATCAAACTGTGCCCTGACAGTGAGTCAACTACCTGCAACATCCCCTCCCTCATGTTCGCCGACAGTATCTCAGCTACCTGTGATATGTCCTCCCTCATGTTCGCTGACAGCGCATCAGCTACCTGCGAAATTCCCTCCCTCATGTGCACCGAAATTGTATCAGCTGCCTGCGACATTCCCTCCCTCGTTTTCCTGGACAGTGTTCGTGTTTCTCATGAGAGTATTATTACTTCTTCCGACAGTCCCAGTACCTCATCACCCACCCCACTGATGTTTCTAAAAAAGGAGGGAGAGAGAAAACAGGGAATTATAGACCGGTCAGCCTGACATCGGCAGTGGGTAAAATGATGGAATCAATTATTAAGGATGTCATAGCAGCGCATTTGGAAAGAGGTGACATGATAGGTCCAAGTCAGCATGGATTTGTGAAAGGAAATCATGCTTGACAAGTCTTCTGGAATTTTTTGAGGATGTTTCCAGTAAAGTGGACACGGGAGAACCAGTTGATGTGGTATATTTGGACTTTCAGAAGGCTTTCGACAAGGTCCCACACAAGAGATTAATGTGCAAAGTTAAAGCACATGGGATTGGGGGTAGTGTGCTGACATGGATTGAGAACTGGTTGTCAGACAGGAAGCAAAGAGTAGGAGTAAATGGGTACTTTTCAGAATGGCAGGCAGTGACTAGTGGGGTACCGCAAGGTTCTGTGCTGGGGCCCCAGCTGTTTACACTGTACATTAATGATTTAGACGAGGGGATTAAATGTAGTATCTCCAAATTTGCGGATGACACTACGTTGGGTGGCATTGTGAGCTGCGAGGAGGATGCTATGAGGTTGCAGAGTGACTTGGATAGGTTAGGTGAGTGGGCAAATGTATGGCAGATGAAGTATAATGTGGATAAATGTGAGGTTATCCACTTTGGTGGTAAAAACAGAGAGACAGACTATTATCTGAATGGTGACAGATTAGGAAAAGGGGAGGTGCAACGAGACCTGGGTGTCATGGTACATCAGTCATTGAAGGTTGGCATGCAGGTACAGCAGGCGGTTAAGAAAGCAAATGGCATGTTAGAAACATAGAAACATAGAAAATAGGTGCAGGAGTAGGCCATTCGGCCCTTCTAGCCTGCACCGCCATTCAATGAGTTCATGGCTGAACATTCAACTTCAGTACCCCATTCCTGCTTTCTCGCCATACCCCTTGATCCCCCTAGCAGTAAGGACCTCATCTAACTCCTTTTTGAATATATTTAGTGAATTGGCCTCAACAACTTTCTGTGGTAGAGAATTCCACAGGTTCACCACTCTCTGGGTGAAGAAGTTCCTCCGCATCTCGGTCCTAAATGGCTTACCCCTTATCCTTAGACTGTGACCCCTGGTTCTGGACTTCCCCAACATTGGGAACATTCTTCCTGCATCTAACCTGTCTAACCCCGTCAGAATTTTATATGTTTCTATGAGGTCCCCTCTCATTCTTCTGAACTGCAGTGAATACAAGCCCAGTTGATCCAGTCTTTCTTGATAGGTCAGTCCCGCCATCCCGGGAATCAGTCTGGTGAACCTTCGCTGCACTCCCTCAATAGCAAGAATGTCCTTCCTCAGGTTAGGAGACCAAAACTGTACACAATACTCCAGGTGTGGCCTCACCAATGCCCTGTACAACTGTAGCAACACCTCCCTGCCCCTGTACTCAAATCCCCTTGCTATGAAGGCCAACATGCCATTTGCTTTCTTAACCGCCTGCTGCACCTGCATGCCAACCTTCAATGACTGATGTACCATGACACCCAGGTCTCTTTGCACCTCCCCTTTTCCTAATCTGTCACCATTCAGATAATAGTCTGTCTCTCTGTTTTTACCACCAAAGTGGATAACCTCACATTTATCCACATTATACTTCATCTGCCATGCATTTGCCCACTCACCTAACCTATCCAAGTCGCTCTGCAGCCTCACAGCATCCTCCTCGCAGCTCACACTGCCACCCAACTTAGTGTCATCCGCAAATTTGGAGATACTACATTTAATCCCCTCATCTAAATCATTAATGTACAGTGTAAACAGCTGGGGCCCCAGCACAGAACCTTGCGGTACCCCACTAGTCACTGCCTGCCATTCTGAAAAGTACCCATTTACTCCTACTCTTTGCTTCCTGTCTGAAAACCAGTTCTCAATCCATGTCAGTACACTACCCCCAATCCCATGTGCTCTAACTTTGCACATCAATCTCTTGTGTGGGACCTTGTCGAACGCCTTCTGAAAGTCCAAATATACCACATCAACTGGTTCTCCCTTATCCACTCTACTGGAAACATCCTCAAAAAATTCCAGAAGATTTGTCAAGCATGATTTCCCTTTCACAAATCCATGCTGACTTGGACCTATCATGTCACCTCTTTCCAAATGCATTGCTATGACATCCTTAATAATTGATTCCATCATTTTACCCACTACCGATGTCAGGCTGACCGGTCTATAATTCCCTGTTTTCTCTCTCCCTCCTTTTTTAAAAAGTGGGGTTACATTGGCTCCCCTCCACTCCATATGTTGGCCTTCATAGCGAGGGGATTGGAGTACAGGGGCAGGGAGGTGTTGCTACAGTTGTACAGGGCCTTGGTGAGGCCACACCTGTAGTATTGTGTACAGTTTTGGTCTCCTAACCTGAGGAAGGACATTCTTGCTATTGAGGGAGTGCAGCGAAGGTTCACCAGACTGATTCCCGGGATGGCGGGACTGACCTATCAAGAAAGACTGGATCAACTGGGCTTGTATTCACTGGAGTTCAGAAGAATGAGAGGGGACCTCATAGAAACGTTTAAAATTCTGACGGGTTTAGACAGGTTAGATGCAGGAAGAATGTTCCCAATGTTGGGGAAGTCCAGAACCAGGGGTCACAGTCTAAGGATAAGGGGTAAGCCATTTAGGACCGAGATGAGGAGAAACTTCTTCACCCAGAGAGTGGTGAACCTGTGGAATTCTCTACCACAGAAAGTTGTTGAGGCCAATTCACTAAATATATTCAAAAAGGAGTTAGATGTAGTCCTTATTACTAGGGGGATCAAGGGGTATGGCGAGAAAGCAGGAATGGGGTACTGAAGTTGCATGTTCAGCCATGAACTCATTGAATGGCGGTGCAGGCTAGAAGGGCTGAATGGCCTACTCCTGCACCTATTTTCTATGTTTCTATGTCTAGGAGTGATCATGTAAGGTCAGTGCTCTCCGCATTCATTTGAACCACATCTGTTAGATCCTACACCTCAAGAGAGCGCTGTCGAGCTCTCCTTCACCTCCTCACCCTGGGCGTGGCTTGCTACATCCCACTGGGACCCGCAGCCTCGGACGGTGGGACCCTGGGTGTGCCTCGCTGCATCCCACTGGAATCTCCAGCCTCGGACTGTGGGAATCCATGGAATGCCCCAGCAACACTCGTACCACTCAGGAAAGGGGCTGGCACCTCAATGGGCGGCACCTGCACCTCCTCCAAAGTGAGTATAACAGTGGGGGGCTTCATCCATCACCTCCCCCTCTCCCTCACCCCCGTGCTCTTGGTCGGGAAGGTGAGATTGGAAGCTGTTCTCCTCTTCAGGCTCATCCGCATCTGAATCTTCTTCTGCATCGTCAGGGTTGGCCTCAGGTTCTGCAAAATATAACATAACACAGACAAATGGTTAGCAGCAGAGGAGGGGGCAGGGTGGGTGGTATGAGTAGGTTCACACGGCGCAGGCAGCAGGCTGATTTGAAGGACCACGATGAATGATAGCACATTGCATCAACCGAAGCGTAGCTGACGGAGACATCCCCATGAACCGAAGCATGGCTAGTCCGCGCAGTACTCAACATTCAGCAAAGCCAGACTGTGGAATTTGCAGGACTCACCCTCTCCCTCGAGTGTGAGCCCAACTTGTGCAGTGGTGGTTGCTTTTCTCCAGGCAGGACCCATCAAAGCAGTGACCCTCTCTTCCAAGGGTGTCAGTGGGTGCAGATTTGCCCGGGCCTCCTCCTGTTCGAGTTCTTTCCTGTTTGTTGTGTGCCACCTTCCTCTGCAGAGGTGAAAACATAACTTTTTCGGTGAGACATATACAGCTGGTCACATTTACAATTGCAATTCCATTGAATAAATGAAAATAATACTTACGCTAACTACTTGACTAAGGTCCTGCCCTTTTTGCACTGGCCTCCAGACCCCGTGGTGGTCACCATTGCACAGTAATCATTTGCAAGTTGGTTCCAGCATTTCTTCATTTCTTTTGGTGAAACCTTTATGTGACCTCTGCTGGTGTCCTGCTCGTGCCATCTGGCCTCACTTACAGTAACTAGTGCCTCCACTTCCTCCTGTGAGAAATTCTTGGTCCTTGAGCCACACTGGATCTTGTATTGCAGCTCCGATTTTTCCAATGAGAATTAAAGTTCTCACGCACAACTGGCTCTTTAAAAATGGCCGAATGCAGACCGGGAGCTGTACTGGGCATGCGCGCCCATAGCAATCATGTCAAAAACTTCCTTTTTTTTGCACATGCGCAGAAGTGGGGGTATCATTGTTTCGATGCAGACATTAGACTCCACCCACCAAAGCTACAGGACAGGCTGCATGGCACCAATTTTAAAAAATAGAACGGAGAAACTTGCTACTTATTTTTTTGGAGTAGTCGAAGCCAAAAACAACCGGCTTAACTCTGGCAATATGCCAAAATGGTATTGGGGAAAATTGAGCCCATTGTATGTTACATGGTACAATGCTCCTGCTGCTATAAAAAAGCTAAGTTCTAATTTACCATGAATAATACAGTGAAAGTTTCACCATTAGAGAATTAAAAGTTGTTTTAAAGGAAATGAAGTATAAAAGAGGAAACCAGGTAACTTTAGCAAAGATGGACATGTGAGAATTTGATTTACAATCAGAAGAGATAGTGAAACCAAGAACATTGACAGTAATACGTCCTTACTACACAGTATAAATGCACACAAGGCCCATGCTTGAGAGAAGGTCAGTCTGTGACCTGTCCTTTATTCCTTAGCACTCAAGTGAAGAAGGTGGGTGGAGCTTCCCCTTTTATACCTGAAGGTCCAGGTTAGGAGTGTCTCCCACCTAGTGGTCAGTGTTCTCACGGTGTACAACTTAAGTCAGTTTATACATGGGTTACAATGCTGGTTGAATACATGACATCACCTCCCCCCCACCCCCCAAAGTCTTATTGGGATCACAGGTTGAGTCTCTCTGGTGGTTTACGCTCCCTTGTAGAGCGCCTGAGTTGGGGCTCCGGTTGTTGGGTGCTGGCCTGAGTGTCTGCTGTTTGCAGTGCCTCAGGCCTGTCCGGACTGCCCACAGTGACTGGGCTCTCCTCCCTTTGGTTCCGGTGTTCGGTCACCTGTGGTGGAGTGAACTCTATATCGTGTTCTTCCTCTGCTTCTTCTATGGGGTTGCTGAACCTCCTTTTTGTTTGATCCACATGTTTGCGGCAGATTTGTCCATTGGTAAGTTTAACTACCAGAATCCTATTTCCCTCTTTGGCAACCACAGTGCCTGTGAGCCATTTGGGCCCTGCAGCGTAGTTGAGGACAAAAACAGGATCATTTACATCAATACATCGCGCCCTCGCATTCCTGTCATGGTAGTGATATTGTGACTGGCGCCTGCTCTCGACAATTTCTTTCATGGTGGGGTGTATAAGGGATAATCGGGTTTTGAGCGTCCTTTTCATTAGTAGCTCTGCGGGTGGAACCCCTGTGAGCGAGTGTGGTCGGGATCTATAGGCCAACAGGAGGCGTGATAAGCGGGTTTGTAGGAAACCCCCTTGGAATCTGAGCATCCCCTGTTTGATTATCTGCACTGCTCGTTCTGCCTGGCTGTTTGAGGCCGGCTTGAACGGTGCCGTTCTAACATGGTTAATTCCATTGCCTGCCATGAAGTCCTGGAATTCAGTGCTTGTGAAGCACGGGCCATTGTCGCTGACCAAGATGTCCGGTAGACCGTGGGCGGCGAACATTGCCCGTAGACTTTCTACCGTGACAGAGGATGTGCTTGAATTTAAAATGTCACACTCGATCCATTTGGAGTAGGCGTCTACTACAACCAAAAACATTTTCCCCATGAAAGGACCTGCGTAGTCCACATGGATGTGTGACCAAGGCTTGGCGGGCCATGGGCGAAGGGGGGGCTTCCCTGGGCGCATGGCCCAGCTGGGCACACGTGTTGCACCTGCGAACACAAAGTTCCAGATCTGCGTCTATCCCTGGCCACCAAACGTGTGACCTGGCAATTGCCTTCATCGTGACAATACCCGGGTGCCCATTGTGGAGTTCTCTGATGAACACCTCTCTGCCCATCTGGGGCATGACTACACGGTTTCCCCACAGTAGGCAATCGGCCTGAATCGAGAGTTCATCCTTGCGCCTGTGAAATGGTTTAAATTTCTCAGGGCATGCCCTGTACGTGGCTGCCCAGTCCCCATTCAGGACACATTTCTTGACTAGAGACAATAGCGGGTCTCTATTTGTCCAGACTTTAATCTGACGGGCTGTCACGGGTGAGCCTTCGCTTCCGAAAGCTTCAACAGCCATGACCATCTCAGCACCATGCTCGGTAGCCCCCTCAGTGGTGGCTAGTGGGAGCCTGCTGAGTGCATCGGCGCAGTTTTCGGTGCCCGGTCTGTGCCGAATTGTGTAGTCATAGGCAGCTAACGTGAGTGCCCACCTCTGTATGTGGGCCGATGCGTTTGCATTTATGGCCTTGTTGTCGGCCAAAAAGGACGTTAGGGGTTTGTGATCTGTCTCCAGCTCAAATTTCCTGCCAAACAAGTACTGGTGCATTTTCTTTACCGCATATACACATGTGAGCGCCTCCTTTTCTACCATCCCGTAGTCCCTTTCTGCCTGGGACAGACTCCTGGAGGCATAAGCTACCGGCTGTAACTGACCCTTGACATTGACATGCTACAACACACACCCGACACCATAGGACGACGCATCGCACGTTAACACAAGTTTCTGACATGGGTCATATAGCGTTAACAGATTGTTGGAACATAACAAATTGCGTGCTCTATTAAAAGCCCTTTCCTGGCTGTCCCCCCAGACCCATTTGAGACCTTTGCGTAGGAGCACGTGTAGCGGCTCTAGCAGCGTGCTGAATTTGGGAAGAAAGTTACCAAAATAGTTCAGGAGCTTCAGGAACGAACGCAGCTCCGTCTTGTTACGGGGTCTGGGTGCTCTCTGGATCGCTTCCATCTTGGATGCAGTAGGGCTGATCCCGTCTGCTGCTACCCTCATCCCCAGGAATTCTACCTCTGGAGCTTGGAAGACGCACTTCGCCTTTTTCAGTCGCAGATCTACCCGGTCCAGTCTGCGTAGCACCTCCTCCAGGTTGTGGAGGTGTTCTTCAGTATCGTAACCCGTAATGAGGATGTCGTCCTGAAAAACCACCGTCTCTGGAATCGACTTGAGGAGGCTTTCCATATTTCGTTGGAAGATCGCGGCGGCCGAGCGAATCCCGAACGGACATCTGTTGTACTCAAACAACCCCTTGTGTGTCGTGATGGTGGTCAGCTTCTTCGACTCACTCGCCAGCTCCTGGGTCATGTAAGCTGAGGTCAGGTCCAATTTTGAAAAAATTTTGCCACCGGATAGCGTCGCAAAGAGGTCCTCCGCTCTCGGTAGCGGGTACTGCTCTTGGAGTGACACCCGATTGATGGTAGCCTTGTAATCACCACATATCCTGACCGACCCATCCGCCTTGAGCACCGGCACAATCGGGCTGCCCAGTCACTGAATTCGACTGGCGAGATGATGCCATCCCTCAACAGGCGGTCCAATTCGCCTTCTATCTTTTCCCGCATCACGTACGGCACCGCTCTGGCCTTGTGGTGTACTGGTCTGGCGTCCGGGTTTATGTGAATCACTACCTTGGCCCCCATGAAAGTGCCAATGCCGGGTTGAAATAATGAGTCAAATTTGTCCAGGACCTGTGAGCATGATACTCGCTCCACAGAGGAAATTGCATTGACATCGCCCCATTTCCAGTTCATGACAGCAAGCCAACTCCTCCCTAGTAGTGCGGGACCGTCCCCTGGGACAATCCAGATTGGCAACCTGTTCTCCGAATCTTTGTGGGTCACGACTACTGTGGCACTGCCTAGCACCGGAATGATCTGCTTTGTGTAAGTCCGTAGCTATGCGTCAATCGGCGATAATTTTGGCCTCCTGGCCTTGGATGCCCACAACTTTTCGAACTGTTTGATACCCATCAGGGACTGGCTGGCACCCGTGTCTAACTCCATTGATACTGGGATGCCATTGAGGAGCACTTTCATCATTATCGGTGGCGTCCTGGTGTATGAACTGTATACGTGCTCCACATGAACTCGCTGAACTTCAGCTTCCAGCGATTTCCCCCAGTGTCCATTTCTGCATTTTCTGTAGGTATTTTGCTCATCTCTGCAAACTCCGGCTGAATGTATGCCTCCACGCCTCCAGCATGAGTTGCGGTTTGAAACAAAAGGTCCCTTGCCAGTCGATCATCCCTGACTGCCCTGTTATTGTCCTTGAGTGCACCATTAACAGGTGTTGATGGCCCCATTACTGGCCGCATTGTCCCTTGCAATGGCGTGAAACGCTGTTCAGCTTGCCATTGTCTCTGTCGAACTCCCCCTCTGGGTTCGACTATATGTTGGGACATGCCTGACTACCCTTGTCTGCCTGGAGAACTGTGTGCTGCTTTAACAATGTTGAATCTCTGTCCCAACCATTCCTTAACATAGTACCTCTCGTCTGTTCTGCTAGTGACCATGCTCGCGTGGTTTAAATCCCAGTTTCTTGTCGCCATTGATATGTCCTTACTATACAGTATAAATGCACACGAGGCCCATGCTTGAGAGGTCAGTCTGTGACCTGTCCTTTATTCCTTAGCACTCAAGTGAAGGTGGGTGGAGCTTCCCCTTTTATACCTTAAGGTCCAGGTTCGGAGTGTCTCCCACCTAATGGTCAGTGCTCTCACGGTGTACAACTTAGGTCAGTTTATACATGGATTACAATGCTGGTTAAATACATGACAGATAGATTAGGAACTAACATAGCCGAAGGTAAGAGATAGTAACTGTTGTTTCGATTTGAGAGAAACAATAAAAAAAATAGTGGGGCCAAAATTGCTCCTCTCCTTAAGGCCTGTTACCACCACAAATCGCTGGCCACGCTGCGGAGTGGAGTGGCCGCCGGCTTTTCGTGGAATGGCCGCTGATAGCCCAATTGCCCTCCCGAGTTTTCCTGTCGGTGCCCCGATCCCATCCCCTCCGCTCCGCTGCTGCTGATCCATGGTAAGCGCGTCATCACCGTGCGCATCGCCGATCCAACCCCGACGGCGATATTCCCCTCCGAAAATCTTCGTTCGCCCGGTGGTGCCAAAACAAACCTTTTCCCGGTGGTCCAGTGAGGCTGTGGCCTTCTGCAGCAGTGGTGCAGCTTCCCTTAAAGGGGAGGGCTCACTGTCACTGCCAACATGGTTTTTAAAAAACTCGTCTGACTGCCATGTCCGCCTGACAAATATGCCCCCAACAGGCAGCCTGACACTCCTTCTTGGGTGCCGGGCCGCTGGCCCAGCCGAAACCCTCCTTGGTGGCCCAGTGCCTCGAAGTTTAAAAATTGCAGAGGCTCTCCCCTTTAAGTGAAGGGGAGAGCCACGGTGACGCGGCATCATGATGATGTCATCGCGGCGGTGACTCCGCTCCGCACCCAACTTCCACCCTTTAGTTGCTGTCACCGCCGCGTATCTGCCCCTCAGGTGTTATCACCACCCCCATTATGATTGAGTTCTGAATGCATGAAAAAAAAAACAACAAAGAGCTGAATGTCACGCAAGAGTCAACCTAAACCGTAGCTGTGTTAAAAACCATCGAAACGTGGTGGGAGCTCCCCATTTCAGGTGGGGGCAATTTCTACCTTTGAAGAAATGGGGTTTTCATTCTCCCATAGAAGGGCATGCAGGAGTTTGAGATGTAGTGTAAATCATTGCACTTTTATATGCACTGTGAACATGCAATCTAAAGAAATTTAGCGAGAGAGTGGATTAGAATGGTTAATGAGTAGGTGATTGATATGAAGAAGAAACAGTGACGTACTGTATTTTTACAACCTGCAGTGATTACAATGTGGTAAAAATACAACGTATACACTTGATTAATTTTATTATAGTCCTGACATTCCATGGTGGGATGCCAGCATATGAATGCTAATCATTTATTTGGAAATCCTCTCTGCACTATTCAACTGGATGTGTTGACTTATTTATTTAACCAATTATTATCTCTACTAAAATAGTAGAGAGTGGAATTTCAGATGAATGAATGCATTAGTATTCACATGCTAGTATCCCAAGGCTTAATTTCAGAACCTATGATATTTGATTCATGTACGATTAAAAACATGATACACTGCAGCACAAATCGCCCACTCTGCAATCTGATTTGCGTATCAAACTGTATCTTCTGCAAGGTAAACGTAAGTATTCAATGAGGTTCCTAATTTTGAAATGCAGTTGCTTAATTTATGCTTTGTTGCCTTCAGGATATTGTGAATTTAATCCTGTCGTTTAACTCACTGATAGGTCAGCTAAATAAACTGGTCATCAAACTAAAGTGATAAAATTAAATGCGGTACAAACAAGAACCTGCAGCATTTTGCAACTGCAATTGATTTGTATGCTGGAAGGTAAAAGCCTGATATATCTCAGCTGTCCAAACTCTGTTTTTGCCAGCATATCCTGTATCCAAAGAATGAGCATTTTCAGCTGATCAATTAGTCAATAACAAATAGTACTATATCATTTATTTTTGTTAGAAAATCTCTCGAGGAGTTATAAAATTGGCAGTGTGTGCTTTACGCATAAAAAATTTTAAAAAGCAAACTGGGCTACTCCACTTTCGCAGATGAGTAAGGAAGAAATTATTTATGAGGCGTGCCCAGGACTGGACTGAATTGAGAGTTGACAGCTACAGAGGGAAACCGCTGAATGCACTATGCAGAAGTGTATTCTTTTGTATATCATTTTAGAAAGATAATGCGGACTATTGCGATGTGATCTATTATATGACAAGGGGGCCATGTCATGTTGTACATACCATTTATATTGCAGCTTGTATGGTAATGTAAAATTAATTTAACTGCTAAACAAAATAGCATTGCCTACAATTTTTGTTGTATTATTTTCATATTTATTTAACTATTAACCTAACTAAAGGTTAGCTCACTGAAAATTAAAGATAATGGATGTTAGTGCTAGGGAATAGTGACACTTCCAAATCAGCATCAAGCATCCCAAGATTAGCCCCGTTAGTTCCTTTCACTCTGCCCCAACAGTAAACCTCACTCCAAGCTCAGAGAGTACTGTCAGCGGTAATGCACATTTTCCATCTTCCATGCCAGCGATAATGTGTGAGATCAACAATTTAGTGCCAGCAAATTCTGCATTAGGGATGGTTTTGTGCTATGGATCAATGTTAACTAGGAATTGGGCTCAGAATGCCCAAACTATTTTTTCGTCTTTTTTCTTAACCTGGCTCTTTCAGCCTGGGAATCAAAATTAATTTATTCAAAGTGAACTAAAAAGGATTTAAAAAATACATTGACATCTAACAATGCAACTTAAATAGCTTGATAGAGGAGAATATAATTTACCTTCATGAGGAAGTTATCTAAGGATCCCAAACACATGGGGCTAGAGTTGTGACTTTTCTTTGCATGCTTAACGCCCACTTAACACCCATTTTGTCGCTGAAATGATGTCTAATGCCCATATATCGCCCATTTAGCCACAAAATGGAAACTGACAGGCATTTTTCGGAAACTTATCGCTGAGCGTTACTTTCCCCATGTGCTTAACGTCGGGAAAAATACCGCCTGTCCACTTTTTTTGGGCGGAATCAGCAGAATGGGCGAAATCAACGTCCATATCACCCAGCGTTAATTTCCGCACTGATTTAACACCGAGATTCAATAATACCGTCCACCCATTTTTTTTGTCGTAAAGAGCATATTTACCGAAACTAGTGGCCATGATCGGCCGCTATCACTTTCACCACCTCGCACACATATCGCTCACCCAAAAAAACGCCCAGAAAAAGTGGAACTAACCGGAACTAATCACAGCGTTATGGACGCCGTGTTCTACATCACATGTCGCATCCTTTAAAGGCTGCTGTGCTTCAACCTCGGGGGAGTTTGGATGTACTCTGGAGGTCGTTGGAGTTGATGTGAACATCTGTACAAACATCTTGACCATACTGTGACCGATTGGAATTGAATAGGTGTCTTCATCGGGACATTCATTGTTTGTGACCAATCGGTGGAAAACAGAGACCTATTGCAATGGGGCCTGTCCTTTCTCACCCTCTCTTGATGACCAATTACATGCAGCAGACTCGAGATCGCCGAAGGTACGCTCCACAGCATTATGTGCCCAATGTAAGACATGCCAGACTGATGAGGAGGACCAGACGTTACACCTTCCGCAAGTACAGGGAGAAGCTGTCTTACCTCGACTTGCCCAACACCACCTGCCTTCGGAGACTGCGCTTCCACAAAGAGGTTATCACTGAGGTATGCCAGCTGATATGGACAGATCTGCAGCCTGCCAGCACCATCAGTGTTGCACTGTCGAGGTCAAAGTCACCACGGCACTGTCGTTCTATGCATCGGGTTCTTTTCAGGCCACAGCTGGCGACATTTGAGGACTGTCTCAGCATGTCACACATTGCTGCATTAGACAGGTCACTGAAGCCTTGTACGCATGCAAGAGGGACTTGATCAGCTTCCCTATGACCAGGGAGGCACAGACTGAGAGGGCTCTAGGATTCTCCAGAATTGCTAACTTCCCCAAGATGCAGGGAGCAATAGACTGTTTGCACAGATGCAGGCACGTTTTCAGGATGCAGAAGTTTTTAGGAACTGCAAGGGATTCCACTCCCTGAATGTCCAACTCGTTGTCGACCAACAGCAAATTATTCTGGCAGTGAATGCTCAATTTCCGGGCAGCATCCATGATGCTCACATCCTGCGTGAGAGCACTGTATCTGACTTGTTTAACAATCAGCCACAAGGTCAATACAGGATGCTTGGTGGAAGTTGAGTCTGGAGGAAAGGCATGGATGAAGGTTTCAGCAGCAGAGGTGCTGAGGTGGGTGATATTATGGAGGAGGAAGGCGGCAGTCTTTGTGATGGGGAGGATATGGGGTCAGTTGCACAGCTCAGGGTTGAATAGGACATGGAAGTTGCAAACAATCTGGACAGTGACCGTGAAGAGAGATGGAATCGGTGGCAAGAGTACGAAAGACAATGTGGGTGAAAGACAATATTAAAACTGGGATGGGAACTGAGCAGGGCATGCAGGGGGTAGCGATTGTAGGTTATGGCACTTCAAATGCATATCCAACTATTTTTTAAATGTGATGAGCATTTCTGCCTCTACCACCCTTTCAGCCAATGAGTTCCAAACCCCCACCACCCTCTGGCTGAAAAATGTTCTCCTCAACTCCCCTCTAAGTCTTCTACCATTTACTTTAAATCTATGTGCCCTGGTCATTGACCTCTCTGCCAAGGTCCATCCTATACACTCTATCTAGGTCCCTCATCATTTTATACACCTCATTTAAGGCTCCCTTCAGCCTCCGTTGTTCCAAAGAAAAAAAACCCAGCCTACCCAATCTTTCCTCAGAGCTAAAATTCTCCAGTGCTGGCAACATCCTCGTAAATCACCTCTATACCCTCTATAGTGCAATCACATCTTTCCTGTAATGTGGCCTAACTAGTGTTTTATACAGTTTATTGAAGTCTAAATCATTGATCTATACCACAAAAAGCAAGGGGCCTTGTACTGAACCCTGTGGAATCCCACTGGAAACAGCCTTCTAGTCACAAAAACACCCACCGACCATCACCGTTTGCTTCCTGCCACTGAGCCAATTTTGGATCCAACTTGCCACTTTCCCTTGGATTGCATGGGCTTTTACTTTTTGACCACTCTGCCATGTGGGACCATCAAACGTCTTGCTAAAATCCATGTAGACTACATCTGCACTCTTTGTTACCTCCTCAAAAAATTAAATCAAGTTACCCAAACATGACCTTCCCTTAACAAATCCATGCTGACTATCCTTGATTAATCCATGCCTTTCTAAATGATTAATGCTGTCCCTCAGAAATGTTTCCAATAATTTGCTCACCACCAAGGTTAGGCTGACTAGCCTATAATTACTCGATCTATCCATTTCTCCCTTTTTAAACAATGGTACAACGTTAGCAGTCCTCTGGCACCACACCTGTAGCCAGAGAGGTTTGGAAAATGATAGTCAGAGCTTTTGCTATTTCCTCCCTTGCTTCTCTTAACAGCCTAGGATACATTTCAATCAGGCCTGGCAAAATACTACTATTTGAACGGGAAAGGTGAGGGACACTTCTGTCAAAGGAGCAAAGGCTGCATTCAAGTTCAGTGAGAATGTTCTGAACTTCCCATGGATGGGAGAAATAAACCAGCTGCCTATACTAAGAAGGCATGGATCGAGGAAGTGAGCAGCAGGAGCGTGACCCCGAGGACCTGGATCCAGTGCAGAAAATGTTTCAAAGACCAGATCAGGAAAGGTGAGCAAAGTTACAGATGTACACACGACCTGCAGTGCATCCCCATCACACTGTCTTGTCAAGCATATTCGGTTCACAGCACTCCTCATACCCACTTCACTTTCAATAGCACACATTGTTCCATTTACATGCATATCCCCACCCGCTCCCCACATCTTTTTCCTCCAGCTACCGCTGCCGCCCACCCGAATCCTCATACAATCCAATAGCTCTTCAGTTGCTCACCCGATTCTCAGTTCACATCCTCAAATAGAAACATCAACACGCTCCTCAAATTCATGTCAGTGTCACTCATGATGCATCTGCCTGATTGTCACCCACACCGAATCAGATGCACACATGCCTCAGAGCCGCCCATAAGTTAGTTATGTCACCCTTGCAAGAGAACACAGAATGCAAGGACCGGGGGCAGACCCCCCACAGAGCGAGGTGCTTAACCCTGCAGAGGAGGCTTTAGAGATTAGCAGCTTATCTGTCTCCCTCAGCATCAGAAACAGCGAGATTGATTGTCCACTGGAGCAGGGTGACAGCATCAATCTCTCAGACCCACATCTCCTAAGAGACAAGTCATCTTGCGATGACTTCAGCACTTTATCAAACATGATCACTTTAATCATGTGCATTTCAACATTTGTAAAGTTCCGTGACTAAATCCTATCCATCTCTTCTCTGCTCCAGGAACATCACACGAAGAAAGTAGACCCCAAAGTGGAGATGACAAGGACAACTCAGAAGAGTTAATTCTTGCTGAGGGCACACATCAGAGGACAGATGCTTTGCAGGCACCAGACCAGATATGAGCACATCATTGGATCCTCTCAGACATTTAGGTGGGATGTGACCAAGTGAACAAGAGCAGAGTGTGGTGGCAGGGACAGCTGTGGAGAATCCCCATCGCTGGGCGCTGTCCTCTCCGAGCTCTACACAGCTGGACAGAGATCCTAAACACTGCCAACCATCAATTAAAGGAGAATGCTAGAGGCTCAGCAGAAACTGTGCAAGGTACTGGCAGTACTTCCAGGCACACTCTCAACAATGTCATCTAACATGGAGCAGTCCAGCTCAAATAGTTGTAATGTTGCAGAGCTTTTCAACCATACAATCTTCCATTGAGAGACAGGCCACCTCCATGGAAGTTGTATCAGGAAGCACGAGTGAATTCCTGCCAGCCAAGATGTTGGCCTTGCAGTTCAACAGCTTCCATATGCTGGCAGATAGATTAGAAGTGGACTGGACTATCAAGACATCACTGATTTCCTGTAAGCTGCTATCCCACAGAGAGGCAGTAGTGATGTGTCATTGGCACAGGGGAGAGAGGATGGTGATAAAGGAGATAAACGTGTGCAGTCTTCTCAAAGCATTTTCCTGGCTCACCCTTTGTCCGTCCCCTCCACCCCCACCCCCGCCCACCCATCCAGTAACCCAAATACCCAACATACTGCCTCCTCTCCTGCTGGTCCAGTCTGTCCCTGCACAAGTGCAGGTGAAGCAGCATTGGCAGTGCCCTCATGGGCTCCAACATCCAAAGGTCATTGGCTGCAAGCACCTCAAAAGACAGAGTAAGGCACAGAGCAGCCTTCCACTACCTCTGCTGAAGTCACAGGGATAGCACTATGTAAAGGTGCCAGAGATAGGAAAATAAAAGCTTTACAGTTCACCAAGGGTAAGCACATGGGTCCATTTTGATATTTGTTATTCTGGTTAATTGTTTTACATCACATAAAATGTATTAATTTGTACCATTTTCCCTGTGTCCCCCATTCTTCAATAGCGAGTGACAATTCTGCTTTTCATTTGTTAGGTGCTGAAGGTGAAGAGATGAATTGACTGATACCAATTGGTGAATGTGGAATCAGTGGATGGATGGTTGCAGGACTGTATGCGAGATGGGAGGTGGGATTTTACCGTTGGTATCCTCATCAGATTAGGAGTCTTGAGCGGCTTGTTCCTCCTGCATCTCTAGTCCTCGCTCTGTTCTATGTTGTGCAAAACACAGCACAGCACGATTATCCTTCAGACATTTGCTACTGAAGGGCAGCTCTGGACCTGTCCAGGAACCTAAAGCACAACTTCAGCATGCCAAAGGCTTGCTCAATGATGCATCTCATTGTCATATAGCTGGGGTTGTAGCAATCCTGGAGTTCAACGATGGGGTTCCTCAGAGGTGGCAACAACCAGGTTTGAAGAGGGTATCCCTTGTCGTCTAGCAGCCATCCTTTCAGGATCGTTCTAGCTCGGAACATGTCGAGGATGTTGGACTGCCACAGTATGAAAGCATCATGGCAGCTCCCAGAGAATCTAGCACTGACCTGCAGACCTTTTTTGTGGTTGCACACCAGCTGCACATTGATGGAATGAAATCCCTCACGGTTGATGAATTCTCCTGGTTGTCAGGACATGCTTGGATTGTCAGAAGACAGCCAGAGACGCGAATTCGAGTGTATGCTCATTCTGCCAACAGTCATCACACTGAAAGCTTACAAACCTCCAGCCTTGGCTAAACAATTCGTCCATCACCTGCCTTATGCATTTATGTGCATCTGTCTGGAACACGCTCGTTCTGTCTCCGCTAGCAGACTGAAAGCAGCCAGCGGCAAAGAAATTGAGGATGGAGATGACTTTCACAGCCACTGGTAATGTGTGGTTGCCAGGTCCAGCAGGCAGCAGGTCTTCTTGTAGGAAGTTGCAGATCTCTGTGACCACCTGACATGACAATCTTAGCCTTCAGATCCACCGCTCCTGCAACAGGTCAAGGAAGCTGATCCTCTGTCCGCAGACTCCGTTAGGTGGCTAGGGCCTCCTGCGACCTCGAGCCCTCTTCCTCCCTTCTCTGCTGTCCACCTGCAGCTCCCTCCACAGCATACCCTTGCTGCAGTTGATCCCCATTCTCCTTTTCCTCAGTATAATCGAGAGGAGCCATGGTCCCATCCCTCTTGAGCTTGTGTGTGAACACCTCAAAACTCTCTCACACCAAATACGCTCACCAAACCGTATTCCACAGAGAACGGAAAAAGGACCTGAGAGACTGAATCTTTATTAACATCGGGCTTCCTGACCTTTAACCACCCCGACGAATGTCAAACAATCTCACCTCCATTTCACAGCCAACTTTTCTGACCCTTCGGGAACCCCGTGCAGCACCAGTTAGTTTCAATTAATGCGGAATGTGCAGGCACGTGCTGCATGCCATATTGGTAGCTTTGGTACCCGTTAGAAGCCTGGAAAATGGGCGCAGCATCAACCGATATCAAGCTCTGATGCTCTGCAGCTAATTTGAACAAGCTGTCACTTTTTTTCCTTGCCAATTATCTCAGCTGCCCTACTTTCCATTAATTAGCTCCCTGGGTGCTGGTTACCCAAATGGCCATTATTCTTGTGAGCCTTGGCAATAAATGCAGGCAGGACATTCATGGAAGGCATCACAATCAAGCCAATCCTACATACACATTTCCAGTAGGTGTTACTGGATAATAAGAACATAAGAAATAGGAGCAGTAGGCCATTTGGCCCTTCGAGCCTGCTCCGCCATTCAATAAGAGCGTGGCTGATCTGATCATGGACTCCCTACCCTTTATTCCCTTATCACTCAAAAATCTGACTATCTCCACCTTAAATATATTCAATGACCCAGCCTCCACAGCTCTCTGGGGCAGAAAATTCCATAGATTTACAACCCTCTGAGAGAAGAAATTTCTCCTCATCTCAGTTTTAAATGGGCGGCCCCTTATTCTAAGACTATTTCCCCTAGTTTTAGTTTCCCCCATGAGTTGAAATATCTTAAGTTTCAACAAGATCACCTCATTCTTCTGAACTCCAATGTGTATTGGCCCCTCATCTCTGGAATCAACCTAGTGAACCTTCTCTGAACAGCCTCCAATGCAACTATATCCTTCCTTAAATACGGAGACCAAGACTGCACGCAGTACTCCAGGTGTGGCCTCACCAATATCCTGTACAGTTGTAGCAGGACTTCTCTGCTTTTATATTCTATCCCCCTTGCAATAAAGGTCAACATTCCATTTGCCTTCCTGATTACTTGCTGTGCCTGCATACTAACTTTTTGTGTTTCATGCACAAGGACCCCAGATCTCTCTGTCCTGCAGCACTTTGCAATTTTTCTCCATTTAAATTATAATTTGCTTTTCTATTATGTCTGCCAAAGTGGATAACCTCACATTTTCCCACATTATACTCCATCTGCCAAATTTTTGGCCACTCACTTAACCTATCTATATCCCTTTGCAGATTTTATGTGTCCTCCTCACAATTTGCTTTCCCATCCATCTTTGTATCATCAGCAAACTTGGCTACATTACACTCGGTCCCTTCATCCAAGTCATTAATATAGATTGTAAATAATTGAGGACCCAGCACCGATCCCTGTGGCATCCCACTAGTTACTGTTTGCCAACTGGAAAATGACCCATTTATCCCGACTCTCTGTTTCCTGTTAGTTAGGCAATCCTCAATCCATACTAATATATTATCCCCAACCCTATGAGCTTTTATCTTGTGCAGTAACCTCACATGTGGCACCTTATCGAATGCCTTCTGGAAATCCAAATACACCACATCCACTGATTCCCAATTATGCACTCTGCTCATTACATCCTCAAAGAACTCCAGCAAATTTGTTAAACATGATTTCCCTTTCATAAAACCATGTTGACTCTGCTTGATTGAATCATGCTCAGATAGAGGTTTTTAAAATTATGAAAGGGGTCAAAGGGTCGATGTAGAGAAGATGTTACCACTTGTGGGGAGTCCAAAACTAGGGGCCATAAATATAAGATAGTCACTAATAAATTCAATAAGGAATTCTGGAGAAATGTCTTTACTCACAGAGTGGTGAGAATGTGGGACTCTCTACCACATGGAGTGGTTGAGGCAATTAGCATAGATACATTTAAGGGGAAGGTAGATAAGTACATGAGGTAGAAAGGAATAGAAGGATGCGTTGATAGAGTGCAATGAAGCAAGGTGGGCAGAGACCTCGTGTGGAGCATAAACACTGGAATAGACCTGTTAGATCAAACGGCCTATTTCTAAGCTATAAAAGTCTATGTAATTCTATGTAATACAAGTTTCTAATTGCATTGTAGAGGCCTGATTTAAATACATTAATAAGCACCCCGCTTCTCCATGGCGGAACACTCGGATACCCGTCTGTCCCCGTAAAAATGACAGCGGTCGCCTACACTGCATGTTGGGGTCAGGTTCCACGTATTTCATATTTTAATGCCTGGCCCACGATTCTCTTCTGCCTGTCCACTTAGGAGGTTACTATCAAGGCTTTGGTCTTCCCAATGCTTAACTAAAAGAAATTGCAGCTCATCCAAAAACGAATGTCGGACAAACAGTCTAATAACACAGGGGTAATGGAAGGGACAAGATAGCTATGCAACCGTCTGAGTGTCAGTCCAAAGTCCGAAATAAACAGACAGCACTTCATTTACAACAACAACTTGTACTTATATAGCGCCTTTAACGTAATGCAATGTCCCATGGCGCTTCACAGGAGTATTATGCTATAAAAATTTTACTTTGAGCTGCATAACAACAACTTTTATTTATATAGCACCCTAACGTAGTAAAACATTCCAAGGCGCTTCACAGCAGTGTTATAAGACAAAACAGATAAATGTGACACCGAGCCACCTAACAAGAAATTACAGATGACCAAAAGCTTGATTAAAGAGGTAGGTTTAAGGAGCATGTTAAAGGAGGAAAGAGAGGTGGAGAGGCGGAGGGGTTTAGGGAGGGAGTTCTAGAGCTTAGGGCCTAAGCAGCTGAAGGCACGGCCACCCATGGTTGAGCGATTATAATCAGGGATGCGCAGTAGGTCAGAATTAGAGGAGGGCAGACATCTTGGGGGTTTGTGACGCTGGAGGAGATTACAGAGATAGGGAGGGGCGAGGCCACGGAGGGATTTGTAAACAAGGATGAGAATTTTGAAATTGATGCATTGTTTAACCGGAAGCCAATGTAGGTCAGCGAGCACAGGGTTGATGGGTGACCGGGACTTGGTGCGAGTTAAGACACGGGCAGCTGAGTTTTGGATCACCACTAGTTTATGTAGGGCAGAATGTGGGAGGCCAGTCAGGAGTGCATTGGAATAGTCATGTTTAGAGGTAACAAAGGCATGGATGAGGGCTTCAGCAGCGAATGAGCTGAGGCAAGGACGGAGACGGGCGATGTTACAGAGATGGAAATAGGCAGTCTTAGTTATGCTGCGGATATGTGGTCGAAAGCTCATTTCAGGGTCAAATATGACATCATAGTTGCGAACAGTCTGGTTCAGCCTCAGGTAGAAGTTGGGGAGAGGGATGGAGTCAGTGGCTAGGGAACAGAGTTCGTAGTGGGGACCAAAAACAATGGCTTCAGTCTTCCCAATATTAAACTGGAGAAAATTTCTGTTCATTTAGAACTGGATGTCGGACAAGCAGTCTGACAATTTAGAGATGGTGGAGGGGGTCGAGAGAAGTGATAGTGAGGTAGAGCTGGGTGTCATCAGCGTACATGTGGAAACTGACACTGTGTTTCCGAATGATGTCGCCAAGGGGCAACATGTAGATGAGAAATAGGATGGGGCCAAGGATAGATCCTTGGGGGACACCAGAGGTAATGATGCGGGGGCAGGAAAAGAAACCATTGCAGGTGATTCCCTGGCTATGATTAGATAAATAAGAATGGAACCAGGCAAGTGCAGTCCCACTCAGCTGGATGATAGTGGAGAGGATTTTGAGAAGGATAGAGTGGTCAACCATGTCAAAGACTGCAGATAAGTCAAGGAGTACGAGGAGGGATAGTTTACCTTTGTCACAATCACAAAGGATGTCATTTGTGTCTTTGATGAGAGCCGTTTCGGTACAGTGGCAGGCGCGGAAACCGGATTGGAGGGATTCAAACATGGAATTGCGGGAAAGATGGGCACGGATTTGGGAGGCAACAACACATTCAAGGACTTTGGAGAGGAAAGGGAGGTTGGAGATGGGGCAGAGTTTGCAAGGACAGAGGGATCGGGGGTTTGTTTTTTGAGGAGAGGGGTGATGACTGCAGACTTAAGGGAGAGGGGGACAGTACCTGGGGAGAGCGAACCGTTAACAATGTCACCTAACATGGGAGTCAGAAAAGGAAGATGGATGGTCAGCGGTTTGGTGGGAATAGGTTCAAGGGGGCAGGAAATGGACAGGATGAGCTCAGAAAGGTCATGAGGGGAAATTGGAGAGCAACTGGAGTTCGGGGCTAGGGCAGGGGGTTTCCTTGGAGGAAGTTTGGCCCGGTGGGCTAGGGGACGGAAGGGAAGAGGCAGCCGAACGAATGGTCTTAATCTTAGAGACAAAGATGTCCATGAGCTCCTCACATTTATTGTCGGAGGTGAGAGTGGAGACTGGTGAGAGGGGCTTAAACAGACGGTTCGCAGTGGAGAAAAATATGATTGTCCACAAAATCAAATTTGATAAAAATGTTTCTGGTGAGTCAAACTGTTGTCACTGGAGAATCATGCACATCATTTTGAGCTCTTTTTCACACAGCTACTATTTGTGAAACTAAAATGTCATCAGTAGGACATTGATTGGGTTGGTATTGGCATATGCTGGATCGGTAAACGTAGCACTGCAGTATGGCAGGAAAATGATTTTAAGATGATTTTGAGTGCATTGGGAGAAGATTTTCTAATGTTGAAAATGAAAAAAAAATTAGGTGTTCAAAGATTTACTGTACTGTATATAAAGAAAAAATCACAATTTAGATTGTAAAGCACTTGGGAATTATGCTTGGTAACAGCTTTACTTGATGTTGATTCTAAAGGAAACAAAACTATCCAGTGCTGTTGGGGAAGGGTTAAACTAATATGGCAGGAGGATGGGAACCTATGCAGGGAGACAGAGGGAAATAAAATGGGGGCAGAAGCAAAAGATAGAAAGGAGAATAGTAAAAGTGGAGGGCAGAGAAACCCAAGGCAAACATCAAAAAGAGCCACATTACAGCAAAATTCTAAAGGGACAAAGAGTGTTAAAAAGACAAGCCTGAAGGCTCTGTGCCTCAATGCAAGGAGTATTCATAATAAGGTGGATAAATTAACTGCGCAGGCAGCTATTAACGATTATGATATAATTGGGATTACGGAGACATGGCTCCAGGGTGACCAAGGCTGGGAAGTCAACATCCAGGGGTATTCAACATTCAGGAAGGATAGACAGAAAGGAAAAGGAGGTGGGGTAGCGTTGCTGGTTAAAGAGGAAATTAATGCAATAGTAAGAAAGGACATTAGCTTGGATGATGTGGAATCTGTATGGGTAGAGCTGCGGAATACCAAAGGGCAGAAAATGCTCGTGGGAGTTGTGTACAGACCACCAAGCAGTAGTAGTGAGGTTGGGGATGGCATCAAACAAGAAATTAGGGATGCGTGCAATAAAGGTACAGCAGTTATCATGGGCGACTTTAATCTACATATAGATTGGGTTAACCAAACTCGTAGCAATGCGGTGAAGGAGGATTGCCTGGAGTGTATTAGGGATGGCTTTCTAGACCAAGATGTCGATGAACCAACTAGAGAGCTGGCCATCCTAGGCTGGGTGGTGTGTAATGAGAGGGGACTAATTAGCAATCTTGTTGTGCGAGGCCCCCTGGGGAAGAGTGACCATAATATGGTAGAATTCTTTATTAAGATGGAGAGTGACAGTTAATTCAGAGACTAGGGTCCTGAACTTAAGAAAAGGTAACTTCGATGGTATGAGACATGAATTGGCTAGGATAGACTGGCAAATCATACTTAAAGGGTTGACAGTGGATAGGCAATGGCAGACATTTATAGATTACATGGATGAACTTCAACAATTGTACATTCCTGTCTGGAGTAAAAATAAAAAGGGGAAGGTGGCTCAACCGTGGCTAACAAGGGAAATTAGTGATAGTGTTAAATCCAAGGAAGAGGCATATAAATTGGCGAGAAAAAGCAGCAAACCTGAGGACTGGGAGAAATTTAAAATTCAGCAGAGAACAAAGGGTCTAATTAGAAGGGGGAAAATATAGTATGAGAGGAAGCTTGCAGGGAACATAAAAACTGACTGTAAAACCTTCTATAGATATGTGAAGAGAAAAAGATTAGTGAAGATCAACATAGGTCCTTTGCAGACAGAATCAGGTGAATTTATAATGGGGAACAAAGAAATGGCAGACCAATTGAACAAATAGGAAGACACAAATAACTTTCAGGAAATACTAGGGATTCGAGGATCTAGCGAAAAGAAGGAACTGAAGGAAATCCTTATTAGTCAGGAAATTGTGTTAGGGAAATTGATGGGATTGAAGGCCGATAAATCTCCAGGGCCTGACAGGCTGCAACCCGGAGTACTTAAGGGAGTGGCCCTAGAAATAGTGGATGCATTGGTGATCATTTTCCAACATTCTATTGACTCTGGATCGGTTCCTATGGATTGGAGGATAGCTAATGTAACACCACTTTTTAAAAAAGGAGAGAGAAAACGGGGAATTAGCCCGACATCGGTAGTGGGGAAAATGTTGAAATCAATTATTAAAGATGAAATAGCAACGCATTTGGAAAGCGGTGACAGGATCGGTCCAAGTCAGCATGGATTTATGAAAGGGAAATCATGCTTGATAAATCTTCTAGAATTTTTAAAGGATGTAACTAGTAGAGTGGACAAGGGAGAACCAGTGGATGTGGTACATTTGGACTTTCAAAAGGCTTTTGGCAAGGTCCCACACAAGAGATTAGTGTGCAAAATTAAAGCACATCGTATTGGGGGTAATGTATTGACGTGGATAGAGAACTGGTTGGTGGACAGGAAGCAGAGAGTCAGAATAAACGGATCCTTTTCAGAATGGCAGGCAGTGACCAGTGGAATACCGCAGCATTCAGTGCTGGGACCCCAGCTATTTACAATATACATCAATGATTTAGATGAAGGAATTGAATGGAATATCTCCAAATTTGCAGATGACACTAAGCTGGGTGGCGGTGTGAGCTATGAGGAGGATGCTAAGAGACTGCAGGATGACTTGGATAGGTTAGGTGAGTGGTCAAATGCATGGCAGATGCAGTATAATGTGGATAAATGTGAGGTTATCCACTTTGGTGGCAAAAACAGGAAGACAGAATATTATCTGAATGGTGACAGATTAGGAAAAGGGGAGGTGCAATGAGACCTGGGTGTCATGGTACATCAGTCATTGAAGGTTGGCATGCAGGTACAGCAGGCAGTGAAGAAGGCAAATGGCATGTTGGCCTTCATAGCTAGAGGATTTGGAGTAAAGGAGCAGGGAGGTCTTACTGCAGTTGTACAGGGCCTTGGTGAGGCCACACCTGGAATATTGTGTTCAGTTTTGGTCCCCTAATCTGAGGAAGGACGTCCTTGCTATTGAGGGAGTACAGCGAAGGTTCACCAGATTTATTCCTGGACTGACATATGAGGAGAGACTGGATCAACTGGGCTTGTATCCACTGGAGTTAAGAAGAATGAGAGGGGATCTCATAGAAACATATAAAATTCTGACAGGATTGGACAGGTTAGAGGCAGGAAAAATGTTTCCGTTGCTGGGGAATTCCAGAACCAGGGGTCACAGTCTAAAAATAAGGGGTAAGCCATCTAGGACCGATATGAGGAGAAACTTCTTCACTGAGAGAGTGGTTAACCTGTGGAATTCTCTACCGCAGAAAGTTGTTGAGGCCAGTTCATTAGATATATTCAAAAGGGAGTTAGATATGGCCCTTACGGCCAAAGGGATCAAGGGGTATGGAAAGAAAGAAGGAAAGGGGTACTGAGGTTGAATGATCAGCCATGATCTTATTGAATGGCGGTGCAGGCTCGAAGGGCTGAATGGCCTACTCCTGCACCTAATTTCTATGTTTCTATGTCCAAGATCAAGTATGGGAAAGTGAAACTTTTAATTTTAATCTTCATGTACATAAAGCAAAATAAAAAGGAAAGAAAGATGGTATTTAGATAAAAGAGACAGAAAGAAAAAGTAAACAAAAAGTTTTTTTTTAAATCTCCAATAATTAAAATCTTCAGTAATTAAGAGTTATCACAGTTAAAATTTCACTTATACGTGAGTGGACAAGCCCTAACTTTTTCTGCCATGTTTATTGGGTATCTAGTAGGTAAGCTGCTTCATGTTCTTCCGTGTTTGTGACTGCTGAGTATCTCAGTGAGATATTGTTATAGCACAGCTTCTGCAGGAGGGCACCTCAGACAGTAACTTCCTGATTTCCACGTTTAATTGCGCATGTTCTGTTCGATTTGCTCCTTAATAACAGTGAGCACTGAGAGCCTCACCGTTATTCTTACCACATAATCTGGGCCATTACAGCAATTTGATCAACCAGCTCTCATGCTTTCTCATAAGAGTAAACATCATACTTCACCAAATTAATAACAAATCCTTCTGGTTACTCTTAATCAGAAACCTATTTTATTCCTTCTAACCATTTTAGCCAAAAGCAATATTCGAATGAAACTTACATAGAAGTCTATGGTTTGGAAAAACTAAGAGCATAAGCTTTCTGCTTGCCATTTAATTATATTTAAACTCAAAAGCCTAGACGTGATTGTTTGCAATAGTAACATGTTAACACTTAATGTGTTTGCATAGCATTCCAAAACTACTTTAATGAAGGTGCTCATCTGTTTAGAATAGGTTAATGGCCCCATTAAAATACTAGTTTAGCAGAATCTAATACAAACACGTTAAGCTTTAAGGTAATAGCATCATTGATGGTACTTTCCAAGCTAAACTTACTTCTTAGTTAGAAGTTTTAATTGGCAAATATATATAATTTGGAGATGCAGTAATCGTGACCATCTTTAAAAAAGAGGACAAGTCCGACTGCGGCAACTACAGAGGAATCTCCCTGCTATCAGCCACTGGGAAAGTCGTCGCTAGAGTCCTCCTCAACCGACTTCTTCCCATGGCTGAGGAGCTCCTCCCGGAGTCACAGTGCGGATTTTGTCCCCTACGGGGCACAACGGACATGATTTTTGCAGCGCGACAGCTACAAGAAAAATGCAGGGAACAGCGCCAGCCCTTATACATGGCGTTCTTCGACCTTACAAAGGCCTTTGACACTGTCAACTGCGAGGGTCTGTGGAGCATCCTCCTCCGTTTCAGATGCCCCCAAAAGTTCGTCACCATCCTCCGCCTGCTCCACGACAACATGCAGGCCGTGATCCTTACCAACGGATCCATCACAGACCCAATCCTCCGGACCGGGGTCAAACAGGGCTGCGTCATCACCCCAATCCTCTTCTCAATCTTTCTCGCCACCATGCTCCACGTCAGTCACAAGCTCCCCGCTGGAGTGGAACTAAACTACAGAATCAGTGGGAACCTGTTCAACCTGCATCATCTCCAGGTCAGATCCAAGACCACCCCAACTTGTGTCGTCGAGCTACAGTACGTGGATGACGCCTGCGTCTGCGCACATACAGAGGCTGCACTCTAGGACATAGTCAACGTATTTACTGAGGCGTACGAAAGCGTGGGCCTTACACTAAACATCCGTAAGCCAAAGGTCCTCCACCAGCCTGTCCTCACCGCACCGCACTGAGCCTTAGTCATCAAGATCCACGGCGCGGCCCTGGACAACGTGGGCCACTTCCCATATCTCGGGAGCCTCCTATCAACAAGAGCAGGCATCGACAACGAGATCCAACACCGCCTCCAGTGCGCCAGTGCAGCCTTCGGCCGCCTGAGGAAAAGAGTGTTTGAAGACCAGGCCCTTAAAACTGCCACCAAGCTCATGGTCTACAGGGCTGTAGTAATACCTGCCCTCCTGTACGGCTCAGAGACATGGACCATGAACAGTAGACACCTCAAGTCGCTGGAGAAATACCACCAACGATGTCTCCACAAGATCCTACAAATTCCCTGGGAGGACAGGCGCACCAACATCAGCGTCCTCGACCAGGCCAACATCTCCAGCATTGAAGCACTGACCACACTCGATCAGCTCCGCTGGGCAGGCCACATAGTCCGCATGCCAGACACGAGACTCCCAAAGCAAGTGCTCTACTCGGAGTTCCTTCACGGCAAAGGAGCCAAAGGTGGGCAGCGGAAATGGTTACATGGACACCCTCAAAGCCTCCCTGATAAAGTGCAACATCCCCACTGACACCTGGGAGTCCTTGGCCCAAGACCACCCAAAGTGCATCCAAGAGGGCGCTGAGCACCTCGAGTCTCAACGCCGAGAGCATGCAGAAATCAAGCGCAGACAGCGGAAAGAGCGTGCAGCGAACCTGTCCCACCTACCCCTTTCCTCAACGACTATCTGTCCCACCTGTGATAGAGTCTGTGGCTCCTGTATTGGACTGTTCAGCCACCAAAGAATTCACTTCAGGAGTGGAAGCAAGTCTTCCTTGATTCCGAGGGACTGCTTATGATGATGATAATTTGGAAAATATAAAATGTTACTTCAGAAAACTATTTATGAAGTTTTTTTTTTTAAAAAGATTAAGTAAAAGTGCCTTTGTCTTCATTCACAGTGCAGCCTTTTTAAAATGGAAAGGGGATACGTCCTTTTGGTTAGTGGTAAGCTTTCTAAATGGCAAGAAAGCAGATTTTCAGCAGTTTTGTTTGAATCAAAAGTGCCATCTTCTGGAAACTAGCAGCAGAACAATTACTATAGTGCGCTTATTGTTATATTGCAAGACTGCTGTAACAAATCACAGCATACTGGAACTCCAAATTTACATAAGGCCCTTCAAGGATCCTCAGCATGCCCATGGCTTGCTTGCTTCATCCAGTCCAATGTACCAAGTACAGACACATCTGCATACTATCTGATTCTGCAGCCCACCTCCTGAGGAACAGGTTGTCACTCTCAACAGTTTTCGTCTTCACTATCTATCCACCCTCTAACAGAAGATAGTATAAGTTGAGATAAAGAAAAAGATGCTTAAGTGGCTTGAGAAGGATAAATCACAAATCACAGTTGAGTGTGGCACTGGAGAGGCCAGTGTATCAAACCAGTAAAGATGCCTTGTAGGGTATACTAACCTTCCACAATGAATATAGGAACAGGAGTAGGTCATTCAGCCCCTTGAGCCTGTTCTGCCATTCAGTTTGATCATGGCTGATCCGTATCTCAACTCCAACTGCCCACCATGGTTCCGTAACCCTTAATATCCTTGCTTAACAGAAATCTATCAACCGCAGATTTGAAATTTTCAATTCGTCTGACCTCAATAGATCTTTGAGGGAGAGTTCCAGATTTCAACTATCCTTTATATGAAGAAGTGCTTCCTGACATTAGCCCTGAACAACCTAGATCTAATTTTAAGGTTGTGCCTCTTGTCTTGGACTTGATGCGCTTGATTTCTGCATGCTCTCGGCGATGGGACACGAGGTGCTCCGAGCCCTCCCGGATGCTCTTCCTCCACTTAGGGCGGTCTTGGGCCAGGGATTCGCAGGTGCCGATGGGGACGTTGCACTTCATCAAGGAGGCTTTGAGGGTGTCCTTGAAACATTTCCTCTGCCCACCCCAGGGATTGAGGGCACAGAGTCCAGACCCCCATTTACTGAGGACACTGAGCCCGGATACTGAGGGCCCTGAGCCCCGGACACTAAGCCCAGATACTGAGGGTCCTGAGCCCCGGACACTGAGCCCGGGTATTGAGGGCCCAGAGCCCCAGACACTGAGCCCGGGTATTGAGGGCCCAGAGCCCCAGACACTGAGCCCGGTACTGAGGACCCTGAGCCCTGGACACTGAGCCCAGATACTGAGGGCCCTGAGCCCCGTAAACTGAGGGCCCTGAGCCCCGGACACTGAGCCCGGTACTGAGGGCCCTGAGCCCCGGACACTGAGGGTCCTGAGCCCCGGACACTGAGCACGGATACTGAGGGTCCTGAGCCCCGGACACTGAGCCCGGGTATTGAGGGGCCCTGAGCCCCGGACACTGAGCCCGGGTACTGAGAGGCCCTCAGCCCCGGACACTGAGGACCATGAGCCCGGGTACTGAGGGGCCCTGAGCCCCGGACACTGAGCCCGGGTACTGAGGGGCCCTGAGCCCCGGACACTGAGCCCGGGTACTGAGGGGCCCGGAGCCCCGGGCACTGAGCCCGGTACTGAGGACCCTGAGCCCAGATACTGAGGGCCCTGAGCCTCGTAAACTGAGGGCCCTGAGCCCCGGACACTGAGCCCGGTACTGAGGGCCCTGAGCCCCGGACACTGAGCCCAGATACTGAGGGTCCTGAGCCCCGGACACTGAGGGTCCTGAGCCCAGGACACTGAGCCCGGATACTGAGGGCCCTGAGCCCCGGACACTGAGCCCGGGTATTGAGGGTCCTGAGCCCCGGACACTGAGCCCGGGTATTGAGGGGCCTTGAGCCCCGGACACTGAGCCCGGGTACTGAGGGGACCTGAGCCCTAGGTACTGAGGACACTGAGCCCCGGACCCTGAGCCCGGGTACTGAGGGCCCTGAGCCCCGGACACTGAGGACCATGAGCCCGGAACTGAGGGCCTCTGAGCCCCGGACACTGAGCCCGGGTACTGAAGGGCCCTGAGCCCCAGACACTGAGCCTGGGTACGGAGAGTCCTGGGCCCGGGTACCGAGGGGCCCTGAGCCCCGGACACTGAGGGCCCTAAGACCGGGTATTGAGGGGCCCTGAGCCCGGGTACCGAGAGGCCCTGAGCCCCGGACACTGAGAAGCCCTGAGTCCCGGACACTGAGCCCGGGTACTGAGAGGCCCTGAGCCTCGGACACTGAGCCCGGGTACTGAGAGGCCCTGAGCCCGGGTACTGAGGGGCCCTGGGCCCCGGACACTGAGCCCGGGGACTGAGAGGCCCTGAGCCTCGGACACTGAGCCCGGGTACTGAGAGGCCCTGAGCCCGGGTACTGAAGGGCCCTGAGCCCAAACACTGAGCCCGGGTACTGAGAAGCCCTGAGTCCCGGACACTGAGCCCGGGTACTGAGAGGCCCTGAGCCCAGGTACTGAGGGGCCCTGAGCCCTGGACACTGAGCCCGGGTACTGAGGGGCCCTGAGCCCCGGGCACTGAGGGGCCCTGAGCCCCGGGCACTGAGGCGCCCTGAGCACTGGACACTGAGGGGCCCTGAGCCCTGGACGCTGAGGGGCCATAAGCCCGGGTACTGAGGGGGCCCTGAGCCCGGGTACTGAGGGGCCCTGAGCCCGGGTACTGAGGGGGCCCTGAGCCCCGGGCACTGAGCCCCGGGCACTGAGCCCGGGTACTGATGGGCCCTGAGCCCTGGATACTGAGGGGCCATGAGCCCGGGTACTGAGGGGGCCCTGAGCCCGGGTACTGAGGGGCCCTGAGCCCGGGTACTGAGGGGGCCCTGAGCCCGGGTACTGAGGGGTCCTGAGCCCGGGTACTGAGGGGCCCTGAGCCCCAGGTACTGAGGACACTGAGCCCCGGACCCTGAGCCCGGGTACTGAGGGCCCTGAGCCCCGGACACTGAGGACCATGAGCCCGGGTACTGAGGGCCTCTGAGCCCCGGACACTGAGCCCGGGTACTGAAGTGCCCTGGGTACTGAGGGGCCCTGAGCCCCAGACACTGAGCCTGGGTACGGAGGGCCCTGGGCCCGGGTACTGAGCCCGGGTACCGAGGGGCCCTGAGCCCCGGACACTGAGGGCCCTAAGACCGGGTATTGAGGGGCCCTGAGCCCGGGTACTGAGCGGCCCTGAGCCCCGGACACTGAGCCCGGGTATTGAGGGCCCTGAGCTCCAGACACTGAGCCCGGTACTGAGGGCCCCGAGCCCCGGACACTGAGCCCAGATACTGAGGGCCCTGAGCCCCGTAAACTGAGGGCCCTGAGCCCCGGACACTGAGCCCGGTACTGAGGGCCCTGAGCCCCGGACACTGAGCCCGGATACTGAGGGTCCTGAGCCCCGGACACTGAGGGTCCTGAGCCCAGGACACTGAGCCCGGATACTGAGGGCCCTGAGCCCCGGTCACTGAGCCCAGATACTGAGGGTCCTGAGCCCCGGACACTGAGCCCGGGTATTGAGGGGCCCTGAGCCCCGGACACTGAGCCCGGGTACTGAGGGTCCTGAGCCCCGGACACTGAGCCCGGTACTGAGGGCCCTGAGCCCCGGACACTGAGCCCGGATACTGAGGGTCCTGAGCCCCGAACACTGAGGGTCCTGAGCCCCGGACACTGAGCCCGGATACTGAGGGCCCTGAGCCCCGACACTGAGCCCAGATACTGAGGGTCCTGAGCCCCGGACACTGAGCCCGGGTATTGAGGGACCCAGAGCCCCATGCACTGAGGGGCCCTGAGCCCGGGTACTGAGGGGCCCTGAGCCCCGGACACTGAGCCCGGGTATTGAGGGGCCCTGAGCCCGGGTACTGAGGGGCCCTGAGCACCGGACACTGAGGGCCCCGAGCCCGGGTACTGAGGGGCCCTGAGCCCAGGTACTGATGGACCCGAGCCCGGGTACTGAGGGGCCCGGAGCCCGTGTACTGAGGACACTGAGCCCAGATACTGTGGGGCCCTGAGCCCGGGTACTGAGAGGCACTGAGCCCCGGACACTGAGCCCGGGTACTGAGGATCCGCCCCGGACACTGAGCCCGGGTACTGAGGGGCCCTGAGCAACGGACACTGAGGGGCCCTGAGCCCGGGTACTGAGGGGCCCTGAGCCTGGGTACTGAGGGGCCCTGAGCCCGGTTACTGAGGAGACCTGAGCCCCAGGTACTGAGGACACTGAGCCCCGGACCCTGAGCCCGGGTACTGAGGGCCCTGAGCCCAGAACGCTGAGGACCATGAGCCCGGAACTGAGGGCCTCTGAGCCCCGGACACTGAGCTCGGGTACTGAAGGGCCCTGGGTACTGAGGGGCTCTGAGCCCCAGACACTGAGCCTGGGTACGGAGGGCCCTGGGCTCGGGTACTGAGCCCGGGTACCGAGGGGCCCTGAGCCCCGGACACTGAGGGCCCTAAGACCGGGTATTGAGGGGCCCTGAGCCCGGGTACTGAGGGGCCCTGGGCCCCGGACACTGAGCCCGGGGACTGAGAGGCCCTGAGCCTCGGACACTGAGCCCGGGTACTGAGAGGCCCTGAGCCCGGGTACTGAAGGGCCCTGAGCCCCGGACACTGAGCCCGGGTACTGAGAGGCCCTGAGCCCGGGTACTGAGGGGCCCTGAGCCCCGGACACTGAGCCCGGGTACTGAGGGGCCCTGAGCCCCGGGCACTGAGGGGCCCTTAGCACTGGACACTGAGGGGCCCTGAGCCCTGGACACTGAGGGGCCCTGAGCCCGGGTACTGAGGGGGCCCTGAGCCCGGGTACTGAGGGGCCCTGAGCCCGGGTACTGAGGGGGCACTGAGCCCGGGTACTGAGGGGGCACTGAGCCCGGGTACTGAGGGGGCACTGAGCCCCGTGCACTGAGGGGCCCTGAGCCCTGGACACTGAGGGGCCATGAGCCCGGGTACTGAGGGGGCCCTGAGCCCGGGTACTGAGGGGCCCTGAGCCCGGGTACTGAGGGGGCCCTGAGCCCCGGGCACTGAGCCCGGGTACTGATGGGCCCTGAGCCCTGGATACTGAGGGGCCATGAGCCCGGGTACTGAGGGGGCCCTGAGGGGCCCTGAGCCCGGGTACTGAGGGGGCCCTGAGCCCGGGTACTGAGGGGTCCTGAGCCCGGGTACTGAGGGGCCCTGAGCCCCAGGTACTGAGGACACTGAGCCCCGGACCCTGAGCCCGGGTACTGAGGGCCCTGAGCTCCGGACACTGAGGACCATGAGCCCGGGTACTGAGGGCCTCCGAGCCCCGGACACTGAGCCCGGGTACTGAAGGGCCCTGGGTACTGAGGGGCCCTGAGCCCCAGACACTGAGCCTGGGTACGGAGGGCCCTGGGCCCGGGTACTGAGCCCGGGTACCGAGGGGCCCTGAGCCCCGGACACTGAGGGCCCTAAGACCAGGTATTGAGGGGCCCTGAGCCCGGGTACTGAGCGGCCCTGAGCCCCGGACACTGAGCCCGGGTATTGGGGGCCCTGAGCTCCAGACACTGAGCCCGGTACTGAGGGCCCCGAGCCCCGGACACTGAGCCCAGATACTGAGGGCCCTGAGCCCCGTAAACTGAGGGCCCTGAGCCCCGGACACTGAGCCCGGTACTGAGGGCCCTGAGCCCCGGACACTGAGGGTCCTGAGCCCCGGACACTGAGGGTCCTGAGCCCAAGACACTGAGCCCGGATACTGAGGGCCCTGAGCCCCGGTCACTGAGCCCAGATACTGAGGGTCCTGAGCCCCGGACACTGAGCCCGGGTATTGAGGGGCCCTGAGCCCCGGACACTGAGCCCGGGTACTGAGGGTCCTGAGCCCCGGACACTGAGCCCGGTACTGAGGGCCCTGAGCCCCGGACACTGAGCCCGGATACTGAGGGTCCTGAGCCCCGAACACTGAGCCCAGATACTGAGGGTCCTGAGCCCCGGACACTGAGCCCGGGTATTGAGGGACCCAGAGCCCCGTGCACTGAGGGGCCCTGAGCCCGGGTACTGAGGGGCCCTGAGCCCCGGACACTGAGCCCGGGTATTGAGGGGCCCTGAGCCCGGGTACTGAGGGGCCCTGAGCACCGGACACTGAGGGCCCTGAGCCCGGGTACTGAGGGGCCCTGAGCCCAGGTACTGATGGACCCGAGCCCGGGTACTGAGGGGCCCGGAGCCCGTGTACTGAGGACACTGAGCCCGGATACTGTGGGGCCCTGAGCCCGGGTACTGAGAGGCACTGAGCCCCGGACACTGAGCCCGGGTACTGAGGATCCGCCCCGGACACTGAGCCCGGGTACTGAGGGGCCCTGAGCCACGGACACTGAGCCCGGGTACTGAGGGGCCCTGAGCCCGGGTACTGAGGGGGCCCTAAGCCCGGGTACTGAGGGGCCCTGAGCCCTGGACACTGAGGGGCCATAAGCCCGGGTACTGAGGGGGCCCTGAGCCCGGGTACTGAGGGGCCCTGAGCCCGGGTACTGAGGGGGTCCTGAGCCCGGGTACTGAGGGGCCCTGAGCCCGGGTACTGAGGGGCCCTGAGCCTGGGTACTGAGGGGCCCTGAGCCCGGTTACTGAGGGGACCTGAGCCCCAGGTACTGAGGACACTGAGCCCCGGACCTTGAGCCCGGGTACTGAGGGCCCTGAGCCCCGGACGCTGAGGACCATGAGCCCGGAACTGAGGGCCTCTGAGCCCCGGACACTGAGCTCGGGTACTGAAGGGCCCTGGGTACTGAGGGGCCCTGAGCCCCAGACACTGAGCCTGGGTACGGAGGGCCCTGGGCTCGGGTACTGAGCCCGGGTACCGAGGGGCCCTGAGCCCCGGACACTGAGGGCCCTAAGACCGGGTATTGAGGGGCCCTGAGCCTGGGTACTGGGAGGCCCCGAGCCCAGGTACTGATGGACCCGAGCCCGGGTACTGAGAGGCCCTGAGCCTCGGACACTGAGCCCGGGTACTGAGAGGCCCTGAGCCCGGGTACTGAGAGGCACTGAGCCCCGGACACTGAGCACGGGTACTGAGGGGCCGCCCCGGACACTGAGCCCGGGTACTGAGGGGCCCTGAGCTCTGGACACTGAGCCCAGATACTGAGGGCCCTGAGCCCCGTAAACTGAGGGCCCTGAGCCCCGGACACTGAGCCCGGTACTGAGGGCCCTGAGCCCCGGACACTGAGATGTCCTGAGCCCCGGACACTGAGGGTCCTGAGCCCAAGACACTGAGCCCCGGACACTGAGCCCGGGTACTGAGGATCCGCCCCGGACACTGAGCCCGGGTACTGAGGGGCCCTGAGCCACGGACACTGAGCCCGGGTACTGAGGGGCCCTGAGCCCGGGTACTGAGGGGGCCCTAAGCCCGGGTACTGAGGGGCCCTGAGCCCTGGACACTGAGGGGCCATAAGCCCGGGTACTGAGGGGGCCCTGAGCCCCGGACACTGAGCCCGGATACTGAGGGTCCTGAGCCCCGGACACTGAGGGTCCTGAGCCCAGGACACTGAGCCCGGATACTGAGGGCCCTGAGCCCCGGTCACTGAGCCCAGATACTGAGGGTCCTGAGCCCCGGACACTGAGCCCGGGTATTGAGGGGCCCTGAGCCCCGGACACTGAGCCCGGGTACTGAGGGTCCTGAGCCCCGGACACTGAGCCCGGTACTGAGGGCCCTGAGCCCCGGACACTGAGCCCGGATACTGAGGGTCCTGAGCCCCGAACACTGAGGGTCCTGAGCCCCGGACACTGAGCCCGGATACTGAGGGCCCTGAGCCCCGACACTGAGCCCAGATACTGAGGGTCCTGAGCCCCGGACACTGAGCCCGGGTATTGAGGGACCCAGAGCCCCATGCACTGAGGGGCCCTGAGCCCGGGTACTGAGGGGCCCTGAGCCCCGGACACTGAGCCCGGGTATTGAGGGGCCCTGAGCCCGGGTACTGAGGGGCCCTGAGCACCGGACACTGAGGGCCCCGAGCCCGGGTACTGAGGGGCCCTGAGCCCAGGTACTGATGGACCCGAGCCCGGGTACTGAGGGGCCCGGAGCCCGTGTACTGAGGACACTGAGCCCAGATACTGTGGGGCCCTGAGCCCGGGTACTGAGAGGCACTGAGCCCCGGACACTGAGCCCGGGTACTGAGGATCCGCCCCGGACACTGAGCCCGGGTACTGAGGGGCCCTGAGCAACGGACACTGAGGGGCCCTGAGCCCGGGTACTGAGGGGCCCTGAGCCTGGGTACTGAGGGGCCCTGAGCCCGGTTACTGAGGAGACCTGAGCCCCAGGTACTGAGGACACTGAGCCCCGGACCCTGAGCCCGGGTACTGAGGGCCCTGAGCCCAGAACGCTGAGGACCATGAGCCCGGAACTGAGGGCCTCTGAGCCCCGGACACTGAGCTCGGGTACTGAAGGGCCCTGGGTACTGAGGGGCTCTGAGCCCCAGACACTGAGCCTGGGTACGGAGGGCCCTGGGCTCGGGTACTGAGCCCGGGTACCGAGGGGCCCTGAGCCCCGGACACTGAGGGCCCTAAGACCGGGTATTGAGGGGCCCTGAGCCTGGGTACTGGGAGGCCCCGAGTCCCGGAAACTGAGCCCGGGTACTGAGAGGCCCTGAGCCTCGGACACTGAGCCCGGGTACTGAGAGGCCCTGAGCCCGGGTACTGAGGGGCCCTGGGCCCCGGACACTGAGCCCGGGGACTGAGAGGCCCTGAGCCTCGGACACTGAGCCCGGGTACTGAGAGGCCCTGAGCCCGGGTACTGAAGGGCCCTGAGCCCCGGACACTGAGCCCGGGTACTGAGAGGCCCTGAGCCCGGGTACTGAGGGGCCCTGAGCCCCGGACACTGAGCCCGGGTACTGAGGGGCCCTGAGCCCCGGGCACTGAGGGGCCCTTAGCACTGGACACTGAGGGGCCCTGAGCCCTGGACACTGAGGGGCCCTGAGCCCGGGTACTGAGGGGGCCCTGAGCCCGGGTACTGAGGGGCCCTGAGCCCGGGTACTGAGGGGGCACTGAGCCCGTGTACTGAGGGGGCACTGAGCCCGGGTACTGAGGGGGCACTGAGCCCCGTGCACTGAGGGGCCCTGAGCCCTGGACACTGAGGGGCCATGAGCCCGGGTACTGAGGGGGCCCTGAGCCCGGGTACTGAGGGGCCCTGAGCCCGGGTACTGAGGGGGCCCTGAGCCCCGGGCACTGAGCCCGGGTACTGATGGGCCCTGAGCCCTGGATACTGAGGGGCCATGAGCCCGGGTACTGAGGGGGCCCTGAGGGGCCCTGAGCCCGGGTACTGAGGGGGCCCTGAGCCCGGGTACTGAGGGGTCCTGAGCCCGGGTACTGAGGGGCCCTGAGCCCCAGGTACTGAGGACACTGAGCCCCGGACCCTGAGCCCGGGTACTGAGGGCCCTGAGCTCCGGACACTGAGGACCATGAGCCCGGGTACTGAGGGCCTCTGAGCCCCGGACACTGAGCCCGGGTACTGAAGGGCCCTGGGTACTGAGGGGCCCTGAGCCCCAGACACTGAGCCTGGGTACGGAGGGCCCTGGGCCCGGGTACTGAGCCCGGGTACCGAGGGGCCCTGAGCCCCGGACACTGAGGGCCCTAAGACCAGGTATTGAGGGGCCCTGAGCCCGGGTACTGAGCGGCCCTGAGCCCCGGACACTGAGCCCGGGTATTGGGGGCCCTGAGCTCCAGACACTGAGCCCGGTACTGAGGGCCCCGAGCCCCGGACACTGAGCCCAGATACTGAGGGCCCTGAGCCCCGTAAACTGAGGGCCCTGAGCCCCGGACACTGAGCCCGGTACTGAGGGCCCTGAGCCCCGGACACTGAGGGTCCTGAGCCCCGGACACTGAGGGTCCTGAGCCCAAGACACTGAGCCCGGATACTGAGGGCCCTGAGCCCCGGTCACTGAGCCCAGATACTGAGGGTCCTGAGCCCCGGACACTGAGCCCGGGTATTGAGGGGCCCTGAGCCCCGGACACTGAGCCCGGGTACTGAGGGTCCTGAGCCCCGGACACTGAGCCCGGTACTGAGGGCCCTGAGCCCCGGACACTGAGCCCGGATACTGAGGGTCCTGAGCCCCGAACACTGAGCCCAGATACTGAGGGTCCTGAGCCCCGGACACTGAGCCCGGGTATTGAGGGACCCAGAGCCCCGTGCACTGAGGGGCCCTGAGCCCGGGTACTGAGGGGCCCTGAGCCCCGGACACTGAGCCCGGGTATTGAGGGGCCCTGAGCCCGGGTACTGAGGGGCCCTGAGCACCGGACACTGAGGGCCCTGAGCCCGGGTACTGAGGGGCCCTGAGCCCAGGTACTGATGGACCCGAGCCCGGGTACTGAGGGGCCCGGAGCCCGTGTACTGAGGACACTGAGCCCGGATACTGTGGGGCCCTGAGCCCGGGTACTGAGAGGCACTGAGCCCCGGACACTGAGCCCGGGTACTGAGGATCCGCCCCGGACACTGAGCCCGGGTACTGAGGGGCCCTGAGCCACGGACACTGAGCCCGGGTACTGAGGGGCCCTGAGCCCGGGTACTGAGGGGGCCCTAAGCCCGGGTACTGAGGGGCCCTGAGCCCTGGACACTGAGGGGCCATAAGCCCGGGTACTGAGGGGGCCCTGAGCCCGGGTACTGAGGGGCCCTGAGCCCGGGTACTGAGGGGGTCCTGAGCCCGGGTACTGAGGGGCCCTGAGCCCGGGTACTGAGGGGCCCTGAGCCTGGGTACTGAGGGGCCCTGAGCCCGGTTACTGAGGGGACCTGAGCCCCAGGTACTGAGGACACTGAGCCCCGGACCTTGAGCCCGGGTACTGAGGGCCCTGAGCCCCGGACGCTGAGGACCATGAGCCCGGAACTGAGGGCCTCTGAGCCCCGGACACTGAGCTCGGGTACTGAAGGGCCCTGGGTACTGAGGGGCCCTGAGCCCCAGACACTGAGCCTGGGTACGGAGGGCCTTGGGCTCGGGTACTGAGCCCGGGTACCGAGGGGCCCTGAGCCCCGGACACTGAGGGCCCTAAGACCGGGTATTGAGGGGCCCTGAGCCTGGGTACTGGGAGGCCCCGAGTCCCGGAAACTGAGCCCGGGTACTGAGAGGCCCTGAGCCTCGGACACTGAGCCCGGGTACTGAGAGGCCCTGAGCCCGGGTACTGAGGGGCCCTGGGCCCCGGACACTGAGCCCGGGGACTGAGAGGCCCTGAGCCTCGGACACTGAGCCCGGGTACTGAGAGGACCTGAGCCCGGGTACTGAAGGGCCCTGAGCCCCGGACACTGAGCCCGGGTACTGAGAGGCCCTGAGTCCCGGACACTGAGCCCGGGTACTGAGAGGCCCTGAGCCCGGGTATTGAGGGGCCCTGAGCCCCGGACACTGAGCCCGGGTACTGAGGGGCCCTGAGTCCCGGGCACTGAGGGGCCCTTAGCACTGGACACTGAGGGGCCCTGAGCCCTGGACACTGAGGGGCCATGAGCCCGGGTACTGAGGGGGCCCTGAGCCCGGGTACTGAGGGGGCCCTGAGCCCGGGTACTGAGGGGCCCTGAGCCCCGGACACTGAGCCCGGGTATTGAGGGGCACTGAGCCCGGGTACTGATGGGCCCTGAGCCCCGTGCACTGAGGGGCCCTGAGCCCTGGACACTGAGGGGCCATGAGCCCGGGTACTGAGGGGGCCCTGAGCCCGGGTACTGAGGGGCCTTGAGCCCGGGTACTGAGGGGCCCTGAGCCCCGGACACTGAGCCCGGGTATTGAGGGGCCCTGAGCCCGGGTACTGAGGGGCCCTGAGCACCGGACACTGAGGGCCCTGAGCCCGGGTACTGAGGGGCCCTGAGCCCAGGTACTGATGGACCCGAGCCCGGGTACTGAGGGGCCCGGAGCCCGTGTACTGAGGACACTGAGCCCGGATACTGTGGGGCCCTGAGCCCGGGTACTGAGAGGCACTGAGCCCCGGACACTGAGCACGGGTACTGAGGGGCCGCCCCGGACACTGAGCCCGGGTACTGATGGGCCCTGAGCCCCGGACACTGAGCCCGGGTACTGAGGGGCCCTGAGCTCTGGACACTGAGCCCAGATACTGAGGGCCCTGAGCCCCGTAAACTGAGGGCCCTGAGCCCCGGACACTGAGCCCGGTACTGAGGGCCCTGAGCCCCGGACACTGAGATGTCCTGAGCCCCGGACACTGAGGGTCCTGAGCCCAAGACACTGAGCCCCGGACACTGAGCCCGGGTACTGAGGATCCGCCCCGGACACTGAGCCCGGGTACTGAGGGGCCCTGAGCCACGGACACTGAGCCCGGGTACTGAGGGGCCCTGAGCCCGGGTACTGAGGGGGCCCTAAGCCCGGGTACTGAGGGGCCCTGAGCCCTGGACACTGAGGGGCCATAAGCCCGGGTACTGAGGGGGCCCTGAGCCCGGGTACTGAGGGGCCCTGAGCCCGGGTACTGAGGGGGTCCTGAGCCCGGGTACTGAGGGGCCCTGAGCCCGGGTACTGAGGGGCCCTGAGCCTGGGTACTGAGGGGCCCTGAGCCCGGTTACTGAGGGGACCTGAGCCCCAGGTACTGAGGACACTGAGCCCCGGACCTTGAGCCCGGGTACTGAGGGCCCTGAGCCCCGGACGCTGAGGACCATGAGCCCGGAACTGAGGGCCTCTGAGCCCCGGACACTGAGCTCGGGTACTGAAGGGCCCTGGGTACTGAGGGGCCCTGAGCCCCAGACACTGAGCCTGGGTACGGAGGGCCCTGGGCTCGGGTACTGAGCCCGGGTACCGAGGGGCCCTGAGCCCCGGACACTGAGGGCCCTAAGACCGGGTATTGAGGGGCCCTGAGCCTGGGTACTGGGAGGCCCCGAGTCCCGGAAACTGAGCCCGGGTACTGAGAGGCCCTGAGCCTCGGACACTGAGCCCGGGTACTGAGAGGCCCTGAGCCCGGGTACTGAGGGGCCCTGGGCCCCGGACACTGAGCCCGGGGACTGAGAGGCCCTGAGCCTCGGACACTGAGCCCGGGTACTGAGAGGACCTGAGCCCGGGTACTGAAGGGCCCTGAGCCCCGGACACTGAGCCCGGGTACTGAGAGGCCCTGAGCCCGGGTATTGAGGGGCCCTGAGCCCCGGACACTGAGCCCGGGTACTGAGGGGCCCTGAGTCCCGGGCACTGAGGGGCCCTTAGCACTGGACACTGAGGGGCCCTGAGCCCTGGACACTGAGGGGCCATGAGCCCGGGTACTGAGGGGGCCCTGAGCCCGGGTACTGAGGGGCCCTGAGCCCGGGTACTGAGGGGCCCTGAGCCCCGGACACTGAGCCCGGGTATTGAGGGGCACTGAGCCCGGGTACTGATGGGCCCTGAGCCCCGTGCACTGAGGGGCCCTGAGCCCCGTGCACTGAGGGGCCCTGAGCCCTGGACACTGAGGGGCCATGAGCCCGGGTACTGAGGGGGCCCTGAGCCCGGGTACTGAGGGGCCTTGAGCCCGGGTACTGAGGGGCCCTGAGCCCCGGACACTGAGCCCGGGTATTGAGGGGCCCTGAGCCCGGGTACTGAGGGGCCCTGAGCACCGGGTACTGAGGGGCCCTGAGCCCGGGTACTGAGGGGCCCTGAGCCCAGGTACTGATGGACCCGAGCCCGGGTACTGAGGGGCCCGGAGCCCGTGTACTGAGGACACTGAGCCCGGATACTGTGGGGCCCTGAGCCCGGGTACTGAGAGGCACTGAGCCCCGGACACTGAGCACGGGTACTGAGGGGCCGCCCCGGACACTGAGCCCGGGTACTGATGGGCCCTGAGCCCCGGACACTGAGCCCGGGTACTGAGGGGCCCTGAGCTCTGGACACTGAGGGGCCCTGAGCCCTGGACACTGAGGGGCCATAAGCCCGGGTACTGAGGGGCCATAAGCCCGGGTACTGAGGGGGCCCTGAGCCCGGGTACTGAGGGGGTCCTGAGCCCGGGTACTGAGGGGCCCTGAGCCCGGGTATTGAGGGGCCCTGAGCCCGGGTATTGAGGGGCCCTGAGCCTGGGTACTGAGGGGCCCTGAGCCCGGTTACAGAGGGGACCTGAGCCCCAGGTACTGAGGACACTGAGCCCCGGACCCTGAGCCCGGGTACTGAGGGCCCTGAGCCCCGGACACTGAGCCCGGGTACTGAAGGGCCCTGGGTACTGAGGGGCCCTGAGCCCCAGACACTGAGCCTGGGTACGGAGGGCCCTGGGCCCGGGTACTGAGCCCGGGTACCGAGGGGCCCTGAGCCCCGGACACTGAGGGCCCTAAGACCGGGTATTAAGGGGCCCTGAGCCTGGGTACTGAGAGGCCCTGAGTCCCGGACACTGAGCCCGGGTACTGAGAGGCCCTGAGTCCCGGAAACTGAGCCCGGGTACTGAGAGGCCCTGAGCCTCGGACACTGAGCCCGGGTACTGAGAGGCCCTGAGCCCGGGTACTGAGGGGCCCTGGGCCCCGGACACTGAGCCCGGGGACTGAGAGGCCCTGAGCCTCAGACACTGAGCCCGGGTACTGAGAGGCCCTGAGCCCGGGTACTGAGGGGCCCTGGGCCCCGGACACTGAGCCCGGGGACTGAGAGGCCCTGAGCCTCGGACACTGAGCCCGGGTACTGAGAGGCCCTGAGCCCGGGTACTGAAGGGCCCTGAGCCCCGGACACTGAGCCCGGGTACTGAGAGGCCCTGAGTCCCGGACACTGAGCCCGGGTACTGAGAGGCCCTGAGCCCGGGTACTGAGGGCCCTGAGCCCCGGACACTGAGCCCGGGTACTGAGGGGCCCTGAGCCCCGGGCACTGAGCCCCGGGCACTGAGGGGCCCTTAGCACTGGACACTGAGGGGCCCTGAGCCCTGGACACTGAGGGGCCATGAGCCCGGGTACTGAGGGGCCCTGAGCCCGGGTACTGAGGGGCCCTGAGCCCGGGTACTGAGGGGGCCCTGAGCCCGGGTACTGATGGGCCCTGAGCCCCGTGCACTGAGGGGCCCTGAGCCCCGTGCACTGAGGGGCCCTGAGCCCTGGACACTGAGGGGCCATGAGCCCGGGTACTGAGGGGGCCCTGAGCCCGGGTACTGAGGGGGCCCTGAGCCCGGGTACTGAGGAGCCCTGAGCCCGGGTACTGAGGGGGCCCTGAGCCCGGGTACTGAGGGGCCCTGAGCCTGGGTACTGAGGGGCCCTGAGCCCGGGTACTGAGGGGCCCTGAGCCCCAGGTACTGAGGACACTGAGCCCCGGACCCTGAGCCCGGGTACTGAGGGCCCTGAGCTCCGGACACTGAGGACCATGAGCCCGGGTACTGAGGGCCTCTGAGCCCCGGACACTGAGCCCGGGTACTGAAGGGCCCTGGGTACTGAGGGGCCCTGAGCCCCAGACACTGAGCCTGGGTACGGAGGGCCCTGGGCCCGGGTACTGAGCCCGGGTACCGAGGGGCCCTGAGCCCCGGACACTGAGGGCCCTAAGACCAGGTATTGAGGGGCCCTGAGCCCGGGTACTGAGCGGCCCTGAGCCCCGGACACTGAGCCCGGGTATTGGGGGCCCTGAGCTCCAGACACTGAGCCCGGTACTGAGGGCCCCGAGCCCCGGACACTGAGCCCAGATACTGAGGGCCCTGAGCCCCGTAAACTGAGGGCCCTGAGCCCCGGACACTGAGCCCGGTACTGAGGGCCCTGAGCCCCGGACACTGAGGGTCCTGAGCCCCGGACACTGAGGGTCCTGAGCCCAAGACACTGAGCCCGGATACTGAGGGCCCTGAGCCCCGGTCACTGAGCCCAGATACTGAGGGTCCTGAGCCCCGGACACTGAGCCCGGGTATTGAGGGGCCCTGAGCCCCGGACACTGAGCCCGGGTACTGAGGGTCCTGAGCCCCGGACACTGAGCCCGGTACTGAGGGCCCTGAGCCCCGGACACTGAGCCCGGATACTGAGGGTCCTGAGCCCCGAACACTGAGCCCAGATACTGAGGGTCCTGAGCCCCGGACACTGAGCCCGGGTATTGAGGGACCCAGAGCCCCGTGCACTGAGGGGCCCTGAGCCCGGGTACTGAGGGGCCCTGAGCCCCGGACACTGAGCCCGGGTATTGAGGGGCCCTGAGCCCGGGTACTGAGGGGCCCTGAGCACCGGACACTGAGGGCCCTGAGCCCGGGTACTGAGGGGCCCTGAGCCCAGGTACTGATGGACCCGAGCCCGGGTACTGCGGGGCCCGGAGCCCGTGTACTGAGGACACTGAGCCCGGATACTGTGGGGCCCTGAGCCCGGGTACTGAGAGGCACTGAGCCCCGGACACTGAGCCCGGGTACTGAGGATCCGCCCCGGACACTGAGCCCGGGTACTGAGGGGCCCTGAGCCACGGACACTGAGCCCGGGTACTGAGGGGCCCTGAGCCCGGGTACTGAGGGGGCCCTAAGCCCGGGTACTGAGGGGCCCTGAGCCCTGGACACTGAGGGGCCATAAGCCCGGGTACTGAGGGGGCCCTGAGCCCGGGTACTGAGGGGCCCTGAGCCCGGGTACTGAGGGGGTCCTGAGCCCGGGTACTGAGGGGCCCTGAGCCCGGGTACTGAGGGGCCCTGAGCCTGGGTACTGAGGGGCCCTGAGCCCGGTTACTGAGGGGACCTGAGCCCCAGGTACTGAGGACACTGAGCCCCGGACCTTGAGCCCGGGTACTGAGGGCCCTGAGCCCCGGACGCTGAGGACCATGAGCCCGGAACTGAGGGCCTCTGAGCCCCGGACACTGAGCTCGGGTACTGAAGGGCCCTGGGTACTGAGGGGCCCTGAGCCCCAGACACTGAGCCTGGGTACGGAGGGCCTTGGGCTCGGGTACTGAGCCCGGGTACCGAGGGGCCCTGAGCCCCGGACACTGAGGGCCCTAAGACCGGGTATTGAGGGGCCCTGAGCCTGGGTACTGGGAGGCCCCGAGTCCCGGAAACTGAGCCCGGGTACTGAGAGGCCCTGAGCCTCGGACACTGAGCCCGGGTACTGAGAGGCCCTGAGCCCGGGTACTGAGGGGCCCTGGGCCCCGGACACTGAGCCCGGGGACTGAGAGGCCCTGAGCCTCGGACACTGAGCCCGGGTACTGAGAGGACCTGAGCCCGGGTACTGAAGGGCCCTGAGCCCCGGACACTGAGCCCGGGTACTGAGAGGCCCTGAGTCCCGGACACTGAGCCCGGGTACTGAGAGGCCCTGAGCCCGGGTATTGAGGGGCCCTGAGCCCCGGACACTGAGCCCGGGTACTGAGGGGCCCTGAGTCCCGGGCACTGAGGGGCCCTTAGCACTGGACACTGAGGGGCCCTGAGCCCTGGACACTGAGGGGCCATGAGCCCGGGTACTGAGGGGGCCCTGAGCCCGGGTACTGAGGGGCCCTGAGCCCGGGTACTGAGGGGCCCTGAGCCCCGGACACTGAGCCCGGGTATTGAGGGGCACTGAGCCCGGGTACTGATGGGCCCTGAGCCCCGTGCACTGAGGGGCCCTGAGCCCTGGACACTGAGGGGCCATGAGCCCGGGTACTGAGGGGGCCCTGAGCCCGGGTACTGAGGGGCCTTGAGCCCGGGTACTGAGGGGCCCTGAGCCCCGGACACTGAGCCCGGGTATTGAGGGGCCCTGAGCCCGGGTACTGAGGGGCCCTGAGCACCGGACACTGAGGGCCCTGAGCCCGGGTACTGAGGGGCCCTGAGCCCAGGTACTGATGGACCCGAGCCCGGGTACTGAGGGGCCCGGAGCCCGTGTACTGAGGACACTGAGCCCGGATACTGTGGGGCCCTGAGCCCGGGTACTGAGAGGCACTGAGCCCCGGACACTGAGCACGGGTACTGAGGGGCCGCCCCGGACACTGAGCCCGGGTACTGATGGGCCCTGAGCCCCGGACACTGAGCCCGGGTACTGAGGGGCCCTGAGCTCTGGACACTGAGCCCAGATACTGAGGGCCCTGAGCCCCGTAAACTGAGGGCCCTGAGCCCCGGACACTGAGCCCGGTACTGAGGGCCCTGAGCCCCGGACACTGAGATGTCCTGAGCCCCGGACACTGAGGGTCCTGAGCCCAAGACACTGAGCCCCGGACACTGAGCCCGGGTACTGAGGATCCGCCCCGGACACTGAGCCCGGGTACTGAGGGGCCCTGAGCCACGGACACTGAGCCCGGGTACTGAGGGGCCCTGAGCCCGGGTACTGAGGGGGCCCTAAGCCCGGGTACTGAGGGGCCCTGAGCCCTGGACACTGAGGGGCCATAAGCCCGGGTACTGAGGGGGCCCTGAGCCCGGGTACTGAGGGGCCCTGAGCCCGGGTACTGAGGGGGTCCTGAGCCCGGGTACTGAGGGGCCCTGAGCCCGGGTACTGAGGGGCCCTGAGCCTGGGTACTGAGGGGCCCTGAGCCCGGTTACTGAGGGGACCTGAGCCCCAGGTACTGAGGACACTGAGCCCCGGACCTTGAGCCCGGGTACTGAGGGCCCTGAGCCCCGGACGCTGAGGACCATGAGCCCGGAACTGAGGGCCTCTGAGCCCCGGACACTGAGCTCGGGTACTGAAGGGCCCTGGGTACTGAGGGGCCCTGAGCCCCAGACACTGAGCCTGGGTACGGAGGGCCCTGGGCTCGGGTACTGAGCCCGGGTACCGAGGGGCCCTGAGCCCCGGACACTGAGGGCCCTAAGACCGGGTATTGAGGGGCCCTGAGCCTGGGTACTGGGAGGCCCCGAGTCCCGGAAACTGAGCCCGGGTACTGAGAGGCCCTGAGCCTCGGACACTGAGCCCGGGTACTGAGAGGCCCTGAGCCCGGGTACTGAGGGGCCCTGGGCCCCGGACACTGAGCCCGGGGACTGAGAGGCCCTGAGCCTCGGACACTGAGCCCGGGTACTGAGAGGACCTGAGCCCGGGTACTGAAGGGCCCTGAGCCCCGGACACTGAGCCCGGGTACTGAGAGGCCCTGAGCCCGGGTATTGAGGGGCCCTGAGCCCCGGACACTGAGCCCGGGTACTGAGGGGCCCTGAGTCCCGGGCACTGAGGGGCCCTTAGCACTGGACACTGAGGGGCCCTGAGCCCTGGACACTGAGGGGCCATGAGCCCGGGTACTGAGGGGGCCCTGAGCCCGGGTACTGAGGGGCCCTGAGCCCGGGTACTGAGGGGCCCTGAGCCCCGGACACTGAGCCCGGGTATTGAGGGGCACTGAGCCCGGGTACTGATGGGCCCTGAGCCCCGTGCACTGAGGGGCCCTGAGCCCTGGACACTGAGGGGCCATGAGCCCGGGTACTGAGGGGGCCCTGAGCCCGGGTACTGAGGGGCCTTGAGCCCGGGTACTGAGGGGCCCTGAGCCCCGGACACTGAGCCCGGGTATTGAGGGGCCCTGAGCCCGGGTACTGAGGGGCCCTGAGCACCGGGTACTGAGGGGCCCTGAGCCCGGGTACTGAGGGGCCCTGAGCCCAGGTACTGATGGACCCGAGCCCGGGTACTGAGGGGCCCGGAGCCCGTGTACTGAGGACACTGAGCCCGGATACTGTGGGGCCCTGAGCCCGGGTACTGAGAGGCACTGAGCCCCGGACACTGAGCACGGGTACTGAGGGGCCGCCCCGGACACTGAGCCCGGGTACTGATGGGCCCTGAGCCCCGGACACTGAGCCCGGGTACTGAGGGGCCCTGAGCTCTGGACACTGAGGGGCCCTGAGCCCTGGACACTGAGGGGCCATAAGCCCGGGTACTGAGGGGCCATAAGCCCGGGTACTGAGGGGGCCCTGAGCCCGGGTACTGAGGGGGTCCTGAGCCCGGGTACTGAGGGGCCCTGAGCCCGGGTATTGAGGGGCCCTGAGCCCGGGTATTGAGGGGCCCTGAGCCTGGGTACTGAGGGGCCCTGAGCCCGGTTACAGAGGGGACCTGAGCCCCAGGTACTGAGGACACTGAGCCCCGGACCCTGAGCCCGGGTACTGAGGGCCCTGAGCCCCGGACACTGAGCCCGGGTACTGAAGGGCCCTGGGTACTGAGGGGCCCTGAGCCCCAGACACTGAGCCTGGGTACGGAGGGCCCTGGGCCCGGGTACTGAGCCCGGGTACCGAGGGGCCCTGAGCCCCGGACACTGAGGGCCCTAAGACCGGGTATTAAGGGGCCCTGAGCCTGGGTACTGAGAGGCCCTGAGTCCCGGACACTGAGCCCGGGTACTGAGAGGCCCTGAGTCCCGGAAACTGAGCCCGGGTACTGAGAGGCCCTGAGCCTCGGACACTGAGCCCGGGTACTGAGAGGCCCTGAGCCCGGGTACTGAGGGGCCCTGGGCCCCGGACACTGAGCCCGGGGACTGAGAGGCCCTGAGCCTCAGACACTGAGCCCGGGTACTGAGAGGCCCTGAGCCCGGGTACTGAGGGGCCCTGGGCCCCGGACACTGAGCCCGGGGACTGAGAGGCCCTGAGCCTCGGACACTGAGCCCGGGTACTGAGAGGCCCTGAGCCCGGGTACTGAAGGGCCCTGAGCCCCGGACACTGAGCCCGGGTACTGAGAGGCCCTGAGTCCCGGACACTGAGCCCGGGTACTGAGAGGCCCTGAGCCCGGGTACTGAGGGCCCTGAGCCCCGGACACTGAGCCCGGGTACTGAGGGGCCCTGAGCCCCGGGCACTGAGCCCCGGGCACTGAGGGGCCCTTAGCACTGGACACTGAGGGGCCCTGAGCCCTGGACACTGAGGGGCCATGAGCCCGGGTACTGAGGGGCCCTGAGCCCGGGTACTGAGGGGCCCTGAGCCCGGGTACTGAGGGGGCCCTGAGCCCGGGTACTGATGGGCCCTGAGCCCCGTGCACTGAGGGGCCCTGAGCCCTGGACACTGAGGGGCCATGAGCCCGGGTACTGAGGGGGCCCTGAGCCCGGGTACTGAGGGGGCCCTGAGCCCGGGTACTGAGGAGCCCTGAGCCCGGGTACTGAGGGGGCCCTGAGCCCGGGTACTGAGGGGCCCTGAGCCTGGGTACTGAGGGGCCCTGAGCCCGGGTACTGAGGGGCCCTGAGCCCCAGGTACTGAGGACACTGAGCCCCGGAACCTGAGTCCGGGTACTGAGGGCCCTGAGCCCCGGACACTGAGGACCATGAGCCCGGGTACTGAGGGCCTCTGAGCCCCGGATACTGAGCCCGGGTACTGAAGGGCCCTGGGTACTGAGGGGCCCTGAGCCCCAGACACTGAGCCTGGGTACGGAGGGCCCTGGGCCCGGGTACTGAGCCCGGGTACCGAGGGGCCCTGAGCCCCGGACACTGAGGGCCCTAAGACCGGGTATTGAGGGGCCCTGAGTCCGGGTACTGAGCGGCCCTGAGCCCGGGTATTGAGGGCCCTGAGCTCCAGACACTGAGCCCGGTACTGAGGGCCCCGAGCCCCGGATACTGAGCCCAGATACTGAGGGCCCTGAGCCCCGTAAACTGAGGGCCCTGAGCCACGGACACTGAGCCCGGGTACTGAGGGTCCTGAGCCCCGGACACTGAGCCCGGTACTGAGGGCCCTGAGCCCCGGACACTGAGCCCGGATACTGAGGGTCCTGAGCCCCGAACACTGAGGGTCCTGAGCCCCGGACACTGAGCCCGGGTACTGAGAGGCCCTGAGCCAGGGTACTGAGGGGCCCTGAGCCCCGGACACTGAGCCCGGGTACTGAGGGGCCCTGAGCCCCGGGCACTGAGGGGCCCTTAGCACTGGACACTGAGGGGCCCTGAGCCCTGGACACTGAGGGGCCATGAGCCCGGGTACTGAGGGGGCCCTGAGCCCGGGTACTGAGGGGGCCCTGAGCCCCGGGCACTGAGCCCGGGTATTGATGGGCCCTGAGCCCCGTGCACTGAGGGGCCCTGAGCCCTGGACACTGAGGGGCCATGAGCCCGGGTACTGAGGGGGCCCTGAGCCCGGGTACTGAGGGGCCCTGAGCCCGGGTACTGAGGGGCCCTGAGCCTGGGTACTGAGGGGCCCTGAGCCCGGGTACTGAGGGGCCCTGAGCCCCAGGTACTGAGGACACTGAGCCCCGGACCCTGAGCCCGGGTACTGAGGGCCCTGAGCCCCGGACACTGAGGACCATGAGCCCGGGTACTGAGGGCCTCTGAGCCCCGGACCCTGAGCCCGGGTACTGAGGGCCCTGAGCCCCGGACACTGAGGGCCCTAAGACCGGGTATTGAGGGGCCCTGAGCCCGGGTACTGAGCGGCCCTGAGCCCGGGTATTGAGGGCCCTGAGCTCCAGATACTGAGCCCGGTACTGAGGGCCCTGAGCCCCGTAAACTGAGGGCCCTGAGCCACGGACACTGAGCCCGGTACTGAGGGCCCTGAGCCCCGGACACTGAGCCCGGATACTGAGGGTCCTGAGCCCCGGACACTGAGGGTCCTGAGCCCAGGACACTGAGCCCGGATACTGAGGGCCCTGAGCCCCGGTCACTGAGCCCAGATACTGAGGGTCCTAAGCCCCGGACACTGAGCCCGGGTATTGAGGGGCGCTGAGCCCCGGACACTGAGCCCGGGTACTGAGGGTCCTGAGCCCCGGACACTGAGCCCGGGTACTGAGGGTCCTGAGCCCCGGACACTGAGCCCGGTACTGAGGGCCCTGAGCCCCGGACACTGAGCCCGGATACTGAGGGTCCTGAGCCCCGAACACTGAGGGTCCTGAGCCCCGGACACTGAGGGCCCTGAGCCCCGGACACTGAGGGCCCTGAGCCCCGGACACTGAGCCCAGATACTGAGGGTCCTGAGCCCCGGACACTGAGCCCGGGTATTGAGGGACCCAGAACCCCGTGCACTGAGGGGCCCAGAGCCCCAGGCACTGAGGGGCTCTGAGCACCGGACACAGAGGGCCATGAGCCCGGGTACTGAGGGGCTCTGAGCCCGGGTACTGAGGGGCCCTGAGCCCGGGTACTGAGGGGCCCTGAGCCCAGGTACTGATGGACCCGAGCCCGGGTACTGAGGGGCCAGGAGCCCGTGTACTGAGGACACTGAGCCCGGATACTGTGGGGCCCTGAGCCCGGGTACTGAGAGGCACTGAGCCCCAGACACTGAGCCAGGGTACTGAGGGGCCGCCCCGGACACTGAGCCCGGGTACTGAGGGGCCCTGAGCCCCGGACACTGAGCCCGGGTACTGAGGGGCCCTGAGCCCTGGAAACTGAGGGGCCCTGAGCCCTGGACACTGAGGGGCCATAAGCCCGGGTACTGAGGGGCCATAAGCCCGGGTACTGAGGGGGCCCTGAGCCCGGGTACTGAGGGGGCCCTGAGCCCGGGTACTGAGGGGCCCTGAGCCCTGGACACTGAGGGGCCATAAGCCCGGGTACTGAGGGACCCTGAGCCCGGGTACTGAGGGGGTCCTGAGCCCGGGTACTGAGGGGCCCTGAGCCTGGGTACTGAGGGCCCTGAGCCCCGGACACTGAGGACCATGTGCCCGGAACTGAGGGCCTCTGAGCCCCGGACACTGAGCCCGGGTACTGAAGGGCCCTGGGTACTGAGGGGCCCTGAGCCCCTGACACTGAGCCTGGGTACGGAGGGCCCTGGGCCCGGGTACCGAGGGGCCCTGAGCCCCGGACACTGAGGGGCCCTGAGCCCCAGGTACTGAGGACACTGAGCCCCGGAACCTGAGCCCGGGTACTGAGGGCCCTGAGCCCCGGACACTGAGGACCATGAGCCCGGGTACTGAGGGCCTCTGAGCCCCGGATACTGAGCCCGGGTACTGAAGGGCCCTGGGTACTGAGGGGCCCTGAGCCCCAGACACTGAGCCTGGGTACGGAGGGCCCTGGGCCCGGGTACTGAGCCCGGGTACCGAGGGGCCCTGAGCCCCGGACACTGAGGGCCCTAAGACCGGGTATTGAGGGGCCCTGAGTCCGGGTACTGAGCGGCCCTGAGCCCGGGTATTGAGGGCCCTGAGCTCCAGACACTGAGCCCGGTACTGAGGGCCCCGAGCCCCGGACACTGAGCCCAGATACTGAGGGCCCTGAGCCCCGTAAACTGAGGGCCCTGAGCCACGGACACTGAGCCCGGGTACTGAGGGTCCTGAGCCCCGGACACTGAGCCCGGTACTGAGGGCCCTGAGCCCCGGACAGAGCCCGGATACTGAGGGTCCTGAGCCCCGAACACTGAGGGTCCTGAGCCCCGGACACTGAGCCCGGGTACTGAGAGGCCCTGAGCCAGGGTACTGAGGGGCCCTGAGCCCCGGACACTGAGCCCGGGTACTGAGGGGCCCTGAGCCCCGGGCACTGAGGGGCCCTTAGCACTGGACACTGAGGGGCCCTGAGCCCTGGACACTGAGGGGCCATGAGCCCGGGTACTGAGGGGGCCCTGAGCCCGGGTACTGAGGGGGCCCTGAGCCCCGGGCACTGAGCCCGGGTATTGATGGGCCCTGAGCCCCGTGCACTGAGGGGCCCTGAGCCCTGGACACTGAGGGGCCATGAGCCCGGGTACTTAGGGGGCCCTGAGCCCGGGTACTGAGGGGCCCTGAGCCCGGGTACTGAGGGGCCCTGAGCCTGGGTACTGAGGGGCCCTGAGCCCGGGTACTGAGGGGCCCTGAGCCCCAGGTACTGAGGACACTGAGCCCCGGACCCTGAGCCCGGGTACTGAGGGCCCTGAGCCCCGGACACTGAGGACCATGAGCCCGGGTACTGAGGGCCTCTGAGCCCCGGACCCTGAGCCCGGGTACTGAGGGCCCTGAGCCCCGGACACTGAGGGCCCTAAGACCGGGTATTGAGGGGCCCTGAGCCCGGGTACTGAGCGGCCCTGAGCCCGGGTATTGAGGGCCCTGAGCTCCAGATACTGAGCCCGGTACTGAGGGCCCCGAGCCCCGGACACTGAGCCCAGATACTGAGGGCCCTGAGCCCCGTAAACTGAGGGCCCTGAGCCACGGACACTGAGCCCGGTACTGAGGGCCCTGAGCCCCGGACACTGAGCCCGGATACTGAGGGTCCTGAGCCCCGGACACTGAGGGTCCTGAGCCCAGGACACTGAGCCCGGATACTGAGGGCCCTGAGCCCCGGTCACTGAGCCCAGATACTGAGGGTCCTAAGCCCCGGACACTGAGCCCGGGTATTGAGGGGCGCTGAGCCCCGGACACTGAGCCCGGGTACTGAGGGTCCTGAGCCCCGGACACTGAGCCCGGGTACTGAGGGTCCTGAGCCCCGGACACTGAGCCCGGTACTGAGGGTCCTGAGCCCCGAACACTGAGGGCCCTGAGCCCCGGACACTGAGCCCAGATACTGAGGGTCCTGAGCCCCGGACACTGAGCCCGGGTATTGAGGGACCCAGAACCCCGTGCACTGAGGGGCCCAGAGCCCCAGGCACTGAGGGGCTCTGAGCACCGGACACAGAGGGCCATGAGCCCGGGTACTGAGGGGCTCTGAGCCCGGGTACTGAGGGGCCCTGAGCCCGGGTACTGAGGGGCCCTGAGCCCGGGTACTGAGGGGCCCTGAGCCCAGGTACTGATGGACCCGAGCCCGGGTACTGAGGGGCCAGGAGCCCGTGTACTGAGGACACTGAGCCCGGATACTGTGGGGCCCTGAGCCCGGGTACTGAGAGGCACTGAGCCCCAGACACTGAGCCAGGGTACTGAGGGGCCGCCCCGGACACTGAGCCCGGGTACTGAGGGGCCCTGAGCCCCGGACACTGAGCCCGGGTACTGAGGGGCCCTGAGCCCTGGAAACTGAGGGGCCCTGAGCCCTGGACACTGAGGGGCCATAAGCCCGGGTACTGAGGGGCCATAAGCCCGGGTACTGAGGGGGCCCTGAGCCCGGGTACTGAGGGGGCCCTGAGCCCGGGTACTGAGGGGGCCCTGAGACCTGGACACTGAGGGGCCATAAGCCCGGGTACTGAGGGGCCCTGAGCCCGGGTACTGAGGGGGTCCTGAGCCCGGGTACTGAGGGGCCCTGAGCCTGGGTACTGAGGGCCCTGAGCCCCGGACACTGAGGACCATGTGCCCGGAACTGAGGGCCTCTGAGCCCCGGACACTGAGCCCGGGTACTGAAGGGCCCTGGGTACTGAGGGGCCCTGAGCCCCTGACACTGAGCCTGGGAACGGAGGGCCCTGGGCCCGGGTACCGAGGGGCCCTGAGCCCCGGACACTGAGGGCCCTAAGATCGGGTATTGAGGGGCCCTGAGTCCCGGAAACTGAGCCCGGGTACTGAGAGGCCCTGAGCCTCGGACACTGAGCCCGGGTACTGAGAGGCCCCGAGCCTCGGACACTGAGCCCGGGTACTGAGAGGCCCTGAGCCTCGGACACTGAGCCCGGGTACTGAGAGGCCCTGAGCCCGGGTACTGAGGGGCCCTGGGCCCCGGACACTGAGCCCGGGGACTGAGAGGCCCTGAGCCTCGGACACTGAGCCCGGGTACTGAGAGGCCCTGAGCCTCGGACACTGAGCCCGGGTACTGAGAGGCCCTGGGCCCCGGACACTGAGCCCGGGTACTGAGAGGCCCTGAGCCCGGGTACTGAGGGGCCCTGAGCCCCGGACACTGAGCCCGGGTACTGAGGGGCCCTGAGCCCGGGTACTGAGGGGCCCTGAGCCCCGGACACTGAGCCTGGGTACTGAGGGGCCCTGAGCCCCGGACACTGAGCCTGGGTACTGAGGGGCCCTGAGCCTGGGTACTGAGGGGCCCTGAGCCCCGGACACTGAGCCTGGGTACTGAGGGGCCCTGAGCCCCGGACACTGAGCCTGGGTACTGAGGGGCCCTGAGCCCCGGACACTGAGCCTGGGTACTGAGGGGCCCTGAGCCCGGGTACTGAGGGGCCCTGAGCCCCGGACACTGAGCCCGGGTACTGAGGGGCCCTGTGCCCCCGGTACCGTCTCGCTCCTGGTCTCGGAGCAGCGGAAGTGGGCGGCGATTGGTTCGCGGCCGGGCGGGCGGAAGTGCGCGGTGGTTGGCCGTTGCCGCCGTTACCGGCACAAACTTCAGGCCAGCCGGGAGTGTGGGTGCAGGGGCCTGGGGCCGGTGGCCGGGGGAGCAGTGCCAGCAATGACATGGAGCGTGAGTACAGGGGACATGGCAGGGGCGGCTCACTGGGCCAGGCGAGTCGCCTGGATCCCGACCCCAGTGCCGTGTGGGCGGCGGGAAAGCCGCTAGGCCTCGGGTCCAGCCCCAGCCCCTTGTGTCAGTCTGCGGCCGGAGAGGCGCGGCCACTTGGTGGGCACCAGCTGACCAGTGAGGAGGGTGAGAGCGGGGCCTCACCCTGGGCTCTGTAACTAGGCAAATGCTGAGCTGAGCCTCCAGGGCTTCCCCGCTGTCAGCGACGCTTGTTGCGTTGCTATGCTGGTTATCGCTAGTCACACTTCAGCTCCTTGCCTTATCCCTTGGGTTGCATTGTCACAGCACGGAATTCAAGTGTTATTTTCAAAGAGTGCCAAAGTTTGAAAATCTTTTGAACTGTTTTCAGAAAAGTATATTTATGTTTGAGTCAATGACAATTATCATAAACCTCATTCAGTGGTCACTGTGTCTGAACATCTTACTTGCACTGATTTCCTTGAGTGCTATTACTTTGAATCATTCTCGTTCAGTTTCAGTATTTGTTTCAGCAAAATTTAGTTTCATATGGGATCTTGTATTTGGGGTAATCTTTTCGTATTCCGAGGGAAATTGATGCCCTCTAAAGATAGGTAACAACGTGAGTGTCAGCTGTGGCTCAGTGGGTCGCACTCCCATCTCTGAATCAGAATGGTTGTGGGTTCAAGTCCCACTCCAGGCTCTTGAGCCCAAATATCTCGGCTGACACTCCAGTGCAGTGCTGAGGGAGTGATGCACTTGTCAGAGGTGTGCTGCCTTTAGGATGAGACATTAAATCGATGCCATGTCTGCACTCTAAGGTGGATGTAAAAGATCCCATGGGATTATTTCAAGGAAAAGCAGTGGAGTTATCCCTGGTTTCTGGTCACTATTTATCCCTTCATCAACATAATAAAAAAAACAGAATATCTGGTCATTATCACATTGCTGTTTGGGAGCTTGCTGCCCACAAATTGGCCCACATCACAACAGTGACTACACTCCAAAAGTACTTCATTGGCTCAAATGCTTTGAAACATTCGGTAGTCATGGAAGATGCTATATAAATGCAAGTTTTCTTCAACAACTGCTTTTGGAGATTATTCAATTTAACTCCCATCATCTACTGCAAAACAGTCAAAATAATTGTAATTGTCAAATTTTAGCTTTTTATTAAAGAATATTTGATTTGGCAAGGAAACTTCAATTTGAACAAATTTGTTTATTTAAAACGAGCACTCAATTTTTAAGAGAATAAATGTCAATCAGCAAGTAATTGTAAAATGTACTTGCAAGTTGGATAAGTTCAGATATTTAATTTCACACCATACTCCATCAGCCTACTCTAGCGTTAGTTTGAATTTTTTTTGTTTCAAATGACTAACCAAAGTAGCTAATTTTGTAGCTGTTCCCCTTGCACAGGATCAACGTCATTTACTCTGTCATATAGGGTTACATCTATTCTTTTTCTGTGCACTCAGCATGTTAAAATTATTTCCATCCTTTGGATTTAGCTGTTTCTGATATTCCCACTAAATTATAGGTCTCCTTATCTGCCATAACAGCTGCCAGTTCCAGCATCCTATTCCTAATACTTGCATGCTGCATCTTGTAGATTTGCCTTCCTTCATGTCCCTCAGCATCTGCCTTATCTTGGTCTTCAGTACATGTGTGCCGGTCTGGATTTGTGCAACCCTACCCAATGGTTGACTAGCTTCTACCCTGCAATCCATTTAGTCTCGGATCTTTCCTTTCTCTCATCTGCACGACCGCCCCACCCCAATCTATTTAGTGTAAATGACCTTCGATTGTTGTCTCTATGTTTCTTACGTCTCTTGGCTCCTATTTGGTTTATCCTTCTCGCGTCTCCTTTAAAATCCTCATTCTCTACTGTCCCACCAATCCCCATTCTGAGTTTCTCTCTGATAGCCTCCCTCCTTTCCTCCCTCAGCCTCTGCACTGAATGACTTATCATCCTCAGTGATTTCAATGTCAAATCACCTTGCCCTTTCCTCTGATTTCATATTCTTCTATCCTCTAAAACTTTTCCTCCATATAAACTCTCCTAGGCATACTTACAGCCAGTCCCTCAACCTTATCCCAATACGGGATAATCAAGGGGCTATAGGGAGGTAGGAACTTAATACAATCACTAGGGATATAGATAAGCTAAGTGAGTGGGCAAACATTTGGCAGATGGAGTATAATGTAGGAAAATGTGAGGTTTTCCACTTTGGCAGAAAGAAAAGAAAAGCAAATTACAATTTTTCTCCATTTAAATTATAAAGTGCTTCAGTACAGAGGGACGTGGGGGTCCTTGTGCATGAAACACAAAAAGTTAGTATGCAGGTACAGCAATAATCAGGAAGGCGAATGGAATGTTGGCCTTTATTGCAAGGGGGATAGAGTATAAAAGCAGAGAAGTCCTGTTACAACTGTACAGGATATTGGTGAGGCCACACCTGGAGTACTGCGTGCAGTTTTGGTCTTCATATTTAAGGAAGGATATACTTGCATTGGAAGCTGTTCAGAGAAGGTTTGCTGGATTAATTCCGGAGATGAGGGGATTGAGTAGGTTGGGCCTATACTCATTGGCGTTCAGAAGAATGAGGGGTGATCTTATCGAAACATATAAGATAATGAGAGGGCTCGACAAGTTGGATACAGAGTGGATATTTCCCTTCATGGGGAAACTAAAACTACGGGGCACAGTCTCAGAATAAGGGGCCGCCCATTTAAAGCTGAGATGAGAAGGAATTTCTTCTCTTAGGGTTGTAAATCTGTGGAATTCTCTGCCCCAGAGAGTTGAGGAGGCTGGGTCATTGAATATATTTAAGGCGGAGATGGACACATTTTTGAGTGAGTAAAGGGTTATGGGAAGCGGGCAGGGAAGTGGAGCTGAGTCCATGATCAGATCAGCCATGATCTTAAATGACGGAGTAGGCTCGAGGGGTCAACTGTCCTACTCGTGCTCCTATTTCTTGTGTTCTTATGTGGCCTCTCTACTCTTATGGTCTTGATCACAGACAAGACAATCTCTGAATATTTCCATGTATTCCTCGACCATTCACGTCTCTACCACCCCTTCCAACTCCCCTTCATTTTGCATCTGCCCCTGAAAAAACACTTTCCCTCCCCCCTCCCCCGCCCTGCCTCACCAAGTCAATTACAACTGTACTTTTAAACTCTTAACTCTCTCCTATTTCTGCAGCTATCAATTTGTTCAACCATTCCCTCACCTCCACCTTTCATGTCCTTGTCCCCCATAAACCTTGACTCTCGGCTATCCTAATTCTTCCCCCAGAAGTCCAAAAGGTGCAGACGTGAGTTTGTCTGGCACACAACACATTTAGCCATCCATCACCAGATCTGGCAGGACTGCATCAAACGCTATCGGGTCTGTCTTCTCTGTTAAAACGACACACTATTCCCAGGATCGTCCTGGAGAACAAAGGTGATCATTGGTTTATTTTCTTCACTACCAACCATCTCCTTAAATCCTTCTCTCTTGCTCTCTGCATCTTTACCTCTAACAGGTAAGACGAGCTCATGGACTTCTTTGTCACTAAGATTGAGACCATCCATTCAACTGTCTCTGTTGTCTCCCCTTGCCCCTTGCACACCAAACCAAGCTTCTCCCTACCATAGCACTGATTTGTGTTCTTCTCTGGTATCTCTCCCATCTCCCCTTATGCTTTCTCCAAGCTCATCTTGTCTTTGAGATCCACTTCCTGCTCACTTGACCCCATTCCCACTGAACTGCTACCTACTTTTAAGTCTGAAAAAGTCGATACCCATCGAGTGCAGAGAAGTACTCAATTGGTCCTGTGCTGGGAAAAATTTACAGGGCTATGGGGAGTAGGACTATTTGGATAGCTCTTTCAAAGAGCCGGCTCAAGTACAATGGGCCAAATAGCTGCCTTTGATGCTGTATCATTCTACAATTCTACCTGGCTTCCAATGTAAATGGCTCCCTTTCCTCAGGTACTATTCACCCCCTTTCAAAATAGTCGCCTTGACCCACTTCTCAAAAAACCCATCCTCGACCCATCTGTCCTTTAAAACTACTGCCATTTCCATCTTTCTTTCGTCTCCGAAGTCCTCGAATGTATTGTCACCTCCAATATCCGTGCCCATCTTTCCCACAACTCCATATTTAATCTCTTCAATCAGGTTTCCAGCACTGCCACAGCATCAAAATGATTCTAATCAAATAGAATTGTAGAATGATACAGCACAGAAAAAGGCTATTTGGTCCATTGTACTTGTGCCAGCTCTTTGAAAGAGCTATCCAAATAGTCCCACTCCCCATAGCCCTGTAAATTTTCCCAGCACAGGACCAATTGAGTACTACTTACATTCGATGGGTATCAACTTTTTCAGACTTGAGTAGGTAGCAGTTCAGTGGAAATGGGGTCAAGTGAGCAGGAAGTGGATCTCAAAGACACCATGGTCTCTTTCTTTTCCTTATTCTCCTTGATTTCTTTGCAGCTTTTGATGCTATTTTATACCATCCTCCTCCAGCGCCTTTCCTCCATTGCCCAGCTTTATGTGGTTGCCTTCACTTGGTTCCACAGTATCTATCAAATTGTAGGCAGAGTATCTCCAACAATGGCTCCTATTCCTGTCCCCACATTGATAACCTCTGGAGTCCTCTAAGGATCGACCTCGGCAGCCTCTTTTGCTTCATCTACATGGTGACATCATCCAAAGATATAGGGCCTGAAATTGCGGTCGGAGGCTTCCTGCGAGCGATGCCTCCGACCTGCAAGGAATCTACAAACCTGCCTGATGGTCCCAAAGGTTCGGACACTTGCGCTCCTGGGACTCTATGCATAGAGCTGCGTAGAGGCTTGTGTATCCCAGAGGCACACGCGGTTCGCAAGCGCCCCATAGATCACATGGGCTTGCCCAACTAATGAAAGAAGGGGGATGCCCATTCATACTTATGGGGATTCCATATGTTCAGAACCCCTGCAAGTATGAATGGGAATACCCTCAAAAATACACATACACCTAAAATATATATTTTTAAATCACATTTAAAATTAATCAATATGGCATTTAATTAAACATTTGAAACAAAAAATTAATATTTTCAAAAATAAATGTACATATTTTAAAGTGTCCAAATACTCACTGTTGTTGGCCCCCAGCACAAAGTCTGTTCTGTTGCCCTTGATTCCATCCCATTCCCTGGCCACTGTCTCCAGTTGAACCAGAGGATTCACAACCTCTGCATCTTATTCAACCCCGAGCTGAGCTTCTGACCAGTTAATCCTCTCCATCACAAAGAACGCCTACTTCTACCTCTATAACATCGCCTGTCTCATCTCATCTGCTGAAACTTTCATCCATGCCTTTGTGACCTCCAGACACAACTATTCCATTGCTTCCTGGCTGGCCTTCCATCTTGCTCCCTTTGTGAACTTTAACTCACCCAAAACTTGGCTGTCCATATCCTATCTTGCATCATCTCGCTCATCACTCCTGTCCTTGCTAACCTACATTGGCACCTGGTCCCCCAACACCTCCAATTTAAAATACTCACCCTAGTGTTTAAATCCCTTGATGGCTTTGCCTCTCACTGTTTAACTAAGCTCCTCCAGCCCCATAACCCTGCAAGGACTCTTTGTTCTTCTGACTGTAGCCTTTTGTGCACCCCTCCCTTCGCCCCTTCATTGATGGCCATGTTTTCAGCCGCCAAGGCCACGTGCTCTGGAGTCTGCTCCCTAAACCCTTTCGCCGCTCCACTTTGCTTTCGTCCTTGAAATGCACACTTTGATGTTTAACCTGCTGCTCCTGAAGTGACCTGTTGGTCAGTGTAAACAACAGGATCTGCCTGAATCCATGAGTTTTGTAATTTTCATTATTCGCACAACATGGCTGGATGCTCAGGAAGCAGGAAATTCTTGCATTTATTTGTTTGTGTTACTGCAAACATTAGAATGAGAGAGAGAGGGAAGGGGATCTAGAAATGGAAGGCCACAGATCCTAGACCAGTAGAATATTTCAACTCCAACATTGTCATTTAATTTCTTAGGCTTGTATTTTTGAAATGTTTGCCTGTTGCTAGTAATTTGTATGCCCCTATTTTTATTCTAAATAAAACCATTATTATTTTCTGACTATAGTCAATGCATTATCTCTAATGATGCATTACATTTTTTTTCTCCAAAGGACACTGTTTAAGAGGGCACTCTGACCAAGTGAAAACAGATAAGGGCAGGTCAAAGGAATGGAGTGAGGTAAGATTAAAATATTCCTAAGGAAGTAGTTTGTCCTCTAACTGTGTCAAGGTTTGGATGATTCATGGAGTTTTATTGTTTGTGTTAATGTCACCTTCAGGACAAGTTATTAGCTATATTTTGCTTTAAGATTGGGTCGAAAACATTTTCTTTCTTCCAAGCAAAATGACAGCTCATCTAAATTGAAGGCAAAACAGGTGACTGAATGAAGACCTATACTTTAAGATTGTGAGAGCATTTACCTGAACAACATTTTGCTACTTATTGAAATGCTGACAGCTAAAACCAGCACATTTGGAAGTTGTGTGTTTTTTTTTACTCTAAAGGATATATAAAAGCTGAATGTTAGTCTGTGTTTGCTGTCCATCCCTCGAATTGATTGTTTCCTATTTCTCTGGTGTGAGTGGTTTACTCTTGTGTTTCTTTCTGTCTCTTGCAGATGCTGTAATTACCAAAGCCATCATGTGTAAAGTGGCTCCTTTATATTTCAATCTTCTATAATAAAAACAGAAAATGCTGGAAAGACTCAGCAGGTCAGGCAGCATCTGTGGAGAGAGAAACCTTTCATCAGAAGTAGAAGAAGTTAGAGATTTAACAGTTTATAAGCAAGTACAGAAGCAGCGAAAGGGAGGGGGAAAGGAGAGAACAAAAGGGAAAAGTCTATGATAGGGTAGAGGGCAGGAGTGATTACATGACAAAAGGGATGATGGTGCAAAACAGGGACCATAAAGAAACAAAAGATGGGTCCAGAGGAGGTATAAATGACAACAACAGAACTACTACCAGCATCTGCTGTCTGAGAAAACTGTGATTTATGTTCTGAAGTTGTTGAACTCGGGCTGGAAGGTTGTAAAGTGTCTCATCGAAAGGTGAGATGCTGTTCCTTCAGCTTGCATTGTGAGATTCATTGAAACAATGTTGGAGGCTGAGGCCAGAGTAGGATGGAGGATTAAAGTGGCAAGAGACCAGAACCTCAGGGTCACGCTGGCGAACTGAACTCCGCAAAGCAATCACCCAATCTGTGTTTGGTGTCCCCAATGTAGAGGAGATTGTGAACAGTGAATACAGTATACCAAGTTGAAAAAAATACAAGTAAATCGCTGTTTCAACTAGGAGAGTTTAGAGCCCTGGACAAGTGTTGCATCTCCTGCGGGCAATAGGGGTGATGGAATAGTGGACCAGGGTGTCGGGGAGGGAACGGTCACTTTGGAATGCTGAAAGGGGAGGGGAAGATGTATTTGGTGGTGGCATTGGGCTTGAGGTGGCGGAAATGGCGGAGGATGATTTGTTGAGTGTGGAGGCTGGTGGGGTAGTTGTGGTTCTGGGAGGCAGGGGAAGGAGTGAGGGTAGAAGTGCGGGAAATGGGATGGACACTATCAAGGACCCTGTCAACCACAGTGGAGGGGAATCCTCGGTTCAGGAAAAAGGAAGACTATCAGAAGCACTAAGGTGGATTGTCAGAATAGATGAGATGCAAAAATGGGAGAATGGAATCGAGTCCTTCCAGAAAGCGGGGTGGGATGAAGTGTAATCAAGGTAGCTGTGGGAGTCAGTGGTCTTATAGTAGATATTGATGGACAGCCTAGTGCCAAATTATGAAAGGATAGCAGTACTGTCTTCCTTGAGTACATGCTGTGCAAATAGCTTTTTAAAAACTCCTGTACTATATGAATTATGTATTTTTCTGTGTAATTAACCTTATTTCAATCTTCGATCTGCATGGTGGTTCTTTACTGAGTGGGTTCCTGTAATTATGCAATATTTAGTACCTTTTTATAATAAAGATAAGAGAGCACCATTGGTATGTATTTGCCTTTGACGATAAGCTTCATTGTAACGTTCCAGTTTGGGTTTATTTTGCAGATAAATAGATTTTTTTTCCCCTTCATACTCACAGAACACATTCTAGGGCATAACTCTGCATGTTAACCTTAAATGGGCGAAATGCACACACAAACCTAGATTTTTGTCTAGAAACATGGTCACTATTAATTACGGTATAATGGTCCATGATCCAATGACAATGTTATCTTAAGCACATATCAAAGCATGCATTTTTAAATGACCTGAATTGCCTTTTCAGCATTTTGCATTATCATTTTCAAAATGGGAGGAGGATGCATCTTGTTTTGTGTTTATCATGTAAGGAGTTTCCAGACTCTTTCAGATGACCGAGCCAGGTGGCATTTTGTCAAGTATATCTGTCAGGGTCTGACATTTTGAAAATGTGTAAAGGTATTTCTAAATCATATTTAAATCTACTGTTTGTTTGTAAAATTATTGACTCGCTGAACACCAGATTATGAAAGGAAAGCAGAACTGCCTACCTTGAGTATATCTTTTTAAAAACTCCTGTTCTATGTGAATTCTGCATGTATCTGTATAATTAACCTCAACACTCCTATACACAGTACTTCTACATAGATACATCATTAGTTTAGTTTGAACCATGCTGGCTCTGTTCTTGATTGTCCATATAGCTTATTTTATTAATTTTATTTTCTATTCAACCCAACAAGTATTAAGTGTTCTTCCTGGGTGCTGTAAACATCTTATGTATGCTTCTTACTTTTTATGTAAGTTTGACCACAGCACATAACTGGTTTAGCCATCCATCTGCAGATCTGGCTAGACCACATCAAGCAATATCGGGTCTCGCCCTCCTCCGTGAAAAGCACCACTTCTTTCCTCCACTATTAATCGTCTCCTTCAACTTCTCTCACCTGCCCCCTTCCATTCTGAACCCTAAGAACAAGTTCTAAGAGCTCATGGACTTCACTATAAAGATTGAGACTACCTGTTCACCTGCCTCTGATGCTTACATCCCTTCCTAGCTCCCACCTGTTTTACCCCAAACCTACTTCTCTCCCTCCAGTTTATTTCCATTCATTCTGAATACTCTCTCTGAGTTCGTCTCATCCATGGGATCCACCTCCTGCTCCCTTGATCCCATTTCCACTAAAGTTTCCTTCCTGGCCCCCATGTTAGCTGACATTGTAAATTGTTCCCTCTCCTCACCACTATCTCCCTCCCGTTCAAAACTGCAATCATCACCCATCTCCTCTTTTTAAAAAAAAAACCTATACTTGGCCAATGTTCCCCCTAATTTTTGGGGTTGTACGGTCCCTTCAACGGGCTGTGCAGCCCATTTCAAATTTCACGGAGCTTAACAGGAACGTTGCTCTTGAACCCACTCTTCTTGCAAAGTGCTACCCCATCTCCAATTTCCTCTTCCTCTCAAGTCCTTGAATGTGGTGTCATCTCCCAAATCCATTTCCACAACTGTTTGGATCTCTGCAATTGGGATTCTATCCCAGCCACATCACTGCAATGGGCCTGCCAAAGTCACAAATGATATCCTCTGTGACTGTAACCATAGTGCATTATCCTGTCTTGTAGCTATGTAAATGCAAGATGTTGTTGAAAGTATGATTCCAGGACTGTTTGAGCAATTGCTTAGAACGACAACAATTAAAAGGAACTGCCAAATCCTCTTGGATTAACCACTTGATTTATGTTAGGCACGTGTTGTATAAGCACCTTCCTACACTCATTCTGGCCCCCACACTGACCACCACACCAACAAAAGAAAATACTAGCGCCCCTTGTTTTGCTGATGCAGTTGAATCCCTTTACAAGTACAATCATATCAATGAAACTTAATTTGTTAGTGTGCTCCTCACACAGGCAGCACATGATCAAAATGTACAGTGCTTCAGAAATATGTATTTCTAAGAACAGAAGAAAATTTATTCCCAACCTGTTGCTCAATGAAGTCTTATTTATTTTGTAGGTGATTAGTGCGAACCGAGCTGACCAAAATGTTTTAATGGACTTTGACAAAAAACATGATCAATATTTGATACTACTTCAGTGCAGGAACAGGTAATGTAGGTGTTTTTCAACCTGACCTTTTTTTCCCTGAAGTGCATTAGATATCTAAAATTAAATTGTTGAATGCTGAAGATAAGCCATTTTCACTGAGGTCATGTCAGTTTTTAACAGACAAGCTAACTTTAGTAGTGAAATTGATGTGCTATGTCTTTAATCAGGCTGCTATCCCCCATTTCACAGTTCACTATAACTGCTATTTGATCATGCTTAATGCATTTTGTGAAACAATTCTGTTCGCAATAATTTCTTGCAACACGTCTTGATTACATTTGGCTGTATTGGTTGTAAATATGGCACTATTGGTTCTGCCTAAGTACAAGGGAAGGGAACAACTGTTTAGTGTTGTAATATTTGGAGTGTGAGACAGCCCCACAGTCAATTTTAAGTGTAGAATTCAGGCAGTCTGAATGCTCTCTTATATTTTGTCAGGTCTGCTCCGTACCGGCAGACCCTACATTTAGTAGCACCGCGTGGCAGCGGGTTCTTTGCTGTCAAAAAAAATAAGCACTTTCCCACCCGACCCGCTACCGATCGCGCCCACTGACCCCTCCCCCCCCCCCCCGGTATAATTCCCATCTCTGTGTCGCATGTGGATTATTCCTTACCTTGATAATTAATGGAATAATTATCTTTACTTTGGGGAGAAGGGTAAGAATAAAAATGAAAATTCTATTCATATATTTGTTGACCGTCATGTAGATATTCTCCGGCAGCCCTAAAATTCGGGTTACCATCCCTCACAGGAAGTGAAGTGCAATGTCGTGCGCTAAACTTATTAGGGTGATGTCTAGGGAACTATGTGGGCGGGATTGGCAGCGCTACATGCCTTCTCCGCGTAGGGCTGACGTGTTTCAACGCTCCTCCCCTTCCATTAGGGGAAGGATGAGGGGTGATCTTATAGAAACATTTAAAATAATGAAAGGGATAAACAAGATAGAGGCAGAGAGGTTGTTTCCACTGGTCGGAGAGACTAGAACTAGGGGGCACAGCCTCAAAATACGGGGGAGCCAATTTAAAGCCGAGTTGAGAAGGAATTTCTTCTCCCAGAGGGTTGTGAATCTGTGGAATTCTCTGCCCAAGGAAGCAGTTGAGGCTAGCTCATTGAATGTATTCAAATCACAGATAGATAAGATTTTTAACCATTAAGGGTTATGGGGAACGGGCCGGTAAATGGAGCTGAGCCCACGGTCAGATCAGCCATGATCTTGTTGAATGGCGGAGCAGGCTCGAGGGGCTAGATGGCCTACTCCTGTTTCTAATTCTTATGTTCTTATGCACATTAAAGGGGAGGGCCGCTGTGAACTCTGCAGGCCCTTTGATAGCCTCCACTGGGCCACCAGGGCTGCTGGTAATGTTAATTCCTGGATTCTTTTACTTCAATCTGGTTCAGTAAAATTACTGAGTCGAATACCTCTTGTGCTTTGAACAAAGCAGTCTTTATTACCGGCCAGTAAGACCTATCAGACAGAAGATATACTCTCTGGATAGAGCGTACACACTCCCTACGGATAGGTGAAGTTACATCGTAAAGCGTTAACAGTTATACAGTTTTGAAATCAGATAACAAAATACAAATGGATTGACAGTCTAACTCAGCCACTCATTAGTCAATCTATATGAGATGTTCTTCTTGAAAGCTCAAGTATTGCCTCCAAATGTTTCAATCTAATGGTGTGACTATTTACTGAGACCTTGCAATTCTGCAGATGTATTTCATGTTACAATTATATATTATTGGCAGGATTAGTGACTTGAAACCTTGAGACAGACTGTTAGCTATGCTGATGTTGCACTATTTGCAATCTGACATTCTCCCAGCTATTCTTCCATGGCTTATACATCTTCATATATCCCGTTTACTTTACTGTCCTTAATTCCATATATTCCGTTCAGATATCCACATCCCCCCTTTTATCATTCTATGATAACATTTAGGATCATTCTATGAGTATTGCATTGTTGAGTAGTTCTCTAGTTTGTTGGATCATAACCCAGGAACCCTTGACCACAAGAGGGTCTGCTAACCTTGTCATTGCTTTACAGCAGAGGTTAAGGCAACCAACAATCAAACAGCAGGTAATTATTATGATGAGAACAATTGCCCCATGTATTAGATAGGATCTCCAAGATCCACCCAGAAACCAATCAAACCTGCTAAGTTCTTTTGCTGGTGTGGATAACTTTTTCACCTCCCTCCTTATGTGATCGGCAAGGTGGGTTATGTTTTCTGAACTATCAGGAATGTAAGTGCAACATTCAGATCCTATCAGGGCACACGTTCCCCCTTTCTCAGCTAACAGGTAATCGAGGGCCATTCGGTTTTGTAATGCTACGGTCCTTATCGCTACCATTTCAGCTGTGATGCCCTCCAGAGCCTCAGCAGTGCGGTTAGCTACCTGTTCCAATATCGTTTCTTTGAATCCATCTAACAGTCTCAGTTAGGGTCAGGGGAACGGTGCGCAAAGGAATTCCCCCTTTGGAATGTATAGGGATATGTGAACACACCCAGCATCTAGTGAAGTGCCCTTTTTCCGCATAAACGTAAGACATATACAAAAAGGTGTTTACATGGAGCTCTCGCCTTTGTCTTCCTTCCCGTGCACCAAAACTGTCATATATCAACACTATTATGCAGACAGTAGCATACAGACACAGTCTCATCTTATAAATAGTCCAATTATTTAGCTGATAAAAAGAGTTCTGTTTTCACGTTTCCCTTCAGGTCTCCGTCAGTGTATTTGGCTGTCTGACAGGTAAGAGTTCAAACTGATCCTCCTTCAACTGCCTTGTTCAGCTATAGGGAGGAGGAGATCTGGAACAGAAACAGGAATTAGACTAACCAGCAAAATTTGTTTAAATGGTGATGAGCTTGCAGTGGTGCAGGTGAACCCAGGCACTTTTCCCCTCAACCTTGGCTGCAGTGGGGGTAGTGAGTGACACCTAAAAAGGCCCCTCCTATTGTGGCTCTAATCCCTTCCGAATCCATACTTCCCTGGTGCCACGAGGGACAATTCGGGTAAAACTGGGAGGTCGAGGTGAGCATCTTGAACCTGGTTGTGAACTAGTCGCAGAGCCTGAGTCAGAGAAAGAACATAGGTGGTCATCAGTCTAGCTGAGATCTCATATCTAGGAACAATTTCCCTCATTAACACCTTAACTGTCTGAGTCTTATTGTCCAGGTTAGGGTAGGCTTCAATCCATCTGCTAAACACATCTACTATTACTAACACATATCTGTAACACTGAACTTTTTGCAACTCAATGTAGTCCAACTGAAATGTCTCAAAGGGACCTTCGGGTAGGGGCGTTTTACCCCAATCACAGGGGACTCCCTTCCCTGGAATATGTTGCTGGCCAACCAGGCAACGACTACTGATGTTCTGGGTGAGCGCCTGGAGTTTAGGGTGCCACCAAGTAGCCAAAAGCGTATCACTTGTTGCCCTTGCTCCACAATGAGTAGCAAAATGCAGACATTCTATAACCCATGAAGCCAACTCGTCAGACATGCAAGTCTGTTCCGCGGGAGTGGTCCAGAGTTTAGAAACATTGTCATAAGTACATGCATAATATTTCCACAACAGTTTATCTTTTTCAGGAGCGTCCCCCTGTGCTTTTATAACATCTTGGATGGTTGGCATTGGTTTTTCCGAGGCTAAGTTATCCTTCGCAGGATTTTTAGTCTGACTCATAATTTTGGGCACTACCATCTGTTGGTCACGAGAGGCCTGTTTGGCCTCTTGGTCAGGACAACGATTCCCTATATCAACCAGAGAATTTCCGGTAGTATGGGCGGTACATTTGACAATGGCAATGCATTTGGGGAACATGAGGGCTTGCAACAAATCAGATACTAACTGTTTGAGATATCTCATTCCCCTGTGAGGTTAGGAATCCCCTATTTTTCCATAATTGTCCGAAATCATGCGCCACCCCAAAGGCATACCTAGAGTCGGTATAGATATTGACTTTGAGATCTTTGGCCAAGATACAGGCTTGGGTGAGGGCGAATAGTTCAGCTTGTTGAGCAGAATAGGTGGTTTCAAAGCAGCAGATTCCAAGACCTGATTCTCCTGGTTTACTATGGCGTATCCTGAGATTTGTGTATCTTCTGGATTAATAGAAGTACTTCCGTCAACAAACATAAACAATCATGACTGGGTTCTTCCTCATCTTGGGGTGGCTCAGTAAGAATACAGTCTGGATCTTCCATCAACTAAATCTTCCCTGACTGATGTGGCCTCTTAAATTAAAGATAAGCAATCATGACTGGGTTCTTCCTCATCTTGGGGTGGCTCAGTAAGAAAACAGGCCGGATTAATTGCAGTACAGTGCCGAAAAGTCAGTTTAGGATTGCCTGTGATTTCAGTGGGTTCTGTCAGATAGAGGGCCAGTCCACATTGCCCTGCACTGGGATCTCAATTAATGGGAGTATAACCCACTTGGAAAGGGGTCCTCTGCCCACACATGAGGATCCACATAGTCAGGTATGTCCGAGCCAGTATGATGCCGTAGAGTTGTTAATACTTTCTCGGGGTCCCCATTAAATTGGACTGTTCGGCCATGTTTTACGATTTGCACATCCCGGCTGGTAGGGTCAGCCTCATCTATGGCCTTGCGTACCATAACTCCCAAATCTTTAGCATGGTGAGGGGCTAATACTTCACGAGCAATATGCGGTGCCATTGTTAGGGGCTGTTTCCACAGATTCTTATCCACTTCCACAAAATCTGCCTCTCTTTCCAGTCCAGTCACTCTAGCCCTTAATAGAATTCCCTTCACTTCCCCTTCGTGATCCTGATATTCTTTCCACTGGGATCGTATGCCAGGGTCACGTGATAGGGTGCCTGCGGCAGGTCCAGAGACCACCACTGAGGGGTTCTAGTGGTATAATACTGCCGCTTAAGGGTTTCCTGTTTTACAATAATCTCCATACTCCAAATGCAACTGGAATTTGCAAAGGAGGTCTCTAGCCATCAAGTTACAGTCCAGATTGGTTGTGATAACAACTCGATGTTCCACCGATTCTTCCTGGTAACCCATTTTAACCGGTTCTGACACTGGGAATGTCGAGATTTGTCCCAGGAATCCTGAAAGTTCCTGTGTTTCAGTAGAGGCAGGGAGTTTAAGCTTTGATTGTACAGAAGACATGAAGGCTCCCGTATCTATCAAAAAGGGTTGCCACTCATTCAGAATGGGTTGTCGTCCGGGGAGGATCCCTGCACAATTAAGCTGCGTAGTCAATCGGGGGACAATTGACCAAAGGGGTTGTTCTGGGAGAAGTTAGTGTAAGATCCTCCTCTTCCCCCTTGCCCCCCTCCTCTTCCTCCTCTTCCTTTTCCATGCTGACGGTAGGGGCAATTTTTATTCCAATGTCCTTCCTGCCCACAATTAAAACAGTCAATTCCTCTTACCCAGTCCCGGCCTCTTCCCATACCATGCCGGGGACAATAGGGAGGTTTATTAGCAGGGCTCGGGCCGTTTGGTTGTTTAGTATAACCGTATCCTTGCTTATCCATCCAATCCTGTATGCCACACTACGGTTCTATTGATCCTTCCTCCCGAGATGGCTCTTCCTTTCTAGTCACGTATTCAGTCTTGACCCGGGTTGGGGGCGCACCTCCCCCCTCCCCTTTCTTTTTCTGCCAATAATATCTAACTGCCCTTTCCATCTGTCCGGATAGCGTGAGCAATCAAATAGTTGTTTGAAGATCACAGACATCTATAGAGAGGTGGTCTGCAGCTTGTTGTGCATCAGGGTTTGGCATTGGTCTGACGGGGAATTGGTGTCGGGACTTTGGGATCTTGGAAATCATTTCTAGGCCGGAGGATGTTTCAGAGCTGTCTGACTGCTTGACAGTTCTGCGTCTCGATCGGCGGGGGTGTTTGCTATGTCTTTCACAACTTGGACTGGTAGGTTGACTAGAAGATTTACGGGACTGTTTGTGATGTTGAGATATAGTTCTGCCCTTTCAAGTGTGAGATCTGGTCCTTTCGGCTATATTGCCTGTGAACTGGGGATCCGAATCGCTATCAGAGGATGAGGAGTCAGTTTGGGTTTGTTGCTTTGGTGATATGTGGTTGTTCCTAACTCTTTTTACCGGAGTGTTAGGTGGAGGGTGTTGGGAAGAGGACTGGAGCAAGAGGCCAGGGGGTGCAGGAGGCGCCGTTGGGCGCTGAGTCAGTGGCCACTCATCAATTTCATCATCAGCCTCGGTTAACACAAAGCCAGCCATTTTAACTTGTAGTTGATCAATACCTTTCTCAGAGGTCCCAGAGGATCTCTTAGCAAGTTTCTCGTGCGCACATTCATTCTTTTTTTTTTAAGACGTCTACAGTTTTAACATGTGTTCTCTCTGTCAATGCAAGTCCTAATTTAATAGCATTTGTTTGCCAACTCGATAGAAGTGATGCATCTTTTAATTTCTGACAATAATGTCGCCAGGTTGCAATTACATTTTTTTATCCCCTTTTCCTCATCCCCTTCTCCAAATTAATCCCTGTGCTTTTTTTTTTACCTCTACGCTTCTAGTGTGACCTAGAGGCCACTGGTCATCCCCTAATAATTTGTTCAGGGCTCCTGATAATTTTCTAAAGTCTTCAGCTCTTTCAGGGAATTCCTCACATAGCTTTTGTAGCGGATTATCCGCCTCCGTGGTTTTATCCAACTGATTACCCATTTTCACACTGCCCCTCGTATTACTGTGTCGCTACGCGTTCGTGTCGTCATGCAATTTAAACAAACTTAAAAATAGACACAGACTTTACAGAACTAACACTGACTTTAACTAACTCCAAATAACCAAACTTTACTAATGCTAACACTTACCCGCGTCGCCGCGCGGTTCGCGTCGCCGCGCGATTTCAATACTAAACTACCACGTCGCCTCGCAGTTCACGTCGCCGCGCAATCCGCGTTGCCTCGCAGTTCACGTCGCCGCGCAATCCGCGTCGACCCGTGGCTCGCGTCGCCGCGCGAGTTAAGATACTTTAAACTTTAAAAGATAAACAAGGACTTCTAACACTTACCCGCGTCGCCGCGCGGTTCGCGTCGCCGCGCGATTTCAATACTTAAAACTTTACTTAAAACTCTAAACACTTTAAAACTTACAGACTTACTGCCATTAGCACTGACTTTCGCGATTCGCGTTGCTGCGCCTCTGCGTCCCTACGCGTCGGCGTCACTGCGCGTCTACGTCACTGCGCGTTGACGTCACTGCGCGTTCGCTTCACTGCGCGTTTACGTCACTGCGCGTTCGCTTCGGCCCTACCTTCCGAGTTGCTGCGGGGGTTTTTTTTTAATTCAATCAGAGCCTAGACGGGCCAAGTGATATACAAGGTCGACGTCGTACCTGAGTTGAACACCTATCTTCTATTTAAATCCCCATTTTATTCCCTGTGAGCCTAATTTTCTAATGAGCCTCAATTAATTTCTTTTAGTCTCCAAATTTCCCTATCCTTTCGCGTTACTGCGCAGTTTAAATTCAATCAGTCAATGAAAGCCCTAATTTAATGGAGTTTTTCTGTCAATTGGACAGGAGTGATTTTATATTTTTCATAATTTAAAATCTCAGAACATTTTTTTCTTTCAGCACCTATTTAGTACGCTACTTTTTTTTATAACTAGAGAGAAGTCTGGCACGTAGGCTATGGACTGCTTTTCGTTATCTCAATTGTTCCAGCCTCAAGGTCGTGTTATTTAATATATTTTTTTTTTAAATCCTTTTGAATCCATCTCAGTTGTTTTGCTGTGCCTTCTCTGAATGTTTTCTTTCAACAAGTTTTTCTTTTTTTTTTAACCACCGGGACCATGTAATTTTTTTCTTTTTTTTTAACAAACCTATCCTTTGGGCATTTCCTGGCTCCGTAACTTATCATCCGAATATACGTAATTCAATAAGGTTCACACTCTTAAACTTCCCACATACAGGACAACACTACGAAGGGTTAAAACAAACTTTCATTCTGTTTGAGATAAAACAAACCACAACTCCCCGGCTTTTTTTTACAGTAAAAGTCACAGAAGCATTTCTCATTTAAACAGACATTCACAAGAATCTCTTTTCTTTCCTATTAATTTTTTTTGGATCCATGATTGATCATCTATCCCTATCTAGCTCTAACTATCTTTCCCTTTCCAAGTCGCCGCTTGGTTTGCGTCATCGCGCAATTTCCCTATCTCTATCCCTATTCTAAGTTTGAAAGGTATTCACCAGATTGTCCTGGATCTCGTTCAGACACTACCTGAGAACCAGCGAGTGGCTAAACTTTCCTCAGACTTTTGAAACCGGGGGAAACTGGAGCAGTATTGAAATCATACTCACTCCAGTGGCCATTTTCCCCTCGTCTCGTCCAAGGCTAGTCTGGCTCTTAATTCGCAAGTTTTCGGCAGTCGTCCGTTGAGATCCCTCTTCTGACACCAAATGTTAATTCCTGGATTCTTTTACTTCAATCTGGTTCAGTAAAATTACTGAGTCGAATACCTCTTGTGCTTTGAACAAAGCAGTCTTTATTACCGGCCAGTAAGACCTATCAGACAGAAGATATACTCTCTGGATAGAGCATACACACTCCCTACGGATAGGTGAAGTTACATCGTAAAGCGTTAACAGTTATACAGTTTTGAAATCAGATAACAAAATACAAATGGATTGACAATCTAACTCAGCCACTCATTAGTCAATCTATATGAGATGTTCTTCTTGAAAGCTCAAGTATTGCCTCCAAATGTTTCAATCTAATGGTGTGACTATTTACTGAGACCTTGCAATTCTGCAGATGTATTTCATGTTACAATTATATATTATTGGCAGGATTAGTGACTTGAAACCTTGAGACAGACTGTTAGCTATGCTGATGTTGCACTATTTGCAATCTGACATTCTCCCAGCTATTCTTCCATGGCTTATACATCTTCATATATCCCATTTACTTTACTGTCCTTAATTCCATATATTCCGTTCAGATATCCACAGTGCCATGGCCACAGCCCGGCACCCAAACGGAGTGCTGGGCTGCACGATGGCGGCCCGGACCACGTGACAGCAAAGAAGAATGGGCCGACCAGTGAGTCGGCCGAAGGAAAAAAATGATGGTGCAGCGCACCTCCCCTTTAATTTCCGCCCTGAAGTGGAAGTTGGCCCGGTTCTCCACCCGCGAGGCTGGCTAGGCAATCTCTGTTGCGGGGAGGAAAGGGATTGCAGCGAGGCGCAAAGAGGTTGCCGCGCACGGCGATAACATCATCCCCAGAGGCACGGCGGTCCGGGGCGCGACTAGCAGGGCATGGCGCTACTGTATTCACGTCTCTGCTAACTCCCGTGCAATTTCACGGGAGCCGGTAGCGCTCCCCCTCACTCGGGGCGAAAACAGTTTTGCGCCCCATGGAAGCACCAACCGAAGGTGCAGAACGGAAATTTCGGCCCCATAAATTATAGCAAAGTTTCTTTTGCTCCCCCAAAAAAGTATCTTTATAAAACTGGGCGGTAATATTAATTAATTCTGCTGAAAAGAGATTTGAATGACATGCTGACCATCCTTAATTTGTATAGAAACAGACTTCTTGTATAACTATTGTGGAAGCACAAGTATTATAGCATTGCTATATTTATTTTGAAAATTGAACCTTCTCTAAATAATAATGCAGGCTTCATTATGGCTTTAAATTAGAAAAATATAAGACGATTAGATAACTGAGGTATTGACTTGTAATCCAAGTGGAGGAACAAAAAGGGTCTACTAAAGCAAGTCTGCTAAACTTGTGAAATCCCAATCCAGTATTCACAGGACAAAATCATTGTAACATTTGGTTACAAACGGTTCAGTTTTGTCAAAATGATTCAAAATATAACTATTTCTGGTACTAATCTATATATAATGTATTATCTTGCAAATATGATCATTAAAACAGTTAATTAGTTGCTTCAATATTAACCAGAATGTTATTTTTTATTTAGGATATTGAAACGGTTAAAAGCAAAAGATCCTAAAAAGATTCAACTGGAGCGTTTGGAACAAGGGTTTTCCATTTATGTAAATGGTGCCAACTCTGAATTAAAGAGACAACCAACTTCACGATCAGTATGGACAGCTGGTGAGTAATGGCTATAAAAGCGGAACGAGCTGTTGTGTTGCCCAAGGGAATAAAATATATCCTTTCATCTACAGTGATGACATTGTCTGTTGTCTTTGGAGCTATGCAGGATCAAATAGACCATTATTTATTGTCATTTAAGAGAGAAGCTTCAGTCTGAAGGCAAATATATAGATCTTTTCCTTTTCTATGAAAAGTGCAGCTAAATTGTGGCCAAGTAATACTGAGGCATTTGTAACTTTCCCAAACAACTGTAAATGATGGCCAATAAAAGGTCTAAAAATATGATTAGGTTGCTAACTGTTCATTATCCCAGTATTGACTATCTCTTGATGCACTTTTTTACTTTCTGGAGTGCTCGTAATTGTGCTGCACATTCAAAAGAAGTTGTTGAATTGTCCAGATGAAACATAACTTTGTATGCTAATTTTAAAAAAAATTCTGTAATGGGGCTGTAAAACAATTTTTATTCTGGAGGATTTCTCATACTAAAGAAATCTATAATCACTCAATTCAACTTTGCGCAAGACTGTCGTAATCACTGATCCTTGTCTTCCCAATCAAATCTGTCCATTCTGTTTGAAAGTGGTAGTGAGGTGGGATGCACTGAGGCAGAGTAGCAACTTGCATCCAATAAGTGCCACTCATAACTGAACAGCTGAAAGTACCTTGCAAGGGAAAGAGATGGAGAGTACAGGAGGTAAGGGAATTTCAATGGGGAAAGAAGTGGCCATCAAGCAGAAAGTGAGGGAATTTAAGTGGGTGGTCAGCATCCCTGGCAGAGGTTTTTAAGAAGCTTTAGAAAGCAGCAAGGCAACGTGGAATAGTAAGGGCATGTTGCATGAGAAAAGTAGCCTCGGATTGTGTAGTGGAGGGATTGGCAACTGTCAATAATCCAGAATACGAGGAACTGAGGTGGAAGCTGGGCTATATAGCTGGAAGAGATAGCTCAAATAGGAGAGATTAATATTGACAAGAATGTTGAACTTGCTTTCCTGGAGCACAAGAAGCCAGGGTAGCTTCAGGAGAAGGAAGGTGATGAGTGTGCAGGAGAGCACAAGCGTGTGGGTTAGCTGAAACTTGTGAAGAGTAGCAGCATGGATGTCTTGCTGTCTAATCTGCCTTTTTCCCATGCCCTATTCCCACTCCTTTCTTACCACTGCACGTTGAATTCATTCATGTGAATGAGATGCTCAACTCCTGTCAGCTTTTAATGCTATTTTTACATATTTCAACATTCCATCACAAACTTTCTTTGGGAATCTCTTGGGTGGGCGGCAGGGGTAAATACCATTTAATATTTTTAAAAAGTCACCATCCACATTCTTGGTGTACTTTGTTACTTTTATTATCCTGTTAAATTGCTGGTTTCATATTTTATGAAGTAAAAACCTTTGTTCACATTCAGCCCATACATTAAAATTATGTATACAAAATTAATTTCAGATTCTGCTTCAAGATCAACTTTGCATGCTGAAGAGCTACAAGAATTAGCTGCACTAAAACGTAGAACGCAAACTGCACCAGGCAAAGTTCAGCGTAAGGGTTGGGTGCAGGTAACGACAACTGATAAACTGCAGTAGAAACTGTATGAAATCTTTATTATGTAGGGGAACTTTTCAAGGGCACAGTCTGCCTGCCACTTCCACATTGCTACAAAGTGAAACATTTGCAATGTAAACCTGACAGTATAATTCCAGAGTCAAGTCCCGTTCTAACTGTGGAGGAGAGCAGTGTGACATCCCCATCTCTCCCGACCCTCCGAAGAGGCTACCTCGTATGGCTTGGGTTTGATGAATGAGGTTAGATATTAAAAGTACGGTGGGGGGTGGGGGGGGGGGGGGGGGGAGGCGAGGGGAGGAGAGAAAGAGAGTTGAGCCTCTTGGGCACTTCACAAGCTTAAGCAGAACTTAATTACAGTTTTGAAACAGTGAGTGCTCCTCCTGTGCTCTCAATGCATTTCAAATTTATTGTCCCAGAGCTCTTCCTGACTGACAGGCAATGTAAATAAAATACTGAAGGGATCTGAGTACAGTGGTTATAGTATAACTGCAACGTTGGATTTTGCTAAGCTTGCAATTCACTTAAGATCAGCTCAATAATTTTATTTTTTGGTACAGTTTCTTCATGATTTTCTACACTAGAAAATTAGTTACAAATTTTTCACATTGTATTGCTGTCGTTATCTGGAATCAGCCATCGGAAGTGCTCAGTTACGGATTTTCATCAAACGAAATTGTGAAGTACATAACGGAGCAGGCTATTTAAGGAAATTCTAGCTGGGATGTCAAGGGACAGTTGAGAGTTATTTTTGCAATGCTAAGGATGATTAAAACAAATTTCTATTTTTTTTTAGTTGCCCTTTGAATGTGTACAAAGTAGATAATAGATGATCACTTTAATAATGTGCAGCACACCAGATACTTGGGGCCTGAACTTGGTCAGAGCTAAGGCCTGCCCATTTCTCGGCGGTCCCCGGGCGAAACTTCAGTTTTTGCCGCCCTCTGCCGCTGGGGCCGTTTGGGCGGGAGTTTCGCCGCGGTTCTGTCGGCGGGAGCGGCAGGCAGCGGGAATTGGCGGGCAGGAGCGGACATGAGCAGGCGGTAGCAGCAGTGGGCGGTAGGTGCAGGCCTCTTGACTCGGTAAACATCAGAGGCCATGCACCATGCACATGCGAGATTTGGGATTTTTTAAATTATAGTTTCTTGTGGCTGATTATGTCACTTTTGCCGCAATTGGGGCTGATTGCACAGCTGCGTGTACTCACTTGCACCTGCTAGTTACAGAGAGGTCATATTTGGAGAGAGAGGGAAACAAACTCATCATCAGCCATCCATCTCGGGAATTTATAATGAGTGCAAAAAAAACTTTTAAGACGTCTGATGGAGGGAGGGCCCAGAGCTCCCTGGTTTAACGAGGGGGAGCTGGAGGAACTGGTATGTGAGGTGGAATGCGTGTGTGCGTGTGCGAAGAGGACAATGGGCCTCACATCGGTGGTAGTGGGTAGAGGGTTGGGTGTTGGTGGTGGAGATGTTGTTTACTCTTCAAGTTGTAGCTGTTATTTCACATGGATTATTGTAACTGTGACTTGAATGGTTTCTGAGATAATATACATATGTTGGATTCAATTGTTTGCATGTTGTCACTTTGGCATGCTGCACTTTTCAATACAGTCACATTGTTCACCTACTCTTGGTCAGTGTCTCACTATTACATCATCTGGGGTCCCTGCTGAGAAACAGACAAATCTCCTTCAGGTGTGCTGCTGTCTGAGGAATATCTTGCTGTCCACCTATGATGCGACTCTTTAATGGGTCCTGTCATCAGGCGATTGCGCTATGACAAGTAAGGGTGACCAATGCAGGAAGGCTGCCATTGAATGAGAGAGTTGCACAACTTGGAGGGCACACATTAAGGCTTACACTTCAGTCCACATTTTGTTATGTCCCACCCCTGATATGACATGTTCCTCAGTGACCTTGCAGTCCATTACATATCTCTTTCTGTCTTATATACTTGAGCTCATGCTGTTCTCACTGTCACATCCTGCCACCTCACAGAGCATTTCATGATTTCATTATTGCCTCTATACTTTGACATAAGCTCGTACCATGCGTGCACTCACATTCTGTCCGTAACTCTGTTCTGCCTGCAATGGTCTAAAAACCCCTTATAGTGCATCTCCATGGAGCCTTGACTGTGTTTCAGAACTCATTGCTGCTTCCTATACCCACACCTGCCCCTCAACAGAGTACTTTCCATTTACACCTGTGAAGTCATTCTGTGCAGTTTAAGGTCAATCTGAGAACTCATTCTGAGCCTCTGATAATGGTGTAACATATGAACGCTATCCGGGATGTGCAGCACTCTGTGCGATTCTCCCTGCCGCCCGATTTACAGCCAGCTCAGATCACCTTTTTGCCAGTGGTCGTTCTGGCGGGCGGGAGCATGATTTTAGAAGATCGTGCACAAGGAAAATCCCGTTTTTGGAGCCTCCGGGAAGTGCGGGCAGCAGGAAGTTGTGCCGGCGGTACTTCACAGAATAATTTCCCGCCAGGCGGGACCTGGACAGCAGATGAGCGGTGGGGCAGGAATTTCTCAGAAAACAATTTTTTCGGGCGGTGCCTCGGCGCGCCTGTGGGCGGTAATCTGACCAACTTCGGGCCCTTGATGTCTGAGGCACTGAGAGTATCTCGAGGGCTGGAATTTTGCTCTGGAATGTTGGGTACTATCAATTGTCTTTTAAAGCGTCAATATTTTTTGAGGGGCACAATGACTTTGTCAGACTTAGATTTTGGCAGTATACATGAAGGGTGGTCGTACTAAGAGATGCCACCCAGAAGAAAAAGAGAAAAACTTTAACTCAATTTGTGGTCGTCCACCTGAAGTGTCCATTCAAATAGGCGCCTGTAGTTGCTTTGTCAGCCCATCTACATTATGCAGCATAGGCCTAATTTACTTGGAAACTATGGTTTATTAAGCCTCATGCAAAGCAAATTGGACACTGAATAAGCTTCAGTGCCTGTTGACGTGGGGCTCTGGTGCCCAAAGTGCCACAGTGCACTTTGGGCGTAAAAATGTCTGACTTGCTTATTCTTCAAATATAGAAAGTATTGTCCGTAAATATTCAAACATTGCCCCTTTCTGCCCTTAATCGCTTTTAAAATTTTAAGATTCAGAAGTGTGCATTTTTAACACGGCTCCATGTCACTTGTCAGCTGGATTCACTTGTATTTTTTTCTTTCCTGACCCCAGAGTATAGATGTCTGTAAGCTAGGAACTGATGAAGCCTGACAGACATGAATTGCCGGTTGGGGTACTCTGAGCCACTGAGACGTGAGCCTCCAACCAGAAGTATAAACTGAATGCTGTGCCATTTTAACATCAGGCTTGTGTGTATGGTAAGGTATCTTCAGTTCTGATATAAATGACACTTGCATTTCATTTCAGTCTTCAGTCCATATTAAAACTGAGAAAGGAACACCGTTACACCTTGGTGCACCTACAGATTACTCTAATGATTTTGAAGCTTATGAAAGTGTTGATATGGAGACAGAAGAGCTATCATGTAGCTGCTCTCAGGTAACTTTATTTTAAAAAGTGCACAGCAATGTAAAGTATTGTCTGTTACAGTATTTTTTTAAAACCAACTTTAGCCAACAGGCGAATTTTTGTCTCCTGCATTCCAGAGTGAGCAAAGGCTAAAAGAGTCTACATTTCTTTAGGCATTGCATAGAAACTACAGCACAGAAATAGGCCATTTGACACAACTGGTCTATGCTGGTGTTATACCCCACGTGAGCTTCCTTGCATTCTAACTACCCCTTCCATTCCTGCCCCTCTATCCCTCTGCTCCCTTCTCCCTCATAGATATCAAGCCTTCCCTTCAATGCATCAATCCTATTCACTTCAACCACTCCATGTGGCAGTGAGTTCTACATACTCACCACTCTGTAAAGAAAATGCTCCTAAATTATCTGTTAGTGGTTGTCTTATAGTTATACCCCTTATTCTGGACACATTGGGTCCAAATTTGCCCCCACGTTTAGAACGGTGCACCTCCGTGAGGTGCGTCGACTTTTTAGAACAAAAACCGCGCCCAAAAGTTACCTTGCTATTCTCCCCGCAGCTGGAACGGTGAGGGCCCTCGGCATAGCGCAGCACAAGGAGTGGGGGGCAGAGCCAGGTCCCTGCGCTGAAAACAGTGCCGGGACCTCTGCACATGCGCGCTAGAGTGTGCGCGCATATGCAGTAGCTCCTCGCTCCCAAATCTCTGCAAGCTGTGTGGGGGGGGCCCGAAGCACGCCGCCCCTAACCCTGGCTGAATGGGCTCCCTGCCAAGAACTACGGGAACAGTGCCTGCCGTGTTCAGCCAGGAGTACTATAAAGAACATAAAGTCTGGAATGAGAAAGGGCCATTTGAATCATCATGCCTGCACCATCCCGAATCCATGCCTTATTATTGTATCATGGAACAAGGAGGGAAGTCAATGAGCATTTATTTACACAGAGTAATGACGTTGTGCAAGAAGTTGCTAGAGAGAGAGAGAGCAATAGAGAGTAATAATATAAATGCGTTTAAGGTAAGTTTCTGGAGAGAAAATGATTGAAGGGTATGGGGAAAAGCTGAGTTTCTGGGGTTGAGATTATTTAAAAAGGGATGGGCTTGTTCCTAAACATGTGTCTGTTCTCCCCCACCCCCACCCCATGGAGTTGTGTGTTTTTCCATTAATTTCTGAAGAAGCAATTACAATGAGCTTTCTCACAGTGGCTCAGCCATTTGTGTGGCGGGGGAGGGGGGGTGGTGGGTTACAATGACGAAGCTAAAAATGTATTGTTGTGCAGACAGCTTCAAATAATTTGATAAACTATACAAAAATCACTTGAAGGTGTAAAGATCCTGTGTTACTGGATGTTTTAAAGTACTTTATGCAGCTTTTATCTCACCTACCTGTTGAGTGTAGATTTGTGTTTGCTTTGACAGAATCCTAGATAAACTATCAATATGGTCAAGGAGGGGCAGTTCTGAAGCACGTCTGATTTAGCAATGCATGAAGCAGTAAGCTTGTAATCCAAGATGTACGTTCGGAGGAACTGGCTGAAATAGTCGGTTGTGATTAGGCATGTCAACAGATAATTAGCAAATTTACTACATCAAAAAATAGTTATGGTGTGGGATGGTGTAATCATTTTCAAAACATTATAGTGATATAGTCAGTAACAGCTGGGGACTTACTCCTGTCCATCTGCACAACACATTCATTTCCATATGCATTTAGGGCCAACAATTAAATGTGGGATTGAGAAATTTCTATATTAGAACATTTTAATGAAATGCAAAACTCTGATTATTGCCAAGGGTAACATTAGCAGGGTCAATTATTCTTCCTCAGTCATTTATTTCCCTGTGGATAGCATAGGAGGATTTGCAGGAGGAAATTCTTTGATATATTTAAAAAGATTGTTTGTATTTTGTATTCTTTGGAATTTATAGCATAGTTGCTCTCTTTGTTGTGATACAATATACAATACTATGAATTGCAAGTATACTTGTAACTGTTGGATAAGCACCATCTCTCACTTCCCTTCCCTCCCTCTCCCCCCCCCACCATCACTGCACTGATTTCTTAAGTCTCCACAAGGTTTTTCTGAGCATACAAAAATGGACACATATGGTGGCCAAAGTTAGCTTGGAGTAACTTTTTGCTGGCTAAACTTGCTTAAATGGCCAAAACAGGCATGTAACTGGTATTGCCCCCTTTTTGGAAAAAAGAAACTGAACTAACTCACAAATTGGAGCAAATTAAATGGGGAGAATTGCAATTTTTAAGATACTCCCCAAAAAAAATAGTTGCTCCAAAAAACTAAGAGCAACTCCTGGGGAAACTTGGGCCCATAAGTGGAAATCATTTCTCCACATCCATCCTATCAAACTCCTTCATGATTTTACAAACCTCTATCAAGTCTCCTCTTAGTCTTCTCTTCCAGAGAAAAGAGCTCCAGTCTGCTCAATCGTTCAGGATAATTGCATTCTCTCAATTCTGTTAAGATCCTTGTTAATCTTTTCTGCACTTTTTCCAGTGCTTTATTTTTTGCAGTATGGAGATATTGGATTATTCCAAGTGTGGTCTCACCAAAGTACACTATACATTTAACATTACCTCGCTGCTTTGGTGTTCTATTCCTCTACAAATTAATTCCTGTACTTAGTTTGCACTTATGGCTTTATCAATTTGTGTTGCTACTTTTAGTGATTTATGTATCTTTATTCTCTGATCTCTTTGCTCCTCTACCCCTTTTAGTTTTTTTATCTTCCAAGGAATAAATGTCATCTTTATTTCTTCAACGAAATGAACCACCTCATACTTGCTATATTGAATTCAATTTAGCATTTATCTGCACACTCTGCAAGCCTATTTGTCTTCCTATAATTTGATACAGTTGTCCACATTATTAGCTATATCCCCAATTTAGTATCATCTGCAAATTTCGACACCATATCATTTATGTATATGGTGAACAATAGTGGCCTCCGCATGGATCCCTGCAGGACACCGCTTCCCATTTTCTGCTAGTCCAGGATACTTCCCTTAACTCCTACCTTTTATTTTTTGTTTCGTAGCCATCTTTCAATCCATTCTTCTACCTGGCCCCCGGTATGCTGGGTCATGAGGTTACAGATTGTGGTACAATACAATTCTGCTGCTGTTGATGGCCCACAAGCCTCATGGATGCCCAGTTTTGAGCTGCTAGATCTGATCTGAATATCCCATTTAGCATGTTGGTAATGCCACACAACAGGATGAAGGTTGTCCTCTGTGTGAAGATGGGACTGTGCGATGGTCACTGCTACAAATGCTGTCATGCTTGAGATAGGGATGTAGACTACAATGACAGAAATTTGAATTTATTTGGTGGAAAAATGTCCCATGGTGCTTTATAGAGTTGTAAGGATCAAATACACACAAAGCTGAAGAATATTGAGTCTTGGTCAAAGAGGTGGATTTTAGAGGAGGTCTTAAAATGTGGAGAGACGAAGAGGGCGTCCTGCAAAGGCCATCTGTAATCTCTGGCCCTGACACACAGCATCCTTCCACCAGCTGTGCTGCAGCCACAGGGGACACACTGTGGAGGAGCTGAGCTGTAGAATAGTTAAACCGAGTGTTAAGAGGGGATATAAAGAATTGCACAATGTGATTGCTAAATATATTTGTTGTTTATGATGCTCTTAAATTTTATGAGATGAATTTTAATTGGAATGTTTCATCTTTTGTGGTGTCTCTTTCAGTTTTGGGGCTGTGGTATGGAATGTCAAATTGATGTGCTGATGGGGACGTGCAGAGGAACTGGGAGGTGGGATGAAATTAACTGGAACTGAAGTCTGATGAGATAGTCGCGGATCGCCCTTGCAGAATCGCGATTGTTTGGCTACCTCCTCCTCTTCCTCCTCCACCTCTTGCTCCTCCTCCTAAGGTGGTGGAGCTATGCCTGGTGGCAATGGCTATGCCCTCATGATGGCCAAGTTGTGCAGCATGCAGCAAACGACGATGAAAAGAGATACCCGCTCAGCCGAGTACTGGAGGATGCGCGACAGAATTTTGCTTCCTGGGTCGTAACAGGATGCAGCCGAGCAGGCGCTATCTCCTGCCCAATGTAGTCGGAGGTGCTGTCTTCACCATGTCAGGGCGAAAATCCTTTGTGCTCTGTTAGCGCGTGGGGGGGGAAGGGAGGGAGAAGGCGCTAAGTACCTAAATTTTGCCCTCTTATGGGGTTTAGGGAGGGAATGTGGATGGAGCTATGGTAATTCCAGAGCTTTGAGCTTAAACAACCGAAGGCATGGTCGCCAATGGTGGGACCAACCTATTTAAGTATGTTTTATGAAAATATTGGCCTTTACTCCAAAATGTCATTTATATTTGCAGCTTTTCTTTTTCTCAATTTCTTGCAGAATCTTGCTGATGATTCTTCCAGGAACAGAAGCAACTCTTGTGTCTTATCAAGGTCTTCCTTCATAAAGCCTGGAAGGACACCAGACAAAAGCTGTTGTGATGGCAATGAAAAAATACTCCTGAACATGCAAGATGTTAAGGTGTGTGCTGGCAGCTCCAGCTGATCCCCAGTATATAAATTGCACTTGTCGGTGCAAAAAGGTTACTATTTTTAATTATAAAATTGGTCCTAAATGATGCAGGAGTTTTTTTTACTTTAGATCCAGCTAGAATGATTCTTCATATATTTGTTCCCAGGTTGTATTCAATGCTGGCAAGCCTGTATTTATTGCCCATCCTTAGTTGTCCTATGCCAACCATGCAGTATGGGACTGGAGTAACATGTAGGACATTATGACCAACATCTAAATAGTTTACTGATTATTATATTTGTCGGTCCTCTACTTAATGTATCACCTATGCATTAGATGTTGAGAAGAAGTCTGCGGCAGGCTGCTGACCTCCAACGTAATGACAAGAAGAGCGCTGGCAGTGACGACTCCGATTCTCTAGAGGACGATACAATTGGAGAGCAGATTGAAATTCAAGAACCAACAGAGAGTCTGGAGGCTCTACAGCTGAATAAGCAGTCTTTCCAGAGGAGCAGAGAGGATAAACTCTGCACTTTACACCCTGGTGATGTGATTGTACTTGATTTTGCACCGAGTACAAAAAGTAAGTTTTTAAGATTTTAGAAATGTGCGGTTGCATTTCAACATTAAATAAATTTTGTATAATATTTGTTTAAGGTTTGCTTCCTCACCTTTATTGGAATGGTACTTTAATATTTGTTCATTAGAGCAATTGTTTTTTTTTTCCTTTTTAAAGCAACGACCACATGGTAGTATAGAACCAAAAATAATTTCCTATGTTTTTTATTTTACGAGTACAAGGATTTTTTTTTTACCAACCAGCTGACTGCGTGAAATATATTAAAGTAATATATTACAGGGCTATAGGAAGAGAGGAGGGTAGTAGGATTAGTTTTTGATTGCTCTAGCATAAAGCTGGAACTTGCAAAGAGCAGATACTGACCCATTGGGCCAATTAGCCTCCTCCTATGGTGTAAACCACTATGAACTTAGTAACTGCTGTACAATGTTCACACTTTTTAATGCCTAGAGTTTACATGAGTATTGATATTTATGTGTGCCATACTGTGCATACAGATACTGAGGGGGGGGCAATTGCCCCTTTTTTAAGGTCCGTTACTGCCTCTGTAATGGCGTGGTAAGGCCTTTCCGGTCAGGGGCAGGCCGATGGTCCGACCCATGTGGATTTGACCGTGCCTCGTGCGCCGACCCATTGTCGGGCACACGTCGATCCCTTACTGCTCAGCGGCGACCCCTTTCCACCCCGGGGAGTCCGGGGCCCAGAGTCGGCGAGAGGTGCGTGGAGAGGCAGTCGGGACTTCGGAGAGAGGCCTATAAAAGGCGTGGCTTGTACAGCTACAGGGAGAAGGCAAAAAAGAAGTAGAAAGAAATAGAAAGGTACGTCGCAGCCAAGGGGGTAAGTGATTGGCTGGTGATTGGTGAGTAGTTTTTCTTTTCTTTTTTTCTCTTCTATAAACAGTGAGTAACTTTTAACATTGTTGTTGCCAATTTAAGTGTATCGAAGGGTTAAGTCATGGCAGGAGAGCTCGGTCACGTGATATGCTCCTCCTGTACCATGTAGGAACTCGGGGACACTTCCAGTGTCCCTGACGACTACATCTGCGGGAAGTGTATCCGCCTCCAGCTCCTGACTGACCGCGTTGCGGAATTGGAGCTGAGGGTGAATTCACTCTGGAGCATCCACGATGCTGAGAATGACGTGAGTAGCACGTGTAACGAGTTGGTCTTACCGCAGGAGAAGGGTCCACAGCCAGCTAGGGAATGGAAGACCAGCAGAAAGAGTAGTACAAGGAAGGTAGTGCAGGGGTCCCCTGTGGTCATCCCCCTGCAAAACAGATACACTGCTTTGAGTACTGTTGAGGGGGATGACTCATCAGGGGAGGGCAGCAGCAGCCAAGTTCATGGCACCGTGGCTGGCTCTGCTGCACCGGAGGGCAGGAAAAAGAGTGGGAGAGCGATAGTGATAGGGGATTCAATTGTGAGGGGAATAGATAGGCATTTCTGCGGCCGCAACCGAGACTCCAGGATGGTATGTTGCCTCTCTGATGCAAGGGTCAAGGATGTCTCGGAGCGGGTGCAGGACATTCTAAAAAGGGAAGGAGAACAGCCAGTTGTCGTGGTGCACATTGGTACCAACGACATAGGTTAAAAAAAGGGATGAGGTCCTACAAAACGAATTTAAGGAGCTAGGAGCTAAATTAAAAAGCAGGACATCAAAAGTAGTAATCTCGGGATTGCTACCAGTGCCACGTGCTAGTCAGAGTAGGAATCGCAGGATAGCGCAGATGAATACGTGGCTTGAGCAGTGGTGCAGCAGGGAGGGATTCAAATTCCTGGGGCATTGGAACCGGTTCTGGGGGAGGTGGGACCAGTACAAACCAGACGGTCTGCACCTGGGCAGGACCGGAACCAATGTCCTAGGGGGAGTGTTTGCGAGTGCTGTTGGGGAGGAGTTAAACTAATATGGCAGGGGGATGGGAACCAATGCAGGGAGACAGAGGGAAACAAAAAGGAGACAAAAGCAAAAGACAGAAAGGAGATGAGGAAAAGTGGAGGGCAGAGAAACCCAAGGCAAAGAACAAAAAGGGCCACTGTACAGCAAAATTCTAAAAGGACAAAGGGTGTTAAAAAAACAAGCCTGAAGGCGTTGTGTCTTAATGCAAGGAGTATCCATAATAAGGTGGATGAATTAACTGTGCAAATAGATGTTAACAAATATGATGTGATTTGGATTACGTAGACGTGGCTCCAGGATGATCAGGGCTGGGAACTCAACATCCAGGGGTATTCAACATTCAGGAAGGATAGAATAAAAGGAAAAGGAGGTTGGTTAGCATTGCTGGTTAAAGAGGAGATTAAGGCAATAGTTAGGAAGGACATTAGCTTGGATGATGTGGAATCTATATGGGTAGAGCTGCAGAACACCAAAGGGCAAAAAACATTAGTGGGAGTTGTGTACAGACCTCCAAACAGTAGTAGTGATGTTGGGGAGGGCATCAAATAGGAAATTAGGGGTGCATGCAATAAAGGTGCAGCAGTTATAATGGGTGACTTTAATATGCACATAGATTGGGCTAACCAAACTGGAAGCAATACGGTGGAGGAGGATTTCCTGGAGTGCAGAAGGGATGGTTTTCAAGACCAATATGTCGAGGAACCAACTAGGTGGGAGGCCATCTTAGACTGGGTGTTGTGTAATAAGAGAGGATTAATTAGCAATCTCGTTGTGCGAGGCCCCTTGGGGAAGAGTGACCATAATATGGTGGAATTCTGCATTAGGATGGAGAATGAAACAGTTAATTCAGAGACCATGGTCCAGAACTTAAAGAAGGGTAACTTTGAAGGTATGAGGCGTGAATTGGCTAGGATAGATTGGCGAATGATACTTAAGGGGTTGACTGTGGATGGGCAATGGCAGACATTTAGAGACCGCATGGATGAACTACAACAATTGTACATTCCTGTCTGGCGTAAAAATAAAAAAGGAAAGGTGGCTCAACCGTGGATATCAAGGGAAATCAGGAAAGCCAAGGAAGTGGCATACAAATTGGCCAGAAATAGCAGCGAACCCAGGAACTGGGAGAAATTTAGAACTCAGCAGAGGAGGACAAAGGGTTTGATCAGGGCAGGGAAAATGGAGTACGAGAAGAAGCTTGCAGGGAACATTAAGACGGATTGCAAAAGTTTCTATAGATATGTAAAGAGAAAAAGGTTAGTAAAGACAAACGTAGGTCCCCTGCAATCAGAATCAGGGAAGTCATAACGGGGAACAAAGAAATGGCAGACCAATTGAACAAGTACTTTGGTTCGGTATTCACTAAGGAGGACACAAACAACCTTCCGGATATAAAAGGGGTCAGAGGGTCTAGTAAGGAGGAGGAACTGAGGGAAATCCTTATTAGTCGGGAAATTGTGTTGGGGAAAATTGATGGGATTGAAGGCCGATAAATCCACAGGGCCTGATGGACTGCATCCCAGAGTACTTAAGGAGGTGGCCTTGGAAATAGCGGATGCATTGACAGTCATTTTCCAACATTCCATTGACTCTGGATCAGTTCCTATCAAGTGGAGGGTAGCCAATGTAACCCCACTTTTTAAAAAAAGGAGAGAGAGAGAAAACAGGGAATTATAGACCGGTCAGCCTGACCTCAGTAGTGGGTAAAATGATGGAATCAATTATTAAGGATGTCATAGCAGCGCATTTGGAAAGAAGTGACATGATAGGTCCAAGTCAGCATGGATTTGTGAAAGGGAAATCATGCTTGACAAATTTTCTGGAATTTTTTGAGGATGTTTCCAGTAAAGTGGACAAGGGAGAACCAGTTGATGTGGTATATTTGGACTTTCAGAAGGCTTTCGACAAGGTCCCACACAAGAGATTAATGTGCAAAGTTAAAGCACATGGGATTGGGGGTAGTGTGCTGACATGGATTGAGAACTGGTTGTCAGACAGGAAGCAAAGAGTAGGAGTAAATGGGTACTTTTCAGAATGGCAGGCAGTGACTAGTGGGGTACCGCAAGGTTCTGTGCTGGGGCCCCAGCTGTTTACACTGTACATTAATGATTTAGACGAGGGGATTAAATGTAGTATCTCCAAATTTGCGGATGACACTAAATTGGGTGGCAGTGTGAGCTGCGAGGAGGATGCTATGAGGCTGCAGAGTGACTTGGATAGGTTAGGTGAGTGGGCAAATGCATGGCAGATGAAGTATAATGTGGATAAATGTGAGGTTATCCACTTTGGTGGTAAAAACAGAGAGACAGACTATTATCTGAATGGTGACAGATTAGGAAAAGGGGAGGTGCAACGAGACCTGGGTGTCATGGTACATCAGTCATTGAAGGTTGGCATGCAGGTACAGCAGGCATGTTGGCCTTCATCGGGAGGGGATTTGAGTACAGGGGCAGGGAGGTGTTACTACAGTTGTACAGGGCCTTGGTGAGGTCACACCCGGAGTATTGTGTACAGTTTTGGTCTCCTAACTTAAGGAAGGACATTCTTGCTATTGAGGGAGTGCAGCGAAGATTCACCAGACTGATTCCCGGGATGGCGGGACTGACCTATCAAGAAAGACTGGATCAACTGGGCTTATATTCACTGGAGTTCAGAAGAATGAGAGGGGACCTGATAGAAACGTTTAAAATTCTGACGGGGTTAGACAGGTTAGATGCAGGAAGAATGTTCCCAATGTTGGGGAAGTCCAGAACCAGGAGTCAGTCTAAGGATAAGGGGTAAGCCATTTAGGACCGAGATGAGGAGAAACTTCTTCACCCAGAGAGTGGTGAACCTGTGGAATTCTCTACCACAGAAAGTTGTTGAGGCCAATTCACTAAATATATTCAAAAAGGAGTTAGATGAAGTCCTTACTACTAGGGGGATCAAGGGGTATGGCGAGAAAGCAGGAATGGGGTACTGAGGTTGCATGTTCAGCCATGAACTCATTGAATGGCGGTGCAGGCTCGAAGGGCCGAATGGCCTACTCCTGCACCTATTTTCTATGTTTCTATGAGAGGGCCGCCGCCGCACGGTGCCCCCAACAGCTTTGTGCGGCAGGAAGCTGACAGTAGCTGGGCGGCGCATCCGCCCTTCACAGCTGCCATTTTATTTTGTTTGTCAGCCGACTCTGCAGTCGGCCCGACAATGGCGGCCAGGGGTTTTGTCCAAGGCCCAACCATCTTCAGCTGGTTCATCAATGACCTTCCCTCCATCATAAGGTCAGAAGTGGGGATGTTCGCTGATGACGGCACAGTGTTCACAACTCATTAGATAATAAAGCAGTCCTTGCCCACATACAGCAAGATCTGGACGGCATTCAGGCTTGGTCTGATAAGTGGCAAGTAACATTTACGCCACACACATGCCAGGCAATGACTATCTCCAACAAATGATAGTCTAACCATCGCCCCTTGAAATTCAACGGCATTACCATCCCCGAATCTCCCACCATCAACACCTGGAGGTCACCATTGACCAGAAACTTAACTGGACCAGCTACATAAATACTGTGGCAACAAGAGCAGATCAGAGGCTGGGTATTCTGCGGCGAGTATCTCACCTGACTCTCCAAAGCCTTTCCACCATCTACAAGGCACAAGTCAGGCGTATGATGGAATACTCTCCACTTGCCTGGATGAGTGGAGCTCCAACAACACTCGAGAAGCTCGACACCATCCAGGACAAAGCAACCCGCTTGATTGACACTTTAAGCATTCATTCCCTCCACCACCGGCGTACTGTGGCCGCAGTGTGTACCATCTACAGGATGCACTGTAGCAATTCACCAAGGCTTCTTTGGCAGCACCACCCAAACCCGTGACCGCTACCACCTAGGACAAAGGCAGCAGGCGCATGGGAACATCACCACCTCCATGTTCCTCTCCAAGTTACACACCATCCTGACTTGGAAGAATATCGTCGTTCTGTCATAGGCGCTGGGTCAAAATCCTGGAACTCCCTAAGCACTGTGGGAGTACCTTCACCACAAGGACTGCAGCGGTTCAAGTAGGTGGCTCACCGCCACCTTCTCGAGGGCGACTTCCACATCCGATGAGTGAATTTTTTTTAAATTGTGAAATTATCTTGAAGTTAATAATTCAACTAGTAGGATTGGATGCAAAGTACATTAGAAACTGAATAGAAAATTTGTTTGCTTGTGTTCTTAAACTTTATCACTTCAAACTTTTATCCATTATGATGCATTAATTGACATTAGTGGTTCCCAAGGTTTAATATTTTTCTTTTACTCGAACAGCTTTACTTTAATTGTCAATTTAAAATATAATCTAACTTATTACCTTTAAATGGATAACTTCACCACAGTGTGGGGCATTGAGTCATGTTGACCAGAATGGCTTTAGGCTAAAACCCTGGTCAGAGGACTTTGAACACCCATCAGTGCTTTTTGTCAGTTGATACATAAAGGATGACTATTTGGGAATTGTTGATGGATTGCTGTGTATGATATAAATATTATAGCATATAAATAACATGATATAATAAAAAAAACTGGCAGGGCTATGAGGAAAGACCAGGCAAGTTAGATTAATTGGATAGCTATTTAAAAGAGCCAGCACAGGCACAAGGGACTGAATAGGCTCCTTCAGTGCTGTATGATTCTGAAATACTTTATTTTAACATGCCTGCTTCCTTCAGAAGAGGAAAGAGTGAAGGGAGAAAAATCAGAGGGGAGTGGAATTCGTCAAACTATATAGTTGAAATGTTAAAATGTATGTTAACTAGATAAGTTGAATGCAAGTTCAGAATAGATTATTCATCAATGCATCTTCTTGCAGGCAAGCGAAAAGAGCGCGTTCTAACAGCAGCAAGGAAAGATGATGTCGGGTCTTACATTCCTGTGAAACCCATGATGGTGAAAAGTAAATCTTTTGACAGAGCTGCTGCCCCCTCTTCTCACCAAGAAGGAACAGAGCTGATTTCAAGTAAGGGTTCATTCTGATGTGGGGAGACTGAAGCAGTTATGTTTTGTCTTTAGAATTAGTATTCTGCCAACTTGAGATTATATAGCAGTGTAAACTTAAAGAATCATAGATATTTTTCAGACAAATATTTGAACATCTGAGAAGCTACCTGGAGATATGCCACTGTATTTTAGTTTTTAAAAGCACTAAAATACAAATCTTTGCATAGTCCTGGGTTTATTGTTTCACAATCTATTTTTCCTGGAAAAAATGTGATATCTTCAATCGTTTTCCACCCAATTCAACACTGGTGTTACATAGTATTTACAGCACAAACACTGGCTGTTTGACCCAATAGATCTATGCCAGTGTTTATGCTCCACACAAGCCTTCTCCCACCTTAGTTCGTCTCGTCCTATCAACATATCCTTCTATTACTTTCTCCCTCATGTTTATCTAGTTTCCCCTTAAATAAATCTGATATTTCCCTCAATGACTCCCTGTGGTCATAAATTCTACATTCTAACCACTCTCTGAGTAAAGACTTTTCTCCAGAATTCCTTATTTAATTTATCACTGACTATGTTATATTTATGATCGCTAGTTTTGGACGCACCCCACCCCACCCCACCCCACCCCCAACAAGTGGAAACATCTCTGTCTATCTTATCGAAATCTTCCATAATTTCATAATTTTAAAGGCCTCTGTCAGGTCACCTCTCGGCATTTTCTTTCCAAGAGAAAAGAACCCCAGCTTGCACAGTCTTTCCTGATAGTTATAACCTCTTAGTTCTAGTATCCTTCTTATAAATCTTTTATGGAGACTGGAACTGAGCACATTACTCTAAGTGTGATCTAAATTGAAAGTTCAGCTTATTAGGAACATAGGAACAGGAGTAGGCCATTCAGCCCCTCAAGCCTGCTCTGCCATTCAATGAGATCATGGCTGATCTGTGACCTAACTCCATGCAGGTTGAGCGTCTGAAATCCGTAGTTCTGAAATTCGGAATGTTCCGGAATCTGGACACCGGGCCGATCCGTGGGAAGTTGTCCGGAAACCGGAAAATATTCCGAGATCCGGACATCTTTGCCTCACCGTCTAACCTCCCCTGACTCGGCCACCGGACCTCCCCCGGCCTCGGCCCGACCTCCTTATGGGATGATTGATGAGCAGTGGCAGACATTTAAGGAGATATTCCATAACTTGCAACATAAATGTATCCCAATGAGAAGGAAAGACTGTAAGAGAAGGGATAACCATCCATGGCTAACTAAGGAAATAAGGGAGGGTATCAAATTGAAAACAAGGTCATACAATGTGGCCAAGACTAGTGGGAGGCCAGAGGATTGGGAAACTTTTAAAAGCCAGCAAAAAAACGACTAAAAAAAGATAGAGAGGGAAGATAGATTATGAGAGTAAACTAGCATGATAGTAAGAGTTTCTACAGGTACATAGCCAATCTTTTCCTTGTTAAAGTAAATGTTGGTCCCCTAGAGGATGAGACTAGGGAATTAATAATAGAGAACAGGTAAATGGCAGAGATGTTGAACAAATATTTTGTATCGGTCTTCATGGCAGAAGACACTAAAAACATCCCAATAATGGATAATCAAAGGGCTATAGGGAGGGAGGAACTTAATACAATCACTATCACTAATGAAGTAGTACTCAGTAAAATATCATCATCGTCATCATAGGCAGTCCCTCGAAATAAGGATGACTTGCTTCCACGCCAAAAAAGGATGAGCTCACAAATGTTTCAATGAAGGACCTAATATTCCAGGTCCTGAACTACATAATGTAGGGTGGAAGATGCCTGTGTGTGGATTTTTTTTTAACGTGTGGTGGCCGTTGCACACCAGTCACCACATGGGCTTGACAGAGCCAGGTCTTGGTCCAGTGGCAAGGCTTACCCAAGACGACTGGAGACCTGATCTGCTGCACGGGCCTAGTGCGCGCACACATCGCAGTGTGGGCTGGCCAGTGCTGTCCCTGGGCCCATGCTTCTTCTGGCCCCGAACTCGCGCCTCTCCTGGGTCCCAATCATGTCGCTCTACAATCTCTCGCCACTCCTTTGCCCCGACCTCGCCGCTCCTGATGTACCTGCCCACGCTCCAATCACTGACCTGGACCTTGATGACGACTCTCTTCACTGCCGTCGCCCTCCTACACCAGCTCGCGCTATACCTTGCAGTGGCATGCCGCCACGCTGCCCATAATGGTAATAATGGGACGAAAGACAGACAAGTCCCCTGAACCTGATGGCTTACATCCTCGGGTCTTAAAAGAAGTGGCTGCAGAGATAGTGGATGCATTGGTTGTAATCTACCAAAATTCCCTGGATTCTGGGGTAGTCCCAGCGGATTGGAAAATCGCAAATGTAACACCCCTATTTAAAAAATAAAAAGGGGCAGACAAAAAGCAGGAAACTATAGACCAGTTAGCCTAACATCTGTCATTGGGAAAATGCTAGATCCATTATTAAGGAAGCAGTAGCGGGACATTTGGAAAAGCATAATTCAATCAAGCAGAGTCAGCATGGTTTTATGAAAAGGAAATCATGTTTGACAAATTTGCTGGAGTTTTTTGAGGATGCAACGAGCAGGGTGGATAAGGGGGAACCAGTGGATGTGGTGTATTTGGATTTTCAGAAGGCATTCGATAAGGTGCCACATAAAAGGTTACTGCACAAGATAAAAATTGATGGGGTTGTGGGTAATATATTAGCATGGATAGAGGATTGGCTAACAAACAGAATCGGGATAAATGGGTCACTTTCCGATTGGCAAACCGTGACTAGTGGGGTGCCGCAGGGATCGATGCTGGGGCCTCAACTATTTACAATCTATATTAATGACTTGGATGAAGGAACCGAGTTCAATGTAGTCAAGTTTGCTGATGATATAAAGATGGGTGGGAAAGCAAACTGAGGAGGACACACAAAATCTGCAGAGGGATATAGTCAGGCTAAGTTAGTGGGCAAAAATCTAGCAGATGGAGTATAATGTGGGAAAATGTGAGGTTATCCACTTTGGCAAAAATAATAGAAAAGCAAATTATAATTTAAATGGAGAAAACTTACAAAGTGCTACAATACAGAGGGACCTGGGGGGCCTTGTGCATGAAATGCAAAAAGTTAGTATGCAGGTACAGCAAGTGATCAGGAAGGCAAATCGAATGTTGGCCTTTATTGCAAGGGGGATAGAGTATAATAGCAGAGAAGTCCTGCTACAACTGTACAGGGTATTGGTGAGGCCACACCTAGAGTACTGTGTACAGTCTTGGTCTCCGTATTTAAGGAAGGATATAGTTGCATTGGAGGCTGTTCAGAGAAGGTTCACTAGGTTGATTCTGGAGATAGGTTGAGTAGGTTGGGCCTATACGCATTAAAGTTCAGAAGAATGAGAGATGATATTGAAACATAGAATGAGGGGGCTCGACAAGGTGGATGCAGAGCGGATATTTCCACATAGGGGAAACTAAAACTAAGGGACATAGTTTCAGAATAAGGGACCGCCCATTTAAAACTGAGATCAGATCGCTGAGGCCTACAAGAGGCCCGTCAGTCCGGGGAGCAGCAGCGTCGAGGCGGAGCGGGAGATTGCTGAGGCTTACAAGAGGCCCATCAGTCCGGAGAGCAGCAGCGTCGACTTGGGAGGCCAGCTGGTGTAGCTGCAGCAGGGAGAGAAGGCAAAAAAGAAGTAGAAAGAAATCGAACGGTGACATCACAGCCAAGGGGGTAAGTGATTGGTAAGCAGTTTTTCTTTTTCTTTTATCAGTAAGTAACATTTAGCATTGTTAAATTCAGTTAATCTAGGGGTTAAGTCATGGCAGGAGAGCTCGGACATGTGCTATGCTCCTCCTGTAATATGTGGGAAGTCAGGGAAGCTTCTTGTGTCCCTGACGACTACATGTGCGGGAAGTGCATCTGCCTGCAGCTCTTGACAGACCGCATTGCGGCACTGGGGCTGCGGGTGGATTTACTCTGGAGCATCCACGATGATGAGAATGACGTGAATAGCACATTTAGTGAGTTGGTCTTAATGCAGGAAAAGGGTACACTGCCAGATAGGGAATGGGTGACCAACAGGAAGAGCAGTGCAAGGAAGGTAGTGCAGGGGTCCCCTGCGGTCATCCCCCTGCAAAACAGATATACTGCTTTGGGTACTGTTGAAGGGGATGACTCATCAGGGGAGAGCAGCAGCAGCCAAGTTCGTGGCTTTGCTGCACAGGAGGGCAGGAAAAAGAGTGGGAGAGCTATAGTGGTAGAGGATTCTATTGTAAGGTGAATAGGTAGACGTTTCTGTGGCCGCAACCGAGACTCCAGAATGGTATGTTGCCTCCCTGATGCAAGGGTCAAGGATGTCTCGGAGCGGGTGCAGGATATTTTGAAAAGGGAGGGTGAACAGCCAGTTGTCGTGGTGCATATAGGTACCAACGATATAGGTAAAAAACGGGATGAGGTCCTACGACACGAATTTAGGGAGCTAGGAACTAAATGTAAAAAGTAGGACCTCAAAAGTAGTAATTTCAGGATTGTTACCAGTGCCACGTGCTAGTCAGAGTAGGAATTGCAGGATAGCTCAGATGAATACGTGGCTTGAGGAGTGGTGCAGAAGGTAGGGATTCAAATTCATGGGATATTGGAACCGGTTCTGGGGGGGGTGGGACCAGTATAAACCGGACGGTCTGCACCTGGGCAGGACCAGAACCAATGTCCGAGGGGGAGTGTTTGCTGGTGCTGTTGGGGAGGAGTTAAATTAATATGGCAGGGGGATGGGAATCGATGCAGGGGGTAGAATGGGGGCAGAAGCAAAAAATAGAAAGAAGAAAAATAAAAGTGGAGGGCAGAGAAAACTAAGGCAAAAAGGGCCGCATTACAGCAAAATTCTGAAGGGGCAAAGTGTGTTAAGAAGAGAAGCCTGAAGGCTCTGTGCCTCAATGCATGGAGTATTCGGAATAAGGTGAACGAATTAACTGCGCAGATAACAGTTAACGGTAATGATGTAATTGGCATCACGGAGACATGGCTCCAGGGTGATCAAGGCTGGGAACTCAACATCCAGGGATATTCAACATTTAGGAAGGATAGACAGAAAGGAAAAGGAGGCGGAGTGGCATTGTTGGTTAAAGAGGAAATTAATGCAGTAGTAGGGAAGGACATTAGCTTGGATGATGTGAAATCGGTATGGGTGGAGCTACGGCATACCAAAGGGCAGAAAACGCTAGTGGGAGTTGTGTACAAACCACCAAACAGTAGTAGTGAGGTTGGGGCCAGCATCAAACAAGAAATAAGAGATGCGTGTAATAAAGGTACAGCAGTTATCATGGGTGACTTTAATCTACATATAGGTTGGGCTAACCAAACTGGTAGCAATGCGGTGGAGGATGATTTTCTGGAATTTTGTACGGATGGTTTTCTAGACCGATATGTCGAGGAACCAAGTAGAGAGCTGGCCATCCTAGACTGGGTGATGTGTAATGAGAAAGGAATAATTATCAATCTTGTTGTGCGAGGCCCCTTGGTGAAGAGTGACCATAATATGTTAGAATTCTTTATTAAGCTGGAGAGTGACACAGTTAATTCAGAAACTTTGGTCCTGAACTGAAGGAAAGGTAACTTCGATGGTATGAGGTGTGAATTGGCCAGAATTGACTGGCAAATGACACTTAAAGGGTTGGCGGTGGATAGGCAATGGCAAACATTTAAAGATCACATGGATGAACTTCAACAATTGTACATCCTGTCTGGTGTAAAAATAAAACGGGGAAGGTGGCTCAACCGTGGCTAACGAGGGAAATTAAGGATAGTGTTAGATCCAAGGAAGAGGTATATAAATTGGCCAGAAAAAGCAGCAAACCTGAGGACTGGGAGAAATTTAGAATTCAGCAGAGGAGGACAAAGGGTTTAATTAGGAGGGGGAAAATAGAGTACGAGAGGAAACTTGCTGGGAACATAAAAACTGACTGCAAAACCTTTTATAGATAAGTGAAGAGAAAAAGATTAGTAAAGACAAACGTAGGCCCCTTGCAATTGGATTCAAGTGAATTTATAATGGGGAACAAAGAAATGGCAGACCAATTGAACAAATACTTTGGTTCTGTCTTCACAAAGGAAGACACAAATAACCTTCCGGAAGTACCAGTGGACCGAAGGTCTAGTGAGAAGGGGGAACTGAAGGATATCCTTATTAGGCGAGAAATTGTGTTAGGGAAATTGATGGGATTGAAGGCTGATAAATCCCTGGGGCCTGATGATCTACATCCCAGAGTACTTAAGGAAGTGGCCCTAGAAATAGTGGATGCATTGGTGATCATTTTCCAACAGTCTATCAACTCTGGATCAGTTCCTATGGACTGGAGGGTAGCTAATGTAACACCACTTTTTAAAAAGGGAGGGAGAGAGAAAACTGGTAATTATAGACCAGTGAGCTTGACATCAGTAGTGGGGAAAATGTTGGAATCAATTATTAAGGATGAAATAGCAGCGCATTTGGAAAGCAGTGACAGGATCGGTCCAAGTCAGCATGGATTTATGAAAGGGAAATCTTGCTTGACAAATCTTCTGGAATTTTTTGAGGATGTAACTAGCAGAGTGGATAAGGGAGAACCAGTGGATGTGGTGTATTTGGACTTTCAAAAGGCTTTAACAAGAGATTGGTGTGCAAAATTAAAGCACATGGTATTGGGGGTGATATACTGACGTGGATAGAGAACTGTTTGGTAGACAGGAAGCAGAGAGTCGGGATAAACGGGTCCTTTTCAGAATGGCAGACAGTGATTAGTGGAGTGGCGCAGGGCTCCGTGCTGGGACCCCAGCTCTTTACAATATACATCAATGATTTAGATGAAGGAATTGAGTGTAAAATCTGCAAGTTTGCAGATGACACAAAACTGGGTGGCAGTGTGAGCTGTGAGGAGGACGCTAAGAGACTGCAGGGTGACTTGGACTGGTTAGGTGAGTGGGCAAATGCATGGCAGATGTAGTATAATGTGGATAAATGTGAGGTTATCCACGTTGGGGGCAAAAACACGAAGGCAGAATATTATCTGAATGGCAGCACATTAGGAAAAGGGGAGGTGCAATGAGACCTGGGTGTCATAGAAATATAGAAACATAGAAAATAGTAGGCCATCCGGCCCTTCGAGCATGCACCACCATTCAATAAGATCATGGCTGATCATTCCTTCAGTACCCCGTTCCTGCTTTCTCTCCATACCCCTTGATCCCTTTAGCCGCAAGGGCCATATCTAACTCCCTCTTGAACATATCCAATGAACTGGCATCAACAACTCTCTGCGGCAGAGAATTCCACCGGTTAACAACTCTCTGAATGAAGAAGTTTCTCCTCATCTCAGTCCTAAATGGCTTGCCCCTTATCCTAAGTCTATGTCCCCTGTTTCTGGACTTCCCCAACATCAGGAACATTCTTCCGGCATCTAACCTGTCCAGTCCCTTCAGAATCTTATATGTTTCTATGAGATCCCCTCTCATCCTTCTAAACTCCAGTGTATAAAGGCCCAGTTGATCCAGTCTCTCCTCATATGTCAGTCCAGCCATCCCGGGAATCAGTCTGGTGAACCTTCGCTGCACTCCCTCAGTAGCAAAAACATCCTTCCTCAGATTAGGAGACCAAAACTGAACACAATATTCCAGGTGGGGCTTCACCAAGGCCCTGTACAACTGCAGTAAGACTTCTATGCTCTTATACTCAAATCCCCTAGCTATGAAGGCCAACATACCATTTGCCTTCCTCACCGCCTGCTGTACCTGCATGCCAACCTTCAATGACTGATGAACCATGACACCCAGGTCTCGCTGCACCTCCCCCTTTCCTAATCTGCCGCCATTCAGATAATATTCTGCCCTCGTGTTTTTGCCCGCAAAGTGGATAACCTCACATTTATCCATATTATACTGCATCTGCCATGCATTTGCCCATTCGCCTAACCTGTCCAAATCACCTTGCAGTCTCTTAGCGTCCTCCTCACAGCTCACACCACCACCCAGTTTTGTGTCATCTGCAAACTTGGAGATATTACACTCAATTCCATCATCTAAATCATTAATATATATTGTAAAGAGCTGGGGTCCCAGCACTGAGCCCTGCGGCACTCCACTAGTCACTGCCTGCCATTCTGAAAAGGACCCATTTATCCTGACTCTCTGCTTCCTGTCTGCCAACCAGTTCTCTATCCACGTCAGTACATTACCCCCAATACCATGTGCTTTGATTTTGCACACCAATCTCTTGTGTGGGACCTTGTCAAAAGCCTTTTGAAAGTCCAAATACACCACATCCACTGGCTCTCCCTTATCCACTCTACTAGTTACATCCTCAAAAAATTCCAGAAGATTTGTCAAGCATGATTTCCCTTTCATAAATCCATGCTGACTTGGACCAATCTTATCAATGCTTTCCAAAAGGGCTGCTATTTCATCCTTAATGATTGATTCCAACAATTTCCCCACTACTGATGTCAGGCTAACCGGTCTATAATTACCTGTTTTCTCTCTCCCTCCTTTTTTAAAAAGTGGTGTTACATTAGCAACCCTCCAATCCATAGGAACGGATCCAGAGTTGATAGACTGTTGGAAAATGATCACCAATGCATCCACTATTTCGAGGGCCACTTCCTTAACTGCTCTGGGATGTTGACTATCAGGCCCTGGGGATTTATCGGCCTTCAATCCCGTCAATTTCCCGCCTAATAAGGATATCCTTCAGTTCCTCCTCCTCACTAGACCTTCGGTCCCCTAATTCATCCAGAAGGTTATTTGTGTCTTCCTTCGTGAAGACAGAACCAAAGTACTTGTTCAATTGGTCTGCCATTTCTTTGTTTCCCATTAGAAATTCACCTGAATCCGACTGCAAGGGACCTATGTTTGTCTTCACTAATCTTTCTCCCTTCACATATCTATAGAAGCTTTTGCAGTCATTTTTTGTGTTTCCGGCAAGCTTCCTCTCGTACTCTATTTTCCCCCTCTTAATTAAACCCTTTGTCGTCCTCTGCTGTATTCTAAATTTCTCCCAGTCCTCCAGTTTGCTGCTTTTTCTGGTTAATTTGTATGCCTCTTCCTTGGATTCAACACTATCCTTAATAGTTGAGCTGCCTTCCCCGTTTTATTTTTACTCCAGACAGGGATGTACAATTGTTGGAGTTTGTCCATATGATCTTTAAAGGTTTGCCATTGCCTATCCGTCAATCCTTTAAGTATCATTTGCCAGTCTAATCTAGCCAATTCGCGCCTCATACCATCAAAGTTACCTTTCCTTAAGTTCAGGACCCTAGTTTCTGAATTAACTTTGTCACTCTCCATCTTAATAAAGAATTCTACCATATTATGGTCACTCTTCCCCAAGGGGCCTCGCACAACAAGATTGCTAATTAGTCCCTTCTCATTACACATCACCCAGTCTGGGATGGCCAGCTCTCTGGTTGGTTCCTCGACATATTGGACTGGAAAACCATCCCTAATTACGCCAGGAAATCCTTCTCCACCTCATTGCTACCAGTTAGGTTAGCCCAATCAATATGCAGATTAAAGCCGCCCATGATTACTGCTGTACCTTTATTGCACACATCCCTTATTTCTTGTTTGATGCTGTCCCCAGCCTCACTACTACTATTTGGTGGCCTGTATACAACTCCCACCAGCGTTTTCTGCTCTTTGCTATTCCGTAGCTCCACCCATACCGATTCCACACCATCCAAGCTAATGTCCTTCCTTACATTTGTATTAATTTCCTCTTTAACCTGCAACGCCACCCCGCCTCCTTTTCCTTTCTGTCTATCCTTCCTAAATGCTGAATACCCCTGGATGTTGAGTTCCCAGCCTTGGTCACCCTGGAGCCATGTCTCCGTGATGCCAATCACATCGTATCCGTTAACTGCTATCTGCGCAGTTAATTCGTCCACCTTATTCCGAATACTCTTCGCATTGAGGCTCAGAGCCTTCAGGCTTGTCTTTTTAACACACTTTGACCCTTTAGAATTTTGCTGTAATGCGGCCCTTTTTGTTTTTTGCCTTGGGTTTCTCTGCCCTCCACTTTTACTATTCTCTTTTCTATCTTTTGCCTCTGTCTCCCTTTTATTTCCCTCTGTCTCCCTGCATAGGTTCCCATCCCCCTGCCATATTAGTTTAACTCCTCTCCAACAGCACTAGCAAACACTCACCAGGACATTGGTTCCGGTCCTGCCCAGGTACAGACCGTCCGGTTTGTACTCGTCCCACCTCCCCCAGAACCGGTTCCAATATCCCAGGAATTTAAATCCCTCCCTTCTGCACCACTCCTCAAACCACGTATTCATCTGAGCTATTCTGCAATTCCTACTCTGGCTAGCACGTGGCACTGGTAGTAATCCTGAGATTACTACTTTTGAGGTCCTACTTTTTAATTAAACTCCTAGCTCCCTAAATTCGTCTCGTCGGACGTCATCCCGTTTTTTACCGATATCGTTGGTACCTATATACACCACGACAACTGGCTGTTCACCCTCCCTTTTTAGAATGTCCTGCACCCGCTCCGAGACATCCTTGACCCTTGCACCAGGGAGGCAACACACTATCCTGGAGTCTCGGTTGCGGCCGCAGAAACGTCTATCTATTCCCCTTACAATTGAATCCCCTATCACTATAGCTCTCCCACTCTTTTTCCTGCCCTCCTGTGCAGTAGAGCCACCCACGGAGCCACCCACGGTGCCATGGACTTGCCTGCTGCTGCTCTCCCCTGATGAGTCATCCCCCTCAACAGTACTCAAAGTGGTGTCATGGTTCATAAGTCATTGAAAGTTGGCATGCAGGTACAGTAGGCGATAAAGAAGGCAAATGGTATGTTGGCCTTCATAGCTAGGGGATTTGAGTATCGGAGCAGGGAGGTCTTATTGAAGTTGTACAGGGCCTTGGTGAGGCCTCACCTGGAATATCGTGTTCAGTTTTGGTCTCCTAATCTGAGGAAGGACGTTCTTGCTATTGAGGGAGTGCAGTGAAGGTTCACCAGACTGATTCCCGGGATGGCAGGACTGACCTATGAGGAGAGACTGGATCAACTGGGCCTTTATACACTGGTGTTTAGAAGGATGAGAAGGGATCTCATAGAAACATACAAGATTCTGACGGGACTGGACAAGTTAGATGCGGGAAAAATGTTCCCGTTGTTGGGGAAATCCAAAACCAGGGGACACAGTCTTAGGATAAGGGGTAAGCCTTTTAGGACTGAGATGAGGAGAAACTTCTTCACTCAGAGTTGTTAACCTGTGGAATTCCCTGCCGCAGAGAGTAGTTAATGCCAGTTCATTGGATATATTTAAGAGAATATTAGATATGGCCCTTAGAGCTAGGGGGATCAAGGGGGATGGAGAGAAAGCAGGAAAGGCGTACTGAGGGAATAATCAGCCATGATCTTATTGAATGATGGTTCAGGCTCGAAGGGCTGAATGGCCTACTCCTGCACCTATATTCTAAGTTTCTATGTTTCTTCTCTCAGGGTTGTAAATCTGTGGAATTCTCTGTCCCAGAGAGCTGTGGAGGCTGGGTCTTTGAATATATTTAAGGCGGAGATAGACAGATTTTTGAACGGTTATGGGGAGCGGGCGGGTAAGTGGAACTGAGTCCATGATCAGATCAGCCATGATCTTATTGATTGGCAGAGCAGGCTCGAGGAGCCGAATGGCCTACTCCTGTTCCTATGGGCCCAAGTTTCCACATGATTTGCGCCTGATTTTTAGGAGCAACTGGTGGAGAACGGACTATCTTAGAAATCGCAATTCTCCACTTTTTTTTTCTGCAGTGCTAGTCAGTTAGAACAGTTTCACTTTGGAACAGAATCTTTTCTTCAAAAGGGGGCGTGTCCGGCCACTAACGCCTAATTTCAAAGTTTCCACAGTGAAAACGTACTCCAAACTAACTTAGAATGGAGCAAGTGAAGGTTTTTGTAGAACTGAAAAAACCTTGTCTACACATTAAAAAATCAGGCACAGGTTACAAATTTTGCATCCAGAATGGGGAGGGGGGGGGAAGGGAAGTCATTAAATTCTATAATAAATCCTTATTTATACTTATACAAATATTATACAAATCAATCCAACCTGAACAAAAGTTTATAAACAAAGAAAAGATTAAATAAACCATCTTCCTACCTGTGTGAAAGTGCTTCAGCCAGGGAGAATGCTGCAGGAAGCCTCAAGTTGAGGCAGCCGTTAGTTTCCGCGGGGGGGAGGGAGGGGAGGGAAACGGCTGCCTCAACTTTCTGAGGCTTCCTGCAGCCTTCTCACTGCTGCAAGAAGCCTCAGTACTGATGTGCTGATGGCAATGTGCTTTTATTAAAAAAAAATGTTCAAAAATTAAACAGCTACAAAGAACTACAAAAATGGCCGAGTGCCAATGTTTCCTTCACACTGCGCGTGCGCGAACGCTCCAACGCGCACGCGCAGGGTTGCCGGCAGAAAAAAACTCATTTAAATGGTACCCGCCCCCTCCCACTTACAAAATCGGCGCGAGTGGTAGACTCCGCCCCTCCTGGGCGCCGCGCCAAGCAGACATCGAGCTGCAGGGCGCTCCAGAATCGCGCGTTTTTTTTTCCGGTGCCGTTTTCGGCGCGAAAAACGGGTGCCCAGCTCGGAGGGGCGCCCGTTTTTTAGCGTGTGGAAACTTGGGGCCGATATCTTATGTTCTCCCCCAGCCTTGGCCCGGCCCCGACCTCCGGCCTTGATGCTCGGGCCCCGGCCCGACATCCACCACCACCCCCCCCGCCCCACCTTACCTCAGCAGCCTGACCCCCCTCCCTGACCCCTCTCCTCCCTAACCCCCCCTCCCTCCCTGCCCTTCTCTGCCTACCTCAGCCCAGGCAAAGACGTTCCGAAATCCAGAAATACGCAGAACAGCCTCGGTCCCAAGTTTTACGGATTTCGGACGTCACACCTGTATACCCATCTTTGGCCCATATCCCTTAATACCTTTGGTTAACAGAAAGCTATCAATCTCCGATTTAAAAGTAACAATTTATCTAGCATCAACTGCCATTTGTGGAAGAGAGTTCCAAACTTCTATCACCCTTTGTGTGTAGAACTGTTTCCTAATTTCATTCCTGAAAAGTCTGGCTCTACTTTTTAGACCATGCCCCCTCATCCTAGAATCCCCAACCAGCGGAAATAATTTCTCTCTATCTACCCTATCTGTTCCCTTTAATATCTTGCAAACTTCGATAAGATCACCCTTTAACCTTCTAAATTCTAGGGAATACAAACCTAATTTGCGTAATCTCTCCTTGTAACTTAACCCTTGAAGTCCGGGTATCATTATAATGAACCTACGCTGCGCGCACTCCAAGGCAATATATCCTTCCTAAGGTGTGGTGCCCTGAACAGCTCACAATACTCCAGGTATGGTCAAACCAGGGTTTTGTATAATTGTAGCATAACTTCTAACCCCTTGCATTCTAGTCCTGTAGATATAAAGGCCAGCATCCTATTAGCCTTTTTGACTATTTTCTGGACCTGTTCATGACATTTTAATGATCTATGTACTTGGACCCCCAAGTCTCTTTGGACATCCACTGTTTCTAGCTTTTCACCATTTAGAAAGTACCCTGTTCTATCCTTTTTAGGTCTAAAGTGGATGACCTCATTTGCCTACATTTAAATTCATTTGCCACAGTTTTAGAAACATAGAAACATAGAAAATAGACACAGGAGTAGGCCATTTGGCCCTTCTAGCCTGCACTGCCATTCAATGAGTTCATGGCTGAACATGCAACTTCAGTACCCCATTCCTGCTTTCTCGCCATACCCCTTGATCCCCTAGTAGTAAGGACTTCATCTAACTCCTTTTTGAATATATTTAGTGAATTGGCCTCAACAACTTTCTGTGGTAGAGAATTCCACAGGTTCACCACTCTCTGGGTGAAGAAGTTTCTCCTCATCTCGGTCCTAAATGGCTTACCCCTTATCCTTAGACTGTGACCCCTGGTTCTGGACTTCCCCAACATTGGGAACATTCTTCCTGCATCTAACCTGTCTAAACCCATCAGAATTTTAAACGTTTCTATGAGGTCCCCTCTCATTCTTCTGAACTCCAGTGAATACAAGCCCAGTTGATCCAGTCTTTCTTGATAGGTCAGTCCTGCCATCCCGGGAATCAGTCTGGTGAACCTTCGCTGCACTCCCTCAATAGCAAGAATGTCCTTCTTCAGGTTAGGAGACCAAAACTGTACACAATACTCCAGGTGTGGCCTCACCAAGGCCTTGTACAACTGTAGCAACACCTCCCTGCCCCTGTACTCCAATCCCCTCGCTATGAAGACCAACATGCCATTTGCTTTCTTAACTGCCTGCTGTACCTGCATGCCAACCTTCAATGACTGATGGACCATGACACCCAGATCTCGTTGCACCTCCCCTTTTCCTAATCTGTCACCATTCAGATAATAGTCTGTCTCTCTGTTTTTACCACCAAAGTGGATAACCTCACATTTATCCACATCATTATACTTCATCTGCCATGCATTTGCCCACTTACCTAACCTATCCAAGTCGCTCTGCAGCCTCATAGCATCCTCCTCGCAGCTCACACTGCCACCCAATTTAGTGTCATCCGCAAATTTGGAGATACTACATTTAATCCCCTCGTCTAAATCATTAATGTACAGTGTAAACAGCTGGGGCCCCAGCACAGAACCTTGCGGTACCCCACTAGTCACTGCCTGCCATTCTGAAAAGTACCCATTTACTCCTACTCTTTGCTTCCTGTCTGACAACCAGTTCTCAATCCACGTCAGCACACTACCCCCAATCCCATGTGCTTTAACTTTGCACATTAATCTCTTGTGTGGGACCTTGTCGAAAGCCTTCTGAAAGTCCAAATATACCACATCAACTGGTTCTCCCTTGTCCACTTTACTGGAAACATCCTCAAAAAATTCCAGAAGATTTGTCAAGCATGATTACCCTTTCACAAATCCATGCTGACTTGGACCTATCATGTCACCTCTTTCCAAATGTGCTGCTATGACATCCTTAATAATTGATTTCATCATTTTACCCACTGCTGAGGTCAGGCTGACTGGTCTATAATTCCCTGTTTTCTCTCTCCCTCCTTTTTTTAAAAAGTGGGGTTACATTGGCTACCCTCCACTCGATAGAAACTGATCCAGAGTCAATGGAATGTTGGAAAATTACTATCAATGCATCCGCTATTTCCAAGGCCACCTCCTTAAGTACTCTGGGATGCAGTCCATCAGACCCTGGGGATTTATCGGCCTTCAATCCCATCAATTTCCCCAACACAATTTCCCGACTAATAAGGATTTCCCTCAGTTCCTCCTCTTTACTAGACCCTCTGACCCCTTTTATATCCGGAAGGTTGTTTGTGTCCTCCTTAGTGAATACCGAACCAAAGTACTTGTTCAATTGGTCTGCCATTTCTTTGTTTGCAGTTATGACTTCCCCTGATTTTGACTGCAGGGGACCTACGTTTGTCTTTACTAACCTTTTTCTCTTTACATATCTATAGAAACTTTTGCAATCCGTCTTAATGTTCCCTGCAAGCTTCTTCTCGTACTCTATTTTCCTTGCCCTAATCAAACCCTTTGTCCTCCTCTGCCGAGTTCTAAATTTCTCCCAGTCCCTGGGTTTGTTGCTATTTCTGGCCAATTTGTATGCCACTTCTTTGGCTTTAATACTATCCCTTATTTCCCTTGATAGCCACGATTGAGCCACCTTCCCTTTTTTATTTTTATGCCAGACAGGAATGTACAATTGTTGTAGTTCATCCATGCGGTCTCTAAATGTCTGCCATTGCCCATCCACAGTCAACCCCTTAAGTATCATTCGCGAATCTATCCTAGCCAATTCACGCCTCATACCTTCAAAGTTAGCCTTCTTTAAGTTCTGGACCATGGTCTCTGAATTAACTGTTTCATTCTCCATCCTAATGCAGAATTCCACCATATTATGGTCACTCTTCCCCAAGGGGCCTCGCACAACGAGATTGCTAATTAATCCTCTCTCATTACACAACACCCAGTCTAAGATGGCCTCCCCCCTAGTTGGTTCCTCGACATATTGGTCTAGAAAACCATCCCTTATGCACTCCAGGAAATCCTCCTCCACCGTATTGCTTCCAGTTTGGCTAGCCCAATCTATGTGCATATTAAAGTCACCCATTATAACTGCTGCACCTTTATTGCATGCACCCCTAATTTCCTGTTTGCCCTCCCCAACATCACTACTACTGTTTGGAGGTCTGTACACAACTCCCACTAACGTTTTTTGCCCTTTGGTGTTCTGCAGCTCTACCCATATAGATTCCACATCATCCAAGCTAATGTCTTTCCTAACTATTGCATTAATCTCCTCTTTAACCAGCAATGCTACCCAACCTCCTTTTCCTTTTATTCTATCCTTCCTGAATGTTGAATACCCCTGGATGTTGAGTTCCCAGCCCTGATCATCCTGGAGCCACGTCTCCGTAATCCAAATCACATCATATTTGTTAACATCTATTTGCACAGTTAATTCATCCACCTTATTACGGATACTCCTTACATTAAGACACAACGCCTTCAGGCTTGTTTTTTTAACACCCTTTGCCCTTTTAGAATTTTGCTATACAGTGACCCTTTTTGTTATTTTTCTTGGGTTTCTCTGCCCTCCACTTTTCCTCATCTCCTTTCTGTCTTTTGCTTTTGTCTCCTTTTTGTTTCCCTCTGTCTCCCTGCATTGGTTCCCATCCCCCTGCCATATTAGTTTAACTCCTCCCCAACAGCACTAGCAAACACTTCCCCCTAGGACATTGGTTCCGGTCCTGCCCAGGTGCAGACCGTCTGGTTTGTACTGGTCCCACCTCCCCCAGAACCGGTTCCAATGCCCCAGGAATTTGAATCCCTCCCTGCTGCACCACTGCTCAAGCCACGTATTCATCTGCGCTATCCTGCGATTCTCACTCTGACTAACACGTGGCACTGGTAGCAATCCCGAGATTACTACTTTTGAGGTCCTACTTTTTAATTTAGCTCCTAGCTCCTTAAATTCGTTTCGTAGGAGCTCATCCCTTTTTTTAAACCTATGTCGTTGGTACCAATGTGCACCACGACAACTGGCTGTTTTCCCTCCCTTTTTAGAATGTCCTGCACCCGCTCCGAGACATCCTTGACCCTTGCACCAGGGAGGCAACATACCATCCTGGAGTCTCGGTTGCGGCCGCAGAAACGCCTATCTATTCCCCCTCACAATTGAATCCCCTATCACTATCACTCTCCCACTCTTTTTCCTGCCCTCCTGTACAACAGAGCCAGCCACGGTGCCATGAACTTGGCTGCTGCTGCCCTCCCCTGATGAGTCATCCCCCTCAACAGCACTCAAAGCAGTGTATCTGTTTTGCAGGGGGATAACCACAAGGGACCCCTGCACTACCTTCCTTGCACTACTCTTCCTGCTGGTCTTCCATTCCCTAGTTGTGTGTGGACCCTTCTCCTGCGGTAAGACCAACTCGCTACACGTGCTACTCACGTCGTTCTCAGCATTGTGGATGCTCCAGAGTGAATCCACCCTCAGCTCCAATGCCGCAACGCGGTCAGTCAGTCAGTCAGGAGCTGGAGGCGGATACACTTCCCGCAGATGTAGTCGTCAGGGACACCGGAAGCGTCCCTGAGTTCCTACATGGTACAGGAGGAGCATATCACGTGACCGAGCTCCCCTGCCATGACTTAACCCTTAGATACACTTAAATTGGCAACAATGTTAAAAGTTACTGACTGTTATAGAAGAGAAAAAAGAAAAACTACTCACCAATCAGCCAATCATTTACCCCCTTGGCTGTGACGTCACCTTTCTGTTTCTTTTTACTTTTTTGCCTTCCCCCTGTAGCTGCACCGGCCACGCCTCTCGCCAACCCCGGACTCGCACTGCTCAGAGCTCCCGCCTCCTCGACGAACTGCTCGACTCCCGCTGGCCTTTATAGGCCTCTCGCCGACCCCGGACTCGCACTGCTCAGAGCTCCCGCCTCCTCGACGAACTGCTCGACTCCCGCTGGCCTTTATAGGCCTCTCGCCGACCCCGGACTCGCGCTGCTCCGAGCTCCCGCCTCCTCGACTGACTGCTCGAACTGCTCGACTCCCGCTGGCCTTTATCGGCCTCTCGCCGACCCCGGACTCGCGCTGCTCCGAGCTCCCGCCTCCTCGACTGACTGCTCGAACTGCTCGACTCCCGCTGGCCTTTATCGGCCTCTCGACGACCCCGGACTCGCGCTGCTCAGAGCTCCCGCCTCCTCGACTGACTGCCCATTCACTGTCGATATCCCTTTGAGAGAACAGCTCCACAGGTCGGAAGATAAAAGAGCTGGAGTGGCATACCACTTCAACCTCCAGTGCGAGCTGCTCCAAGTGTGCGCCGATTTTGAGATGGGCGACTGGGTGACGTCATCAAAACCCTGGTCGCCGTTTTGGAGTGTGAGCAGGAACATCGGCGGAGCCCAGGTACAGAGGAGTGGGAAGGTCGGGGCGGATGAGCGGCGAGAGATCGTGGCGGAGGTGTGACAGATGAGGGTACGGGGCCCAGAAGAGCCGAGGGCCCAGGGGCAGCACAGGCCTGCCCACACTGCGATATGTGTGCACACTGGGTCCGTGTAGCAGAGGAGGTCTCCAGTCGTGTTGGTTAATCCTTGCCACTAGACCAAGACCTAGCTCTGTCAAGCCCGTGTGGTGGCTGGTGTGCAATGGTCACCACACGTTTTTTTTTTTAATTCACGCACAGGCATCTTCCACCCCCTCAATTGGAGTTTAGGACTGGAACATCGGGTCCTTCATCGAAACACCTGTGAACTCGTGGAAGCAAGTCATCCTCGTTCGAGGGACCGCCAATGGGATGATATCCCTTTGTAATTTTATGCTTTTATCTACAATGCCACCTATCTTTGTGTCATTGGCAAATTTAGATATATGACTCCTATGCCATCATCTAAGTCGTATATAAATATTATTATTCTATATTCAATTGTGACTCAGTGGACATCTGGTTTTAATTATTTTCAAGTATGCTTGGCTTTTATGTTTTGTACATCTTGGTGCTGGGCTTTCCCAATCTCAGCTGGTCATGAAAGGTGACCTGAAGACTTAGTAATTGATCCATTGACCATAATGACCAAAAACAATGGTTGAGGAATATTGTGAACTAACTTGTAGGAGTGTAAGTAGATATGCCTGTCTGCTGCTTGAGGACTGCAGAACAGACTAGCTTTGGAGGTGCATGAGCACGAGGAAGTGAGCCAACTTCAACCTCCATAACATCATCTGCCTTGGCCCTTACATTTCTTGGCTGGCCTCCCATCCTGCACCTTTTCAAAACTTTAGTTCATCCAGTACTCTGCTCTTGTATTTTATCCTGCACCAATTCCTGCTCACCCAGCGGTCCTTACTGATCAATTTCTTTGTTTTGAGTGAGAGGACGGTGGATGGAGTAGTATCGTTTCTCTTCATTTCTGGCCAAGTTTTTCAAACTACATCATCATCATAAGCGGTCCGTCGAACGAGGATGACTTGCTTCCACACCAAAAGGGATGAGTTCGCAGATGTTTCATTGAAGGACCCAATATTCCAGTCCTGAACTCCAGGGGTGGAAGGTGTCTGTACGTGGATTTTTTTTTAAAAGTGTGGTGACCGTTGCACATCAGCCACCACACGGGCTTGACAGAGCGCTAGGCCTTTATCCAGTGGCGAGGGTTAACCAGGATGACTGGAGACCTGCTCTGCTACATGGAACTAATGCGCGCACATGTCGCAGTGTGGGCAGGTCCGTGCTGCCCCTGGGCCCTCAGCTCTTCTGGGCCCTGTAACCCCATTTGCCGCACCTCCGCAGGTCAGACTAGATGTACAAGTGAGGAGACCCAGTTTCCTTCAGCAGCCAAAGATTCATCAGTGATATTCCTTAGACTTTATCAGAATAATCTCGTAGCTATTTGTATACATGCAGTAGATTGGTGGATACATTTTGTCTATCTCAAGCAATACCTTGATGGCGCATTACGTTGGCTCTCTACCTCACTGTTGTAATGCATTGAACGGTGTGAAGTTGTTGTATTTGCGCAGTAGATGCGAACTAAACCGGGCACAGAAAGTTAAGTTTTATCAATTTCGGCGATAAATGTTAATACCATTCAATCTCTCTGGCACTGAAAATTAATTATTATAAGTGTTGCGTCTCATTCCTTCAAGTTTTAATTGTATTTGGAGATTTGAAAAATGTAAAATTTAACATTTTTAATTGTTGTTTTTCCTTTTCCTTACTGTCTTTTTTTTTCTCGCTCTTAATCCAGTCTTTCATTCCCTCTCTTTATTTCTCTCTGTACCTGGCATTGAATCCACTCACTCTAATGTGTCCTGTTTCCCTCGCTGTCACGTGATCAGCTCAACTTTCAGCAACTTAGCACACACAAAATTTAAAAACTAAAAATGTGCAAGGGCATATCTAACTAACGGCAGATGCTGGTAAATGCTATGCCACAGCTAATTATGGGCCATTATTTCCAGTATTTCTAATCCCTACATAGAAATCACAAAATCAACCTCGAGATCATTCCACATTCTACTATACCACATTCTACTATACCACTCTTTCCCGCCCCCCCCCCCCCCATTTTCCAACAGCCTATCCATATCATCATTTAGGTTAAATCAAAACGCAGTTACTCTACAAGCCACCATAACTACTTGTACTAAACGGACTTCCATTTTGAATTCTAATCTTGCATTCTGAATGTTTTGTCAACATAAATTTATTTACTATAGGTATAACTCTACAATTAAATTTATTAACTTTGGGCATATCTATTTTTAAACATGCTGGCTGAGAAATTCTGGGGTTTTAGCGCTGGCTGTTGAAGCCGGAAACAATGGCGCCTGCCTCGCTTCCGTCCACTTCTGGCGGGTGCTGCGCCGGACGCCATATTGGTGAGGTGTTATTTAGCATCGTTTGAAGCAGGTGTTCAGGAATTAGCATATTCAAATAAGGGGCCTAATGGTTGCTTTAACCCCCTCTTTCAAACTTGACTTGTGTCTGAGGAATGTTTATTTCCAGGAAAAGAAACGTTAAACAGTACTGAATGGGGAACGAAAGGTAAGTACTTATTATTTACAACCTTGAGGCCCTCTCCGATCTCCCCCTGATTCTGGCCATGACTACCCTCCTGATTCTGGCCCCGACCTTCACCCACCCCACTGGATCCTGACTGATGTGTATCTGTAAAGCATGCACTCCCATATTCCGCCACCAGGGAGTGCATCCCCTGAAGTCCCAAGGGATCCCAGCATCCCTTGGGAGCACTGTATATAAGCCGGCCCCTAAGGCCTGTTCCTCACTCTGGAGTGTCTTAATAAAGACTGAGGTCACTGTTACTTTAACCTCCCTGTGTGCAGCCTCATCTGTGTTAGGAACACAATAACTGACGACGACAATGCGAATCCAACGCAAAGATGCAGCAAACTGTGGGCATCCTGGAGAAGTTCTCGGAGGGTGAGGACTGGGAAGTCTATGTCGAACGGCTAGACCAATACTTTGTAGCCAATGAGCTGGACGGAGAAGGAAGCGCTGCAAAAAGGAGAGCGGTCCTCCTCACGGTCTGTGGGGCACCAACCTACAGCCTCATGAAGAATCTTTTGGCTCCAGTGAAACCCACAGATAAGTCGTATGAGGAGCTGTGTACACTGGTTTGGGAGCAGCTTAACCCGAGGGAGAGCGTGCTGATGGCGAGGTATCGGTTCTACACGTGTCAGCGATCTGAAGGTCAGGAAGTGGCGAGCTACGTCGCCGAGCTAAGGCGTCTTGCAGGACAATGTGAGTTTGATGGCTACCTGGAGCAGATGCTGAGAGACTTTTTTGTACTGGGCATTGGCCACGAGACCATCCTACGAAAACTTTTGACTGTAGAGACACCGACCCTCAGTAAGGCCATTGCGATAGCACAGGCGTTTATGTCCACCAGTGATAACACCAAACAAATCTCTCAGCACACAAGTGCTAGCAATGTTCATAAATTAACTGGAACTGTGTTTGTGAGCAGAAATGTACAGGGCAGAACCCACGAGTCTGCAACTGCCAGCAGGCCTCGGGTGACGCAGATGACTGAGTCCCCAACAAAGGATGAATGCAAGGCAATTCACATCTTGTTGGAGTTGTGGAGGCTTCCATTCAGCCTATTCATGCCGCTTCAAAGGGTATGTTTGCAAGAGCTGTGGAACAATGAGGCGCCTCCAACAATCTTACAGATGAGCTGCAAGCTCTGCAAAACCTGCTAACTACCACGTGGCAGAGGAAGATCGGTCCATGGTGGAGCAAAGCAATTTCGAGCCTCAGAGAGAGGAGGCAGATGCTGAAGTACACTGGGTGCACACATTTTCGACGAAATGCCCACCTATAATGCTAAATGTAAAATTGAATGGCTTACCTGTAGCCATGGAACTGGACACTGGCGCTAGCCAATCCAGCATGAGTAAAAAGATGTTTGAGAGACTGTGGCGCAACAAGGCATTCAGACCAGCACTGAGCCCTATCCACACGAAACTGAGAACATACACCAAAGAGCTCATCACTGTCCTGGGCAGCGTCATGGTCAAGGTCACCTACGAGGGAACGGTGCACGAACTGCCACTCTGGATTGTCCCGGACGATGGCCCCACACTGCTTGGAAGAGCTGGCTGGGCAAAATCCGCTGGAACTGGGATGACATCAGAGCACTGTCACATGTCGATGAGGCCTCATGTACCCAGGTTCTTAACAAATTTCCTTCCCTTTTTCATCCAGGCATTGGAAACTTTTCCGGGGCAAAGGTATGGATCCACTTGGTCCCAGAGGCACGACCCATTCACCACAAGGCGTGAGCGGTACCTCGCATGAAGAGGATGAGAGTGAAAATCGAGCTGGACAGGCTGCAACGCGAGGGCATCATCTCCCCAGTGGAATTCAGCAAGTGGGCCAGCCCGATTGTTCCAGTACTCAAAAGTGATGCCACAGTCAGGATTTGCGGCGATTATAAAGTAACTATTAATCGTTTCTCGCTACAGGACCAATACCCGCTACCGAAGGCAGACGACCTATTTGCGATGCTGGCAGGAGGCAAGACATTCACCAAGCTCGACCTGACTTCGGCCTACATGACGCAGGAGCTGGAGGAGTCTTTGAAGGGCCTCACCTGCATTAACACGCACAAGGGACTGTTCATCTACAGCAGATGCCCGTTTGGAATTCGGTCGGCTGCAGCGATCTTCCAGAGAAACATGGAGAGCCTACTCAAGTCGTTACCACGCACGGTGGTTTTTCAGGATGATATATTGGTCATGGGTCGGGACACCGTCGAGCACCTACAAAACCTGGAGGAGGTCCTCCAGCGACTGGATCGCGTAGGGCTGCGGCTGAAGGGGTCGAAATGCGTCATGGCAACAGAAGTGGAGTTTTTGGGGAGAAAGATCGCCAAGAGAGAAGCTATCAGGAACGCGCCCAGGCCACAGAACGTCATGGAGCTGCAGTCGTTCCTGGGACTCCTCAACTATTTTGGTAACTTCCTACCGGGGTTAAGCACCCTCTTAGAGCCCCTACATGTGTTATTGCGTAAAGGTGAGAACTGGGCATGGGGGAAAAAAATAAGTAATTGCTTTTGAGAAAGCCAGAAACATTTTATGCTCCAACAAGCTGCTTGTATTGTATAACCCGTGTAAAAGACTTGTGCTAGCATGTGATGCGTCGTTGTATGGAGTCGGGTGTGTATTACAACAAGCTAACGTTGCGGGGAAGTTGCAACCTGTCGCCTATGCCTCCAGGAGCTTGTCTAAGGCTGAGAGGGCCTACAGCATGATTGAGAAAGAGGCATTAGCGTGTGTGTTCGGGGTAAAGAAAATGCATCAGTACCTGTTTGGCCTCAAATTTGAGCTGGAAACTGATCACAAGCCCCTCATATCCCTGTTCGCTGAAAACCAGGGGATAAATACTAATGCCTCAGCGCGAGTGCCCACCTTTGTATGCGGGCTATCAGTGTATAACTATACTATCCGCCACAGGCCAGGCACCGAGAACTGTGCGGATGCTTTCAGTCGGCTACCATTGCCTACCACGGGGGTGGAAATGGCGCAGCCTGCAAACTTGTTGATGGTGGCGCAGCCCGCAGACTTGTTGATGGTCATGGAAGCGTTTGAAAATGATAAATCACCTGTCACGACCCGCCAGATTAGGGCTTGGACCAGCCAAGATCCTCTTCTGTCCCTAGTAATAAAACTGTGTACTGCATGGGAGCTGGGCCAGCATCCCCGTTGAAATGCAAGAGCTAATCAAGCCATTCCAGTGGCGAAAGGATGAGCTGTCCTTTCAGGCAGACTGCCTGTTATGGGGTAACCACGTAGTGCTACCAAAAAGGGCAGGGAGACGTTCATCTCGAATCTCCACAGCACACACCCGGGCATAGTAATGATGAAATCGATAGCCAGATCCCACATGTGGTGGCCCGGTATCAACTCTGACTTAGAATCCTGTGTACGGCAATGCCGCATGTGTGCTCAGTTGAGCACCGCGCCCAGAGAGGCACCACTAAGTTTGTGGTCCTGGCCCTCCAGACCATGGTCAAGGATCCATGTCGACTATGCGGGCCCGTTTCTCGGTAAAATGTTCCTGTTGGTGGTGGATGCTTTTTCAAAATGGATTGAATGTGAAATAATGTCGGGAAGCACCGCCACCGCCACCATTGAAAGCCTGAGGGCCATGTTTGCCACCCACGGCCTGCCTGACCTACTGGTCAGTGACAACAGGCCATGTTTCACCAGTGCCGAATTTAAAGAATTCATGACCCGCAATGGGATCAATCATGTCATTTCGGCCCCGTTTAAACCAGCCTCCAATCAGTAGGCAGAGCGGGCAGTACAAACAATCAAACAGAGCCTTAAACGAGTCACTGAAGGCTCACTCCAAACCCACCTGTCCCGAGTACTGCTCAGCTACCGCACGAGACCCCACTCGCTCACAGGTGTGCCCCTGCCTGAGCTACTCATGAAAAAGACACTTAAAACCAGACGTTCGCTGGTCCACCCCAACCTGCATGATCAGGTAGAGAGCAGGCGGCAGCAACAAAATGGAAACAATGGTCGCGCCACTGTGTCACGGGAAATTGATCTGAATGACCCAGTGTATGTGCTAAACTATGGACATGGTCCCAAGTGGATCGCGGGCACGGTGATAGCTAAAGAAGGGAGTAAGGTGTTTATAGTCAAACTAGACAATGGACAAATTTGCAGAATGCACCTGGACCAAACAAGGCTGCGGTTCACAGACTGCCCTGAACAATCCTCAGCAGACACTACCTTTTTCGAGCCCATAACACACACCCAAAGGATCAACGACACCAACCCGGACCAGGAAATTGAACCCATCACGCCCAACAGCCCAGCAAGGTCAGGCTCACCTAGCAGCCCTGCAGGGCCAACAACACGCCAGCCCAGCGAGGGCACAGCCAACACACCAGAACAGACATTTGTATCGAGGCGATCCACCAGGGAAAGAAAGGCTCCCAACCGCCTCACCTTGTAAATAGTTTCACTTTGACTTTGGCGGGGGAGTGATGTTGTATATCTGTAATGCATGCACACCCATAATCCACCACCAGGGAGTGCATCCCCTGAGGTCCCAAGGGATCCCAGCATCCCTTGGAAGCACTGTATATAAGCCGGCCCCCAAGGCCTGTTCCTCACTCTGGGGTGTCTTTATTAAGACTGAGGTCACTGTTACTTTAACCTCCCTGTGTGCAGTCTCATTTATGTTAGGAACACAATACTGACCATGACCCCCACCACCCCGATGCTGGCACAAGCCTTCCCCACCCTGATCCTGACCACAATCTCTTTCTCTTCCCCCTCTCCCACATCCTGGCCACAACCTCTTTCACCCCTATCCTGATCCTCGCCCTCATCACCTCCCACCGTAAAGATCTCCCCTACCACGACTCCCTGATCCTGGCCACGACCTCCTCCACCACTCCCTGATCCTGGCCATGACCTCTCCTCCCTGACCATCTCTGCAACCCGATCCAGACCACAACCTTTCCCCCGACCCCCATCCCGGTCCCGTGCTTTCCCTCCCCAGTTGTGGCCACGACCTCCCCTCCCCGATCCCGGCCCCAAGGTCCGACCTACGTCCGAGTCCATGCTGGGCATTCAGTGATGGGCTGAACGCCACAATGATAAGGAGCAGGCAGCACCAAGTTCCAGTGTTGCCTGTGCTCCTTTTGCGGGCGCCCGTTAACCTCGACCATGGTGGCACCAGCTGTTTCCGGGCCTAATTTAATTTCTAGGCCGCTGTTAGTGTAGTTGGTAATTAGTAACAAATCCTATTTTTTTTTAGCGCAAGAATGGCGTCAAGAGAGGATACTTTCTGCTGCAAGAAGGAATATATGCCAGTTGAAGGATCCAGAATTATCTGCTTCAAGTGTCTTTCAAGCAATGCAGAAAGAAAATGAAGATGTGCTGAAAAATATAGAAAATCAGCGAACAATAACAAAAACACCCTTATGTTGGCAAACGGTATGCAATGACAGGAGAAAAATTAATTGCAAGAGGTTTTGAAGCTCATGTGAGAAAACCGGAATGGTCTGGACTTGATTCTTGGCCACTTAGCAGAAATTCTTTAAGGCTTTTTCTGCTCGCAAGAGCTGCCAAGATTGTGCACATTACAATTTAAATTTATTGTGAAGGACTTTATCGCAATGGTGATTGAAATTCTGCTGAACCAGATTAGCTATGCTTCAGTGAAAGGAAGCAATCCTAACTCGGGGGCAATTGGCTGAGAGAGTTCCGGATTTGTTATATTTCAGAACAGGATTAGGGGAGGCCTCTACAGATGTCCCATAGAGTGCTAAAGTCTATTTGCCTTTGAATGTTTGATATGCCATAGGATAAGTTTTATGCTGTGTAAGTGCAGAGATTTATAGGAAATGGAAATATTATTGTTGCAATAGGATTTCCTATTCCATGGCTTGAGTTGAGCAATTTATAGGAAGGTGTACATTGCAATAGCCCTGAAAGTGATCAGTTCAGTTTCCTGGAAAAACATTCTGGGGGAGAAATTTGGAAGCCTCCCGTTTGAGGTGCTCACTTTTAAAAGTTGAAAAAATTAGTGGCAGACGCTAATGATTTTCACCTTTTTTAAAAAAAAATTCGAGGTTTGCGCTCCTGGAAGGAAGTGGAGCACTAAATCAAGCATTCCACTTCCTTCCTGGAGCGCAACAGGACGCAGTCGTGGCGGGTAGATGTGCAGCGCTGTACAATGGGCCATGCAATGCTGCCATGTTCGGAGGCTCCTTCCCTCCCTTAAATGGAAGGGCCATTGCTGCAGGCTCCATGAATATCCCCATCCTCAATAATTGAGGAGTCCAGCACGTGAGTGCAAAAGACAAGCCTGAAGCGTTTGCAACCATCTTCCGGTACAGAGTGGATGATCCATATTGGCCTCCTCCTGAGGTCTTCACCATCACAGAAACCAGTTTTCAGCTATGGATGCCGACAACATCCTGGCTGTTATGCTGAAGACTTGTGCTCCATAACTAGCCACGCCTCTGGCCAAGCTGTTCCAATACAGCTACAATACTAGCATCGATCCGACAATGTGGAAAACTGCCCAGGTGTGGGCAGAACCAACAATTACCTCCCCATCATCTTAATCATCAGCAAAGTGCTATCAAGCACCACTTACTCACCAATAACCTGTTCACCGATGCCCAGTTTGGGGTCCGCCAGGACCAATCTGCTCCAGACCTCATTACAGACTTGGTCCAAACCGTGGACAAAAGAGCTGAATTCCTGAGGTGGGGTGAGAGTGACTGCCCTTGACATCTAGGTCGCATTTGACCGAATATGGCATCAAGGATACCTAGTAAAACTGAAGTCAATGGGAATCGGGGGGTGGAACTCTCCACTGGCTGAAGTCATACCTAGCACAAAGGATGGTGGTTGGAGGTCAATCATCCCAGCTCTAGGACATTGCTGCAGGAGTTCGCCAAGGCAGTGTCGTAGGCACAACCATCTTCAGCTGCTTCATCAATGACCTTCCCTCCATCATGAGGTCAGAAGTGGGGATGAATGCATAGTGTTCAGTTCCATTCGCAACTCCTCTGATAATGAAGCAGTCCATCAGTCCATGCCCACATGCAGCAAGACCTGGACAACATTCAGGCCTGGGCTGATAAGTTGGAAATAACATTCGCGCTACATAAGTCTCGGGCAATGACTATCTCCAACAAGCGAGTATCTAACCACCGCCCCATGGCATTCAATGGCATTACCATTGCCGAATCCCCCACCATCAACATCCTGGGGGTCACTATTAACCAGAAACTTAACTGGACCAGCCATATAAATACTGTGCCAACAAAAGCAGATCAAAGGCTGGGTATTCTGCAGCGAGTGTCTCGCCTCCCGACTCCCCCATCTTTCCACCATCTACAAGGCACAAATCAGGAGTGTGATGGAACACTCTCCACTTGCCTCGATGAGTGCAGCTCCAACAACACTCAAGAAGCTTGATACCATCCAGGACAAAGCAACTCACCTTGATCGGCACCCCATCCACCACCTTAACCATTCACTCCCTCCACTGCCAGCGTACTGTGGCTGCAGTGTGTACCATCTACAAGATGCACTGCAGCAACTCGCCAAGGCTTCTTCAGCAGCACCTCCCAAACCCGCGACCTCTACCACCGAGAAGGATCAGGATAGCAGGAGCATGGGAACACCACCACCTCCAAGTTTCCCTCCAAGTCGCACACCATCCTAACTTGGAAGTATATTGCTGTGGGAGTACCTTCACCACAAGGACTGCAGCGGTTCAAGAAGGTGGCTCACCACCACTTTCTCGAGGGCAATTGGGGATGGCCAATAAACAGTGGGCTTGCCAGCGACGCTCACATCCCATGAGCGAATAAAAAGGAAAATGCTCTGCAATGGAAACACTTGCCTGGTCCTGACGGGATCCGGCCCGACCAGTCCGATGTACTGCAGCAGAGTGCCAGGCTGATCGATCGCTGCCGAAGGGAATTGAAAAAAATTGATAAGACACCAGTGTAGAAATTTTCACTTAACTCGGCCACCTCGCCTTTAAAGATTCATCACTGAATTATCCGGCCTCCTGATCAACGCCTCCTGCAGCTGCTGGCTTTTTCACCTGGTGGTGCTGCAGGAGGCGGAACCGAAGTTTGGGTCTGGGGCGATGCACATGGCGGTGATGTCACGATATCCGGGAGAAGGCGATTGGGACGTAACGTCCTAGCGCATCGCAAACCTCCCGAAGAATTTAGCAGGAGGCGATAACGGGAAGTGCTAAGGATGCCAATTTCTAGACCTCTTAATCAATATCATCACGTGTATTCATTAGGACAAAAGTTATCAAAAGAAATTAGAATTAAAGTAATATAGGAATTTGTATAACTTAAACTATGTTATTTGAGAAGTTCTTTTGTTTCAAAACTAATGTTTCAGTTATTCTGCTGCTTCACTATTTAGCTTTCACCTTCAGAACCGGCAATAAATGGCACGCTGCAGCGTTCATCTGTATCAGAAAAGCACAATATGATCAATAAAGCTATTGAACGGATCAGCCTTTTGGAACCAAGGTAATCTCGTGGATTCGCTAAGTATGTATAATTTAGCTATACTGTCTATGGGCTCAATTTTCCCCAAAGCATTTTTTTGGCGTACTTGAGTTGGGGGCCTAAGTACACAAAAAAAAAATTCTAAGTTTCCCAGTTGGATTTCTTCATTTTGGCGTGGCACAACCCGACCTTTAGTTTTGGGGTGGAGCCTTGATCTGCGCCAAAAAGATTGAGCTGCCATGGTAACCAGGGACACAATGCGAGCTGAGGCTGCTCCCAACGCATTAAAAGAATTGAAAAAAAACATAGCAGCAATTTACAGAATGGCTTGCCGGTCCGGTCCCATTCTTGGTCCCCGGTCTCTGTCTCTGTCTCTCTGTAACATATATTAAAAATATTATTTTCTATTGGGTTAGAACATGCAGGCACACCTCCTCCACCCCCCCCCCCCCCCCCGCTCCTGTTTGCTCCTGCAGCCTCCAGTTGTGCAACACCTCTTGCAAGAGAGCGAGGAGTGTCATGCAATCCATTTGGCCATCATAGTTGAATAGCTAGCAGTGTGTGAGATGTGGGTGTGAGGCTTGCAGCAGTGTGAGGGTGAGGTGGAGCATATGAATGTTACGTATGAGGTCTGATTGATAGAGATTGTTGGTAGGTGAGTGATGGAGTGTGGTGATTGAGCAGTGGCTGAGGCTACTGGTGCAGTTGGTGGGATATGTTATTTGAAAATGCATTGACCTTTTTCCGGCACTGCATCCAGGTCCTTGGGGCTATATTCCTGGCATTGACCTCCGCAGCTATCTGTGCCTGCTGCCTTCTCCTCATTTGTTTAGAGAGCCTCTTGCCCCCCTGAAGATAAAGGACATCTCTCCTCCTTTCCACCTCCTCCACCAAGACCTCCAGTGCAACATCTGAAAACCTGGGCACCTCTCCCATGGTCAGCCATTGATCTCTCTTTGCCCGATCAGATTCAGTTGCAGAATGACCCCAGCACCTGCTCCAGCCACAGTACACCTCCCCTTAAGAGGTACATGCTTGCTTTAAGAAGGGCAAGTTGGGCCCTTGTTGCGTGCAGTCAATGAACGGCACGGGAAGCGCTAGCTGCACGCAGAAATAATAAGCAAGCAGCACGAAGTTGGCATGCTGCCTGTAATCGGACATCGCGATCCCCACGTCGGTTTTTCTGGGGCTAACCAATTTATAGACAAGTGTGTTCAAAAAAACAAATCATTGGAGGGCAAGTTGAGAAGGCTTTTAGAAAGGTATTCAGGATCCTTGGATTTATTAATAGAGGCATAGAGTACAAAAGCAAGGACATTATGCTAAACCTTTATAAATCACTAGTTAGGCCTCAGCTAGAGAATTGCATCTAATTCTGGGCACCACACTTTGGGAAGTATGTCACAGCCTTCTAAAGAGTGCAGAGGAGACTTACCAAAATCGGACCAGGGACGAGGCACTTCAATTATGTGAAGAAATTGGAGAATCTGCAATTGGAGCAGAGAAGGTTAAGGAGAGATCTAATAGAACTGCTCAAAATTATGAGGGGTTTTGACAGAGTAAATAGGGAGAAACTGTTTCTATTGGCACCAGGGTCAGTAACCAAAGGTCACAGATTTAAGGTCATTGGCAGAAAAGCCTGGAGGTAGGTAGGGGAGATGAGACTTTTTTTATATTCAGCGAGTTATGATCTGGAATGCACTGCCTGAATTGAATATATATTTGAAAAACAGAAATTTCCTTGGCTATGGGGAAAGAGCAGGGGAGTGAAACAAATTGGACTTCTCTTCAAAGAGCCAGTACAGACACAATGGGCCAAATGGCCTCCTCCTATGAACGCATTCTGTAATTTCTGAGCTGCCTCTTCCACTTGCATTCAGTTTCTGAATCTAGGTCATTTATGTTCTTTATTTGGGACTTGGTATCGGTTGAATTCAGTCCGTCACAACTACAAGGTATAGAGAACTGAACAGTGGCACTCCCGACTGCCCCACACAAAAATGACATCACCAAGCTTCAACATCAGGATTTTAATATTAGAGATTAAATGTGTAGACACTAAAACAAACTAACAAAAAAAAAATTAATCGCAGTTTTACAAAGCTCACAGCTAAATTTTTCCAATGGAGCTCAGGTGCTTCCATCTGTTGTAATGTTCCAATTTCCCTTTTATGTGAGCTAAAACATGCCGAACGATGCTTTTGGATCTTTTGAGGTATCCCCTTACGCTGATGCAAACAGGCCCAGTGTCTGTTTGCATCAGCTGTAAAAAAAAAAAAAAAATCTTTGGATGCAATTGCTGGGCAGTTGGTGGGCAATTTGGCCAACTGTGTGCCATCAATGAGGATGTCCCTGTCGGTGCGGATCATCTGTCAAGTCGTAACATGCGGAAATCCCGAACTTTCAAAGACGGTTTGGGCGCATAGTCTGCCATCATACCCACCACAAATTCTGGCCCAGAGACTTGTCCAAACCAGCCCCTGTCATTACTTCACCTCCATCTGCCATGAGACTCTGTACTTTGCATCCAGATGTTTTGTAGCTATGTGAGGTCCTGTAAAAGTTGATATTGGAAGAACTGTTTTTCATGTGCCTTCTATTTCATATATTTCTGTTCTGGAATCCTGTAAATGCTTCCCTTGCTGTCCACTTTCAGGTGACTTTGTGAACAATAATGCATTATTTTTGGAAGATTTATAAATAAACTTACCACAATGCGTAAATAATTGTCGTCTGAAAAGTTATTCCAAAAATACGTACATATTAATTACAAATATTTTAAGTTTCAAAAATATCTAATACAAACTGCACTAAAAGAATTTGAAACATTTCAATAATCTAAGAGCTCTGTTGCCCAAGAAATTGCACCAGGTATTAATTCAAATATTCTTGCATGTGCTCTGGTATTAACAAGGCTGTAGCATGAAACGTGTACTAGCACAAGAAATGCAGCTGGCTGGAAAAACTTTGATCCCCACAACTGGTGCAACTGATCAAAAAATCTACCATATAAACTCTCAATCAAGTTTTAAGAAACAAAATACGCTCAATAAGTGACTTAATTTGCTCTGATCAGTTTTATTCTGACAGTTTCATAAATTTCAAATAAATTTAGGTCTATTATTAATACTTTGTAGCAGTAATATTTATTAAGATGATTTTAATGGCATCAGTAGTACAGGGTAGTTCAAATTTGTTCAGTACTGCTGTGGAGTGGTTCGGGACAATGGGAAAAGCATTTTAAGGTGTCATTAGTTGGTAGGAATCAGTGGCTGGGGTGAAAGCTGCTTGCTAAGCACGTGTTGCCACTATAAATGCCATATATTTTGAGAATTACAAATAAATGAAACTTTTTGGCCATAGAGGCTACCTTTCAAAGCAGGTTGCACATCTAACTTTGCTCCTTTTCATATGATTTCATAAAATAAGCTGTAAGTTTGGCAGGAGGTGAAATGTAAAACTATATGTATTGGAATATGGTGCTTTTGAAGCATGTTACTATAAATGAATTTTAACTTTTATGTTTTAAAAAAAAAATTAAGTTGCATGCCGTGCAAAGCCTGCATGGGATAGAAGCAAGATGCCAGGCTAGAGGCCATACTTTTTGCCTCCCATTTTATCTTCCTGTTGGTGAAGACACCTTTAATTATAAAACATGATCAATTGTTTCATTGAAAATACCCAGTTCATATTATTTCCAAATTATGTTAGAGCATATTGTTTACCTGGTAATCCACTGGTTATAAAGCAGTTTTGGGTTATCCTGAGGATGTAACAGCATTATATGACTGCTCTTTATATTCTTTCTTTCTTCCTTTTTTGTTCCTTGTCTGCTCTGCCAAAAAAACCTTCGTAAATAAAATTGCTTGAAATTGTCCTTGTAAATAAACCTCAGCCAGTCAAGCATTCCCTTCTACAAGTTATAATTGTTCAGAATTTGCCTATGTTTGTAGAAGAATAAATATTGTGCACATTTCATTTTGACTGCTCCTAATATTAAAATTCTGTTATTTTTAGATTAACTTTTTTCCTATTAATGTAAGCAGTCATGAGATGTATAATGTAGATGAGATAGTAGAACTGTAAAAAAAAAAAAACACTCGAGTGTTGATATTTGGGGCAATAGAGGTTTTGAGCATGAGGTTTTATTCATTCCTTTGTAGTTGAGGACATTTGAAATGATGTTTAGCTGTTCTGCTATTTATGTTTTATTAATAGATTGAACAACCCATACAAGTCTTATAAATATAGTACCTTTCAAGATTAATTGTTTGACCAGTAAGAAATATTTTTTTTTTACTTTAAGCTAAGTAATGTCTTCCAGGACAAAAATATATTGGCACAGTAGATGACTGCATTTAAAGTATTTATTTGAGAACTTTTTACACAAGGTGTCAAATAAGTGAACATGGTGATAGACCATGTTATATCTTACAGAAATGGTCATTCTGCCAAGAGCTAACCAGAAACTACCCACACCATCACTTTATTTCATAGAAGCGACAATGTAAGGAGACAATTTGTTTTTTTTAATATTTCTGTTTAACTACAATTTCTAATATATTTGCATCTCTGTGCATCAAATCTTTTAATACTCCGGAAATTACTACTGAGCTTTGTTTCAGTCTTATAATTATGTTTCTGCCACCTGTGTATTTTATAGTCAACAAAAGAAGCTTCTGAAAGTATTGGAGAAAATTGAAGATCCTTCCAATGACGGATCAAGTAGCAGTTTTGTAAAGGCAAGAAATGCATTAACTACTGAGGTGAATGATCTTAAAATCTTTTTTATTGAAATGCACCATTATGTTACTATGCAACCACAATCATCGAGTGTCCTTAAAAGTAAAAATTTGAAGTCCTGCCAAAAACATCCACACGCAAGTTGTGTAACTTCAATGCATTGGGTACATTGGCTTACTCAATTGAGGAGGTCTCTATTCCATCCCTGTTGCATCACTGGAAGTAGATCTTATAATTAACCCTGCAATAATTTATTTTCTGCAATTAGGACGTGTTAATTACTCTGGAATGCATTGTCACGCAATCGAGAACTTAAACTACACCCAGCTGTATACCAGTCAGTGAGTAATTAGTAGTGCAGATCAGCTGAACTCAAAACTGTGGGATGTAAATTTACAATCTTACAGTTCTGAATGATTACATTTACGGGACATACTATTTCAGATGTTATACTATTTCTTTTGACTTGCCACAGCATGCCTCATACGTGTGGGGGAAAATATGTTTACTCAGGTTTTTAAGTATTTAACATGCCCAATGATAATCCATACTCCGATTAATTGCATCCTCCACTCGCTGATGGAATGATTGTAGCCGGCCATGTTTGCTGAAAAAAAATCACAAGAGGACCACTACCCTTTAAGACATTTTGTAGTATCATAACACCCAAGTATCCTTATTTGGCCCATTCCATGCAATATACAAGGGTCTGCTCTGTCACCCTGAACCATGAGTTTGTTTTTCTCAGCACAGATAAAGGTTTCCCAAATGGTGAAAAGTTCTTAGAGTTTTTTTTAAGGATTTTTCTTGGTCGAAAGAAGGTGCAATTATTCTGCATCACTGATGTACAGCTTACCATACATGTCAGATTCAATCACTGTACAGTGGTTTCAGATCTTTACAATGTTTTTCCTCAACAGGGATAGAAAATAGTGAATTGCTGTTTTTCAGACTGGAGGGAGGTATACAGTGGGGTTCCCCAAGGTACAGTACTAGGACCACTGCTGTTTTTGATATACATTAATGACTTGGACTTGGAGGTACAGGGCACAATTTCAAAGTTTTGCAGATGACACGAAACTTGGAAGTGTAGTAAACAGTGGGGAAGATAGTAATAGACTTCAAGAGGACATAGACAGGCTGGTCGAATGGGCAGACACATGGGACAGATGAAATTCAACACAGAAAAATATGATGCATTTTGATAGGATGAATGAGGGGGGAGACCATACAAACTAAATGGTACAATTTTAAAGGGAATGCAAGAACACAGACACTTGGAGTTTGTGCACAAATCTTTGAAGGTGGCAGGACAGGTTAACAAAGCAATAAAGCATATGGGATCCTGGGCTTTTTCAACAGAGGCATAGAGTACAAAAGCCAAGAAGTTATGCAAAACCAAATAAAACACAAGTTCAGCCTCAGCTGGAGTATTGTATCCAGTTCTGGGCACCACATTTTAGGAAGGACATGAATGCTTTGGAAAGGGTACAGAAGAGATTTACTAGAATGGTTCCAGGCAGGGCCGGATGAACCCATAGGCTAATAAGGCTGTAGCCTTAGGCCCTCATTTTTATATCATTTACCCTAAATCTTTGTCAAACGGTTAGTTAAGCAACATATATAACTGCATAATTATCTCTTCAGAGGTGCAAAATATTGCATCCTTATGGCTCAAAGTGTGTATAAGATTTTGTGACACTCTTGAAACATGTATAAATATCCAAAAAAAATTCACCCGGAGAGTTATGTACGCTGTTCATAGGATGAATGCATAAATAATATCAGGTTGATAATTATGAATGCTTATGAAAGGTGAAGAATTTTCATTTATCTTTTGTAAGTGGAAATGTAGATGTCAAATGTCAAAAGTATTTAGTAGAGTATGTATGTCCTTATACCCCTAGATATCCTACTAGGTAAAACAGGACTATTCCAAATTAAGTCTGAAAGACTATATTGGAATTATACATTTGTTTTATGGGGAAGACAGCTTCAATAAGTCCTTGTGACTCTTAGCTGTTCTCTTTTTCCTTTATTATGTTATTCTGACCTGTGTTCTCAAGTCAAGTCGTTTTTGAGTCAAGATAGTCATCTCAATACTTTGGGAAATTCTTTGGGGAAAAACTGATTCACTAAAATACTTTCGAGCATGGATTTCTACATTTTTAATTTTGCAGTTCATGTAACTATGTAAGAATTAGGCTTTACCTTTAGTGTCCTGGCAAATTGTTCACATAATATCTCAAGCTCCCAAGTCCGTGAAGGTATCAGATGCTTATGTCAGAAAAATCCAGGTGATCTCCCAGTAGATTTTACTAAAGAATTTCTCCAATTTGTTGAATTTTCAACCTTCTCAAATATAGAAAGAAAAGAGGATGAGAGTAGGTCTATTTGGATGTACAGGTTGAACCTCCCTTATCTGGGACTCCCTTATCCGGCATCACCCCTCATCCGGGACCATTCCTGGCCTCCAGGTGGCGCATGCGTAGAACACGACTATCAAAATCCTACTCACCAATATAAACTTTCTCCTCAATCGGCTGCTTCCCCCTCGTCGCCCTGCTGGAACTCCTGCAACCACAGTCCTCGGGTCGGTCGCTCCTCCCCACGACGCTCCCTTGGCGGGTCGGGCCGACTCTTCTTGGACCACCGACGCTTCGGGGCCCGCTGGGGCCTGCCGGCTCTTTGGGGCCTGTCGACTGTTCCACCGACTGTTCTGGGTCCCGCCAGCTCTTCTGGACCCCCTACACGCTGGTTGGCTGGCTGACTGACTGACTAACAGACAGTCGGTCCAGCCAATCGGCGCACACATACTTACCCCAGCAACAGCACTTAAACGCACAGTCCACCCAAACACGTGACCTCCCCTCATCCGGCAAAATCCCTCGTTCAGGACAGGCCTGTCTATTGAGTGAAATTGGATTTTGATTGGTTCACCTTTAATCAATGGATTATTTGAGATAATGTGTTGACTCAGCAAATAATGATTATTTGAAGCAATCACGATTTTTGATACCCTAAAGACATTTTTGAGTTGTGATGCCTTTGACATGTGATTCCCTATGTCAAGTGCTAGATAGAGGACTTTGAATTATATAGATACTGTCCTTTTTCCAGGGAATGTCTTTGACTAAAATAAATTGTCACTTCAGGGTGGTATAGGCCCTTGTATATTGTCAGAGAATGGTAAAGATGACATGGGGATTCTTCTGACTAAATTATGTTATGAAGCATCTAAAGGGGAGTATTTCCTTTGTGATATCCTCTCCCTTCTCACCCCCCCAATTTAAATTAATGTAGCCCAGTGCCAGCCCACTGTAGTGATGTATGGAGGATGTTCGTTAGAAAAATACAAACAAAACTAGATGCAAAATCCTTTTAATACCCCCCCTTTGTAGCAGTAAACGTTTTAAACTGAAATATTAAACAACAGCAAACTGAACCAAGAATTATTTTTTCTATTTTGTAACGAAAAATGTATTTGCGAATTTACAAAAATGAACCTGCATTTCAGCTGTGGCTCAGTGGGTAACACACTCTCCTCTGAGTCAGAAGTTTGTGCGTTCGAGTCCCATTCCAGGGGCCTGAGCACATAAATCTAGGCTGACACTTCAGTACAGTGCTGAGGGAGTGCTGCACTGTAAGTGGTGCCGTCTTTCGGATGAGACGTTAAACCGAGGTCCCGTCTGCTCTCTCAGATTGACGTAAAAGATCCCATGGCACTATTTCGAAGAAGAGAAGGGGAGTTATCCCCAGTGTCCTGGCAAATATTTATCCCTCAACCAACATAACAAAAACAGATTATCTGGTCATTATCATATTGCTGTTTGTGGGAGCTTGCTGTGCACAAATTGGCTGCTGCGTTTCCCACATTACAACAAGGTTTTCTTTCTTTTTATATAGCATCCTTCGGATGTGCAAAGCACTTCACAGCCAATTAATTACTTTTTAAAGTGTGGTCATGGTTGTTTTGCAGGAAAACAAAGCAGTCAATTTGCATACAGCAAGGTTTCGCAAACAACAATGAGATTATAGAATTATAGAAGAGTACAGCACAAAAGGAGGCCATTCAGCCCATCAAGTCTGCGCCGACACTTTCGAAGAACAATCCATTTAGTCCCACTCCCCGACTATTTTCCCATATCCCTGCAATTTTTTCTCCAAGTATTTATCCAATTCCCTTTTGAAGGCTATTGAATCTGTATCCTCCACTCTATCAGGCAGTGCATTCCAAATCCTAACCACTCGTTGCGTAAAAAGGTTTTTCCTCATGTCGCCTCTGGCTCTTTTGGTTATCGACCCTTCAGCCATTGGAAACAATTTCTCTTTATTTACTCTATCTAAACCCTTCTTGATTTTAAACACCTCTATCAAATCTCCTCTTTGACTTCTCTGTTCCAAGGAGAACAACTTCAGCTTCTGTAGTCTGTCCATGTAACTAATCCCTCATCCCTGGAACCATTCTCGTAAATCTCTTCTGTACCCTCTCCGAAGCCTTCACATCCTTCCTGAAGTGTGGCACCCACAATTGGACACAGTACTCCAGCTGGGGCTGAAGTAGTGTTTTATATAGGTTTAGCATAACTTCCTGGCTTTTGTAGCCTATGCCTCTATTTAAAAAGCCCAGGATCCTATATGCTTTATTAACTGCTTTGTTAATCTGTCCTGCCACCTTCAAAGATTTATGCACAAACACTCCCAGGTGTCTCTGTTCTTGCACCCCATTTAAAATTGTACCATTCCGTGTGTATGGTCTCTCCTCCTGACCAATGACCAATTAATCTGTTTTTGGTGCTGTTAGTTGAGAGATCATTGATGTACCGGGACCCCCTGCTCTTTTTTGTATAATGCCTTGGGATCTTTGACGTCCACCTGAAGGGGCAGATGAGCATCAGTTTAACCCCTCATCTGAATGATAAGACCTCCAATAATGCAGTACTCTCTAAGTACTACACTGAAGTATCAGCCTCGCGACTCAGAATTAAACATATAGTAAAAGACAACGGGATGTTAACTGCTGTTGCACTAGATTGATTAATGATTTGCAGTAATCTAAAACAACAACTTGTTTTTGTGCTTGTTATATATGATTCAGTGATGTGCAGCAAAATTATAAATACACAAAGTATGAAGCAGTAACTTTACTTACAATTTTCATAGTGAACAAAATATGCAACTTTTATTTTTGATAGACTCATCAGAGTGTTGGCCTGTCAGACAGCATAGCTGTAAAAAGCACAGTTTATGTCTCGATGGAAATTTTGTCAAACTGGGGCAACGATGACAAAGTGGGCTTAACAGAAGTACAGTTTTTTGACCTAAAACATCAGAAGATTTTTGTTTCTCCTCATGACGTTGATATCAGAAGTGCTCATTATCCTGGAAACTTGAACTCTTTAGTTAATGGTAAGACAAAGGTAAGCAAAGTTGATCTCTAAAACAGAAGGCACTCACTTAATTTTACATTTGAGAGAAAATTGGTAAAAATACATTTTGTAAGCCAGTTCTATAACAATACCATGTAAATCAATGATCTTTGTTTCCATAAATATAAGTTGTTATTTGTTTTTACGACCCATGTTGATGGTAAATTGATGAAAAATCTCTGGATACCAAATTGGGTTTTCCTAGTTAAAATGAAATGTTGGAACGGTTTTCCCCTCGGCAAGTGGAATTAGTTATTAATAACCCACAGATTAAATTAAAAAGGACATGAAAATGGCTCTAAATGTCTGGTTGCTCTGTCTACCATATATTCATATCAATAGAATGTCATCCTCCACAAGAAATCGTTTGCCGCCTCCTCTCCTTTTTCATGCATTCTAGCGGCTTTCAATGTGTTTATTCTTTAAAAACAAAACAAAACAAGAAATGAGCTATAAAAAGAATATTCCTCAGCCTTCAGTAGAATATTAGATGATTTCTATTTCAGGATAACTGACAGCATGTGGATCAATCATATACAAATTAGAATATTTCACACTACTGAATAATATACTTTTGACCTATGTTTCATAAATGCCTATTTAATTTACTAACTATGGCCCCAAGTTTCCACATGATTTGCTCCTGATTTTTAGGAGCAACTGGTGGAGAACGGAGAATCTTAGAAATCGGAATTCTCCACATTTAAGTTTTCTGCAGTTCTAGTCAGGTGGAACAGTTTCACTTTGGAACAGAATTTTTTTTTCAAAAGGGGGCGTGTCCGGCCACTGACGCCTGATTTGAAAGTTTCCACAGTGAAAACGTACTCCAAACTAACTTAGAATGGAGCAAGTGAAGATTTTTGTACGCTTGAAAAAACCTTGTCTACACATTAAAAAATCAGGCGCAGGTTACAAATTAGGCGTCCGGAACGAGGGGGGAGGGAAGGGAAGTCATTAAATTCTACAATAAATCCTTAGTTATACTTATACAAATATTATACAAATAAATCCAACCTGAATAAAAATTTATAAGCAAAGAAAAGATTAAATAAATCATGTTCCTACCTGTGTGAAAGTGCTTCAGGCAGGCCTTTCAGGCAGCGGTTTCCCGACGGCAGGGGGTGGAGGCAGTGAGAAGGCTGCAGGAAGCCTCAGAAGTTGAGGCAGCCGTTCCCGACGGCGGGGGGTGGGGGGGAGGCAGTGAGAAGGCTGCAGGAAGCCTCAGAAGTTGAGGCAGCCGTTCCCATCGGGCCCTACCGACGGCAGGGGGAGAAAGCTGCAAGAAGCCTCAGTGCTGATCATGGAAGGGCAATGTGGTTTTATTAAAAAATGTTGAAAATTGAACAGCTACAAAGAATTTGAATAGTCTCAAACAAGTGCATGTGTCCCGTTTATCACAGTCTATCTTTAATTACAGAATGCACTCCCTCACCCTCACACACAGAAATATCAAGAAAATTTAAATACAAGCCTTTGCAAGGGTTCAATAAACAAATTTTCACTTTTTCTGCAGCACTTTTTAAAATGACCGAGTGCCAATGTTTCCTTCACACTGCACGTGCGCGAACGCTCCAACGCGCACGCGCAGGGTTGCCGGCACGAAAAAAACTCATTTAAATGGTACCCGACCCCTCCTACTTACAAAATCGGCGCGAGTGGTAGGCTCCGCCCCTGGGCGACGCGCCAAGCAGACATCGAGCTGCAAAGCGCTCGAGAATAGCGCGTTTTTTTTCAGGCGCCGTTTTCGGCGCGAAAAACGGGCGCCCAGCTCGGAGGGGCGCCTGTTTTGCCGCATGTGGAAACTTGGGGCCTAAAAAACTATAATGTAGTGTATTTAATTCAACATTTTTAAAATTAACAACATAAGATCCTAAATAGGAAAACAAATTCCATGAGATGACATCACTTTTGAAAGTCTACATTTAAATTGTCACGAACTTTGCACTAGCCAAAGAAGAAGATATTAGAGGGGATTAATGAAAAGCTTGCTCAAAGAGACAGGTTTAAATGAGAGTGTTAAAGGAAACGAGAGGTGGAGAATTTCATTGTTTCTCTTTTATATTTTCTCAAATACTTGTCAGAACGGATATCAAAATTGACTTGCAAATAGTATTTCACAACAGTATAGCTTATTCTAAATGATTTATAATGCAGTCTCAATTTTAACAATATTCAAAATATAAATACTGATAGGATCAGTGGATTGCAAAATGTACGTTATTCCTATATTATTATTATTATAGCAGTCTATTGTTACAATAACTGCCCGTTGGCATTCCACATCATTTACTACATTTCTTCATTTCTGTGTTTCTGATTTAATTATATTGATCTTTTTGATTTTGTTTCTCACTCTATGATTGGTTAAATGCAAGGATGTTATTCAAATCTATTCTTTCCTCCTTTCATAGACCACAAAAGATCGTCACATGTGGACGTGTTCTTTCCGCCCACCAGTTCAATTATACTTTGTTGTACGTAACCCAAACAAGTCACACGACTTTGGTATTTCTAAGATCAAGATTTGGAATTATAACAGAAGCCTCAATGTAAGTTGCTTCTGTATTTCTCTTACAATCTGCATAAAAGTAATAAGATGTTGGGTTCTTAATTTTACACAAGATTTACCAGTTAAGAAAAATATATGGGGTTTTTAAACATGAATGGAAACATCAGATGGGGTATGCTGGGGGGGCACAAATCTTGTAATTAAAAAAAAACATACAACTGATACTGATACATAAATGCAGTGGAGTTATGAAAATGTAATGCTTGTTTTGCCTTACTATAGAATAGATAATAGTGTATGACTTCATGCATAGAAGTTCAACCTATTGACAGGATACATAAACAAGTAGAATGTAGAACACCAGGAGATTAACACTGTGGATTAGAGCTAAGCTTTAGCCTGATTTTACTTGTGCAGAACCAATAATAGTAACAGACCAAGACATTGCTTATCCTTACTTGAGATACTGATATGTGCAACATAAAATGTAAGTATCTGTAAAGAATGTTGCTATCTTTTTATACTATATTAAGACACAAATGTTAAAAGTTCACAAAAGATCTTCAATTAATTTAAAAATTGCAGTATGTATTGTAGATTAGAACAAAGTTTATACCCAACAGATTGTTTAAATGGCGTGACTTGCTTTTATTACATACCAGCACATTTAAGTTTCTACTTTTAACATTGATTAATAAAAAATATTGTACATTTCTTTTTTTAATGCTTTCTAACCAAATTGTTTTCTTTAAGAAGTTTAAGGCTGAAGAGGGAATGATGTTTTATTAAACATAAATAAATAGATTTAGTCATAATTTTTGATTCTATACATGATAGATCTCTATATCTGAGTGCCAAAAATGCAATTTTTGGAAGTAATTGATAAAATATTAAATGCCCAAATTAAGTTATATTATACTTCATGTATTGTAACCATTGATGTGATCAGAATGAATTATATGGAGTTAAGAGATCACAATCAAATTTGTGTCTTCCAAACTTTGTTAATAAGATGGGACAATATGATAGAAGTTTTTAAAATTATGAAAGAAAGCAACAAGTAGATATAGGCAGACTGTTTCCTGTAATTCAGGGGTCGAGATCGAGGACCGTAGATGCAAGATTAAGGGCCCAAGTTTCCACACGATAAAAAACGGGCACCCCTCCGAGCTGGGCGCCCATTTTTCGTGCCTAAAACGGCGCCTAAAAAAAAACCTCGAGATTCTGGAGCGTTCTGCAGCTCCTTGTCTGCCTGGCGCGGAGCCTACACTCGCGCCGATTTTGTAAGTGGGAGGGGGCGGGTACTATTTAAATGAGTTTTTTTTCCTGCCAGCAACGCTGCGCGTTGCAGCGTTCGCGCACGCGCAGTGTGAAGGAAACATTGGCACTCGGCCATTTTTGTAGTTCTTTGTAGCTGTTTAATTTTTGAACATTTTTTAATAAAAGCACATTGCCATCAGCACTTGCAGCCTTCTCACTGTCTCCTTACCCCCTCCCCCGCGGGAAGAACGGGCGCCTCCTCCTCCCCCCCCCCGCGGGAAAGAACGGGCGCCTCCTGCCCCCCCCTCCCCCCCGCGGGAAGAAAGGGCACCTCCTCCCCCCCCCCACCCCGTGGGAAAGAACGAAGAACGGGCGCCTCCTCCTCCCCCCCCCCCCCCCCCCCCGCGGGAAGAACGGGCGCCTCAGGCTGACTGCAGCATTCTCCGTGCCTGAAGCACTTTCACACAGGTAGGAAGATGGTTTATTTAATCTTTTCTTTGCTTATAAATGTTTATTCAGGTTGGATTTATTTGTATAATATTTGTAGAAGTATAACTAAGGATTTATTGTAGAATTTAATGAGTTCCCTTCCCCCCCTCCCCCCCCACCTCGTTCTGGACGCCTAATTTGTAACCTGCGCCTGATTTTTTTAATGTGTAGAACAGGTTTTTTCAGTTCTACAAAAATCTTCACTTGCTCCATTCTAAGTTAGTTTGGAGTACGTTTTCACTGTGGAAACTTTGAAATCAGGCGTCAGTGGCCGGACACGCCCCCTTTTGAAGAAAAAATTCTGTTCCAAAGTAGAACTGTTCTACCTGACTAGAACTGCAGAAAGAAAAATGTGGAGAATTGCGATTTCTAAGATAGTCCGTTCTCCACCAGTTGCTCCTAAAAATCAGGCGCAAATCATGCGGAAACTTGAGCCCGTAATGTGAGATTTAGAACAGAGGGCGAAAATTCTTTACAGTTTTCTGACGATGTGAGGTTAATTTCCAGGGTTAGTTGCTGCGGCAGAAACTATGTCAGCATTCAAGATTAGTTTGCATAGGTGGAAAGGAGCGAAAGGGATCCAGGTATTAGAACATAAGAAACCTAAGAAATAGGAGCAAGCTATTTGGCCTCTCGAGCCTGCTCCGCCATTTAATAAGATCATGGCTAATCTGATCATGGACTCAGCTCCACTTCCCTGCCCGCTCCCCATAACCCTTTACTCCCTTCGCTCAAAAATCTGTCTATCTCCACCTTAAATATATTCAATGACCCAGCCTCCACAGCTCTCTGAGGCAGAAAATTCCATAGATTTACAACCCTCTGAGAAGAATTTTCTCCTCATCTCAGTATTAAATGGGCGGCCCCTTAGTCTGAGACTGTCCTCTAGTTTCAGTTTCCTCTATGAGTGGAAATATCCTCTCTGCATCCACCTTGTCAAGCCCCCTCATAATCTTATACGTTTCGATAAGATCACCTCTCATTCTTCTGAACTCCAATGTGTATAAGCTCGACCTCCTCAACCTATCTTCATAAGTCAACCCCCTCATCTCCGGAATCAACCTTGTGAACCTTCTCTGAACAGCCTCCAATGCAAGTATATCCTTCCTTAAATACGGAGACCAAAACTGTATTCTAGGTGTGGCCTTACCAATACCCTCTGCAGTTGTAGCAGGACTTCTCTGCTTTTATACTCTATCCCCCTTGCAATAAAAGCCAACATTCCATTTGTCTTCCTGATTACTTGCTGTACCTGCATACTAACTTTTTGTGTTTGCTGCACAAGGACCCCCAGATCCCTCTGTACTGCAGCACTTTGCACTTTTTCTCCATTTAAATAATCATTTGCTTTTCTATTTATTCTGCCAAAGTGGATAACCTCATATTTTACCACATTATACACAATCTGCCAAATTTTTGCCTACTCACTTAGCTTGTCTATATCGCTTTGCAGACTTTTTGTGTCCTCCTCACAATTTGCTTTCCCACCCATCTTTGTATCATCAGCAAACTTGGCTACATTACACTCAGTCCCTTCATCCAAGTCATTATTGTAGATTGTAAATAGTTGAGGACCCAGCACCGATCCTTGCGGCACCCCACTAGTCGCTGTTTGCCGACCGGAAAATGACCCATTTATTCCGACTTTCTGTTTTCTATTAGCCAATCCTCTATTCATGCTAATATATTGCCCCCAACCCCGTGAACTTTTATCTTGTGCAGCAACCTTATGTGGCACCTTATCGAATGCCTTCTGGAAATCCAAATACTCCACATCCACTGGTTTCCCCCTTATCCACTCTGTTCATTACATCCTCAAAGAACTCCAGCAAATTTGTCAAACATGATTTCCCTTTCATAAAACCGTGCTGGCTCTGCTTGATTGAATTATACTTTTCCAAATATCCTGTTACTGCTTCTTTAATAATGGACTCCAGCATTTTCCCAACGACAGATGTTAGGCTAACTGGTCTATAGCTACCTGCTTTCTGTCTGCCTCCTTTTTTAAAGAGGGGTGTTATATTTGTGGTTTTCCAATCCGCTGGAACTTCCCCAGAATCCAGGGAATTTTGGTAGATTACAACTAATGCATCCACTATCTCTGCGGCAACTTCTTTTAAGACCCTGGGATGTAAACCATCAGGTCCAGGGGACTTGTCCGCCTTTAGTCCCATTATTTTACCAAGTACCACTTCTTTAATGATAGTGATTGTATTAAGTTCCTCCCTCCCTATAGTCCCTTGATTATCCACTATTGGGATGTTTTTAGTATCTTCTACTGTGAAGACCGATACAAAATATTTATTCACCGTCTCTGCCATTTCCCTATTCTCCATTATTAATTCCCCAGTCTCATCCTCTCGGGGAGCAACATTTATTTAGCCACTCTTTTCCTTTTTATGTACCTGTAGAACCTCTTACTATCTGTTTTTATATTTCGTGCTAGTTTACTTTCATAATCTATCTTCACTTCTTTTAGTCGTTCTTTGCTGACTTTTAAAAGTTTCTCAATCCTCTCGCCTCCCACTAGTCTTGGCCACATTGTGTGCCCTTGTTTTCAATTTGATACCATCCCTTATTTCCTTAGTTAGCCACGGATGGTGATCCCTTCTCTTAGACTTTCCTTCTCATTGGGATATACTTTTGTTGCGAGTTATGAAATATCTCCTTATATGTCTGCCACTGCTCATCCAACCATCCCATACTTCAATCTATTTTCCCAGTCCACTTTAGCCAACTCTGCCCTCATACCTTTGTAGTCTCCTTTATTTAAGCTTAGGACACTGGTTTGAGAACCAACTTTCTCACTCTCCAAATGAATTTGAAATTCAACCATTCCTAGAGGATCCTTTACTACGAGATCATTTATTAATCCTGTCTCATTACTCAGTACTAGATCTAAGGTAGCCTGCTCCCTGGTTGGTTCCACAACATACTGTTCGAGGAAACTATCCCGGATACACTCTATGACCTCTTCACCAAGGCTACCCTGACCAATTTGCTTTGTCCAATCAATATGAAGATTAAAATTGCCCATGATGATTGCCGTTCCTTTAATTACAAGCCTCCATTATTTCTTGATTTATACTCCGTCCAACAGTGTAGCTACTGTTAGGGGGCCTATACACTTTGCCCACCAGCAACTTTTTCCCCTTACTATTCCTTGGAACAGGGTAGGTCAAAGAAATTAGAACTATTTGCTTGTGTGGCGGATAAACTCCAACACTGACTGGATGAATCAAATGGCCTGTTTTCAAGTTGTAACGTCTATGTATTTCTATAAGTATCCTGATTATATTGAATGCATTTTTAACATTGCAGACTGAAAGCAATTTTTGCAATTTCTTTCTTTAGGAGCTCGATGTTGGGGCGAAGAATGTAAGGGTTTATGTGGACAGTAATCTGGTGTATGAAGAAGAGCTTGAAAAAGGCTGTGGAAACCAAGTGTTTGACTATAGTACAACCATTGACCTGAGACCCAGTAAAAGAGAAGCTACATTTGACACGTCCAGTGGGAGTGATATGGAAGAGCAAACTAAAAAAATTGAGAGCTCAGAAAAGGGCCCTAGCATTGAAACGCCACAGCAAGCAAGTTCCTCATTCTTTTTAAATTCAAACTCCGACGATAAGAAAAATACGTTAATTTATTCAATTGGCTCACCAAAAAGTAAAATTTCTGCCTTGGAGGAAGACTTAATTTTAACAGCCCCTTTTTCACTTGAGGAGTCACTCTTGAGGTTAAATATTTCAGAAACCAGTAAGGAGATAGAAGAGACACATTCTGATGAAGAACTAGCCATGAAAGACCAGTTGGAAAAACTAACTGGAAAGAAAATAACAGAAATGCCATCAGTTTCAAAAATACCATCATGGTTAAAATCACCAGACAAAGAAAAACCCGAGCAAAATAAATGGAAGATGCCTCTGTGGCTCAGTGATGAGGTACTTGTAGATTTAAGAACTAACAATAATTCAACCAAAACTAATGAGGCCAATAGTACCAGTGGTACAACTGCCAAGATCTTAAATTGCAAAAGGAAAAAGTTAGAAAAGGGAAAAATACCTAATGACATAAATTATTTAGACTTTCTGGATGACTACAAAGAAAGTGACTGTTGTATGCCTCTATCACTAGAAGAAGAAAGTCAAAGAATTGACTGCCCTGTCAGTGGAAGGAGAAGCTCTTTGAGGAGTGCAAGCAATAAAGAACTAAATATCAATGACACTGAACTGCTTAAAATAGGTAGAGTATGTTTATCACCTGTCATTTCAATGTTTTTTTTTCCTTAAAATTCATTTAACACCTAGTATTATACTGCAATTTAATAAGTTATGGTATAAGGTCGATGTGGGCTTTTCATTTTTCGATAAATGATTATTGAACAGAACAAGATTGTAATGTGATCAGATGTATGGGTTTGTGAAATGTCGGGAGAGAAATTGGGTGCATTTGCGCCTCCTGTTAGCGACACCGGGGGCTCTAAGCGAGTTTGCGACCGGGCGCGGTGCCACTAATGACTCCCACTACATTCGGCGGGAGTTTAGTGGCGGCGCTATGGTGTTGCGCCCCGATCTCCTGGGCCTAGAGAGCGTGACGTCATCACCATGTGCATCATCCCGTTAGCACTCGGACCCTAAATTGAGTTTCGTCCCCTGAAGTTGCGCTGGGCGATAACAGCGACAGCTTCAGGGGATGTGCACCGGGCGGCCAGCTGCTACCAGGGTGAAATTTAAAGGGGAAGTGGCCAGCTGTTGCTGAAAAAAATCTGCTGTTTTGCTTCCTGCTCCGGTCGCGCTTTGGTCGCGGGGACGGTGCTGCGATCGCTCAGTGCTGATCGCGCGGCAGCCCCGCTCCCCGGTAATTCCAGATGTTTAACTTCTAAAATACTGCCCCTAACACACACGCAACAAAGCATGCCATGCTTATCCTGCTTAATGGGCTAACATAAGCTTTCCTGGTCAGCCTTGACAATGAATGTGACCAGCTCCCTCTGAACCTACTCAGTTTTCTGAAGGGGAACTTGCCTCCTTCCTGTCTTTCCCAGCAGCCATTTTGAAACTGATCCAGATCATGTGTTTTTCGGTTCTTTAGACCCTTCATCGGACGGAAATTTGGCAGTTTGACTTCTGGCAGTTTGACTTCTGACACTTCCCTTGTCCAGGGGTTGGCCAGTGAGGTGCCAATTAAAGACACAGTGGAAAACACAAAAACCATGCCAAAAATTGCTGGTCACGGGAATGTGGAAAGGGAGGACCTTGAGATAATCACTATCATTAGGGGGTAGTGCTGGACAGGCTAATGGGACTCAAGGTAGACAAGTCCCCTGGTCCTGATGAAATGCATCCTAGGGTATTAAAAGAGATGGCGGAAGTTAGAGCAGATGCATTCGTTATAATCTACCAAAATTCTCTGGACTCTGGGGAGGTACCAGCGGATTGGAAAGCAGCTAATGTAACGCCTCTGTTTAAAAAAAAAAAGGGGGACAGACAAAAGGCAGGTAACTATAGGCCGGTTAGTTTAACATCCGCAGTGGGGAAAATGCTTGAAGCTATCATTAAGGAAGAAATAGCGGGACATCTAGATAGGAATAGTGCAATCAAGCAGACCGCTTAATGGATTCATGAAGGGGAAATCATGTTTAACTAATTTACTGGAATTCTTTGAGGATATAACGAGAATGGTGGATAGAGGTGTACAGATGGATGTGGTGTATTTAGATTTCCAAAAAGCATTCGATAAGGTGCCACACAAAAGGTTACTGCAGAAGATAAAGGTACGCGGAGTCAGAGGAAATGTATTAGCATGGATAGAGAATTGGCTGGCTAACAGAAAGCAGAGAGTCGGGATAAATGGGTCCTTTTCGGGTTGGAAATCGGTGGTTAGTGGTGTGCCACAGGGATCGGTGCTGGGACCACAACTGTTTACAATATACATAGATGACCTGGAAGAGGGGACAGAGTGTAGTGTAACAAAATTTGCAGATGAGACAAAGATTAGTGGGAAAGCGGGTTGTGTAGAGGACACAGAGGTTGCAAATAGATTCAGATAGGTTAAGCGAATGGGCTAAGGTTTGGCAGATGGAATACAATGTCGGAAAATGTGAGGTCATCCACCTTGGGGGAAAAAAACAGCAAAAGGGAATATTATTTGAATGGGGAGAAATTACAACATGCTGCGGTGCAGAGGGACCTGGGGGTCCTTGTGCATGAATCCCAAAAAGTTAGTTTGCAGGTGCAGCAGGTAATCAGGAAGGCGAATGGGATGTTGGCCTTCATTGCGAGAGGGATGGAGTACAAAAGCAGGGAGGTCCTGCTGCAGCTGTACGGGGTATTGGTGAGGCCGCACCTGGAGTACTGTGTGCAGTTTTGGTCACCTTAATTAAGGAAGGATATACTAGCTTTGGAGGGGGTACAGAGACGATTCACTAGGCTGATTCCGGAGACGAGGGGGTTACCTTATGATGATAGATTGAGTAGACTGGGTCTTTACTCGTTGGAGTTCAGAAGGATGAGGGGTGATCTTATAGAAACATTTAAAATAATGAAAGGGATAGACAAGATAGAGGCAGAGAGGTTGTTTCCACTGGCCGGGGAGACTAGAACTAGGGGGCATAGCCTCAAAATACGGGGAGTCAATTTAAAACCGAGTTGAGAAGGAATTTCTTCTCCCAGAGGGTTATGAATCTGTGGAATTCTCTGCCCAAGGAAGCAGTTGAGGCTAGCTCATTGAATGTATTCAAATCACAGATAGATAGATTTTTAACCAATAAGGGAATTAAGGGTTATGGGGAGCGGGCGGGTAAATGGAGCTGAGTCCACGGCCAGATCAGCCATGATCTTGTTGAATGGCGGAGCAGGCTCGAGGGGCTAGATGGCCTACTCCTAATTCTTATGTTCTTATGTAAACTGAAGATCCCTAGTAATTATCACCTGCTACTCTCTCAATGAATAGGTTCATCCTGGAACAATGGCCTCTCTTTTAACGGGGGTGGGGCAGGAAGGGTGCTAGAGATCCAGCTAACTGGGGGGCACACCTGGCCAGATCGGAGGTGTGGAGGTCCTGCCAGTCCTGATGGCAGGGTTTCATTTAAATAAAACTCCCCGAGCATAACACCCGGCCGAATTCACTACCCCTGGTAGGTGGGTGGAAGTGGGAATTTGGCCGCAGGGTTGTGAAATTCCTTAACATTGGGAGGGCTGGAGATTCCATCTTTACAATCAGGGGGACAATTGGGCTGAGGATTCCCCTAAGATTGGGAGGATGCCGGAGCTAGAGAGGCCCATGAACTCCTTGTGGGGCCTGGGGGGAGCACTTCTGCTCCTCCTCACCCATGAGGAGTTCAAAGAGGCCTCTTCTGAGCAGTCGGTTCCTCTCCAGTATTGTTGCAGCCGGGCAAAAGACCACAGGGGACACTGTCTACATGGATGTTTAAATTACATTGCGGCACCGATGACACCATCAGGCCATGACTTATCCAGGCCCTGAATTGGCGCCATTAATGTCATGGTGGCCGGGTGTAATGTATTTGCTTCATGGGCTCTTTGCTTAAGAATTCATAGCAACACATTGCTATTAAGAACTAGTTGGTTTATTAGCAAAGGTTTAACAATCACACTACACATTACCAGTTCATCTACCAGGCTCACAAACACCTGCCTCATCGTGGATCCCCTGAACCCAACTGGCTGGGGTTTTATTGAGTCTTATGAACATCATATGACTGGCTAAGCCACTCCCAACTCAACAGCTCTGCACTATTTTGTAAAACCATAATTCAAGTGCACCCTTATTAAAGGGGCACTTCAACAGCTCTACAAACCTGCGTACATTACGCCGGAAACGCTGCAGCTTTGAGGCGGGATTTCAGTTTTTAGGATTTTAACCCCCTCGCCCGACCTTTTCCTGCCAGTGGGTGGATGGAGGAGGGTTTAAAATCAAAACTATTGAGTCTGGATGGTTCACAGGAAGACCTAAATGGGTATTCATTGTCCGATCTTAATGGCAACATTCTACTGTCTGGTCTGTTTGGCTTGGTGTGAATATTCATCTCTTCTTTCCCCTGCCTCCCACCTTTCTTTCCAAAGGAACTTTTAAACCTTTGTGAGCTAAATTCAACTTAAAAGTAACATTTGATTTATAATGTCCAAATCCTTCAGTAACAAAATGGTCAAAAATCCCAAAATGCTGTAGTGTCTTAAGAACATTTTACATCAGAGGAGATTAAAGTCTTTCTGACGCCATCATTGGCAGCAGAGACATCACATGCAACTCACACCAAGCTTCTGTGTGTGGAGAGAGTGTAGAGAAGATTTACATGGATGATACCCGATATGCGAAGGTATACCTATCGGGAAAGGATGAACAGGCTGGGTCTCTTTTTGCTTGAAAAAAGAAGGCTGAGGGGTGAGCTAATTGAGGTCTTTAAAATTATGAAAGGTTTTGATAAAGTAGATACAGAGAGAATGTTTCCACTTGTGGGGAAAGAGCATAACTAGAGATTAAATACAGGTTGAACCTCCCTTATCCGCAACCCTCGGGACCTGGCCTGTTCTGGATGAGGGATTTTTCCAGACGAAGGGTGGTCACGTTAAATTGGATGGTACAGGTACTGAGCAAGGGGATATTAGGGCTGGCTGGCTTTGGACTGGGAGTGCGACAGAGAGATCATGGTGGGCGGGGGGGGGGGGGGGGGGCGTACAGGGCAGTGGATCGCGGGTCAGGCCAGCGATTGCAGGAGTCAGCAGCGAGGAAGGACTTCAAATTGTTCATGTCGGAGTTCTGCGTCACCCGGCGGCCGGGAATGGTTCCGGACGAGGAATGGTTCCGGATAAGGAGGTTATGGATAAGAGAGAATCAACTATAGTGAATTCAGAAGAAACTTCTTTACTCAGTGGCAAGAATGTGAACTCTGGAATAAATACCTCCAGATTATATGATTTAATCCAGCTACAAATTGGCTGAGGGGTAGAAAACAGTGAGTACTCATTAAAGAAGCTGTACTGATTGGGGTGCCCCGGGGCTCAGTGTTGGAACTATTCCCTATGTTACAACAGTGGCTACACTTCAAAAGTTTGTCGGGCCTCGGGGCACTAATCTTGCTATTCCTGCCCACAAGCAGTGCTGTAAAGACATGCACTTTATGGATTCAGTCTTTGCACATGCCAGATTTCCCAAGGCTTGGGAAACCCAGTGGAAATGACTTTTAAAAATAGAATGACTATCAAAATGAATGCAGGCAGCCTCATTATAATATATGGGTGGGAAAGCAAATTGTGAGGAGGACACAAAAATCGGCAAAGGGATATAGACAGGCTAAGTGAGTGGGAAAAAATTTGGCAGAAGGTGTATAATGTGGGAAAATGTGAGGTTATCCACTTTGGCAGAAAAAATAGAAAAGCAAATTACAATTTAAATGGAGAAAAATTGCAAAGTGCTGCAGTACAGAGGGACCTTGTGCATGAAACACAAAAAATTAGTATGCAGGTACAGCAAGTAATCAGGAAGGCCAATGGAATGTTGGCCTTTATTGCAAGAGGGATAGAGTATCAAAGAGAAATCCTGTTACAACTGTACAGAGTATTGGTGAGGCCACAACTAGAGTACTGCGTACAGTTTTGGTCTCCGCATTTAAGGAAGGATATAATTGCATTGGAGGCTATTCAGAGAAGGTTCACTAGGTTGATTCTGGAGATGAGGGGGTTGACTTATGAAGATAGGTTGAGTAGGTTGGGTCTATACACATTGGAGTTCAGAAGAATAAGAGGTGATCTTATCGAAACATATAAGATAATGAGGGGGCTCGACAAGGTGGATGCAGAGAGGATATTTCCACTCATAGGGGAAACTAAAACTAGGGGACATGGTCACAGAATAAGGGGCCGCCCATTTAATACGGAGATGAGGAGAAAATTCTTCTGAGGGTTGTAAATCTATGGAATTCTCTGCCCCAGAGTGCTGTGGGGCTGGGTCTTTGAATATATTTAAGGCGGAGATAGACAAGTTTTTGAGCGATAAGGGATTAAAGGGTTATGGGGAGTGGGCAGGGAAGTGGAACTGAGTCGATGATCAGATCAGCCACCATCTTATTGAATGGTGGAGCAGGCTTGAGGGGCCTAATGGCCTACTCCTGCTCCTATTTCTTATGTTCTTATTTAAATGAGCAACCTGCTTCCAGTGAGTGCATTGGTCGCCTGCCCCTCGTCCTACCTCCATTAAAACCGGAAGCTGGAGGGTTTGAAGCAGGTTGGGTTCCTGTTTCAGATTGTTTGAATTTTAACCTCTGACATGTCCCCAGTCCACCCATTTTTAGAAGTTAAGATTCAGTCCATAGTAACAGTTCTAAAAATACAGCATTGCGTGAAATGCCTCTCAACTGCAACTTTTGCTAATCAAAGTCAGAAGCACATAAGAATGTATTGTGGTGCAAGTTATGTTTTCAAGGCTCTTGAATGCAATATGTGAAATAGCTAAACTAAATGGTACAATTTTAAAGGGGATATAGGAGCAGAATCCTGCGGGTTCACGTACACGAATCTTTGAAGGTGGCAGGACAGGTTGATGAGGCTTTTAAAAAACATATGGGATCATGGGCTTTATAATTAGAGGCAAAGAGTACAAAAGCAAGGAGGTTAGGTTAAACCTTTATAAATTACTGGTTAGGTCTCAGCTGGAGCACTGTGTTCAATTCTGGGCTGGAAGGATGTCAAAGCCTTGGAGAGGGGGCACAGAAGATTTATTAGAATGGTACTGAGAATGAGGGGCATCAGTTTTGTGGGGAGACTAGAAAAACTCTTCTACTTGGATGGCTAGCCAAACTAGAAATCCCATTATAAGCTTTTCCCATCATACGAAACCATAACAACAAGGGGAGATTCAAAATTATGAAAGGCTTTAATAGAGTAAATAAAGAGAAACTGTTTCCACGGTCAGTAGAGTCAGTGATCCGAGGACACAGATTTACATTAATTGGCAGAAGAACCAGAGTGAAGATGAGGAGAATTTTTGCACCATGAGTTGTTGTGATCTGGATTGCAGTGCCTGAAAGGGTGGTGGAAACAGTAACGTTCAAAAGGAAATTAGATAAATACTTGCAATGGAAAGATTTGCCGGCACAAGCACGATGGGCTGAATGGCCTCCTCCTGTGCTGTATGATCTAACTTCTTCCAGAGTCTCAATCAATTTCTCAACAGATAATATAACTTTTATTACATAAGTGCCATGAATTTACTGAAGCTATTATTTGTTTGCCTTATAATTTAGAAATGTAGTACAGCATCTTCTGATTATTTTGTTTAGTACTACAGTATTGAGAAATTGGAGGATTTTTAATCTTAAACAATTAAACAATATATTTTTTCTGCATTTAAAGTTCCCTTGTATATAATTACCAGTACGTACATTGCTGCGCCCTTTCTTTTGTAATTGTGCGTCATTTGTCTACAAAGTGCTTAACTATTGCAAAATAATGTCCTTGCTGAAGATTAAGTTGATCTGAGACAGGATTGGCATTCAATTCAGTGCACTGCCACATTGGGTTCGACCAGGTCAGTAATCAGCTCAATGATCCCAGTCTTTAAAAATGTGCCAGGCAACCTTTTGTTTCTGAATTTGCTAACAGATGCCTCAAGTTGTAGAAAACTGCTATTGTTTGTTAAGATTCAGTGTCACAAATGCATCTTTATTCCTTAGTGTTGTACATTGTAGGCTTCCAGCATTTGGCAGAAATTTAGGTTGGAGCTGGATCTTGGAATGCTGCAGCTTCTTGGTGCAGAAGAGAGCAGGGTTGTGGAAGCTGCTGTATGTAAGTGCCGTGAACTTAAAGCAAATAGCATGTGCATCATTTTTGCAAGCTTCGTGTTAGAGTTGGTCGTAAAATGTAATCCTTTAAAGCTTGTCCGTTGTATTGACTTAACATTGGAACTTCAAGGATTGCAACATTACATAGAATTTATAGCACAGAAACAGACCATTTGGCCCAACTAAGCCGGTGTTTGAGCTCCACACAAGCCTTCTCCCGCCCTACTTCATCTCGCCCTATCAGCATAACCTTCCATTCCTTTCTCCCTCACGTACTATTCTAGCTTTCCCTTGCGAAGATCTTGCAAAAGATACAATGACCAAAAAATCACCTTGATTTTGAGGGGCAAAAACTGATGTTGAAGGAATGCAATCTTCTTCCATATGCTTTGAGTAATTTCCTTCATGTTCAGAACCAGAAAATTATTATGCAAATGTTAAAAGTTTGGTCATTTTGTATTTTAAGCAGCAAATCGTGTTTAGTATTCAGAAGGTTAGTAGCCTTTATGTAACACAGGAATACTATTCATGCTGAATAACTAGTTAACGTTTGTGATTATGTATTTTGTTTTAATAAGGTCTTGGATTATAGAATGTGTTGCTGTTGGTCAACTGCTAAAGAGTATCCACTGAGTACATTATTGTGATTTTTTTACCCTTCTCTATATGGGGAAAAAATAAGTCAAGCAATCCAATCCTGCTTTAATTATTCATTGTTATAATATTGCTAAATTCCTTCCTTTCTGTTGAGAAAAATTGACTGTGAAAATGCCAAAAGGCCTATTTGATTGTTGAGGACGCATGATTGACAAAATGAAAAGATCTTATTCTTCATTCACATTCTGTACAAAGCAGGATTAAGTCTATTTCTTAGTTTCATATTGATATGTTTGCATGCTTAATAAACTCATGAAAACAAATCTAGATTGAAATATTCACAAATGGCTAACTGATGTACGGTGTATGTGTACTTGTTTTTTGAGTTGATTTTGATATATGTGGTTTTATAATAGTTTTGTGGTAGACCTCGGCCATGATTTTTTTCCTAATGACTGATTTTGTTCTACACCATCTATTTTTTTTCTTCAAAAAGTTATTTCAATATAGAATAAAACCAGTGTATGCCATCAGCATCTGCCATATATCATTGGAGATGATAGAATAATAGACACATGATCTTCGACTTGAACAACATCAAAATTGCATGCAGTAATAACACTTTTTTTTTAATCATGCAAAATATCAGACAAAATAATTAATAAGGCTCCTTTTTGATACAGAATGTCAATGAATTCAACTAATAATGCTTCCTCTTGGCTTTTTCCAGCCATGTGTATTTGGTATGTTTTCCTTTTTATGGAAGCAATCTCAGATCTGTTGAACTTTACATTACCAGTTGCTGTTTTCTTTCTTATAAATTTCTTGCATCTCTTCTGAAGGTATTTGCTCTTGAAAGTCCTATACAGTGTGTAAGTCACCTTCCAGTATCTTTCCTAAATGTCCCTTCTTCATGTGTGTGGCTTTACAATGAGTATTAACCTTACAATATAGCCTGATTCTATTTTCATCAGACATCTACACATACACATACACATCCAGCAAGACTCCCTGGTTAGCAATCAGAAGCAGGAACCTTGATGATTTTTTTCCTTACCAATACCTACTGCCCTACTGCGTTAGAACCACTGAGATGCACAAACTTGGGATTGAACCTGCGATCTCAATGGTCTGTGTGGCTCTGAAACTTTTTGCTCACTTTAATTCTCACTGAAAAAAGGCAAAACCTCACTATCTGAAGATAAATAACTGTAGTTGCATTCATTGCATTGGATTTACAATCAAAGTCACTTGTGAAAAAAGCTTCACTTTCAGGCACTTTGATGTAAGCAAAACAACATGGTATGAGAGGAACTATTTTTTTTATTCTCTTTTCTATTGTTAAACTCGTAACAATGGAAAAGACCTGCTTGAATAGCTTTCAGTAAAATGATTTAAGGGAGGAAAAGCAATGTGTGAGGAGAACACACAAAATCTGCAAAAGGACATAGACAGGCTAAGTGAACAGGCAAAAATTTGGCAGATGGAGTATAATGTTGGAAAGTGTGAGGTTATGCACTCTGGCAGAAAAAAAATCAAAGAGCGAGTTATTATATAAATAGAGAAAGATTGCAAAGTGCTGCAGTATAGTGGGAACTGGGGGTACTTGTGCATGAAACACAAAAGGATAGTATGCAGGTACAGTAAGTGATCAGGTAGGCCAATGGAATCTTGGCCTTTATTGCAAAGGGGATGGAGTATAAAAGCAGGGAAGTCTTGCTATAGTTGTACAGGGTATTGCTGAGGCCACACCTGGAATACTGCGTGCAGTTTTGGTTTCCATATTTACGAAAGGATATGCTTACTTTGGAGGCTATTCAGAGAAGGTTCACCAGGTTGATTCCAGAGATGACTTATGAGGAAAGGTTGAGTAGGTTGGGCCTCTACTCATTGGAATTCAGAAGAATGAGAGGTGATCTTATTGAAATGTACAAGATTATGAGGGGATTTGACAAGGTGGATGCAGAGAGGATGTTTCCACTGATGGGGGAGAACAGAAGTAGAGGGCATGATCTTAGATTAAGGGGCTGCCCATTTAAAACTGAGATGAGGAGAAATTTCTTCTGAGGGTTGTGGATCTGTGGAATTCACTGCCTCAAGAGAGCTGTGGAAGCTGGGACATTGATAAATTTAAGACAGAAATAGACAGTTTCTTAAACGATAGGGGGTTATGGAGAGCGGGTGAGGAAGTGGAGCTGAGTCCATGATCAGATCAGCCATTAATCGTATTAAATGGCGGCGCAGCAGGCTCGATCGAGGAGCTGTATAGCCTACTCCTGCTCCTAGTTCCTATGTTCTTATGTACCTGTAGTAGTTTAGCATCCAGCAAAATGACAGCATTAATTTTATGAATAAAGATTGTTGAGGTCTTGCACAGGTGGTGGTGCTAAAAATAGAACAAGTGCAGTTTATAGAATTTTGTGGGATGTTACAAATCTGGTTACAGTATATAGAAAATAGTTCCTAGTGTGTAATTTGTAAATTGCACCTCTGGTGGAACTGAAATGATTTCCTTCAACTGAACATTGGAATTTTTGCTATTAAATCAAAAATTGTAGACTCATTTTTATGGTGTTAGCCGTGGCTCAATGGTAGCACTCTCACTTCTGAGTCAGAAGGTTGTGGGTTTAAGTCGCACGCCTCAAGCTCAAAATCCAAGCTGACACTCCAGTGCAGTACTGAGGGAGTGCTACACTGTCGGAGGTACTGTCTTTTGGATGAGACTGTAAACTGAGGCCTTGTCTGCCTTCTCGGATAGACATAAGATCCCATGGTACTATTCTAAAGAAGAACATGGGAGTTCTCGGTGTCTAGGACAATATCTAGCCCTCACCCAACATCACTAAAAAAACAGATTATCTGATCATTATCACATTGCTGTTTGTGGGAGTTTGCTGCGTGCAAATTGGCTGCTGCGTTTCCTATATTATAACAGTAACTGACTACACTATAAAAGTATTTAATTGGCTGTAAAGTGCTTTGGATTGTCCTAGTGTCGTAAAAAGCGCAAAATAAAAGGTTTTTCAAATGGTAAATGTCATAAATTGCTCCTAAAGGAGGTTTTGGCACTGCAGATTGTGTTTTTAGGAATTTGTCAATCAATTCTGGTAAGATGTTGAGGTTCACAATGGCATCATATTAAAACACATATTTCTATTCGACTAGACTCATTAAAATGAAATTGTACACTTTGATTTATTTGGTTTGCTTCTATTGAAGTCTCTTGGGATTTTCTTTCTTTTGTTTTAATATACTGAGGTAGGGTTTCCGCTTTGGGCACAATCGGCGATCCGGGTGCAAACTGCGCCCATTTTGAGAAGTGTTTTTTTTTCTAGCGTTTCTACTCAAACTCGTTGCTTATCGACAAACGCAAAACCTGCCATGAATCAGTGCAATTGGGAAGCGTTTTGAAATTTAATCTTTTTTCAAAAAATTGCATGAAAAAATATTCTTTGATATATTTCACAGCGGTAACTTTGTGCGGTTTAATTAATGCATCTGAAAAAATATATCACAAAAACAGCATTTTTGTTCACTATCAATCCACTACCTGTGAGTAACCCAATTTTAAATTACTGAAAATTATTTTTTTTAAATATACAAAACTATTTGTTAGTTATATTGGGACACAGTAGTCAGTTTCTTAGTAAAAAAAACATTTTTTTTAATTAAATTCAAAAACTTTTAAAGTGTGCCTGTTGGTGTCCATGCCCAAAAGAACCAGCTTAATTTTTAGGGCCTCTTCAAAGGCTTGAAAAGGTATGCAATTAACTAAGCCATTGATGATTAATTCATCCTTTTGGATGGTGCCAGTTTTGTGGGTGGGGAAAGCATTTCGCTCGACAGTATTAACCAACGCAAACTCAATTTGCACTTAAAATTCCACAACCTTTTGTGTGAGTTACGCTGATTTTTGCCGAATTGTGCTGAATAAAATAGTGCACCCAAGCAGAAACTCTACCTAACTGTATTACTTGACCACTTAAAATAAAATAAGTTTAAGTTCATGTAAATACTGCATTATGTGCATCCTCAGTTTAAACAAAAATTGGTGTTGGTCACTAAGTTGCAAAATTAATTAACAATGGATTGAAATACACTTGTCTAGATTTATCGCTTATTTGGGCTTTTTCAGATAATCAGAAACCTTCAAAGTCTATGGGGTCTACGAGAGCCAAGTGGCGAAATGAGCAGGATGTCACGCTGATGGAGTCATGGAACTCTTTATTAAAGTTCAACAGGTCACAGCGAGGTCGTATATCCAACCTGGATTTTGAGGGAGACATAGTTGATGAGTTCTTGCAAGAACAAAAAGTTGGAAGAGAAACAGGATTTAAATCCTTGCATCAGGAAGCGCTGCAGGAAGTCATAGAGGAGAAGGAAGAATATGCAACTGATCTTGACCGAGACGATGATGGAAGTGATGATTTTGAGATTCCAGTTTTGCCAAAAGGCAGTCATTTGATTATTAATATTACATCTACCTGGGGTGATAGACATTATGTTGGACTTAATGGGATTGAAATATTCAGTTCAAGTGGGAAACCTGTGTTAATAGCACAAATAACAGCAAATCCATCAGATATTAACATTTTACCTGCTTATGGTAAAGACCCTAGAGTTATTTCAAATTTGATTGATGGTGTAAACAGGACACAAGATGATATGCATCTCTGGCTAGCACCTTTCACTCCAGGAAGGTCCCATCTGATCTATATTGACTTTGTAAATTCTTGTCACGTAGCCATGATTCGAATTTGGAATTACAACAAATCAAGAATACATTCTTTTCGTGGTATTAAAGATGTTGAAATCTTATTAAATGAGAAATTCATCTTTAAAGGCGAAATAGCCAAGGCATCGGGTACCTTAAATGGAGGTAAAGATTTGATTTGTACTGTGTTTAAATGGAATTGGTATAACTAGCTGAAAAATCTTTTCTTATCCCATCAGTCACTAGTAGTGGTTCCTGTATAGTTAGTATCGAGCAAAGTATTATACAATAAAGTTGCAGAGTTGAATTTGGTTACCATAGATTCAATATTAATTACATGCTCATGCAATATTTAGAATCAAGCTTTATTCAATATTTTATTTTCCATAAATTATTAATAAAATGATGAATCAATGATTTACGTTTCTCTAAGACCTCTAGTTGGTGTACTGTGACCGTTTTCAGGCAAGATTGGCATTGTCCAGCTACCTGACTTATCCAACTTCCCACAACTTTACTTCAAAGCTTACAGGAACTAGTCTACTTTGAGCTGTGCCATAGTTTCATGTTAGAATTTTTCTTTTTAATGTGTCGTGCTGTTAACTGAAAATAGAAAAAGCTAGAAAATATTCACAAACAGTAACAGTTGTGCAGTTGCCATAACAAAAAATATGCCATATAACTTATGAGTTTCAACAATGTTTAGCTTTATTTTAAGGGAAAAGCACAATGCAACCAGTTTACTTATGAACTCCATATACTTACTTTATATATATTTATAACCTAATAATTAGAATCTAATTTTATGTATTGAGAAACCTAATTTAAATTAAGTTACATCAATGCCTGAAAATAGATTCGATGTATTGTATGTTTCTAGTGAAAATGTAAACTGATTTATTTTTTTCCCTTTCAATACTGAAAATTTAATTCTTTAGCAGTAGTGTTATATTACATATTGGGGCCAGGGGCCCAGGGGAAGCACGGGCCAGCCCACACTGTGATATGTGTGCACACTAGGTCCATGCAGCAGAGCAGGTCTCCAGTCGTCTTGGTTAACCCTTGCCACTGGACCAAGACCTAGCTCTGTCAAGCCCGTATTGTGGCTGGTGTGCAACGGCCACCACACGTTTTTTAAAAAAAAAATCCACGAAAAGGCATTTTCCACCCTTCAGGATGTAGGTCAGGACCTGGAATATTAGGTCCTTTATTGAAACACCTATGAACTCATCCTTTTTTGGCATGGAAGTAAGTCATCCTCATTTTGAGGGACTGCCTATGATTGTTTTGTATTACATAGAATTACATAGTATTTACAGCACAGAAACAGTCTGGTTGGTCCAACTGTGGTCCATGCTGTTTTTTATGCTCCACACACAGCTTCTTCCCACCCCTCTTCATGTAACTATCAGCATAACCTTCTAATCCTTTCTCCCTCATGTTTGGCTAGCTTTCGTTTTTGTTTCAATGAAGTGACTACACTTCAAAAATAGTTTATTAATTGCAAAGCACTTTGGGACATCCTGAGGACATGAAGTGTGCTGTGTAAATCAAGTCATCTTAAATGAAAAGCAGGCAAATACATAATTGCTTAACGCCAGATTAAGTGACTATAATAATTGGATACATAGCCTTTCAAAATATGTATAGGAAAAGGTTGTAAAGATGTGACTGGCCAGTAGAGGCTCTTGTCAGATATTCAGTAGAAATGCCCCAAGATTCCAGAGAATTTTTACAACACCCAAACATATAATCTAATGTTCTTATGGGAGGGGGGAATTTGTATTTTTTTAAATCAATTATTGATTTTAATTGCCAAATTATGAAGGTCAGGGGAATAAAATATTGAATAATGTAATTCTAATAGACTTTCCATTTCTAATAATTATATTCAGAATCTTTGCAATCAGCCAGGATGTTTTCTTTTTAGCTTTACCAACTGTTCCAATTTGTTTAGGTTCTAGAAACATTGCTTCTGCACTCAATTGTTGGTTGCATTTTCTCCATTTTCAGCTTTGGAACAGTTTGGAGACACTATACTTTTCACCACAGATGATGAGATTCTAGATGCAATGTCCCAGTACGATGAAACATTTGCAACTAATATTGATTATACTCAGTCACTCACGATTGAGGAAGAACTCAATAGACCTAGTACTGCAGATGATGAAGGAGAAGAGAGGCCATTCACACAGGCTGGCTTTAGGACAGAAGATGAACAGGTAAATAAGTCTATAAATTCTGCCTTCTGTACACTAAGCACTGTTTGTCACCCTCAGTATACAACAGCATTAGTACCACATAATAGATTTGTTAGCAAAATTGAAGCCTGTGGGTGTAATAAAGCTCCACCGAGTGGACTATTGTGGTAATGCAACTGCTGTTGTAAATACAATAAAAGTCACATGATGTAATAGAGCCATCTTGTAGAAGTGTGTGTTTGTGATGTTGTAAAGAAGATATCACAGTGGGATTAAAGGGGCAGTGGCTGCATAGATACACAATTGTCTACTGAACAGAATGCAGAGTACTGCTGAACTTTCAGATTGAAGGGTAGCGTGCAGGGGTGTTCACCAGGGGTCAGTGTTGGGACAACTGCTCTTTTTGATATATATTAGCAAGGACTAGAAACTTTAAAGTGCAGCTGAATTTTGCAGTTTGAAGAGTCCAGAAGCCAAGGCAGGATTCATCAATGGAACAGTTTGGAACTTTGCACTGTGATTTAGGGACCTTTTTTAAGCTGAGTGCACTGCCCTAAACCTCTGAGACTGAAGCAGGAAAGAATTGCAGCCCAAGAAAAACCTAGTTGGAACACCTGAGTTAGGTCTGCGAGGGAAGGAAGTGGAGATGCAGCATCGGAGGCAAATGTGGGAGGGGGAGAGGGATAGATAGAGTACAGGTGGGTGAGGGAGTGTTATTGAGTGGACCATGTCCTGATTAAATTGGCTCTAAGACTTGTGAAGATCCAGGTGTCTCTACACCAACTTGCCATAAATGGAATTGCAGATTTATGCCAGTGATTTCTCTGCCATTTTATTCCTCGGAGTATGTGACATTTCATCCATTTGAAGTTCACAACACTTAAAGTAATGCTATTATTAGAAGGTTTCAACTTGGTTTGAGCCTGGGTGAGGTTCTCATGCCAGCTGTAGCTCGCAGAATTTATTTTTTAGTGCAATGTGTTGGACAGGTTGGACAGCAGTATCATTGGGGAGAAAACTTGCATTGTAAAAAAAGGGCTTCTTCAATATGATTAAGCAAAGCATATTGAAATTAGAAAATAACCAATTGGAAAGAAGTAGACAAGACAACTTAAAACACTTAACCAATATAGAAGAAAATTGGGTGACCCGATGGTTGTGAGTAGTCAACAGATTTAATGGTCGCAGCTTGGCATATTTGATGGGCAGAAATAATTTTATTTAAATATTTTATATACAAAAAGTAATGGTGATTTTTTTTTTTGCGGTACTAACTATATCACACTTAATGCTTCTGGTAAATGCTACAACATAGTTTTGAAGTGTGTTATCGCCATCTGGTGGCAATATATCAGTTTTAACCAATTAAATACAAATGTGGCAAAAAATGGTGACGGTAATTCATAGAATCATAGGGCCCAAGTTTTCGCCCTCTGGAAAAACGTCGCATCTCAATAAGGTGTGGCAACTTTCTGGAAGAAAAAGGGCGCCGAAAACTTACCTTGTAATTCTGCGAGTTCTTCGTGCTCGGTGTGGCGCAGCAAAAGGGGTCGGGGGCGGAGCCAGGTCCCGGTGCTGAAAACAGTGCTGGGATCTCTGCACATGCGCGCTAGAGTGCGCGCGCATGTGTAGTAGCCCCAGACCCCTGAGGTTGTGTGGGACTGGCCCGAAGCATGCCGCCCCTAGCCCTGGCCGAATGGGCTCACTGGAGCAGCGAAGATCGGACTATGGCCTCCCTCCGCTTCAGCTGCAGGTCTCTCTCCCCCCTCCCTCCCCCCCCCGTTCGCTGTCAGAAACAGACACTGACACAGAGATAGAGACATTGGGGGGCCGTCCCAGCACGCTGTTGGGGGGCTCCAGTGCTGAAGTCGGTGAGTAGAAACTTAATTTTCTATTTATTGATTTTTTAAAATATTTTATTCATTTTTTTTAATTTGATTTATTTATCATTTATTATTGATGATGGCTCTTTATTTGTAAAAGTGAAGTGTTTAATGTTTGTAAACTTCCCGCCCCCCCCCCCCCCCCATCTCTCGTTCCTTACGCCTGATTTCTAAGTGTAGGCAAGGTTTTTCTGAGCATACAAAAATCCTGACTTATTCCATTCTAAGTTAGTTTGGAGTAAGTTTTCACGGCCTAAACTTGCAAAACAGGCGTAAATGGCTGGACACGCCCCCCTTTGGGGGGAAAAAAAAATCCGTTCTAAAATGGAATTTTTCTAAATGACTAGAACTGGAGCAAACTAAATGCCGAGAATTGCAATTTCTAAGCTGCTCCATTCTAAACTAGTTGCTCCAAAAAAATAGGAGCAAATCAGGCTGAAACTTGAGCCCATAGAATGGTTACGGCACGGAAGAAAGCCATTTGGGCCATCAAGCCCATACTGACACTCGGCTACTCCCACTCCCCTGCCCTTTCCCCGTAGCCCTGTGAATTTTTTCCTTCAGATACTTATCCAACTCCCTTTTAAAAGATTAAATTGAGTCTGCCTCCACCACCGTTTCAGGCAGTGCATTCCAGATCTTATCCGCTCGCTGCGTAAAAAAGTTTTTTCTTATGTCGCCTTTTCTTTTGCCAATCACCTCAAATCAGTGTCCTCTGGTTCTCGACCCTCCTGTCAATGTGCCAATTGTGACGTTGGTACGTCAGTTAGTAGTCTAAAACAAAACAAAAATATACAGCCTTTTGTAATAATTACCTACCATCCCGGTTAATGAATTAAATTCTGCATTTTCAGGAGCAGGGACAAGCATCTTTCCTGTTGGGTGGACCAGCCAGTCAGTTGCTAGGGGAGTATACTGGGAAGTGTAAGTATTTGTATACAGAGTAAAGTTCGAATACAGATTGTATCTCCCTTATCCGGAACCCTCGGGACCTGGCCTAATCTGGATAAGGGATTTTTCTGGATGAGGGGTGGTCACGTTAAATTGGATGGTGACCAAGGGGATATCTGGGTTGGTTGGCTTGGGGCTGGGAGTGCAGCAGAGAGATCAGGGTGGGGAGGCCGGGGGGTAGCGGTGGATCGCAGGGTCAGGCCAACAATTGCGGGAGTTGGCAGTGCAGAAGGATTTCAATTTGCTTGTGTCGGAGTTCTGCGCATGCGCCTCTCGGTGGCCGGGAATGGTTCTGGACGAGGGGTGATTCTGGATGAGAGAGTTCTGGATAAGGGAGGTTCAACCTTTAACATCAAAGTTATCTTTGAAGTTTACTTATGTTCTTCTAGAGTCCTGATACTTTTAATAAAAATGTTATTGAATGTTTCAATTCAGTCAGATTTGTATGATTTAGTAGTACAATATTGCATAAATCTGAAAAGATACTGGGTTAGATTTTCCTATGTGGTGGATTTGCTGCTGAAGTAGCACCGATACTGCACTTCTGCTTGTCAGTGTAATTCTGCCAAGAAACAGCCCAATTCTTCCTAGTGCATCTTCATTTCAAACACCCTCCAGTCATTGATTGCCGGCAGGAGCAGAAAAAAAATCCAGTGCTGCTGCAGCAGCTGCAGTCATTTTGTAACAATTTGTCTCATCATCATAGGCAGTCCCTCGGAATCGAGGAAGACTTACTTCTGCTCCTAAAATGAGTTTTTTGGTGACTGAACAGTCCAACATGAGAGCCACAGAGCCTGTCACAGGTGGGACAGATATTCATCGGGGGAAGTGGGGTTGGCACTGATTTACCACACGCTCCTTCTGCTGCCTGCGCCTGACCTCTTCACGCTCACAGCGTTGAGATTCGAAGAGCTCAGCGCCCTCCTGGATGCACTTTCTCCACCTAGGGCGGTCTTCGGCCAGGGTCTCCCAGGCGTCAGTGGTGATGTCGCACTTCACCAGGGAGGCTTTGAGGGCGCCCTTGTAACGTTTCCGCTGCCCACCTTCGGCTTGTTTGCCATGAAGGAGCTCTTTGTCTCACTGTGGAGGTGGTGATGGAGGCTGAGGCTGGTGCTCCCTCAGGGCACCAAGTCTACAAACCTGAAGTTGAGGTGTTACTGTCTGCAATCTAGCAATGAAGGAACCAGCTTTGTGCCCAAAGGGAAGGAGGCCCATGGACAGCATGATATAGGCCTGTTGCAGGAGCTGACCTTGTAGTGAATACTAAATCTAGCAAAAGCCCACATAGCTACTTGGTGCTGGAAGAACTGGACTGAACTCTCCAGGGCAGCCAAAGTAGCAGAAGGCAACCATACCTACAGCAGTGTACTGTAATAAGCATGTTTCCCAGTTTTCAGCCGCCTTGCCTTCACTGAGTTGAACACCATCTGCAACCTATGTGCAGGTGGTACCACATTATCCTTCAAAACCCCTTCCTTCTCCTGCAAGTGCCTTATTCACATCTGAATATATATAGAGAAATAGTGGAAGACTTACATAAGTATTTTATTGCAATGGCCTGTTTTCACCTTCATTAAGGAATGCTTCTGAAAGCGGGGTTACATTCTATATGATGGAACACAAAGTCCTAGAACATCATTCCCTACCCAGTCACGCCCCCCCCCCCCTTCCTGGTTCCTTTTAACCACTTAGCTAGGGTGTTGCAGTGGCCAGATCTTTGATTCCTATTGGCCAACGAGTTGCCTGGGAATGCCAATTAGTTTTGCAGCTTGCTGGCTCAATGATAATGAAGCCTGAGGCCCAATATCATGTGCTCCTCAAGCTTCTCGTGAGGAAGAAGGGAGACCTAAAGGAGACAACCTGTTCCCGAGAACCAGGCTGCAACCTTAAAACTATAAGAAAAACTTAAAATTAAATTAAAACTTTCTTTACAATGAAAATATTTAGATTTATCTGCAGTTTTCTCTGGGTCCCTTTTAGCCCTTGAATTGTAAAGCACCTCTGGCCCACCACAAGCAGGTCCAAGTTTCTGTGTTGCGGGGCGTTGTGCACTTCCGGCAGCCATTGGGTGGAACGGGTGGGAAATGTGGGCCCTGCAACATGCTTCGCCCACCCGCTGTCATTTGCATGTAGTAAGGTGTGGCTGTAATGACTAAAGAAGTCTGTCCCCAGTAGGAGTGGAGGAAAATTTTCTAGCCACTTTTTTGGCAGTGGGGATTTACTGTTGGGCTTCCCAAACCTGTTAACACTCCAGGGATAGATTCCTGGGGAAAACAATCTGACAAAGCAGGGAGGAAAATATTTTGGGGCAAGAATTTGAGAGTAGTCACCCCTCTAACACATATGGAGCTAGCAGTGGTAGGGTGAGGAGTGATGAATATCCACAGGAGGGATAGTCTAGAGCAGTAACGCCCAAAGCAAATTATGCTCTCCAACAAGTTTAAAGCACTGGCTTCCTTTGGGGATGATGATGACTGGGTAGGGCCATCAAATGATCACAATGGCACCAAAAAGTGAGATGGCAAGTTGAGAGATTAGCATTTCAGTTAAGAATGCGGTAGTAGTAGAGAGGTAGGCACCATCATTCTCAGTCCAGACTGAGAGTCCCAGGAGCTAGAATAAGGGACAATTTGGAAAGACTGGACAAGATTATGGAAGTGCAGCCAGCCATCGTGGCCTAAGTGGGAGCCAGTGATATAGTAAAGGAAAGGCCTAAAGATCTTCAAAAGGAGTTTGAGATTTGGACATAGGCTCAGGAGAAGGACTTCAAGCGTGGCAATCTCTGAATTACTTCCTCTGAATTACTTCCCCAGCCATGTGCTAGAATGGGGAAGGATAGGACATGCCTAAAGAGATGTCAGGAAGAGGGTTTCTGTTTTACGGAGCATTGGCACCAGTTCTGGGGAAGATGGTTCAAGTAGAAGGAGAAAAAGTTAGTACAAAAACCAAGGACACAAGATTGGAATGTAGCAAATTTTAGAGAGAGGAGGACTGAGCTATCTGAGGTGGAAAGAGAAATTGGTGCACGGGATGAACTATAGATCAACAATGAAATGTTTTTAAAAAGGTGATTGGAAAGGTGCAGAATAAAGAAAGTCTATTAAAAAGGAAACTATGTCACGTTTCAGGATGCAATGGATAAATAAAGGTTAGAAATAAACTAAAATTAAGAGGAAGGCAAATGTAGCCTATAGGTATAATAATAATGAGATAAGGAAAGCAAGGAGGGAGAAGAGGATCTCAAATAAAATATTGAGAAATATATCAGTAAAAAGTGAATTGTTGAATGTGAGCAGAGTTAGTAAACTCCACTAACCCTGGAGTTAGTAAAAGGTAAAAGGAAATTGGCAGGGATACTTTGTATCACAGCTAAAAGGAGAATACAGGGTGATTTGATAGAAGTGTTTAAAACCGAGACTCCTACCAACAAACCGGAAGCGATCGAGAAGCATTCTGCGTAAGAGACAACTCTAGCGTTGTTTTCCCTTGTTGGAAATAATTTTATTATAAAGAAATGCAAATAAAATTAAAAACGCACATTATTTTCCCAAGGCGCTCCTTGAAATTGATTCACTTTCATTGAGCGATCAGCACAGGTCGGATGTTGACGGCGGCTTCAGACTCTATTGAGTTAGATGAGCTGCCGGTTAATTTCAGGTTGATATTGAGTGCTGCGTGACGGCTCCGAGCAACCGGGAACGTGCATTATCAGGGCGCATAATGGCAATCGGGCAATTTATAAACCGGAGTGTAAAAATATCCATCACTCATTCTCTTCTAGAAGATGGACACGTCTCTAAATCTGCTTCTTCCTCATTTTGGGAAGTCCGGCGGCAAGGAATAAAAAAAACCACGAGTTGCGCATGCGCAACTACTTCCGGTTCGTTGGCAGTAGTCACGTCGTTAAGATTATGACGGATGGAACAGAGTAGATAGAAACAGACTATTTCTAGTGGTTGAGTGGACTAGAATGGAAGAGATTTAGGACAGGCGATTTTTTTTTACACAGGATTGTGAGCCTATGGAATGTGCTACCAGAGTTAGTGATTGTAGGAAATGGTGATAAAGGGATATGGGAATACATGTGATTAGGACTATTGTTTTGTGGAGGATAAACACCAATGCGACTAGTTGGGCTCATTAACCTGTTTCCATATTGTAGTTTCTATGTCATTCTATCTTTTTTTTTAAAGTGTTGGACTGGCACCAGCTTGAATCTGCCTCATCATCATGTTTACGAACATGTATTTGAAAACTAACACATATTTTGTCATCTAAACTTGAACTCACTCTTTCTTTAAATCCTAGATATACAACTGCATTTCACTGCTACTTGGGGAGACTCTCACTATCTTGGGTTGACTGGACTGGAAGTTGTAGGCAAAGCTGGTCAGGCACTACCTGTCACATTGGACATTATTGAAGCATCGCCAAGAGATCTGAATGAATTGCCAGAATATAATGAAGACACTAGGACATTAGACAAGTATATACTATTTATTGACTATTTGAGCAAAATAATTTAATTTTGAGAACGCTATTTAAAATATCTACTCATAGATGTTTATAAATCTTATACTCGTACTTAAGGTAATCTAAAATACATTCCACCCATGATCCCTAGCAATCCATTTCAAGTAGCCCAAACACCTAACTTCCATTTAAGCATATATTTTGTACCTACTTAGAGATTTGTCCTTTTTGAATTTTGTGGGTTAAGTGGCTTGGAAAGAGCTGTCCTTTCCATTATTGCCTCATTAGTGGACAAATCTCTCATCAGTAAGCTAAGCTTTATTTATATCTGCAGCTTGAGATATAAATGAATGAGAACGTTGATTTAAACTACTGTAGCCAATGAAGCTCCATGGCTAACTAAGGAAGTAAAGGATGGTATCAAATTGAAAACAAAGGCATACAATGTTGTGAAGAACAGTGGAAGGCCAGAGGATTGGGAACTTTTTAAAAACCAGCAAAGGATGACTAAAAAAATGATAGAGAGCGAAGATAGCTTATGACAGTAAACTAGCAAGAAATATAAAAACAGAAAGAGCTTCTACGGGTGTATTAAAAAGGAAGCGAGTAGTTAAAGTAAACATTGGTCCCTTAGAGTATGAGACTGGGGAATTAATAATGGGAAATAAAGAAATGACGGAGACTTTGAATATTTTGTATCAGTCTTCACAGCAGAAAACACTAAAAGCATCCCAATAATTGATAATCAAGGGCTATGTGGGGGGGAGACTTAAAACGATTACTGTCACTAAAGAAAAAGTACGAGGCAAATTAATGGGACTAAAGGTGGACAAGTCCCCTGAACCTGATGGTCTGCATCCTAGGGTCTTAAAAGAAATGGCTGCAGAGATAGTGGATGCATTGGTTGTAATCTACCAAAATGTCCTCGATTCTGGAGAGGTCCCAGCGGACTGGAAAACCGCAAATATAACATCCCTATTTAAGAAAGGAGGGAGACCGAAAGCAGGAGCTATAGACAGTTAACCTAACATCCGTCATTGGGAAACTGCTGGAGTCCATCATTAAGGAAGTAGTAGCAGGACATTTAGAAAATCATAATGCAGTCACACAGAGTCAGCATTGTTTTATGAAAGGGAAATCATGTTTGACAAATTTGCTCGCGTTCTTTGAGGATGTGATGAACAGAGTGGATAAAGGGGAACCAGTAGATGTTCTGTATTTGGGTTTCCAGAAAGCATTCGATAAGGTGCCACATAAAAGGTTATTGCACAAGATAAGAGCTCACGGGGTTGGGGGTAATATATTAGTGTGGATAGAGGATTGGCTAACTAACAGAAAGCAGAGAGTCGGGATAAATGGGTCATTTCAGTTGGCAAACTGTAACTAGTCGATCAGTGCTGGGGCCTCAATTATTTACAATCTATATTAATGACTTGGATGAAGGGACTGAGTGGAAAGTAGCCAAATTTGCTGATGATACAAAGGTAGGTGGGAAAGCAAGTTGTGAGGAGAACGCCAAGAATCTACAAAGAGATATAGTTAGGCTAAATGAATGTAAAAAATTTGGCAGATGGAGTATAATGTGGGAAAATGTGAGGTTATCCACTTTGGTAGGAAAAATAAAAAAGCAATGATTATTTAAATGGGGAGAGATTACAAAATGCGGTGGTACAGAGGGATCTGGGGGTCCTTGTACATGGAACACACAAAGTTAGCATGCAGGTACAACAAGTAATTAGGAAGGCAAATGGAATGTTGGCCTTTATTGCAAGGGAGATGGAGTATAAAAGTAGGAAAGTCCTGCTACAATTGTACAGGGCATTGGTAAGACCACACCTGAAGTACTGCGTACAGTTTTGGTCTCCTTATTTAAGGAAGGATATATTTGCACTGGAGGCGGTTCAGAGAAGGTTCACAAGATTGATTCCTAAGATGAAGGGGTTGTCAGATGAAGAAAGATTTGACCTATACTCATTGGAGTTTAGAAGACTTGGGGTGATCTTATTGAAACATATAAGAATCTGAGGGGGCTTGGCAGGGTAGATGCAGAGAGGATGTTTCCCATCGTGGGGAAATCTAGAACTAATGTTTCAGAATAAAGGGTCGCCCATTTAAAACAGATATGAGGAAGAATTTCTTCTCTGAGGGTCGTGAATCTTTGGAATTCTCTACCTCCTGAGAGCTGTGGAGGCTGATTCATTGAATATATTTAAGGTGGAGATAGACATATTTTTGAATGGTAAGAGAGTCGATAGTTATGGGGAGCGGAAGGGGACGTGGAGTTGAGGCCAGGATCAGATCAGCCATGATCTTATTGAATGGTGGAGCAGGCTCGAGGGGCAAAATGGCCTACTCCTGTTCCTATTTCTTATGTTCTTATGATATGCACCTAAGTAGTTCAGAAAGACAGACCAAAACTTGCACATTTTGCCTAAGGCTGTATATTCAGCAGATTCTCCCTAATGGAAATGCTCCCATTGGGAACAAATATTCTCGGTATAGTTGTTGCTATTAAGTCAACAACGTTGAATGTAGAGGAAATCAATCAATGTATGAGAAAAGAATAGTTTTCAATAACCATGTGACCATTAATTGATGATTTATTTGTTATGGGAGAGAGAGAGAAAAGACAAAAGCCTCCCTTTTAAGTGATTGCAACAAATGTTTAGAGTACTGTAAAAATCCAACATTTTGAAAGCCAGAAAACCCTACCATATCCAAAGAAAAACAATCAGCTTAATAACAGGAAGAGGAGGCTCCATGAACATCGCCATCCTCGACCCTGGTGGAGCTCAGCACATTAGTGCAAGGGACATGGCTAAACTCTTTGCAAGTGTCTTCAGCCAAGAGTGCCAAATGAATGATTCTACTCTGCTTTCTCCCAATGTTCTTACCATCAAAAAGGCCAGTGTACAGCCAGTTCAGATAATCCCGCATGACCTTATAAGGCAGCTAACTGCTTGGATACAGCATAGGATATGGGCTCTGGTCACATTCCGGGTGTAATGCCAGAGGACCTGTGCACCAAAACCAATGGCTCTCCCCAGCCAAGTTGTTCTAGTACAGCTATGACACTGGCACTACCCGACAAGCTGGAAGATTACTCCGCTATGCCCTATGCACAAAAAATAGGATAAATCAATCCTGGACAATTACCACCCTATCAGCATGCTTCCAGTCATCCGTAAAGGGATGGAAGGAGTCATCTATCAATGCTGCCATCAAGCGACACCTGCTCACCAATGCTCAGTTCCGCCACGAGCACTCTGCTTCAGACCTCCTCACTGCCTTGATCCAGGCATGGTGAAAGAGCTGAATGAGAGTAGCTGTTCTCAACATCAAGGCACATACAACTGACTATGACAACTAGGATTTCTACTAAAATACTAAAACTTTAAATCCATTCTTTCTCTCAATCCCTTCTCTCCATCTTCTTCTTCTTTCTGTCTCTCTTTCCCCCTCTCCTCTCCCTCCTCCCTCTCTCCCCCTCCACTCTTCTCCACCCGTCTCTCTCACTCCCCCCTCTCTCTGTCTCAATCCCGCTCCCCCTCTCAAGCGCTCCCTCCTCTCTCTCAATCTCCATCTCTATCTCTTTCCTGCTTTTTCCCTCCCTCTTGTTCTTCCCCTCTCTCTCTCTCTTGATCCTCCTGCCTCTTTCTCTCTCAAGTCTTGTTTCTTCCCCCTCTCTGTTGTCTTTTTGCCTATCTCTCCCAATCCCTACTCAACCCTTTTGCTCTCTCCCTAGCCCCCTCTCTCCCTACCCCCCTCTCTTTCTGCCCCCCTCACTCCATACTATCCTTACTACAACCCCCATGCTCCTTCTCACTATCCTCCTCCTTTCTATGCACTTTTTCTTTCTCTGCCCTCTTGCAGTTTGTCTGTTCGTCTCGCTCGCTCTCTCCTCTCTGCTCTTCACACTTATTTCCCTCTCTCTCCTCTCTCTGCCTGTACGCCATCCTCTTTGTCTCTCTCTCGCCCTCACGCACACTCCCGCCCTCACGCTCTCAATCTTTGTGCCCCTCTTCGATTCCGTTTGCCACTATAAATGGCGGTTGTGGATATAATAATAAAGACTGAAATTGATGTTATCAGGGGATTTATGGGTTCTAAAAATAAGAAACGTAGGAGATAGGTTGGATACAAATAGAAGTTCAACCTAATCACAGATTATGAGCACTAATGAGGACTGACTGAATTTTTTGAAGAGGTGACTAAAGTAGTGGAAAAGGGGATGTCTAAGGATGTTATTTATATGGACTTCCAGAAGGCTTTTGATAAAGTCCCTCATAAGAGACTGTTAACTGACGTTGAAGCCCGTGGATTATTGACCTGGTTAGGAAATTGACTGAGCGGCAGGCGACAGAGTAGGGATAATGGGCAGGTGCTTTAATTGGCAGGATGTGACTAGTGATGTCTGGAAGGGATCTGTGTTGGGGCCTCAATTATTCACAGTATTTATTAACAACTAGACGATGGGATAGAAAGCCACATATCCAGATTTTCCGATGACACAAAGATGGGCGGCATTGTAGGCAGTGTATATGAAAGCATAAAATTACAATGAGATATTGATAGTTTAAGTGAATGGACAAAACTGTGGCAAATTAATTTTAATGTAGGCAAATATGAGGTCATCCACTTTGGACCTAAAAGTGTACTTTCTAAATGGTGAAACAGTGGAGGTCCAAAGAGACTTGGAGGTACATTGATCATTAAAATGTCACCAAACAGGTACAGAAAGTAACCAAAAAAGTGAATGGAATGCTAACCTTTATATCTAAAGGACTAGAATACAAGGGGATAGAAGTTATGCTACATCTATACAAAGCCCTGGTTAGACCACACCTGGAGTACTGTGAGCAGTTCTGGGCACCACACCTTAGGAAGGATATATTGGCCTTGGAGGGAGTGCAACGTAGATTTACCAGAATGAAACCTGCACTGCGTGGGTTAAATTACGAGGAGAGATTGTATTTCCTAGAACTTATACGGTTAAGGTATGATTTAATCAAAGTTTAAAATATTAAAGGGAACAGATAGATTAGATAAAGAGAAACTATCCAGAGGGCATAGTCTTAAAAATTAGAGCCAGATCTTTCAGGAGTGAAATTAGAAAACACTGCTACACACAAAGGGCTCAATTTTGGCCAGAAGTTGCCCATTTTTTTTTGGAATAACTTGGTTTTTCTGGCGTAACTTAAAAATCCCCATTTTCCTCAATCAATTTGCACCAGCGTAACTGATTTAGTTATGATTTTTTTTAGGTTCGTTTTTTTTCTCAAAAGGGGGCGTTACCAGCCACCTATGCCAGCTCTGCCCATTTAGGTAACTTTGGCCAGCTAATAGTTACTCCATTTATACTTAGGCCAGCGTATGTGGCCACTTCAAAAAAAACTCTTGTGAAGAGTTAAAGAAATCGGCGCAGGTAGCTACATCGGAGGCCATTCGGCCTGGGATAGGGGCGGGAAACGGAGAGGACCTGCACCTGAACCACCAAGCCTTACAAACCACCAAACCTTGCAAACAAAACCTCAAATGATAGGCGACGTAAAAATAGAAACTCAACACTGCAAAAAACATTTGCTCAACCTAACGGTAGTAAGTGCAAAAGGAAAAAGATATTCCATTTCTCAGCCTTTATTTTAATGCACAAACAAATTCACCAAGATACTCTGTCGTAAAACTATAGGGTAAACTCAGCAGTCCCACACTCTGTGAGGAGCCATGCTCAAAGGGTTTCCTTTGCATACAGCCTGGAGGTCACTCGGCCAGGGCTAGGGGCGGGCAGGAGAACTGAGAGTGCTCCTGCCTGCTGCTGATTTCTATCAGTTCTCCTGCCCGCCCCTAGCCCAACAAAGGAGGCAGAAGAAATGCAGAGAACTTTACCTGAAGGAGCTCATCGCCACACTCTGAAAGTGAGAGAGACCTACTGTTGTTGCAGACTCGCAGCGCTACTGCTCATGTGCGGACATCACCAGCGGACTCCACTGCACATGTGCAGACGTCCCTGCACAGTTTTCGGCGCAGAACACTGGCGCGGCGCTGCCCGACTGCAGTGAAGAGGCCGGACAGCAGCCAAAGTGGCAACAACATTTTTCAGCGCATCTCGGAACACAGATAAGCGACGCAACTCCGCTAAGTGTGCCGAAAAACGGGCTCGGCCAAAATTGAGGCCAAAGGGTAGTAGAAGTTTGGAACTCTCTTACAATTGATGCTAGATCAATTGTTAATTTTAAATCAGAGATTGATAGATTTTTGTTAATCAAAGGTAGCAAGGGATATGGGGCAAGGCGGGTATATGAAGATTTGCCATGATCTCATTGAATGGCGGAACAGGCACGAGGGGCTAATGGCCTACTGCTGTTCAAATGTTTCTATGTTCCTAATTGATACCTGATACTTACCTGTTAAAGGCTGATTGATGGAATTAACATCACCTCAGATGATGAGCACATGTGGCTAATTCCTTTCACCTATGGAGAGAATCACATCCTCACAATCAATTTCAACAAGCAGCAAACCATTGTTGGATTTCGTTTCTGGAACTATAACAAGTCCCCAGAAGACACATACAGAGGGGTGAGTCAATGGAAAGGGTTTCTGAATGGGATCTTCAGAGGGTAGAAAGGAGATATATTATATTTAATTTATATTTTTAGAATTGATGTAGTTTGACAATATGGTGATGTAATTTCATTGTTGTAAGGAAATTTAGACAAATAATATATTGCATTAGCAAAAAGCAATGTTTTACCATAGTACAATATAGATTTTTGGGGTTTCATTCCTATAGCGCCTTATCACATCCTCGGGATTCCTTAAAACACTTCACAACCAACGAATTACTTTTTGTAATGTTGTCACTGTTGTTACATAAGTAAATGCAGCAGCCAATCTACACACACACAGTAAGGTTCCACAAGCAACGCATGAATGAATGACCGGATAATCTGCTTTTGATGATGTTCGTTGAGGGAGAAATCAGGAATAAAAACAGAAAATGCTAGAAACACTCAGCCAGTCAAGCACAGCATTAGAAATTAGCCTTGAGGACTCTCTCTTCTTTGAATAGCACCATGTATCTTTTATGACCATTCAAGCAAGCATAATGCCATAATGTAACTGAGAATGACTAATGTACACACAACACCATCTTTCCTTTTGCTTCACCTCAAACTTCCAAACTGCACCCCTCCCTTGAGGAGAAAGCATATCAATGCAGTAGGGAAAAATAATTCATGTCTAAAGCCACATAAGGGCAGTGATCCGAACCAACAATGTAAAGCAGAATCCCATACCCACAACCTCCTAGTCCAACCTAACCTCGGGGATTAAGGTCAAACAAATTATTCTGACCTTAAAACATGAATTATTGCCCAAATGCGTAACAAATCTAATGAGAGTTTTAACCCTTCCCTCACTGCAACCAGGCAGTTAAAATGTTCCGTGCAGCCTACCCTCTCCCACAGGTCCTAGTATTAACTTGCTCTTTTTAGCATATTAGAGGGACACCACTCCGAAGGTAGCGGGCTCCTTCTTTAAATATGCAGATCTGGCTCTGATGACAAAATTGGGGCCTGACTGCTATCTTAACCTGAAGCCTGCCATCGTTACTTCCCTGCCAGGTCCCAGAACAGGGCCCAAAAGTTTGGGCCGAAAATTGCGGTTGGAGGCTTCCTTCGTACGAATGTCACCGACCTAAAAAAAAAGTAAACTAAACTACCTGTTGGTCCCAGAGGAACGTAGGATTCCGGTCGGAGGCCTTCATTCGCTGCACAGCGCACGGGAATATGTCTTCCACATACGAACACATCTGCTGGAATCACGTGGGCCTGGACCACCAATCACGATCTAGTATTCTCATTGATAAAAATTGGAACTCCGTTCGTACAGGCTCCCATTACTATCAATGCGAATAACGTCCTAAAACAAGAAACACAGCACAATAAATCAAAAAAAATCTTTCATATTTAAAACTAATTGAAATTAAATATAATTAAATGTTTTAGAAAAAAAATATTTTTGGGAATTTTTTTTTAATGTGTTTTATAAGGTTAAAGATAAACTTACCTTAATGGGCAGGGTTTTAATATAAAAATGAATGATTACATTTTTCTATGTTTTAAAAGTGTTACGCTGGTAAAAGTAAGCTAAACGCCTGCTTTTACCAGGCGTAAAAGTTTGAAGGACATACACTGGGCATTAGTTGGGCAAATAGCTCAATCGCTTCCCCGCGGATGTCCTCCCTGCAGGGATGCGTAGAATCTGTCTCGAGATTTTGACAGATCGGAAAAGTCGGTTCGCGGTGCATGCGCATCGCGCCCCAAGAACCGGCTTTTGCGAGGCCTCGCCGGGTGCATGCGCACTTTGTACGCTCCCGGAGAGGCCGCAATCTTCGACCTTGTAAGTTGCCTCGGGTCCCTGGCGTTGGCCTCCTGCCCTGAAATCCTGCTCCCTGCTCCCAGCCACCTATTGATTCCTGCTGGGTTTGGGAGGGAGACTGATGGCAAGCATGCAGATGAGGTTGGGAGTTAAAATCTCGTGAGCCTTAATGCTGTGAAGGGCTGGATGGTTTCCCATCTGCCTCACACCAACGCACCGTGCCACTCTCGAGTAAAATCGACTCCAAGAGTGCATCTTCTGCAAGCGCCATGCAATAAGCCCACACTGCGATATGTGTGCACACTGAGTTCGTGCAGCAGAGCAGGTCTCCAGTCGTCTTGGTTAATCCTTGCCACTTCTACCCCTTCAATTGGAGTTCAGGACTGGAACATCGGGTCCTTCATCAAAGCACCTGTGAACTCGTGGAAGCAAGTCATCCTCGTTCGAGGGACCACCTATGGGGGGGCAATAAGAATGTGCAATGTCTTCACAAAGTATGTATCTGTATATAAATACTTGTCGCACATTTCAATTTTCAAGTTACAGCCATTTCTACTGAGACAAAAGATGTGGTTATATTGCCACCTTTACATTGCTCATGGCAATTTCCAAGACACAAGAATCTTCAAGTCGGATGTTCAACTTAACTTCACAAAGAAGCGAGATGACCCCAGGGAAGGCCATTTCTTTCTGGGGCAGGAGAGAGGCTAGACCTCCTCAACATTCCACAAATTGAAGCAAAGTTTATTTAAATGTTTTGAGCATGTGAATACTCTCATTTATACTCAATACATTTAAATTTTACCAAACGGAAGCAAGATTCTATGCATACATGCTAGTTGAAGAATCAGATTACTTGCAGTTAATGTGAACAGTATTCCCAGCTGCAAATGAAATCTGCCGCAACTAAGATCACAAGATTATCTTATGGATGAAAATGGCTAATTGGCCCATCTTAATGCGTTCATCTGGAGCAATCCTACCCTCCCCCATTATTCCAGGGTATCATCTCTACTAGTCTATTCAGAAAGCCATTCGAAGTGTTAATCACTCTCTGCTGGAGGGAGAACCTCCTGATATCAGTTATAAAGTTACTGTTTATTAATTTGAACTTGTGTCCCTGTCTCCTCCCACTGTTTAATTTAAAGTATTCCGGATTAATCTTGTCCACACTATCTTATGCATCTCTATAAGATCGTCTCTCACTTGCCTGCTTCCAAGGCTGAAAAGCCCAAGTCTTCTCCTAACTCTTTTATCATAACTCAGACCTGAGGGATGCACTGCCTGCAACCCTCGTTTCTCAGTGACTAAAACTGGACACACTACTCAAGTTTGTTCATGACTTTCGCTGACTAGTATTCTACTGTTTTGATATGCAGGTGAACATCCAATTGGCATTATTGATAGCTGCTCTGGAGTGGATGGGCAGTTTAAGCATTGAGCCTACCTGTACAAAGACTCCAAAGTCTCTTTCAATTTCATTCTTAGATAATTCAACACCATTCATGAAGTATGCAAAAGGTCATTGAGCTGAAAGGATAACTCTGTTTCTCTCTCCACAAATGCTGCCTGACCTGCTGAGTATTTCCAGCATTTTCTGGGGTTTTTATGAAGTATGCATGTTGCCCATTTTTTGCTTTCTTTACGCAATACCTTACAGTTGTCTGCATTAAATGAGATCAGTAGCTACAGAATAACCAAACCCTCAATGTGAAGGAGATAGTATTTGCACAAAAAGACTTGGTTGAAGCTTGTCACATTTACATCTATATATCCTTAATTGTTTTTCATCAGCATTCTAATGTAGATTTGGGAATGAAGAGAGGATTGTATTGTTTTATGAACTGGTATTTACCCTTTAACCTTGACTAGGCAAAATTTGTCCATGTTACGCTTGATGGATACTGCATTTCACCACCAGAGGGCTTCCTCATTCGGAAAGGGCCAGGCAAATGCCATTTTGACTTTGCTCAAGAAATTCTCTTCATAGATTATCTCCAGAAAAACAGTGAAGTAGCAGCAAAACAGAAAATCGGGTAAAAATATTTTCTAACCATTATATTTTCATACTATCAAAATCTTGTTTCTTCTTGGAACTGGTTATATTTAAAACAAGTTTAATAAGGCCACCAAGATAACTTTGAATTTCTTACAACTCCAATAGCTTTAAATCTATTAAATTGATCAACACTTGTATTCGTGAATTTCTGGCATCAAATGTTTGTTCCCTTTTTCAAAATTAGGTGCAATCACATGAAATCTAAGGTTTGATTTGTTTGTCAATATAATTACGTTTGAAATTGTGAAGTCAATTATGGTGAAATTATAATTTATTTTTAATATATTAAAATCTCATTCTTTTAAGAATGAATGGCGTGTTTCCAACTATTAGTTATTCTGTCATTTATTTGTTGGGTTACAAAAATTGATTTGTTAATTTAAAACACATTGTCTGCATAGTTCGCGAAAGTGATTAGCAATTGTGGAAGCCTGCGAAAGCCTGCAATCCATGCATTCAGTATTATTCGTGCAAACCGCAAATAAAAAATGTAATGGCGACAACGTAGGATGGCCTAATATCCGCAGTAACTTGTACATATTTTTAAATGACATGTAAATATATTCGATAGGAACTGTCCAAGGAATGTGGAACAGGCTAGTATGGACTATGAAGCTCCACTGATGCCATGTGGCTGTATCCTTTAACTTCAGAATGTCTTATACAAAATGTGGATTACTCTTATTCAAATAACAAAATGGACCTGGAGTATCCTCATGATTTTCACCCAGATAACAGCAGAATGAAATAGCGCAAATGATCATGGAATTTTAAGCGTAAGTGAGTTGCATCCTTTTGATGATTATGCTGGAATTTCTGCGATCTTATATGCTGTTTTAAATGTCCCTTGCCAGAATAGTTCCTGCCAACAAAAATTGCCATGCCCCCAGGTTTCCACCAATTGCGCCCATTTGAGGGTATTCATTACATTGCACCCGGATGCAGAGGCACCCAGAGTTATAATAATCCATTATTAGTGACTTGTAGCTGCAGAGACCAGCAATCAATTATTGAAGCATCACTGGTCTGTTTCTCATACCAACATTGCAATTACTTTAAATTCAGTTTAAATTAGTTCAAATTCAGTCAATTGATCTCCCCTTGTGCACAAAACATGTGACCAGACAATTGAAACCACTGATTGGCCTATTTGTTCAGCTGCAGAAATTACTTGAACAAATTTCCAGTTTAAATTAGTTTAAATGCAGTCATTTTGAGGTCCCATTGGCCATTTGCCAGTCAGTAAACAATTACGATCCACAGCACTGCTTGATTGTGCTGATTCAAGGAGGTTTTACTTTTGAGCATATGCTAATGAGTGTAAGCCGAAACTAGGACATAACTCCACCTCGGCAAAACCGGTGCAGTTTCCAGCGCATTCTGGGTGCATTTTACCGATTGCAGTTTCCAGCGCATTCTGGGTGCATTTTACCGATTGCATCCACCAAGTGTTTCACAGATTAGATTTTCATCCCATGATTAAATGAGCAGGTGAGTTTTCATTGTAGGGCAGATTGCTTAATTGCTTTAAATTGCTAATGACTACATTTTGATGTAAACAGTGAAAGTTCCAAAAGAGTTGTCTATTGTGAATCTCTTGTTACACTGAGCCAATAGATTTGTTTATCTGGAAATGTATGCAGTGCTGTTGTAAAATGTGTAAATTCAATTTGCAGATCAATGCAACTAAAATGATTGCTAATCCTTACATCATGCCCCCTATGCTCTGCTCTTGGGGATGCTCATCCACTTCTACAACTAGTGCACAAATATTCAACATTCTAACAACGGCTATGCAAACAATGAGAACGTTGGTTAATACAGGCAGCCTATTGTAAATGAGCAAGACCTGTTTTCTTTCTTAGAATACAAGATTGGAAATTACTCTGGCAATATTAGCATATGCATGCTTAATATATTTGCCTGACATTCCTGCGTCCGTTAGTTTAACAGTCATTAGCTTGGTTAAATTAAGTGGCTGAGTATATCAGTTAAGATAACAGAGATGTTTTAAGCAAATGCAATAAGCATTCATCTGCTAATATCTTTATAAAGGTGAACAAAAATATTTGCACTAAGACTGGAAGTATTTAAAATCCAGTTTTCTCATGAAGCGATTGATAATCCAGGATAAAACAAATGGTTCTTGAGAAAATCTTTTACATTCAATTGCCGGTTACTTTTATATTTTATAGTTATTTATTTTAAAATAAAAGATTCTATTACTGAATATGTTGGCATTTGAATATTGTGAAATGTTTGTGTTGCTATCAATAAAATGTTAGCCCCTGAAATTTGTCCGAGATGTGTACTAAGTTATTTTCCTTGATCTAGCTTCTGCCAGTTATTTTTCAGCTACAGTTGCTGACTAGCTGGGGTGATCCTTACTACATTGGTCTTAATGGACTGGAATTCCATGATGGCAATGGTGAAATAATTCTTCTGACAGAGAATAGTATCCTTTGCCAAATGATAAGCTCATTATTTAAACAGCCTTCTGAATATTATTTTAAATGAAAAAGGTACTCGAATACAGGTATTATTTTAAGAAATCTAAGACTACTGTTTAATCTGGGTTTTTTACATTATGGCTCAGTTTCTTCTTGTACATACAGTTCTGAATTAGCAAACTGAGAGGAACGACATGACTATCTGAAGAAGTGCTTGTGCTCAAATCCCTACTCATCCTCCTCCATGCCTCTGTAACCTGCTCCAGCCCTACAACTCTGCCCACCCCTCCCTCCCCTCAACACACATACACACTCTGTTCCTCCGGCCTTGTGCCCCATCATTGGCAGCCATGTTTTCAACCACCTAGGTCTCACTCTCTGAAATTCCCTCCCTGAACCACTCTGCCTCCCTACCTCTTCTCCTTTTGACCCTATTTAAAACCTACCTCCTACATCACAATAGTGACTACACTTCAAGAGTACTTAATTGACTGTAAAACGCTTTGGACAACCTGAGATTGTGAAAGGCACTATATGAATGCAAGTTATTTTTCCTTTGAGCAACCTTCCCTCACCCCTCTTAACTAATTGTTTGCCTCAGCGTCCATTTTCCTTATGTCTCTGTGAAGCACTTAGGGATGTTTTTCTACAATAAAGGCACTATATAAATGCAAGTTGTGATGGTAGTGGTGTGACTAGCTTCAGTTTCCTTGTTACATTGGGAGCGAATTTCAGTGGAGGTTCTCCCATTCATCTGCCATATGTTTTAATAAAATAAATGTAAAAGGGTGAAGATCAATTGTCTACTTTTGCACCCATCCTATTTTCTGCCATCTCACTGCAGGAATCACCCATTCATTTCTAGGCAGATCCATATGAAAATGGCAACTCATTTTCCATCATTTTTGCCTCATTTACACTATTTATGGTTCTTGTATAAAACTGGTGTTCAAGTTGCTTGGTGCTCTGGAGAAGATGGAAGAGCATTTAAAAAGCAACTAAATTCATAGCGGTAATTTCTGACCTGTTTGGGATTATGTTTTTCTTGTAGTTAAGTGGTCATCTGCCTTTGTGCCATTTAATGTGGTGCTGTTATTCTTCCCTGCCCCAACAACTATTTAACACTGGGCACAATGGGTTTCCATCAGGAATTCTGCATCTTTTCTTTTTAGGAGAAAAGGAATAGAAGAATGCCAGGCAGGTCAGGTGCACCAGAAGCAGAAGATCATCACTTTCAGTGGCATGGCATGAAAGCAGCTTACCAGGATGATCAGCAGCCAGCAGAGATTGGCTGCACCTGCAAAGATGTCACCATACAAGAACACAAGAAAAAGGAGCAGAAGTAGCCCATTTAGCCCTTCGAGCCTGCTATGCCATTCAGTAAGGTCATGGCTAATTACCTCAACTTCACCTTCCTGCACTATCCCCATACCCCTTGATTCCCTTAGTGTTCTACAATCTATCGATCTCTGTCTTGAATATACTCAAAGATTGAGCATCCATAGCTCTCTTGGGTAGAGAATTCCAAAGATTCACCACCCTTTGAGTGAAGAAATTTCTCCTTATCTCAGTCCTAAATGACCGGCCCCTTATTCTGAAACTGTGACCCCCTAGACTCCCCAGCCATGGGAAACATCCTCCCAGCATCTAACCTATCAAGCCCCTTGAGAATTTTATATGTTTCAATGAGATCACCTCTTGTTCTAAACTCTCGAGAATATAGACCTACTCTACTCAATCTCCCCTTACAGGACAATTCCATCATCCCAAGAATCAGGTTAGTAAAGCTACGTAGCACTCCCTCCAAGGCAAGTATATCCATTCTTAGGTAATATAATATAATATAGTAATGATATCTGTATGCCCTGGCACACTTGCCTAGTAATGATCATTGGGAATTGTTTTCGCAAGTTCCAGATCATCAGAGGCCAGATGCACATTCAGTGAAGTAATAGTCAGCTGCGGCCTGAAACTTGATTCCAACTTTTTGCAGGCCTATTGCAATACTATTTTATGGGGTTAGTGCAATGCAGTCCCAGAGGGAAATGCTCATACAGTATCCGTTTCACTTCATCAGCAATCAAACGTGAGTCTGCTATCACTTACCTGCAAACTGATATCTGCACCTCAGGTTTCCTCTTCATCTTTGTTGCTTCTTGGAGCTCTCCCGTTCAGCTTTGTTAAAGGCTGCTAAAGGTTTGAGGTGTTATCTAAGCCTTTCCAAAGGCTTTAGTAAGTTTTAAAGCACTATTTTGACAGTCCCTTTAATTGTTCCCACCCTTTAAATTTTCCTTGCACACGATTTTCTGCCCTAATCACTGTTGTGCTCTCTGGACATATCTAAATCTGGAGCCTAAAATATATTTTATAATGAGCTGACCTGGTAAAATTAGATACAAATTGGCCATTTCCATTGATGCCAGTATGGATTTTCATACTAGCTTGAAATCAATCTGTGACAGTATTATCGACTCCTAAATCAATACGTTTCAACTCTGTGACCATAATGCATTACTTTTCATTGCTGCAGCAGTGCAGCTCAACCTCAGAAAAGTGACTACTTCCTCATTTGTTTGTCCTCCACGTTATTTGGGATAAGATATTAAATAAAGAGAACAATTCTGAGATGATGTCCCTTTTAAAACTTTGCTTATGGATGCTTTTCAAAACCCACATGCTCCTCCCCCTTTGCCAAGGCATTGTAGATGCTGCAATGGGATTCTCCCAGTATCAGCAGCAGTTCTTTGTCAATAATCCCATAAGAATATTCTTGCTGAGTAATTTTATAATTACTGTTTTCTGTGGCAGTCGTTGTGCTGCTAGCTGCCACAATTTTTGTTTAAACCAGTTAGAAGTGTGGAATCGATCTGAATCCACTTCCTAGAAATTCTATCATTTAACAAGATGATTCCTATCACAAGAGGGTGCTCGTGCAAGCACCAACATTGAGGAATACATAGGACGTGTTCCTGTAGGTTATTGATAAATAAAGGAATATTTTCATTAGTGGTAACTCGAGTTGCAGGTTCATGAGTGAGGTTAACTCAGTATGCAGGTGAATAATTTCTCATTGTTCATGTGCACAGTGCCTTACGTGCTGTGACCATGAGATTATTAATGCTGATTAAAAGTATGAAGATATGGTGACTTTTGTCAGAGTTAGAATAGCTTGCATATATGATGAAGTATAGGTTTAGATTGCCAGCTATGTATCATTACTGCAGTATTTACTACTCATGGTTTAGGGACTTTGGAGATACTGACCCAAAATATGAATTTGTTTAAAATATTTTAATTGTATCTGCTAAATCATGATTAGTGAAATATAGTAATATCAGTACTTGTAAAAATGATATCTTGCTGTTAATTAAATGTAGCTAAACGATCTATAGTGCTGTCATTTATTGAAATATAAATCATTATAATTATTTTGTTCTTGTTGAACCATTACTGCATTCTGGTCAAAAGAGTTTGTTGTTCAAAAATCCTCAACTATTCATTATCAGACATTGCTGCTTTTCCAGACAGTGTGAATATTTTAGATAACGTTTCAGGAGATGTTCGAACCCCAGACAAATTAATTAGTGGAATACATGACACAAATGATGGCAGACACATGTGGTTAGCCCCTATTCTTCCTGGTTTGGTAAGAAATCAATTGGCTGTCCGATGGTTATTTTATTTCTAAGAGAATAAAATCCTATGCTCCTGATAAAAATTGCTACTGTATAATTGTTTATGGTATAACGGCCCAAAATTGGCTGTCAAAGTAACGACGAGGTAAATAACACTTGCCGTTATTTATGCGCAAATACAACTGCAACTTCAGGCAAGTGCAGATGTGAGTTTAAATGCAGAAAAGCAAAAGTTGCTGTCCCAGATGTTCTGCTCCATCATTAGTTTTTTGAAAACGGCATCTCGTTGTCTGCCTTAAAAATGTAATAAGTGTTAATTACTGCCACTCAATCTCTCTGGCACTGAAAATTAACTCTTACAAGTTTGGAGTCTCATTCCTTCAGGTTTTAATTGTTGAGTTTAAAATGTATTAAAACCTGAACCAGAATGTGCAAGGGCAAGTCTAACTAATGCAGACGCAGTTTGATGCCCTGTCACAGCAAATTATGGCCCAGTATTAATTGTGTGCTTTTTTAGCAATGTCATTGTACACAAACTGCCACACAACCTGTGAATATATTTATAGCTTATCTACTCTATATAAAGTCTCTTCCTGTAATTGTATTGAGGCACAGGAGTTATGCTGTAGAAGACAGTCTTTTCTTACTGTTTATACATTATAAATCAGATATTATAGGTAAATGCCATGTTTAGAGACAGCTGTCGATCGGAGCAACTATCATTATATTTGTAAGATTTCTGATGACAAAAGCAAGCAATCCAATTATCAATTATTTTGTGATGGCTTATAAGGGCTAATTTTGTAAATCTACACTCTTGCCCAGAGCCTGACTCACTGGGAGCACAGCTTGGGAATTTAGACATATGCTTCCCGCGATTTTCAGTATTTACTTGTTAATGAAAATTGGGAGCGGGCATGCATAAATTCCCAATAGGTCTCGGGACGACGAGTTTGTAAATTAACATCTGTCGTGCCTTTTCTTATTTTTCTGTGTGTACCATTTGAAGTTGCTGTCCTGCTTTTTTCCAAGTGAGAATGAAAGTTGAACTGGGTGATACAACTTTTAGATAGGGTGCCTTGTTAAGATGATTTGGAAATACAGTAAAGCCTCAATTAACAAACTTTGGGAGTCGAGGGAAATGAGAGTACAGATGAATGGACTGCACTATACAGCAACTGTGTCAAGCTCCCACAGTCATAGAATACTTTTGCCTTAATCAGAACTGTTTCTCAAACAAAGATCAAAGATCTGTAGAATAAGTCAGGTGAGTATTCAAGGATGTGAGGGCTGGGGGGGTGCCTTGAATTGATGAATCAGCGGTTTCAGCGCATGCTGATTTTGCTGCTAGGAGGATTGGTTGGGCAATTTTGCATTCTTTGTAGATTCCATTGAGAATCCCAATCTCAGTTTAGAGATCAGTGGCCAGTTCTAAATAGATTTCTGATCTGATACTACTTAAGTGACCATCAACTTGTAATTAAAGAAGTACATGGCTATGTGCTCGATATCAACTGTGTGGCAATGGAGTGTATAGGGCTGAAGCTACTGAAGGCTTCGTCATATTGGTGAAGTGGAGAGAGGGGCGAATCCAAAGTCAGAGGACCAAAGGTTGTGGGAGGGATGGATGGCTGGAGAAGGTTGCAGAGGTGCTGTGGGATAAGGCTGAGAAGGACAAGCATTTTCAATTTAATGTGTTTGCGGACAGGCAGCCATTGTATGCCACCAAGGCTGGTGTGATTGGCTTAGTGTGAGACAGGATACAGGCAGATGAGCTTTGGACATGTTGCAATTTATGGAGGGTGCAGGATGGGTGGCTGACTAGGAAAGCATTGGAATACTTAAGTGCAGAGGTGACCGAAGCATGGATAACGGTTTTAGTAGAGAGGGGCTGAGTTAGAGGTGGAGATGGGCAATGTTGTCGAGGTAGAAATTAGTGATCTTGGTGATGGATAGAATGTGGAATTTGAAGATCATTTCTGGGTCGAACAGAATACTTGGATTTCATATGGGCTGGTTCAGTTTGAGTATGCCCAGGGAAAAGGGATAAGGCTAAAACGATGGCTTTGATCTTCCAAATTTTTGGTTGAAGGAAATTGTGACATGTATAAAACCAGAGAGGTTTGCAGCAGAGAAGGAGGCAATTTGACCCATTGTTAGTGCCACCAGGATAGCACAAACTGGTAGGTGGAAACGTGGGTAGGTTATTCAGCCTCTCGAACCTGCTCTACCATTCAGTTAGATCGTGGCTGATCTGTACCTCAATTCCATTTACCGGGCTTAGCTCCACTTACCTTGATACACTTAGTCTCATTACTTATTTGCCACATTTCATTTACCAGAAGTTGTTGGCCTAGCAGTCCTGGATGCATTCTAAAAGGCATGTTCCGCAGGAACAGGACTCTGCCATTTAACCCCGCAAGCCTGTTTCGCCATTCAATGAGATCATGGCTGATCGGTGATTTTACTCCATATACCCGCCTTTGCCCCATATTCCTTAATACCTTTGGTTAACAAAAATCTATCAATCTCAAATTTAAAATTAACATTTGACCTAGCATCAACTGTTGTTTGTGGAAGAGAGTTCCAAACTTTGTGTGTTGAAGTGTTTCCTAACTTCACTTCTGAAAGGCCTGGCTCTAATTTTTAGGCTATGTTCCTAGTCCTAGACTCCCCAACCAACACGAGAAGTTTCTCTGTATCTACCCTATTAGTTTCAGTAATCTCTCCTTGTATTTTAACCTTCGGAGTCCAGGTTCATTCTAGTAAATCTACACTGCACTCCCTCCAAAGCCAATATATACTCCGAGGTCAAGCAGCAGCTGTGAAGAGAAACAGAGTTAACGTTTCAAGTCTGTGACCCTTCGTCAGAACCTGAAACGTTAACTCTGTTTCTCTCCACAGATGCTGCTTGACCTACTGAGATTTCCAACATTTTCTGTTTTAATTTCAGATTCCAGCATCCGCAATAGTTTGCTTTTATATATTTCCTGAAGTTTGGTTTGCAGCACTGGACACAGATCTCGAGTTGTGGTCTAACTAAGGCTTTGTATAGCTGTAGCATAACTTCTATTCCCTTGTATTCTAGTCCTCTAGATACAAAGCCCAGTATTCCATTAGCCGAGTTGATTACTTTCTGTACCTGTCAATGACATTTTAATGATCAATGTATATGAACCCCAAAGTCTTTTTGGACCTCCACTGTTTCTAGCTTTTCACCATTTGGAAAGTACCCTGTTCTCTCCTTTTTAGGTCACTGTGGATGACCTCATATCGCTATATTCCCTGTAATTTTTTTGACCCTGCGCAACCCCTTTAAGGCTGTGAGTGTTGCCTGGAGCAGAGCATGGCTGCGCACCTTACAGAGAACACAGCATATGGATAACCCATTAAGATCTAAAGTGAATGTTATGTATGCCTTTCTCATCACCTGGAATAAATGTTTACATTTTATTGCCTCGATTTCAAAATTCTCATCCTTGTTTACAATTCACTCCATGGTCTTGCACCTCCCTATCTCTGTAATCTTTTGCAGCCTCACAACCCCACAAGACGTCGACACTTCTCAAATACTGGCCTCTTGAACATCCCTCATTATAACTGTTCAATCATCGGTGGCCGTGCCTTCAGCTTTTTGGGCCCTAAGCTCTGGAACTCCCTCCCTAAACCTCTCCGCCTCTCTTACCTCTCTTTCCTCCTCAAAGACGCGCCTTAAAATGATCAGCCATTATCTTATTGAATGGCGGTGCAGGCTCGAAGGGTCGAATGGCCTGCTCCTGCACCTGCACCTAATTTCTATGTTTCTACCTCTTTAACCAAGCTTTTGGTTATCTGCCTTAATTTCTTCTTTTGTGGCTCGGTGTCAAATTTATCTGATTTGATTTGTAACACTGTTGTGAAGCGCCTTGGGACGTTTTACTACGTTAGAGGCGCTAAATAAATAAAAGTTATTATAAAAACTAAATCACATTGATCATGTATTATTGTGCATGCGATGAGAATTGTTCAATTTAAAACGCACATTGAGTTGCTCCTTCTGTTGCAGGTGAATCGGGTCTATGTTATTTTTGATCAGCCCATGGTCGTATCAATGATTAAACTCTGGAATTATTCAAAAACTCCTCAAAGAGGAGTAAAAGAATTTGGGGTATGTTATCTTGCTTTTACGTGACTTGGAGTAATTGAACCTGTTAATTCTATGCTTCTTAGTAGCCATACCAAACTTAATTAGATGCAAACTCAACATGAAAGGGAAATCATGCTTGACAAATCTTCTGGAATTTTTTGAGGATGTTTCCAGTAGAGTGGACAAGGGAGAACCAGTTGATGTGGTATATTTGGACTTTCAGAAGGCTTTCGACAAGGTCCCACACAAGAGATTAATGTGCAAAGTTAAAGCACATGGGATTGGGGGTAGTGTGCTGACATGGATTGAGAACTGGTTGTCAGACAGGAAGCAAAGAGTAGGAGTAAATGGGGACTTTTCAGAATGGCAGGCAGTGACTAGTGGGGGTACCGCAAGGTTCTGTGCTGGGGCCCCAGCTGTTTACATTGTACATTAATGATTTAGACGAGGAGATTAAATGTAGTATCTCCAAATTTGCAGATGACACTAAGTTGGGTGGCAGTGTGAGCTGCGAGGAGGATGCTAGGAGGCTGCAGAGCGACTTGGATAGGTTAGGTGAGTGGGCAAATGCATGGCAGATGAAGTATAATGTGGATAAATGTGAGGTTATCCACTTTGGTGGTTAAAAACAGAGAGACAGACTATTATCTGAACGGTGACAGATTAGGAAAAGAGGAGGTGCAACGAGACCTGGGTGTCATGGTACATCAGTCATTGAAGGTTGGCATGCAGGTACAGCAGGCGGTTAAGAAAGCAAATGGCATATTGGCCTTCATAGCGAGGGGATTTGAGTACAGGGGCAGGGAGGTGTTGCTACAGTTGTACAGGGCCTTGGTGAGGCCACACCTGGAGTATTGTGTACAGTTTTGGTCTCCTAACCTGAGGAAGGACATTCTTGCTATTGAGGGAGTGCAGCGAAGGTTCACCAGACTGATTCCCGGGTTGGCGGGACTGACCTATCAATGAAAGACTGGATCAACTGGGCTTGTATTCACTGGAGTTCAGAAGAATGAGAGGGGACCTCATAGAAACGTTTAAAATTCTGACGGGTTTAGACAGGTTAGATGCAGGAAGAATGTTCCCAATGTTGGGCAAGTCCAGAACCAGGGGACACAGTCTAAGGATAAGGGGTAAGCCATTTAGGACCGAGATGAGGAGAAACTTCTTCACCCAGAGAGTGGTGAACCTGTGGAATTCTCTACCACAGAAAGTTGTTGAGGCCAATTCACTAAATATATTCAAAAAGGAGTTCGATGAAGTCCTTACTACTAGGGGGATCAAGGGGTATGGCGAGAAAGCAGGAATGGGGTACTGAAGTTGCATGTTCAGCCATGAACTCATTGAATGGCGGTGCAGGCTAGAAGGGCCGAATGGCCTACTCCTGCGCCTATTTTCTATGTTTCTATGTTATGTTTCTATGAGCATAAAACTCATTATTTAAACATATAGTTTGAGGAATTCCATATGTAGTTGGGCACCAGCACAGCAAACATTTGCTTTAAAAAAAGGTTTTAAATGGGATACTGTTGACGTTGCAATTGGAAAATTTAGGCTGAGAATTTTGGTCTGCATTCATGATGTTTAAAGTAGCAAAAACAGAAATTTAAATGATGTGAACATCATTATCACAATTGTCATTTACACTTTTAAGTATACATATGCATGTGAGATGATATGTTTAACCTATCTCAGCATTGTTTCCTGTGATCTATCAATACAAAAGGTAAAATTAATTCCGTATTTGGTTTTGTCTATTATTACTCTTTATTTATGAGCATTTTTCTGTTGTTTCATAGCTACTTGTTGATGATTTATTAGTCTACAATGGAATCCTAGATATAGTGAGTCAAGTGGCCCGTGGTATCCTTCCAACTTGTGAGCCTGTTATCCCATATCATACTATCCTTTTCACCAATAATGAGAAGATTTCACACAGAGCAAGGAATACTGTTATAAGGTAAGCTGAATCAAATATATTACAGTTCAGAGAAAGATTACTGTTCCTAAATTCAGTTTCTCTGTCTTGTATTTATCTATGTTGGGGTGATTCCACAATCTTGCACTCCCAGCTTGGAGCTGCACTTCAAGGGAGCATAAAACAGAGATAGGGCAATTCTCCAACCCACCTTCCCATTAAGTGAAGGTCATTGCTGAGATTGTGGAACCACCCCATATATGTGTGCAAGTAAAATACGTGGAAAGGCTTTTTGATTTCTGCCCATAAATCCATTGACAAAAAAAAATATTATCTTCCAATGGAAGATATTAGTTAGCTTTACATAGGGATCATTAAATATATTTTTTTACTGATTTCCACTATAAATTCCTGGGATTTGGGGGGTTGGTGGATTAATAAAAACTGACTCTCTCCCAAATTCTGCCTAGACTTTGCACTGAAAAGTGGGTCCCAAGGTGCATGCACATAGTATTACCAACATCATCACCTACATTGCATGATGTAAATCGCATATAGCTCATACATCTCACAATCTTGCAGGCTGATATCTATCATGTTTTCCATATCATACTTCTTTACCTATGCACCAATTGTTAAATGCAAGCAGCAGCCCCTTAGGAGCTGATGTCTCATTGATATCCTGTCTACACCTTGGCCAATCTATGAAAGGAGTGAAAAGAAATTCTACAAACTAGCTGATCTTGCGATATACACTGGGGTTTGATTTTTTTTTTTAAATGTGCACTTTCAGCATGACTTTGCACAGGAATCCAAGAGCTGGAAATTCGGCAATTTTGCGACCGGGTTTTTGCTGCCATTTCACCTTTTTTGGCGGAAAATTCGGTAACATTTTGCGGCGGTGGTTTTCAAATATCGCTGGAGAGGACCGCCGCCATGCAAGACCTGAAATAGCATTTTCGGCAAAAATTTGGTTCTGTGCACACCCGTATTTTGCGCAAAAAATCCCGCCAGGGAAAAACCAGTCGTAGTAGGTCTGCCAGCAGTGGTAAGTATGAAGACCTGCAATAAGGTAAGTTACATTTTTATTAATTCTTTTGCAGCGATTCGATAGATAAGTGTCTTGTAAATGTTTTGTGAATTTTTTTTTTTTTTTTGTTTGTTTTTACCAATTTATTTTTAGGTGTTTTTCCGCCCTCCCAAGCCCCAACTCGAAGCGGTATCGGCCTCGGACTAAAGTTGCCGAAATTTGCGGTTTGCGCCGCGAATACTCGTGCAACATCGATTTTTACCGCTGCGCAAATTAAAGGTTGAATTTCAGGCCTGATAGTGAAGCAATAACGGTAATTTTGGCAAAAAAAAACGTTATCGCTGAGAACCGAATTTCTAGCTCAAAGTGTCAATCCTAATGTTATTTCCTTTGAGTTGATAATCTTGGTGTTGCTCATGGTCAAAAATAAAAATATAATTGTCTTCTCTCCCTTCCTGTTGCTGTCTCTCTGTTTCACACTCTAAATCTTTAGCACCCTCTCTGTTTTTTGGGTTTGTTCTTTCTCTCACTCTGGTCAACACACACTTTTTCTTACTGACATCATTGTATCTTTCAGTTTATGCCCAATTCTTTCTTATTGTTTTTCCCCTCTTTTAAAAACAGGCAGACATTCCTTTTTAGATAAATCTGTATGATGCTATTGTGATCTGCTTTGAGTTGCTATGGCAGCAGTTAAATATTGATTTGAAGATTTTTTTTTTCCAGCAAATATGCACACACAATTGTTAAATAATTAATTAACATATTTTCCCTGTCAGTCATGCCAATTACTTTTCTACCAACTGAGCCATTGGGGCGCATATAATTTTTATTTCGCTTTTCTGTGAGAAAAATATGTTCTGGTGCATTATGGGGCTGTGCTCATCTCTGGAAAGGAGGATGCCTGTGTCCAAATTGACTAATTATAGTTGGTTTGATTCCTGACTTGCTAAGTCTATCTGTTCTGCATGTTTGGTCCCTGTTGGCTTTTGTTGAGTTTTTTCTGCAATAGCACGTACTTGTTTATACAGTTGAAAATAGAACACAAATGAGCAATTCCCCTTCCCCAGCCCCTTTTGCATTGTGGGATAACAAGATGGGGATGAATTCCTTTTTGTAGCCAGATAGGGGGATGAAGCAGAATTTCACTTGCTTCCCTCCCTTACACCCAGCCTGGTTCAGCCAATGGGCCAGGGCATGTGTGAGATCAGAAATGGTGCTAATGTATAATCTAGTACCCTGCTGCCAACTTCCATCCATTTTTAATAGCAATTCCAGCTGAGCTATGCTACATTCTAACTTAGATATATGTCACTGTCCATGTTAGGAATGAAACCACGTGAATTTATATAGCACCTTTCGTAACTTCCGGACATCCCAAAGCGCTTTTCGGCAAATGAAGTATATTGAAATGTAGTCTCTGATAAAATTGTAGGAAAACAAGGCAGCCAATTTTCTCACAGCAAAGTCCCACGACCAGCAATAAGATCAATCACCAGCAGATCTATTTTTAGTGATTTTGGTTGAGATAAATATTGGCCAAGGCACCGGGAGAGCACCCCATTCTTCCATGCAATATTTTATGTCTGTGTGAGAGGGTAAGACACTCAGTTAAACATCTCATCCAAAAGACGTCATCTCCAAAAATGCAGCACACTCTCAGTACTGCATTGACGTGTCAGCCTTGATCCTTGATTATGTGCTCAGGTCTTTGGAGTGGATATTGAACCCATAAACTTCGGTATCAGATGTGATGAAAAGAAAGAAAAAAAAGAGTTGCATTTATATAGCACCTATTTAAAAAAGGAGACAAAAAACAGGAAACTATAGACCAGTTAGCCTAACATCTGTCGTTGGGAAAATGTTGGAGTCCATTATTAAAGAAGTAGTAGCAGGACATTTGGAAAAGCAGAATTCGGTCAGGCAGAGTTGGCATGGATTTATGAAGGGGAAGTCATGTTTGACAAATTTGCTGGAATTCTTGAGGATGTAACGGACAGGGTGGATAAAGGAGAATCAGTGGAGGTGGTGTATTTGGACTTCCAGAAGGCATTTGACAAGGTGCCACGTAAAAGGTTACTGCACAAGATAAAAGGGGTTGGGGTAATATATTAGCTTGGATAGAGGATTGGCTAATGAACCGAAAACAGTCGGGATAAATGGTTCGTTCATAGAAACATAGAAAATAGGTGCAGGCGTAGGCCATTCGACCCTTCGAGCCTGCATTCAATAAGATCATGGCTGCTCATTCCCTCAGTATCTCTTTCCTGCTTTCTCTCCATACCCCTTGATCCCCTTAGCCATAAGGGCCATATTTAACTCCCTCTTGAATATATCCAATGAACTGGCATCAACAACTCTCTGCGGCAGAGAATTCCACAGGTTAACAACTCTCTTGAGTGAAAAAGTTTCTCCATCTCAGTCCTAAACGGCCTACCCCTTATCCTAAGACACTGTCCCCTGGTTCTGGACTTTCCCAACATCGGGAACATTCTACCTGCATCTAGCCTGTCCCGTCCAGTCAGAATCTTATATGTTTCTATGAGATCCCCTCTCATCCTTCTAAATTCCAATGTATAAAGGCCCAGTTGATCCAGTCTCTCCTCATATGTCGGTCCTGCCATCCCGGGAATCAGTCTGGTGAACCTTCGCTGCACTCCCTCAATAGCAAGAACGTCCTTCCTCAGATTAGGAGATCAAAACTGAACACAGTATTCCAGGTGAGGCCTCACCAAGGCCCTGTACAACTGCAGTAAGACCTCCCTGCTCCTATACTCAAATCCCCTAGCTATGAAGGCCAACATACCATTTGCCGCCTTCACTGCCTGCTGTAACTGTATGCCAACTTTCAATGACTGATGTACCATGACACCCAGATCTCGTTGCACTTCCCCTTTTCCTAATCTGCTGCAATTCAGATAATATTCTGTCTTTACGTTTTTGCCCCCAAAGTGGATAACCTCACATTTATCCACATTATACTGCATCTACCATGCATTTGCCCACTCACCTAACATATCCAAGTCACCCTGCAGCCTCCTAGCGTCCCCCTCACAGCTTTCACCGCCACCCAGTTTAGTGTTATCTGCAAACTTGGAGATATTACACTCGATTCCTTCATCCAAATCATTGATGTATATTGTAAAGATCTGGGGTCCCAGATCTGAGCCCTGCGGCACTCCACTAATCACTGCCTGCCATTCTGAAAAGGACCCGTTTATCCCGACTCTCTGCTTCCTGTCTGCCAACGGGTTCTCTATCCACGTCAGTATATTACCCCCAATACCATGTGCTTTGATTTTGCACACCAATCCCTTATGTGGGACCTTGTCAAAAGCCTTTTGAAAGTCCAAATACACCACATCCACTGGTTCTCCCTTGTCCACTCTACTAGTTACATCCTCAAAAAATTCCAGAAGATTTGTCAAGCATGATTTCCCCTTCATAAATCCATGCTGACTTGGACCGATCCTGTCATTGCTTTCCAAATGCGCTGCTATTTCATCCTTAATAATTGATTCCAACATTTTCCCCACTACTGATGTCAGGCTAACTGGTCTATAATTACCCGCTTTCTCTCTCCCTCCCTTTTTAAAAAGTGGTGTTACATTAGCTACCCTCCAATCAATAGGAACTGATCCAGATTCGATAGACTGTTGGAAAATGATCACCAATGCATCCACTATTTCTAGGGCCACTTCCTTAAGTACTCTGGGATGCAGACTATCAGGCCCTGGGGATTTATCGGCCTTCAATCCCATCAATTTCCCTAACACAATTTCCCACCTAATAAGGATATCCTTCAGTTCTTCCTCCTCACTAGACCCTCGGTCCCCTAGTACTTCCGGAAGGTTATTTGTGTCTTCCTTCATGAAGACAGAACCAAAGTATTTGTTCAATTGGTCTGCCACTTCTTTGTTCCCCATTATAAATTCACCTGAATCCGACTGCAAAGGACCTATGTTTGTCTTCACTCGGGTTGGCAATCAATAACTAGTGGAGTGCCGTAGAGATCAGTGCTGGGACCCCAACTATTTACAATCTATATTAACAACTTGGAAGAAGGGACCGAGTGTAACGTAGCCAAGTTTGCTGACGATACAAAGATGGGAGGAAAAGCAATGCGTGAGGAGGACACAACAAATCTGCAAAAGGACATAGTTAGGCTAAGTGAGTGGGCAAAAATTTTGGCAGATGGAGTATAATGTTGGAAAGTGTGAGGTCATGCACTTTAGCAGAAAAAATCAAAGAGCAAGATGTTATTTAAATTGAGAAAGATTGCAAAGTGCTGCAGTACAGCGAGACCTGGGGGTACTTGTGCATGAAACACAAAAGGTTAGTATTCAGGTACAGCAAGTGATCAGGAAGGCCAATGGAATCTTGGCCTTTATTGTAAAGGGGATGGAGTATAAAAGCAGGGAAGTCTTGCTACAGTTATACAGGGTATTGGTGAGGCCACACCTGGAATACTGCATGCAGTTTTGGTTTCCATATTTACGAAAGGATATACTTGCTTTTGAGGCAGTTCAGAGAAGGTTCACTAGGTTGATTCCAGAGATGAGGGGGTTGACCTATGAGGAAAGGTTGAGTAGGTTGGGTCTCTACTCATTGGAATTCAGAAGATTGAGAGGTGATCTTATTGAAATGTATAAAATTATGAGGGGGCTTGACCAGGTGGATGCAGAGAGAATGTTTCCATTGATGGGGGAGACTAGATCGAGGGGACATAATCTTAGAATAAGGGGCCTCCCATTGAAAACTGAGATGAGGAGAAATTTATTTTCTCCGTGGGTTGTAAATCTGTGGAATTCACTGCATCAGAGAGCTGTGGAAGCTGAGACATTGAATAAATTTAAGACAGAGATAGACAGTTTCTTAACCGATAAGGGAATAAGGGGTTATGGGGCGAGGGCAGGGAAGTGGACCTGAGTCCATGATCAGATCAGCCAAGATTGTATTAAATGGCGGAGCAGGCTCGAGGGGCTGTATGGCCTACTCCTGCTCCTATTTCTTATGTTCTTGTGTCCACAACCTCAATGTCCCAAAGCACTCTGCAGGCAACAAAATACTTTTGAAGTATAGTCACTGTTATAATGCAGGAAACATGGCAGCCAATTTGTGCACGGCAAGATCCCACAAACAGCAGATGAGATAATGACCAGATAATCTGCTTTAGTGATGTCGATTGAGGGATAAATATTGGCCAGGACACTGGGAAAACTCCTCTGCTCTTCGAATAACAGCGTGGGATTTTTTTATATCCACTTCAAGGACAGACATGGCCTGGGTTTAATGCTCATCTGAAAGATAGTGTAGAATTCCCTCCGTGCTGGACTGAAATGTCACCCTGGATTTTGTGTTCAAGTCTCTGGAGTGGGACTTGAATCCACAACCTTCCGACTCACAGGCACTCTATCTACAATGGTGCCAGAAGGATCGCTCTTTTGCTGAGATTTTCTCAGGAAAGAGAGCGTTGTTTTACTTAGTGATTGGAGGAATGGCCAGTATGTGATTTGCAGTTGTTAATGGAGAGTGACGAAGAGCTGGTAGTGGCTGCAACAGGAAGAGGGAACCGTATAGACCTGCAACAGATTCAAGACATTTTTCTGGTGGTGAGGACTTCTAGCATGCATAGGTCCTGTTGGAAAATTGGACCAAGATAGGAAAACCATTGGTAGGGTCCATGTCTAGAGGCATGGTAAAGTCTCCTTGCTGCCCCAATCGGAGACTAGGTGGAAGTGGGGGTATGGGGAGGGAGTGTTCTTGTGTCTTAATCTTCTGTACTCTAGGGAATAGAAGCTAGTCTATGCAACCTTTCCTCATAAGTTAGCCCTTTTAGCACCTATATCATTCTAGTGAGTCTGCACTGCACTCGCTCCAAGGCCGATGTATCCTTCCTGAGATACAGTGCCCAGAACTCCAGATTAAATCTGAGTCACTTGCTGGCGGTTGTTTTATCAAGGCCATCCGTTATGCCCTGATAATGTAAACTTTCCTAGAAGTATACTCTCCTGTGTTAAACCTACTTTTGTATTTCTTTGAAGGAGTTAGGGGGACTTTACACTTGGCATTGTGCCATTCATAATGGAGAAATGAAATAAAATGAGTTTCCACAGTGGTCACTGAAACTTTGTAAAGAAATTGATTCAGATTCTGTGTAGCAGTAAGATGTAAATAATGTTATATATTTAGGATTTTGTGAAGAGAACAAGAAAAAGCAGCATATCTGATTAAGCCTTTTAATCTAATGATTTGTTTTATTTCATTTTTAATTTTGTGCAGTAACCAAGTGGAAGATCAGGATGTGAAAATGACCAATGAAAACCAAATTATTCAACGATCCAAGAAGAAGCAAACAGCTGACCCAGGTTTGAATTTCATTTTTCTCTCCGTTTAACCTAGGTGAAGCCCATTTTACAGACCATCAACAAGGATGGAAAAAGCAGATGAGATAAATCAAGAAATTGTTTTTAGATTCCCCTCAACCTGGATTTAGGACACTGTAGATTGTAAGAGGAACAGAAGACTGAGAAAGTTGCAAGCCAAAAGTCGTGGTCAATGTAGGAACCAATGGCGTAGGAAAGAGTAGAATGGAAGTCTTGTGGAGGCAGTATGACGAGTTAGTCGATGCTGAAAGGCAAGACCTCAAGTGTAGTAATTTTAGGATTACTTACCGTGCCACGTGCTGGGCAATTAGGCAAGGACAGATTAGATCCATTAATGCGTGGCTTGAGAGATGGTGCAGGAGGGAGGGTTTCGGATTTTTAGGACATTGGCAACATTTCTGAGGCAGAGAGAAGCTGATGAGGAGGGATGGACTTTGCCTGAACCGGAAGGTTATCAATGTACTTGTAAAAAGGATAAATAAGACAGTGATGGTGGATTCAAACTAGTATGGCAAGGGATGGGGAAAGCAGAACAGACTAGATAATTACAAAAAAGGAAGTATCTATGTTAAAATATAACTCGAGTTGTGCTAGTATGAATGCAAGGAGTATAATGAATAAAATAAGTGCTGGTACATAAGGAGGAAATAGATGATGTAGGAGTAACTGAACCCTGGTTGAAACCATATGATGATTGGAGAGTTAACATATAGGGTTTTGGGAAGGTAAGACACAAGGTGGGGTACAAATATTTGTTAGAGACTAATTACAATGGAGTTGAATGTAGGAAGTGGTTATGGAGTCACTTCAGATAGGAACATTAGGAACAGAGATAGACCAATTCAGCCTCTCGAGCCTGCTCCGCTATTCAATTAGATTGAATTGAAAGGGCTCTAAAGGGAAAAAGTAATAGGAATTTGCTACCAACCACCAAATAATCAAAAGGAGACTGATGCAGTTTTGTGGAAGACAATAAGACAGATGATTGTCAAGTCTTCAGTCATAATCCTGAAGGATTTCAGTCTTCCTCATATGGGTAAAATGATGGAATCAATTATTAAGGATGTCATAGCAGCGCATTTGGAAAGAGGTGACATGATAGGTCCAAGTCAGCATGGATTTGTGAAAGGGAAATCATGCTTGACAAATCTTCTGGAATTTTTTGAGGATGTTTCCAGTAGAGTGGACAAGGGAGAACCAGTTATATGGTGTATTTGGACTTTCAGAAGGCTTTCGACAAGGTCCCACAGAGATTAATGTGCAAAGTTAAAGCACATGGGATTGGGGGTAGTGTGCTGACGTGGATTGAGAACTGGTTGGCAGACAGGAAACAAAGAGTAGGAGTAAATGGGTACTTTTCAGAATGGCAGGCAGTGACTAGTGGGGTACCGCAGCTGTTTACATTATACATTAATGATTTAGACGAGGGGATTAAATGTAGTATCTCCAAATTTGCGGATGACACTAAGTTGGGTGGCAGTGTGAGCTGCGAGGAGGATGCTATGAGGCTGCAGAGTGACTTGGATAGGTTAGGTGAGTGGGCAAATGCATGGCAAATGAAGTATAATGTGGATAAATGTGAGGTTATCCACTTTGGTGGTAAAAACAGAGAGACAGACTATTATCTGAATGGTGACAGATTAGGAAAAGGGGAGGTGCAACGAGACCTGGGTGTTCTGGTACATCAGTCATTGAAGGTTGGCATGCAGGTACAGCAGGCAGTTAAGAAAGCAAATGGCATGTTGGCCTTCATAGTGAGGGGATTTGAGCACAGGGGCAGGGAGGTGTTACTACAGTTGTACAGGGCCTTGGTGAGGGAACAGTTTACATGTGAGAGGGATTTTTCTTTTAAATTGTGAGGGACATGTTTCTAAAACAGTATGTTAATAAACTTGCAGGAGTAATGCAGTATTGGATTTAGTTCCAAGAATGAGGAGGGATCTAGTGACCATAATGTTTTGATATGAAGGTAGAAAACGAAAAGAAGCTGATTTAAAAAGCTAAATTTTAAACATGCTTATTTTAAAAGTATGAGAAAATGCATGAGATGGAAAAATGGATAAAATACCATAAATATATGGAAGGAAAGTGGAATAGTTTCAAGGGGATAGTTTTTAAGATGCAAAAGGAATGTATCTCTTAAATAGACGAGAAACAGGATAAAAGAGTAAGACCAGTTTCGCTTACAGTTGTGAAAGGCATTCGTGAGAAAGAAAGCATACAACATTTTCAAATGTTCAGGAAAGGCAGGATATGGAAATCTATTTGGATAGGCTGAAGAATGCCAAGAAACTCCAAAGGGAGGTCATATGGCAAACATAGCTAGAAACATAAAGCATTCTTCAAGTTGTCAGGACTAACTAAAGGGTACAAATGGATTGGCCCACTAAGAAAATTACTGGAGAGGTAATGTCTGAAGGTAGAGAAATTGTTTATATTTCCATAGTATTCACAAAAGAAATAAGTGGAGAAATACCAAAAGTGGGGATACAGTTTAAAGATGAATGCTGACTTAAAATTTTAAAATCACGAGCTGATATATTGGGCATGTTGTTGAAGCTTAAGGTAGATAAAGTATGTTCAGGGGATGAAAAGATTCTCCAGAACTTGGTTGATTTATGCTACTCTGCCATTTGCTTCACACGAAAGGCAGCATTGCCCTCAATCTCTGTTATTTTAATAACTTGCTTGATTAGCACATTAATTGACCATTAATTTTGCTACAGAAAGTTGGGGCTCATAATTAGTAATATAAGTACCCTTTTAACTATGTGATAATTGTTAATGTAATGTCAATCAATTTCTCCAGTCCAGAAAGGGAACAATTTAAGCATTGAGTTTCATTCCAGCATGTAGTAAATTGTTGCTAGTTTTTTAAATGTCAAATTTTAAATGTTTACATGTTTTCTTACTTTTCTTTGTCTTTTTTTCACTCTCTCAATCCAATCTTTCTTTCCTTTTCTATTTCTCTTTAGCTGATTTGACACACATTCACCCTTCTCCATCGTTCTGTGGTTTCTTTCTTAATCCTTAAATCTCATTGGTTAAGGAGGTATATTGTTGACCCCATCATTCACTAAGGTCCCAGATGTCCCATTGCCCTTGCTTATCAGTTTGCACTTCCAACAATTTACGGTGCAAAAAATTATCAAGCTGAAGGGTGCAGGAAAACATCTTAGCTAATGGCACATGCTGCAAGATGAACTGCTCCAGCACGATTTGGCCGAATATAAGGGAGCATCTTGAGTGGATTAAGTTAATCTGAGACAGTTAACACATTTTTGAGTGAGAGGTCATGCTTGACTAATTCATTAGATTGCTTTGAGGAAATGTCAGACTAAGTACAGAGAGGAGAGCCAGTGGATATTGCCTACCTCGATTTCAGCAAGGCTGAACAAAATACTGTTCCACATAATTGACGACTATACAAGGTCCAAATCCATGGGATAGATGAGAATATATTAAAATAGTTTGGCAAATGGTTGGTTGGTAGACAACAGCAAGTAGTAGTACATTGGGAGATATTTGGTTCAGGGTTGAAGCTATTCTTCATATCTTTTATAAATGATTGAGAAAGGAATTGTGTTCTAATTTGCGACTGTCAAATTGGGAGCAGTGGCAAATGATGAATGTCAATGTATACAAATTGAAAAGGACCTTGAACTCAATTAGTAGACAGAGAAATTACAGATGCAGTTTAAACAGGAAAATACCAACAGAATAATGGGATGCATAGCGAGACGTATAAATCCAGAGAAGTAATTTAAAAACTGTATTTGGCCCCGATGAAGCCATATCTGGTGTACTGCATGCAATTTTGCTAGCCCTATTTCAAAAAGAATATTCAGTTAGTGGAGGGGTTATCGCCCAGGGATCGGTATTGGGACCACTGCTCTTTTTGATGTGTATTAATTACCTGGACTTGGTTTGCAGATGACACAAAACTTGTAAATGTAATAAATAATGAGGAGGGGAGTAGCAAGCTTCAGGAGGACATAGACAGATTAATGAAATCGGCAGACACATGGCAGATGAAATTTAATGCAGAGAAATGTAAAGTGATGCATTTTTGAGAGAAAATTTGAGAGGTACTATAAACTAAAAATTTTAAAAGGGGTTTAGGAACAGAGAGCTGTGGGTATATGTACACAAGTCTTTGAAGGTAGCAGGACAAGTTGAGAAGGTTGTTAAAAAGGCAGACCGGATCTATAGCTTTATAAATGGAGGCACAGTGTACAAAATGACGTGATGCTAAACTTTTATAAATCATTGATTAGGCCTCAGCTGGATTATTGTCTATTTCCGGGCACCACACTTTAGAAAGGATGTCAAGGCCTTGGAGAGGGTGCATACTAGAATGGTACTGGGGGGGTGAGGGACTTCAGTTATATGGAGAGACTGGTGGGAATGGGATGATTCTCCTTGGAGCAGTGAAATTTAAGTGGAGATTTAATAGAGGTGTTCAAAATTTCTCTCATAGTCTTGCTTTGATTCATAGGTTAAAGTGTGACCTTGTATGCACACGGTCAGGTAATGAGTGTTATCCAGGATCAAATAAATATGAAAACAGACTTGGAAAAATTGGGGCTTTTTCTCGGACCAATGCAGATTATGGCCAAAATGATAGAAGTGTTTAAAATTATGAAATGGCAGCACAACATAGATAGAAGCCTGTTTTGAGTAGTTGAGGAGTCTAGAACAAGGGGTCATAAAGACAAGATTAAATATAACAGATTTAGAACAGCGAGCACGAGAAACCTATTAGAGTTGTGAGGCTGTGGAGTTCACTTTCAGGATTAGTGGTCAAGGCAGAAATTATGTTGTCATTCGAGATTAGATTGGATAGGTAGATGAAGGAAAAGAGAATAAAAGGATATGTGAACATAAATAGGAGCAGGAGTAGGCCATTTGGCCCCTGTAGTCTGCTCTGCCATTCAATAAGATCATGGCTGATCTGATCTTGGCCTCGAGGGTGTGTAAATGTGATTCGGACTATTTGCTTTCATGGAGGGTAAACACTGATGCAGACTTGTTGGGCCGAATGGCCTGTTTCTGTGTTGTAATTTCTGTGTCTTTCTATGAACATATAATACTAGAGCTTTTATTTAAAGAAACATTTTCCATATATGTAAAGGACAGAATGCAAAGAAGCAGTCGGTTTCAAGCTTTTGTTCTGACTCATTCTCTCAAACTTTTTACGTTATATATGTGGATCTCCTCATAAGCTGTGCCTACAAATATGTTTAACCTTTGGTTTCTTTTTAGCTCTGCGTCCAAAAACGTGCATGACTGACAGGGGATCAACTGGGAGAAGGAGATTCTGATAATCTCAGCGTGGTGAATTGTCTTGAAATTATCGTCATTCCTTTTTTGCTTCAGATTTGGATTATACTCTGTTAATGGCTAAAAAGCAGTTTTGCTTTTTTTTAAGCAAAAGTTGACAGGAATTCTTCTTCAAAGCAGCAGCAGACTGATCATACTTAAAGGCTATTTACCCGACATTGATTTAAACCCTGACATATTTGATTCTTTTTTCTTTTTTTTTAAATTGAACTTTTTTGGCTACTTTATCAGCTGAAGAGGGAATGAGTGTGCTGGGTCACCTAGTGTTAGCATTGAACTTCCAAGTCAAGTATAGTATGAATACAGAGTGAAGCTCCATTTACTCTGTGCTATAATGTGCATAACACCTGGCTTCATAAGGACAGCCCTTACAAAATCAGCAAGAATATTTGCTACTCCAACCACCCTTTTGGTGTGTCTGTCTTACCGACAATTCCGCTGTGCCCACACACAATTGAATTGACACTGCAACAAAGTGTTTATCAATCCCATCTTGGGACTTTTAAAATTTGGTAATGCTTTGACATATTTCCAAATATGTTTATCAAAGTTTGGTGCGTCTTTGTCTAGCTGTGTCAAGTAAATAGCCCTTAAGTTTGAGAAAATCCTTGACATGCAAGTCTAAATAAATATTCAACCACTTGTACAATGGTGTAATTAAAGTCAATTGAGATAAAATTCTTAATCAGAACTTTTTTTTAGAAATGCCTTAGTGTATTTATTATGCACGTTCTGTTCTAAGAAGACCTGACACTTGTTAGAAACAGCAATTTTGGGGATAAACTGTGTTCCTGTCATTGGAATATCATCTGCATTGATTTAACCACATTATTATTACTGACTATTATCATTCAAGTAACATTATTTGTTCAGTATGTAATACACATTTCAAACCTGATGAGCACTAAGTGACCTTTAAGCAACCGCCTGCTTCAGGCGTGGGTAATGGACCACAGGGAAATGTTCTACACAAGAATTTGTTTGTTTAAAAAAAAATCTGTTGATAGTTCTACACTTTTAGCAATTTAATGGAGTAATAAAAATGCAAAGTACATAAAACTACGTATATACAGTGGCTATGCTGAGTCAATATGGCTTCTTCTCACATTGAGAACTTTTATTTTTGTTAATGCCTCACCTTGAAACACAAGTATTACAAAATACCACCATGAGCCGGGTCCAATATGTGCGATTGATTGCATTGCACCTAACCAGCACTTGTGTCTTATGAACCCTGTGACAATGTTAGTATTTGAAGAAATTTATAATGTACTGATGTATTTTACTTAGATATGTAACAGACTTTATTCTTTATTACATTTTCCATGTAATAATTGTACATATATGTATTCAGCATGTAAAAAAAAATATACTCATTAAAATGTATTTCTAATTTTAAAATCGAATGAGAAATTTCTAATATAAAACTTAGTTTTGCAGTTATAAATAAAAATCAAGTTCTAAGCAACGGCAAATGTATATTGTAATGAAATCAATTTTCCATCATATATTAATGATTGGATATTTAGTAGAAGTAAATTAATTCTGAGTCTGTTATCTGAAAAGGACTACTTTCATCAGAACTCTGTTCACGTGCGGCCTTATTCCTAACCCCATTTTTAACGTGTATTTGAACCTTTGTCATAAGGAACAACTTGCCTGGGTCAATTTTCCCAATCTCCTTAATCCTGAAAATTTCAATTGGGACTCCTCAAAGTTTATTTTACAAGAAAACTCCTTTAATCTTTCTTAACTTAAATTCCTCATATCCAGAATCATCTTGGTATTTAGCTCTGTACCCGCTTGAGCCTGTTAGATGATCAGAACTGGACACAGCATCCCGATGATTAAACTCATGACCCCTGATATTTTTTTTGTATTATTAGGATTTTGATTTTTTTTTGCACGCAAAGTAGTGTGAACATAAGCTTGAATGATTGTAGTCCAGGGGTGGCATCTACACCCTTGAAATGCAAAAGCTGCCACTGCTCCAGGGTCAGCAGTTCTTTGGTAGGAACCTGACCTCGGACAAAGTCAGTCTTCTGAATCTTTTGTTGGTATTGTGACAGAGGAACCACTTTCCATAACTGTTTAACTTTAGTCATATAAGCTCCCATTTGTCTTCACAATGCCAGATCTAAAATCCTACTATCAATAATTGCCAGTGAACTATTGTGTAATTAACGCCCTATAAATCTGGCCCATGATGCCTGTTTTTCAGGCGCTCTGCAGCTTCCTGAAGTCCCAGAATGGTGGGCAGAAAGCGCGCGTACACTTTCAACCAGAATATTGGGTGAGCAAGAAGTGTCCATTACCCACGCCTGAAGCAGACGTTAGGCAGTTTGAATCTGTAAATAAGGAACTCAATGCCTGCTTCAGGTCCCAGCTGCAACATTGGTTACCCTGACGCACTCCAGGAAACCAATCCAAAAGATCGGCTTCAAAAAAAAAGCTTGCTTTACTTACCTGTAAAGCACCATCCCAATTGCCGCTGCTCTTCATCCCCATCCCCACCCCCAACCTCCAGGCTCTCCCTATTGCTTCCCCAGCCGCCCCCACCCACCCTCCCAGCCACTGATTGCCCCCTGGCCACCAACCACTCCCCCTCAAAAATGGGCGCTCCAGAATTTCTAGCACAATTATTTTTACTCCTGGGATCCAAACACAGGCCGTTTTCATTATGGGCTCTAATCTTAATCTGATTCTTTTGGACACACCTGTGATATCTTCTTTCCCGTGAAAGGCACTTTGTACCTTGGCAGCCATAGTGGGTATTGCTCAGAGGCTTTGCTGGTGTTCTCTAAACTTTCCTGATACTGTTTCTATCTGCTTCCCAAAGCATTCCTTCCTTAAAATGGGGATTTTCAACAATTTCTACTGCATGTTTAAGGAAAATTCAAAATTGTAAACAATACAAGTATGAAAAGCTTGATTCCCTGTGCTGGAGATTGCATAATCGTGTTAAGGGCAGATTTCTTGCAGGATCTTTATGGTCTGTGTTACATTGTGCATTTTAGCAAGGATGTTTTTCCTCAACATAAGAACATAAGAATTAGGAACAGGAGTAGGCCATCTAGCCCCTCGAGCCTGCTCCGCCATTCAACAAGATCATGGCTGATCTGGCCGCGGACTCAGCTCCACTTACCCGTCCGCTCCTCATAACCCTTAATTTCCTTATTGGTTAAAAATCTATCTGTGATTTGAATATATTCAATGAGTTAGCCTCAACTGCTTCCTTGGGCAGAGAATTCCACAGATTCACAACCCTCTGGGAGAAGAAATTCCTTCTCCATTCGATTTTAAATTGACTTCCCCCGTATTTTGAGGCTGTGCCCCTCTAGTTCTAGTCTTCCCGACCAGTGAAAACAACCTCTCTGCCTCTATCTTGTCTATCCCTTTCATTATTTTAAATGTTTCTATAAGATCACCCCTCATCCTTCTGAACTCCAACGAGTAAAGACCCAGTCTACTCAATCTATCATCATAAGGTAACCCTCTCATCTCTGGAATCAGCCCAATGAATCGTCTCTGTACCCCCTCCAAAGGTAGTATATCCTTCCTTAAGTAAGGTGACCAAAACTGCATGCAATACTCCAGGTGCGGCCTCACCAATACCCTGCACAGTTGCAGCAGGATCTCCCTGCTTTTGTACTCCATCCCTCTCACAATGAAGGCCAACATTCCATTCGCCTTCCTGATTGCCAGCTGCACCTGCAAACTAACTTTTTGGGATTCATGCACAAGGACCCCCAGGTCCCTCTGCACCGCAGCATGTTGTAATTTCTCCCCATTCAAATAATATTCCCTTTCACTTTTTTTCCAAGGTGGATGACCTCACATTTTCCGACATTGTATTCCATCTGCCAAACCTCAGCCCATTCGCTTAACCTATCTAAATCTCTTTGCAGCCTCTCTGTGTCCTCTACACAACCTGCTTTCCCACTAATCTTTGTGTCATCTCCAAATTTTGTTACACTACACTCTGTCCCCTCTTCCAGGTCATCTATGTATATTGTAAACAGTTGTGGTCCCAGCACCGATCCCTGTGGCACACCACTAACCACCGATTTTCAACCGGAAAAGGACCCATTTATCCCGACTCTCTGCTTTCTGTTAACCAGCCAATTCTCTATCCATGCTAATACATTTTCTCTGACTCCGCGTACCTTTATCTTCTGCAGTAACCTTTTGTGTGGCACCTTATCGAATGCCTTTTGGAAATCTAAATACACCACATCCATCGGTACACCTCTATCCACCATGCTCGTTATATCCTCAAAGAATTCCAGTAAATTAGTTAAACATGATTTCCCCTTCATGAATCCATGTTACGTCTGCTTGATTTCACTATTCCTATCTAGGTGTCCCGCTATTTCTTCCTTAATGATAGCTTCAAGCATTTTCCCCACTACAGATGTTAAACTAACCGGCCTATAGTTACCTGCCTTTTGTCTGCCCCCTTTTTTAAATAGAGGCGTTACATTAGCTGCTTTCCAATCCGATGGTACCTCCCCAGAGTCCAGAGAATTTTGGTAGATTATAACGAATGCATCTGCTATAACTTCCACCATCTCTTTTAATACTCTGGGATGCATTTCATCAGGACCAGGGGACTTGTCTACCTTGAGTCCCATTAGCCTGTCCAGCACTACCCCCCTAGTGATAGTGATTATCTCAAGGTCCTCCCTTCCCACATTCCCGTGACCAGCAATTTTTGGCATGGTTTTTGTGTCTTCCACTGTGAAGACCGAAGCAAAATAATTGTTTAAGGTCTCAGCCATTTCCACATTTCCCATTATTAAATCCCCCTTCTCATCTTCTAAGGGACCAACATTTATTTTAGTCACTCTTTTCCGTTTTATATATCGGTAAAAGCTTTTACTATCTGTTTTTATGTTTTGCGCAAGTTTACTTTCGTAATCTATCTTCCCTTTCTTTACTGCTTTCTTAGTCATACTTTGCTGTCGTTTAAAATTTTCCCAATCTTCTAGTTTCCCACTAACCTTGGCCACCTTATACGCATTGGTTTTTAATTTGATACTCTCCTTTATTTCCTTGGTTATCCAAGGCTGGTTATCCCTTCTACTGCGCTTTTTCACTGGAATATATTTTTGTTGAGCATTATGAAAGAGCTCCTTAAAAGTCCTCCACTGTTCCTCAATTGTGCCACCATTTAGTCTGTGTTCCCAGTCTACTTTAGCCAACTCTGCTCTCATCCCACTGTAGTCCCCTTTGTTTAAGCATAGTACGCTCGTTTGAGACACTACTTCCTCACCCTCAATCTGCATTACAAATTCAACCATACTGTGATCACTCATTCCGAGAGGATCTTTTACTAGGAGATCGTTTATTATTCCTGTCTCATTACACAGGACCAGATCTAAGATAGCTTGCTCCCTTGTAGGTTCTGTAACATACTGTTCAAAGAAACAATCCCGTATGCATTCTATGAATTCCTCCTCCAGGCTACCCCATGCGATTTGATTTGACCAATCGATATGTAGGCTAAAATCCCCCATGATCACTGCCATTCCTTTTTCACATGCCTCCATTATTCCCTTGATTATTGCCCGCCCCACCGTGAAGTTATTATTTGGGGGCCTATAAACTACGCCCACCAGTGACTTTTTCCCCTTACTATCTCTAATCTCCACCCACAATGATTCAACATTTTGTTCATTAGAGCCAATATCGTCTCTCACGAATGCCATGATATCATCCTTTATTAACAGAGCTACCCCACCTCCTTTCCCTTCTTGTCTATCTTTCCGAATTGTCAGATACCCCTGTATGTTTAATTCCCAGTCTTGGCCCCCCTGCAACCACGTTTCTGTAATGATTTGTGCCGTCAACTCATTTACTTTATTTCGAATGCTGTGTGCATTTAGGTAGAGTGTTTTAATACTAGTTATTAAACCATGATTTTTAGTTTTGACCCCTCCTGCAGCCCCTTTATATTCATACATATTGTCCCTTCCTATCACCTTGTGGTTTACACTTACCCCAGTGCTACTCTACTCTGTTGCCTCCTGCCTTTTGCATTCTTTCTTGGGGTCCTGTTCATCTGAGCTCTCTCCCACTCTAACTAGCTCAGAGCCTTCTCCTGGGTTCCGAATACACCTTGCATTGAGGCACCGAGCTTTCATGCTTGCCTTTTTATTACACTTTGACCCTTTAGAATTTTGCTGTACAGTGGCCCTTTTTGTTTTTTGCCTTGGGTTTCTCTGCCCTCCACTTTTACTCATCTCTTTTCTGTCCTTTACTTTTGACTCCATTTTGTTTCCCTCTGTCTCCCTGCAATGGTTCCCATCCCCCTGCCATATTAGTTTAACTCCACCCCAACAGCACCAGCAAATACTCCCCCTAGGACTTTGGTTTCGGTCCTGCCCAGGTGCAAATCGTCCGGTTTGTACTGGTCCCACCTCCCCCAGAACCGGTTCCAATGCCCCAGGAATTTGAATCTCTCCCTGCTGCACCACTGCTCAAGCCACGTATTCATCTGAGCTATCCTGCGATTCCTACTCTGACTAGCTCGTGGCACTGGTAGCAATCCCGAGATTACTTTTGAGGTCCTACATTTTAATTTAGCTCCTAGCTCCTTAAATTCGTCTCGTAGGACCTCCATCCCTTTTTTTACCCAGTCGTTGGTACTAATGTGCACCACGACAACTGGCTGTTCACCCTCCCTTTTCAGAATGTCCTGCACCCGCTCCGAGACATCCTTGACCCTTGCACCAGGGAGGCAACATACCATCCTGGAGTCTCGGTTGCGGCCGCAGAAACGCCTATCTATTCCCCCTTAACATTGAATGCCCTATCACTATCGCTCCTGTCATAAGAACATAAGAATTAGGAACAGGAGTAGGCCATCTAGCCCCTCGAGCCTGCTCCACCATTCAACAAGATCATGGCTGATCTGGCTGTGGACTCAGCTCCACTTACCTGCCCGCTCCCCGTAACCCTTAATTCCCTTATTGGTTAAAAATCTATCTGTGACTTGAATACATTCAATGAGCTAGCCTCAACTGCTTCCTTGGGCAGAGAATTCCACAGATTCACAACCCTCTGGGAGAAGAAATTCCTTCTCAACTCGGTTTTAAATTGGCTCCCCCGTATTTTGAGGCTGTGCCCCCTAGTTCTAGTCTCCCTGACCAGTGGAAACAACCTCTCTGCCTCTATCTTGTCTATCCCTTTCATTATTTTAAATGTTTCTATAAGATCACTCCTCATCCTTCTGAACTCCAACGAGTAAAGACCCAGTCTACTCAATCTATCTTCATCAGGTAACCCTCTCATCTCCGGAATCAGCCTAGTGAATCGTCTCTGTACCCCCTCCAAAGCCAGTATATACTTCCTTAAGTAAGGTGACCAAAACTGCACGCAGTACCCCAGGTGCGGCCTGACCAATACCCTATACAGTTGCAGCAGGACCTCCCTGCTTTTGTACTCCATCCCTCTCGCAATGAAGGCCAACATTCCATTCGCCTTCCTGATTACCTGCTGCACCTGCAAATTAACTTTTTGGGATTCATGCACAAGGACCCCCAGTCTCATTACACAGGACCAGATCTAAGATAGCTTGCGCTCTCGTAGGTTCTGTAACATACTGTTCTAAGAAACAATCCCATATGCATTCTATGAATTCCTCCTCAAGGCTACCCCGTGTGATTTTGATTTGACCAATTGATATGTAGGTTAAAATCCCCCATGATTACTGCCGTTCCTTTTTCACATGCCTCCATTATTCCCTTGATTATTGTCCGCCCCACCGTGAAGTTATTATTTGGGGGCCTATAAACTACGCCCACCAATGACTTTTTCCCCTTACTATCTCTAATCTCCACCCACAATGATTCAACATGTTGTTCATTAGATCCAATATCGTCTCTCACAACTGCCCTGATATCATCCTTTATTAACCGAGCTGCCCCACCTCCTTTCCCTTCTTGTCTATCTTTCCGAATTGTCAGATACCCCTGTATGTTTAATTGCCAGTCTTTACCACCCTGCAACCGTGTTTCTGTAATGGCCACCAAATCATACCCATTTGTAATGATTTGTGCCATCAACTCGTTTACTTTATTTCGAATGCTGCGTGCGTTTAGGTAGAGTGTTTTAATACTAGTTTTTAAACCATGATCTGAAGGCATCATGGGTCTGAATAACAGTCTGTGCCACATTCTAATGGACAAGCAACCCAGTGGGCTTTGTAAACCACTGTCTTCATTTGGAGTGAATACTGGGTATACATTTTTTTTTTCAATCATTCCAACTTTTTGGGGAGGGGGACTGAGATTCTACACTGGATGATTGACTTGCTAAACTTCATGTTTGTGGGAAATAACCAACCGATAAAGCAGATCCGCCACATATGCAGAGATTATGCATAATTTGTCAGGGTTGTTTGATTGGCGCAAAGGTAAATGTTGGGGGAAAACGTGAAATAGCAGGTTTCCACAAGGAGGGAACGCAATGGTAAAACAACAAATATGTCCTTTGAATTGGATGATTCTTGGGCATTACTTGAATGGTGGAGGGGAGTACATTTATATTAAAGTATCTCTTGCCCATCTCTTGTCACCCTCCTACTTCTCCATTTAGGATTACCAGTACAAAAATTAGATTTTTTCTAAAAATGTATGGTTTTATTGAAAAAATCATCTTTAAAAGCTTTTACTACAATATACTTCTGTTTTAAGGAACTCACAGAGCAAAAATGTCTGTGCAATCAACATTTATTGTCTCAAATTAAGAAAAACAGGGAATTGAATTGAAATCTCAATCTTAAAACTGCTATTTTATGATGAGCGTGTGCTTCACTTCCTGGAAAAGGACATAAGCTCAATTGTTTCCTGCATTACAAAAGGTGACTACACTTCAAAAATACTTAAAAGCTTCAAAGCCCTTTGGGCTGACCTGAGGTTGTGAAAGGCACTGTATAAATGTAGTTCCTTTTTACAGTCCTGAATTTATAAACTTTACAAAATAATTTGTGATTAATTTTATTTTTGTAATTTCTGTGAAACTGCAACATTGCATGCTAGTGTGGGTGCTATAGAATCCTTTTTGCTACAGTTTTCTCCCCAGTATTATCAGATTTAGAGTGAGAAGCGCTGAAGAGTGTGACACGTTGGGGAATATTTTTTTTAATGAAGATTTAAGATAATTTAGGAGGGGAAAAAGTCATACACCTAAAACTCTGGAGAGATTGTCTGCCCTGTCTAGAGACTTAAAGGAGCTTCACATAACGTGTCTCTCCCTGCAGTACAGGAAAAGGAAACCGTTGGGTAATCATAAAACAGATAATGGGAAAGGCCAGTCACTGCAAGTCAGTTCCTTCCACAGCATTGTGTAATCTGCCTTATTGTGAACTGTGTCTCACTTATTTAAGCTTCTTAGCAGAAAATTCTTCCCGACTGCCAAATATGATGGAATGAAATTCCAGAAGCAAAGGCTATGCTATTAACTGGGAGACGGGCTGGGAGTAGGGGGAGGGGGTGGGTCCCATATTGCATGAGAAACCCAGAAGTACGGTGAGAGCATCTACCAGTGGCTTTTTAACTCAGCCACCTCATTACCATTTTACTTACGGGTTTGCTGTCCAATCTGCGGCAGTGGGCATGGTGAGGACCGCAAGACACGATCTCAACTCCAGTATTTAAAGAGCCAACCCAAGGATGCAATTTGGAGGAGTTGGAGTTGACAAGAAGTGGAAGTTAAGGAGATATCCAAGCCTGCGCCCCAATTCACTGATGCCTCCCTTGATGTGCTGCTGGGGTCCGTGAGAAGCCGGAGGGAGATGCTATTCCCCAGCAATAGGGGGAAGAAACCAGCGGCAGTAATGAAGAAGATATGGTTGGAGGTTGCCCAGGAGGTGAGCAGCAGGAGTGTTATGTCAGGCTCCTGGATGCAGCGCAAAAAGCGTTTTAATTACTTGGTGAGGTTGAGTACAATTGCACAGCAAGCTGCTGTCCGTATCACCCCAACCCCTCACTCTGCCTTCTCACACATACTCCATCACATCACTCCTCACACCCACTTACCTTGCAGGTGCACCCATCCTTCTCCTTGCACATCCCCATCTATCCACCCACCACTCCCACTCAGCCTTATGCAATGTCATGCATCTCCCTGATGCTCACCAAATACACTCCATCCATTGGCTGTCATTACACTCACTCATAGGTCTGTACTTTCCCTCATTGCAGGAGAAGAGAACACAGAACACAAGGGAGAGGGAGAGAACCAAAGGTGGGCCTTCAGCCCTCTCACAACCAAGGGAGATCCTGCATATGTCTCTGGCAGGGCCCTGGAAGGATCCGTAGGCAAAAACATTTGAAGGACTTTGACACTGGTAATGTGTGTTCTCCAGGGAGCAGATCTTTTAGGAGGCTGCCGATGTCTGCCACCACCTGACACGACAACTGAGCCTCCTGAGACACTGTTGTTCAGACATGTCAAGGAAACTGAGCCTCTGCTTGTAGACCCTGTACGAGTTGCACCCCTCTGCTGCTCCCCTCTCTACTGCTCAGCTCCCAGTCTGCCATCAGCAGGCTGCTGGAGCTGTTGTTGCTGGTCCTCATCTGAGGTCCAATCCAAGGTAGCCAAAGCACCACCAATCCTGATGTGATAAAACAAACCTCGAAAGTGTAGAAAGTAAACTTTCAGCAAATGTCATGTGAAAGAAACCCTTTCCCACCAGCTGGTAAGAAATCAGCTGTGAGTACAGAGTATTTATTGGCATATTGACAGACTGACTTCAACTGCCGTTGTGTTCTCGCCTTGCTTTCACTGGCAAGTTTCAGGAAGCCCGGAAAACCCGTGGATCCAACGTTAAACTCTAAACGCCTGTGTAAATATTGCTCTAATTGCGCGATTAGCAGAAGTCGGATTGGCAACGGCTTCCCAACACATTCGCATTTTCCCCAGTTTTAACCGCTCCCACCTACACCCAAACCCACGCACCCTATGTTAAAACTCCCCTCAATCTCTCAAACCTTGCACCTCTATTTTTCAGATTAGGAGTAAACAATTGGGCAGAAACAAGTACAGTTACTTAATCGGTCTTGGCAGAGCACACTTTCTGCTGCTGTATCAATGCATATCCAACCCAAGGCCACAACTTCGATATCAAACCCCGCAGGATGCAGGATGGATTCAGCATTGTCTACACCTCTAGTTACTGTGATGTCGAGCTGTGGCATTAATGGAAACAGCTTGCAGAAAGTCGGCACTTCCCCATATTTTCAGCCATGGCCAGTCGGTTTTTTTAAATAACATTTCCATAGCTCTAGCAGCAAAGGAAATAGTGTTTGTTCCATAAACTGCTTGTTCATCTGTCCATAATGTTCAACCCCATTTAAAACCGTCATTTTAAATCTTGTCCGAGTCTCTCTTTTTTGAAAAAGTTGATTGACACATTGACTTTTTTTCTGGGATTCTCTTTTGTTGTGTATCTGTAAAGCATGCACTCCCATGTTCCGCCACCAGGGAGTGCATCCCTTGAAGTCCCAAGGGATCCCAGCATCCTTTGGGAGCACTGTATGTAAGCCGGCCCCTAAGGCCTGCTCCTCACTCTGGAATGTCGTCTTAAAGAATGAAGTCACTGTTACTTTAACCTCCCCGTGTGCAGTCTCATCTGTGTTAGGAACACAACAACTGGTGACGAGTATACGAATCCAACGCAAAGATGCAGCAAACTGTGGGCATCCTGGAGCAGTTCTCGGAGGGTGAGGACTGGGGAGCCTATGTCGAACGGCTAGACCAGTACTTTGTAGCCAACGAGCTGGACGGAGAAGGAAGCGCTGCAAAAAGGAGATCGGTCCTCCTCACAGTCGGCGGGGCACCGACCTACAGCCTCATGAAGAATCTTTTGGCCCCGGTGAAACCCACAGATAAGTTCTTATGAGGAGCTGTGTACACTGGCTCGGGAACATCTTAACCCGAGGGAGAGTGGGCTGATGGCGAGGTATCGGTTCTAAACGTGCCAGTGATCTGAAGGTCAGGAAGTGGCGAGATACATCGCCGCGCTAAGGCGAATTACAGGACAATGTGAGTTTGATGGCTACCTGGAGCAAATGCTCAGAGACTTTTTTGTACTGGGCATTGGCCACGAGACCATCCTACGAAAACTTTTGACTGTAGAGGCACCGACCCTCAGTAAGGCCATTGCGATAGCACAGGAGTTTATGTCCGCCAGTGATAACCCAAACAAATCTCTCAGCACACAAGTGGCAGCAATTTTTCATAAATTAACTGGAACTGTGCGAGCAGAAATGTACAGGGCAGAAACCAGGAGTCTACAACTGCCAGCAGGCCACAGGTGACAGATGACTGAGTCCGCAACAAAGAATGAATGCAAGGCAATTCACACTTGTTGGTGTTGTGGAGGCTTCCATTCAGCCTATTCATGCCGCTTCAAAGGGTATGTTTGCAAGAGCTGTGGAACAATGGGGCACCTCCAACGAGCTTGCAGACGAGCTGTAAGCTCTGCAAAACCTGCTAACCACCACATGGCAGAGGAAGATCGGTCCATGGTGGATCAAAGCAATTTCGAGCCTCAGAGAGAGGAGGCAGATGCTGAAGGACACGGGGTGCACACATTTTTGACGAAATGTCCACCTATAATGCTAAATATAAAATTGAATGGCATACCCGTAGCCATGGAACTGGACACTGGCGCTAGCCAATCCATCATGAGTAAAAAGATGTGGTGCAACAAGGCACCCAGACCAACCCTGAGCCACATTCACACGAAACTGAGAACGTACACCAAAGAGTTTATCACTGTCCTGGGCAGCGCCATGGTCGAGGTCACCTACGAGGGCATGGTGCACGAACTGCCACTCTGGATTGTCCCGGGCGATGGCCCCACACTGCTTGGAAGGAGCTGGCTGGGCAAAATCCGCTGGAACTGAGATGATATCCGAGCGATATCACATGTTGATGAGGCCTCATGTACCCAGGTTCTTAACAAATTTCCTTCCCTTTTTGAGCCAGGCATTGGAAACTTTTCCGGGGCGAGGGTGCGGATCCACTTGGTCCAAGAGGCACGACCTATTCACCACAAGGTGCGAGCGGTACCTCACATGATGAGGGAGAGAGTGGAAATCGAGCTGGACAGGCTGCAACGCGAGGGCATCATCTCCCCAGTGGAATTCAGCAAGTGGGCCAGCCCAATTGTTCCAGTACTCAAAAGTGATGGCACGGTCAGGTTTGCGGCGATTATAAAGTAACTTTTAATCGTTTCTCGTTACAGGACCAATACCCGCTACCTAAAGCAGATGACCTTGTTGCGACGCTGGCAGGAGGCAAGACGTTCAGCAAGCTCGACCTGACTTCGGCCTACATGGTGCAGGAGCTGGAGGAGTCTTCGAAGGGCCTCACCTGCATCAACATGCACAAGGGACTGTTCAACTACAACAGATGCCCGTTTGGAATTCGGTCGGCTGCAGCGATCTTCCAGAGAAACATGGAGAGCCTACTCAAGTCGGTACCACGCACGGTGGTTTTTCAGGACGACATATTGGTCACGGGTTGGGACACCGTCGAGCACCTACAAAACCTGGAGGAGGTCCTCCAGCGACTGGATCGCGTAGGGCTGCAGTTGAGGAGGTAGAAATGCATCTTCATGGCAACAGAAGTGAGGTTTTTGGGGAGAAAGATTGCAGCGGACGGCATTCGGCCCACAGATGCCAAGACAGAGGCTATCAGGAATGCACCCAGGCCACAGAACATCATGGAGCTGCAGTCGTTCCTGGGACTCCTCAACTATCTTGGTAACTTCCTACCGAGGTTAAGCACCTCTTAGAGCCCCTACATGTGTTATTGCATACTGGGTATGGGGGAAAAAAAACAAGTAATTGCTTTTGAGAAAGCCAGAAACATTTTGTGCTCCAACAAGCTGCTTGTATTGTATAACCCATTTAAAAGACTTGTGCTAGCATGTGATGTGTCATCGTACGGAGTCGGGTGTGTATTACAACAAGCTAACATTGCGGGGAAGTTGCAACCTGTCGTCTATGCCTCCAGGAGCTTGTCTAAGGCCGAGAGGGCCTACAGCATGATTGAGAAAGGGGCATTAGCGTGTGCGTTCGGGGTAAAGAAAATGCATCAGTACCTGTTTGGCCTCAAATTTGAGCTGGAAACTGATCACAAGCCCCTCATATCCTTGTTCACTGAAAACAAGGGGATAAATACTAATGCCTCAGCCCGCATACAAAGGTGGGCACTCGCGCTATCAGCGTATAACTATACAATCTGCCACAGGCCAGGCACCGAAAACTATGCGGATGCTCTCAGTCGGCTACCATTGCCCACCACGGGGGTGGAAATGGCGCAGCCTGCAAACTTGTTGATGGTGGTGCAGCCCGCAGACTTGTTGATGGTCATGGAAGTGTTTGAAAATGATAAATCACCTGTCACGGCCCGCCAGATTAAGACTTGGACCAGCCAAGATCCTCTGCTGTCCCTAGTAAAAAAACTGTGTATTGCATGGGAGCTGGGCCAGCATCCCCGTTGAAATGCAAGAGCTAATCAAGCCGTTCCAGCGGCGAAAGGACGAGCCGGTTGTGGGGTAACCACGTAGTGCTACCCAAAAAGGGCAGGGAGACGTTCATCTCTGGTCTCCACAGCACACACCCGGGTATAGTAATGATGAAAGCGATAGCCAGATCCCACATGTGGTGGCCCGGTATCGACTCTGACTTCGAGTCCTGTGTACGGCAATGCAGCGTGTGTGCTCAGTTGAGCAACGCGCCCAGAAAGGCACCACTAAGTTTGTGGTCCTGCCCTCCAGACCATGGTCGAGGATCCATGTCGACTATGTGGGCCCGTTTCTCGGTAAAATGTTCCTGGTGGTGGTGGATGCTTTTTCAAAATGGATTGAATGTGAAATAATGTCGGGAAGCACCGCCACTATTGAAAGCCTGAGGGCCATGTTTGCCACCCACAGCCTGCCTGACATACTGGTCAGTGACAACAGGCCATGTTTCACCAGTGCCGAATTTAAAGAATTCATGACCCGCAATGGGATCAAACATGTCACCTCGGCCCCGTTTAAACCAGCCTCCAATGGGCAGGCAGAGCGGGCAGTACAATCAATCAAACAGAGCCTTAAACGAATCACAGAAGGCTCACTCCAAACCCGCCTGTCCCGAGTACTGCTCAGCTACTGCACGAGATCCCACTCACTCACAGGGGTGCCCCCGGCTGAGCTACTCATGAAAAGGACACTTAAAACCAGACTCTCGCTGGTTCACCCCAACCAGGTAGAGAGCAGGCGGCAGCAACAAAATGTAAACGATGGTCGCGCCACTGTGTCACGGGAAATTGATCTGAATGACCCTGTGTATGTGCTAAACTATGGACATGGTCCCAAGTGGATCACGGGCACGGTGATAGCTAAAGAAGGAAGTAGGGTGTTTGTAGTCAAACTAGACAATGGACAAATTTGCAGAAAGCACCTGGACCAAACGAGGCTGCGGTTCACAGACTGCCCTGAACAACCCACAGCAGACACCACCTTTTTCGAGCCCACAACACACACCCAAAGGATCAACGACACCACCCCGGACCAGGAAATCAAACCCATCACGCCCAACAGCCCAGCACGGCCAGGCTCACCCAGCAGCCCTGCAGGGCCAACAACACACCAGCCCAGCGAGGGCACAGCCAACACACCAGAACAGACATTTGTACCAAGGTGGTCCACCAGGGAAAGAAAGGCTCCCGGCCACCTCACCTTGTAAATAGTTTTCACTTTGACTTTGGCGGGGGAGTGATGTGCATCTGTAAAGCATGCACTCCCATGTTCCACCACCAGGGAGTGCATCCCCTGAAGTCCCAAGGGATCCCAGCATCCCTTGGGAGCACTGTATATAAGCCGGCACCTAAGGCCTGTTCCTCACTCTGGAGTGTCTTAATAAAGACTGAGGTCACTGTTACTTTAGCCTCCCTGTGCTCAGTCTCATCTGTGTTAGGAACACAATATCTTTCATATACTTCATTCTGCAAAAAATGTATTCAACAGTTTTTTGTTTTGGATTTGTGTTCTGGGATCTTATGTCCAGCTGAGCGGGCCTCACTTTTACATCTCTTCCAAAAGACTTCGGACAGTACTACATTCCCGCAGGACTGCCCTGAAGTGTCAGCAAGGACTATGTCCTCAAGTCTCTGTACTATGGCTTGAACTCAACCTTCTGACTCACAGATCAAAGAGCTACTAATGAGCTACTGTGTAAGGCTGAACTAACCTATGTGCTCATGAAATTGATGGTGCAAACAGTACTTGTTGGTATATAATCTTATGTTACTTACAAGTGTGTCATGTATTGATGCTTGGGGTCACTAGATACCAGGGGGCGCCACTGTCCGAGGTCATCGGGCTGTACGCGCCTGTGTGCGGCGCTGGTATATAAGTGCTGGTATCATATCTTATAGTCACTTTGGGTGCAAATAAAGTGGACCAAGTTTACACCTAAGTGAGTTTGCAGTAACAAGTCTTTTGAATCATTATATACATAACATTTGGCGACGAGGTAACTTAAGAACCTTCGCATGCACGATGGGCACTATTAGAATTCTGGAGAGATTCGTGGATGACAAGGATTTTATCGACCGCCTGGATCAGTATTTTGTGGCCAACAGCATGGCGGGAGACGATGACATAGTTAGGCGCTGGGCAGTTTTCCTCACTTTGTGGTTCAAGAATATATGGCCTCATGAAGAATCTGCTCTCGCCTGCACGTATAATGGACAAAGAATACAAGGATTTGTGTACTTTGGTACGTGACCATCTCAAGCCAAATGAGGGGATCATCGTAGCACGCTATTGCTTCTACACACCTGTTCGTGCTGAGAGCCAGGATGTGTCGGGATTCATTGCTGACCTGCGACATCTTGCTGAGCTGTGTAAGTTCAGGACCGCGTTGGAAGACATGCTGCAAGATTTCTTCATGATAGGCATCAACCATGATGTGATTCTCTGTAAGTTATTGGCTGCAGAAACGCTGGATTTGAGCAAGGCCATCGCGACTGCCCAGGCATGCATGACAACTGATGATAATTTGAGGCAGATATCATCGAAAAGTCGGAGCTCCATGGCAAGTCCTGTAAACAAGATTGTGTCGTCGTCAGGCAGAGCTGCTTATGGCAGGGCCTACTCGACTGCTTACGTGAAACCTGTAGCTGCTCAAAGTCTGCCTACTGGTATGAATCCTATTTCACCCAGTTGGCGTTGTGGGGGCAATCATCGGCCTCATCAGTATCTGTTTAGGCATTACATCTGTAATGGCTGTTCCAAAGTGGGGCATCTTCAGAGAATGTGCCCAAAACTGAGCAAACGTGCTGCCACTCATCGCATTGGTGGTGATGACCAGTCTAGTGCTGGCCCGGATGCACAACCCGAGGAGGAAGTGTATGGTCTGTATTCATTCTTGGGAAAGAGCCAGCCGATAATGGTTAATGTGAAACTGAATGGCGTGCTAGTATCGATGGAGCTGGACACGGGTGCGAGTCAGTCAATAATGAGCCAAAGGACATTTGTCAAGCTGTGGGACACTGAGGCGGTGAAGCCTAAGCTGAGTTCAGTCAATGCCAAGTTGTGTACTAACACTAAGGTGATTGGCAGTGCAATCGTCAAAGTGTCATATGATGGTGTGGTTCATGATCTTCCATTTTGGATCGTCCCAGGCAATGGTCCAATGCTGTTCGGCAGGAATTGGCTCGAGAAAATCAAGTGGAATTGGAACAATATCAAAGCGTTGTCATTGGTGGATGACACTTAATGTGCTCAAGTGTTGAAGAAGTTCCCATCTTTGTTTGAACCGGGCATTGGAAATTTTATGGGAGGCAAGGTGCAGATTCATCTGGATTCTGATGCAAGGGCTGTCTATCATAAAGCTCAGTCTGTTCCTTATATGATGAGGGAGAAGGTTGAAATTGAGCTTGACAGACTCCAACGTGAAGGGGTCATATCACCGGTCGAGTTTAACGAGTGGGCCAGTCCCATTGTTCCTGTGTTGAAGAGTGATGGCACTGTCAGGATTTGTGGAGACTACAAGGTTACGATAAACTAATTTTTGAAACAGGATCAGTATCCGTTACCAAGAGCTGATGACCTGTTCGCTATGCTAGCTGGTGGAAAGTCGTTCACTAAACTTGATCTGACGTCGGCCTATAATGACACAGGAGCTTGTCAACACTTTGAAGAAACTTACCTGCATCAGCACCCATAAAGGACTGTTTGCCTACAACAGGTGTCCTTTTGGAATTCGTTCGGCTGCAGCCATATTTCAGAGGAATATGGAAAGTCTACTAAAGTCCATCCCTAGAACTGTCATGTTTCAAGATGATACTCTGGTCACAGGTCGCAACAGTACTGAACATCTGAATAACCTTGAGGAAGTTCTGCATCGACTGGACAAAGTGGGACTCAGGGTGAAATGTTCAAAGTGTGTCTTCATGGCACCTGAAGTTGAATTCCTGGGGAGGAAGATTGCTGCTGATGGCCTTGGTTTTCAAATCCGTAGGTCTGATGCCATCAAAAATGCACCCGGGCCTCAGAATGTGATGGAGCTGCGTTCATTCCTTGGGCTACTCAACCATTTTGGTAATTTTTTACCCAGATTGAGCATTTAACTAGAGCCACTGCATATGCTGCTTAGAAAAGGCAACAACTGGGTCAGGGGTGTATCTCAAGATGGACCTTTTGAGAAAGCTAAGAATCTACTCTGTTCAAACAAGCTGCTGGTTCACTATGACCTGTGTAAGCATCTTGTATTGGTCTGTGACGCATCATCATATAGGGTTGGCTGTGTACTCCAACAAACAAATGAGTCGGGTAAACTACAATCTGTTGCGTATGCTTCGAGAAGTTTTGTCAAAAGTGGAAAGAGCTTACAGTATGATAGAAAAAGCTTTGGCCTGTGTGTATGGGGTAAAAAAAATTGCATCAGTACCAGTTTGGTCTTCGCTTTGAACTTGAAACGGATCACAAGCCACTCATTTCATTGTTTTCGGAAAACAAAGGTATCAATACCGATGCATTGTCCCATAACCAGAGGTGGGCGTTGACATTGTCTGCCTATGATTGTTATTCGTCATAGACCTGGCACTGAGCATTGTGCCGATGCACTGAGTCGTCTGTCTTTGCCCACCCCAGATATGGAGATGCCTCAACCTGCAGATCTACTGTTAGTAATAGAGGCTTTTGAGAGTGAAGGTACCCTGTCACTGCTCAACAAATTAGGATCTGGACCAGCCATGACCCTATTTTATCGGTTGTAAAACATTGTGTCCTCTGGTGATTGGTCTGCAATACCCATGGAGATGTTGAGTGATGAGATCATGGGTGACTTTAATATGCATATAGATTGGCCTAACAAAACTGGAAGCAATACGGTGGAGGAGGATTTCCTGGAGTGCATAAGGGATGGTTTTCTAGACCAATATGTCGAGGAACCAACTGGGGGGAGGCCATCTTAGACTTGGTGTTGTGTAATGAGAGAGGATTAATTAGCAATCACATTGTGTGAGGCCCCTTGGGGAAGAGTGACCATAATATGGTGGAATTCTATATTAGGATGGAGAATGAAACAGTTAATTCAGAGACCATGGTCCAGAACTTAAAGAAGGGTAACTTTGAAGGTATGAGGCGTGAATTGGCTAGGATAGATTGGCGAATAATATTTAAGGGGTTGACAGTGGTTGGGCAATGGAAGACATTTAGAGACCGCATGGATGAACTACAACAATTGTACATCCCTGTCTGGTGTAAAAATAAAAAGGGGAAGGTGGCTATCAAGGGAAATCAGGGATAGTATTAAAGCCAAGGAAGCGGCATACAAATTGGCCAGAAATAGCAATGAACCCGGGGACTGGGAGTAATTTAGAACTCAGCAGAGGAGGACAAAGGGTTTGATTAGGGCAGGGAAAATAGAGTACGAGAGGAAGCTTGCAGGAAACATTAAAACGGACTGCAAAAGCTTCTATAGATATGTAAAGAGAAAAAGGTTAGTAAAGACAAACATAGGTCCCCTGCAGTCAGAATCAGGGGAAGTCATAACTGCAAACAAAGAAATGGCAGACCAATTGAACAAGTACTTTGGTTCGGTATTCACTAAGGAGGACACAAACAACCTTCCGGATATAAAAGAGGTCAGAGGATCTAGTAAGAAGGAGGAACTGAGGGAAATCCTTATTAGTCGGGAAATTGTGTTGAGGAAATTGATGGGATTGAAGGCCGATAAATCCCCAGGGCCTGATGGTCTGCATCCCAGAGCACTTAAGGAGGTGGCCTTGGAAATAGCGGATGCATTGACAGTCATTTTCCAACATTCCATAGACTCTGGATCAGTTCCTATCGAGTGGAGGGTAGTCAATGTAACCCCACTTTTTAAAAAAGGAGGGAGAGAGAAAACGGAATTATAGATCAGTCAGCCTGACATCGGTAGTGGGTAAAATGATGGAATCAATTATTAAGGATGTCATAGCAGCGCATTTGGAAAGAGGTGACATGATAGGTCCAAGTCAGCATGGATTTGTGAAAGGGAAATCATGCTTAACAAATCTTCTGGAATTTTTTGAGGATGTTTCCAGTAGAGTGGACAAGGGAGAACCAGTTGATGTGGTGTATTTGGACTTTCAGAAGGCTTTCGACAAGGTCCCACACAAGAGATTAATGTGCAAAGTTAAAACACATGGGATTGGGGGTAGTGTGCTGACATGGATTGAGAACTGGTTGTCAGACAGGAAGCAAAGAGTAGGAGTAAATGGGTACTTTTCAGAATGGCAGGCAGTGACTAGTGGGGTACCGCAAGGTTCTGTGCTGGGGCTCCAGCTGTTTACATTGTACATTAATGATTTAGACGAGGGGATTAAATGTAGTATCTCCAAATTGGCGGATGACACTAAGTTGGGTGGTAGTGTGAGCTGCGAGGAGGATGCTATGAGGCTGTAGAGTGACTTGGGTAGGTTAGGTGAGTGGGCAAATGCATGGCAGATGAAGTATAATGTGGATAAATGTGAGGTTATCCACTTTGGTGGTAAAAACAAAAAGACAGACTATTATCTGAATGGTGACAGATTAGGAAAAGGGGAGGTGCAATGAGACCTGGGTGTCATGGTACATCAGTCATTGAAGGTTGACATGCAGGTACAGCAGGCGGTTAAGAAAGCAAATGGCATGTTGGCCTTCATAGCGAGGGGATTTGAGTACAGGGGCAAGGAGGTGTTACTACAGTTGTACAGGGCCTTGGTGAGGCCACACCTGGAGTATTGTGTACAGTTTTGGTCTCCTAACTTGAGGAAGGACATTCTTGCTATTGAGGGAGTGCAGCGAAGGTTCACCAGACTGATTCCCGGGATGGCGGGACTGACATATCAAGAAAGACTGGATCAACTGGGCTTATATTCACTGGAGTTCATAAGAATGAGAGGGGATCTCAAAGAAACGTTTAAAATTCTGACGGGTTTAGACAGGTTAGATGCAGGAAGAATGTTCCCAATGTTGGGGAAGTCCAGGACCAGGGGTCACAGTTTAAGGATAAGGAGTAATCCAATTTAGGACCGAGATGAGGAGAAACTTCTTCACCCAGAGAGTGGTGAACCTGTGGAATTCTCTACCACAGAAAGTTGTTGAGGCTAATTCACTAAATATATTCAAAAAGGAGTTAGATGTAGTCCTTACTACTAGGGGGATCAAGGGGTATGGCAAGAAAGCAGGAATGGGGTACTGAAGTTGCATGTTCAGCCATGAACTCATTGAATGGTGGTGCAGGCTCGAAGGGCCAAATGGCCTACTCCTGCACCTATTTTCTATGTTTCTATGTGTGATGAGACCAAACCTTACAACCGTCCATTCAGTCAGATTGTCTACTGTGGGGCAATTGTGTTGTTATGCCCAAGAAAGGCAGAGAAAAATTTGTACGTAAACTACATAGCACTCATCCTGGTATTGTCATGATGAAACCCATTGCTAGGGCTCATGTTTAGTCTGGAATTGACTCTGATCTGGAATTATGTGTGCATGCAGCTAAGTGAAGTACCAGCGCAATCTCCACTGAGTATTTGGTCGTGGCCATCTAAACCATGGTCGAGGATGCACATCAATTTTGCGAGCCCTTTCCTGGGAAAGATGCTTTTTGTTGTGGTGAATGCATATTCCAAGTGGATAGAGTGTATTATGTCATCCAGTACATCCACAGCTACAATTGAGAGCCTTCGTGTCATGTTTGCTACTCGCGCTCTGCCTGACATTGTTGTGAGCGACAACGGATCTTGCTTCACAAGTCTGGATTTTCAAGAGTTCATGAAACTCAATGGTAGTAAACATGTGAGGTCAGCCCCATTCAAGCTTGCTTCTAATGGTCAAGCAGAGCATGCTATTCAAACGATCAAGCAGAGCATGAAACGTGTGATTCAGGGTTCACTGCAGACTTGTTTGTCATGTATATTGCTTAGTTATAGGACAAGACCTCACACGCTTACCGGTGTCTCCCCTGCTGAACTACTAATGAAGAGAAGTCTCAGGAACAGGCTCTCTCTTGTTCATCCCTATTTGAATGATCATTTGAAAACAGTTGTCAGAGTCAGCAATTGTATCATGATCGTGCTGCTGTATAACGTGATATTTCTGTCAATGATTCGGTTTATGTACTGAACTATGGTCAAGGTCCAAAGTGGATTGCCAATACTGTCACGGCCAAGGAGGGTAAGAGTGGTTATAGCCATGCTCAAGAATGGACAAACATGCAGGAAACATGTTGATCGTGAAACTGAGGCACACAGATGAACTGTAACCGCTTGAGGAAGATGCCGTCAGTGAACAACCAACCAATTGTCATTTATCAGAGGACTTTGCTGTCATTACCAAACCTGGACTTTGTCTCTGACTTGGTCATTACCACTCCCATCAGATTGGCTACTCAGCCTCCAGTCATAACTGACTCAGAACGCTCGCCTAGAACTGGAGTTGAACTGAGACGAACAACTCATGAGCGAAAAGCCCCATACCATCTCAATTTGTAAAGAGACTGATACGAAGATCTTGAAGGGGGATACTGTCATGTATTGATGCTTGGGGTCACTAGACAACAGGGGGCGCCACTGTCGGAGGTCATCTGGCTGTATGCGCATGTCTGTGGGCCCTGCTATAAGTGCTGGTACCATGTCTTGTAGTCACTTTGGACGTGAATAAAGTGGACCAGGTTTACACCTGAGTTTACAGTAACAAGTCTTTTGAATTATTATATACATAACAAAATGGTTTTACCAGGGCTTATTAACTAGCAGAAAACAATGATGTTTTTAAAAGATGTAATGATCACTAGTTCCATGATTCATACAGACCTTATATTCTCGTGCAGTGTAACATACAGTGGGTCTGTCTGTCCAATCACTGACTGAGAATTGTTTGTGGCATGTTCCTACTTTATAATGTTGACCTATTTTTGGGAATGTCAAAGTTTATCTTCAGAAAGACAATGAAGTTCTTTCTTCCAATGCATGACAAGACTGGCTTGAAAACTAATGTAAAATTCATAGCAATTGTTTTTTTATTTCCTGAGAAATTAATTTAATTCAACACAAAAGGTCCCAAGAAGTGCAATTATTTAATTCTCCTAGATATGTTGCTGGAATTGCACAATTGCAAGTAGTTATACACAAAAGAAGCAGCACACAGGTAAGAAAATGTGTTCAATATTTAGAATTTATTTTGGTGAAATCTGTAAATTTTGCAATCATTGTAAGATGCAACCTAAGGGCTTCAACCAGTCTGCAATAACTAGTTAAATTTTTCCAGGGAATGTGCCTTCTTCCAACTGATCATTCCATTTGCTTACCTAAGATGTAAAATAATATGAGAGGTTATTTCACAACAAACAACTATAAGTATTCAGCAGAACCTCAGGTTTTACACTGTCTCCACAATTTCTTGTAGTTAATTATCTTTTATATAATTATTTAAAAATGCAATGCAAGATTCTTGTTCAAGATGACAATGTAACAGTAGATAAACAATATAAAACCAATATTAAACTGTAGACTTACAAAATAAATAGCTCATTTGACCATTAACATTTGACTTTAAAGACCACAACAAATTGTAAAATTTTATAAAAACATAGCTTGTTTTGTCACATACCCATGACATTGGGCAAATTGACTTGTACACCCTGCGGAACCACTCACATCGAGTAGTATCAGCACCTTTCGCAGTTAGTGCTTTAGTACAACGATGGAAGTCTGTAACACAATCACAAACAAAAAGGTGTGGCTATAAATATCCATACACAAGTATATTTAACTGATCTGAGTGAGTTCAGTGACTTCAATGGAAAGAAAATCAGTATAAAACAGACTGCTGATTCGCTATCTGCCCGCTTTGAGCTACTGGCATTGACCAATTTCAGTCCACACAGGGATATTCATAGAACATACATAGTTCTTGTATTCACTGCTTTAATTTTTAGATTGTAAAATGCACAAATAGGAGATATGTCAAGCTTAACTGATGGTCTGTACAATGCAAGATACTTATGACCTAATTCGACCTATAAAGAAGACAGCTGACAACTGCTGGAAATTAATGCTAAGATGACACTAGCAAAGGGAGTTGGGCAGAGCAGCAAGTCACCAAACCCATACAATCTGGGTCTAAATCAAACATAGAAAAGTCAGATGAAAGTAATCTTGTCCCTTTGGCTTTAAGGATGCCACAATAGGCACAGGTCCACAAGATTAACTTCCAATGATTTAATGCAAATTGACACTCAATCTTACTGAGTGAGGCCACAACAATGGCTAGCATGAAAAACTGAAAATTGATATTGGTACAGTATAAGATGCACTCTGAAGGTTAAGAGACAAAACTGAGGCAGAGTGGAAGAAACTTTACCCTGCATATGGTCTGGGACTACATTACACTCAAAGCATGTTGCAGTTTGTGTTTCAGCCAGACAGGGCCCTATCTACTATTACAAAAGCAAAATTCTACGGATGCTGGAATCTGAAACAAAAACAGAAAATGCTGGAAATCTCAGCGGGTCAGGCAGCATCTGTGGAGAGAGAAACAAAGTTAGCGTTAACTCTGTTTCTCTCTCTCTCCACAGTTGCTGTCTGACCGGCTGAGATTTCCAGCATTTTCTGTTTTTATTATCCTGGTTACTATGTTTGACTCCTGCCTGCCAGGAACCTTAACTGTCTTGTTTAGGAGAAAGCCCTGTGAGCCTGGATACACACACATGAAAATATAAATGTTTAAGAAGCATCTAGGAGAACTCCTGCTCTCTAAACTGAGTAGGGTTACAATCCATTCAGTTTCACACATGTGCAAAATATAACATTGAAAAAACCAGTTCCAGGCTGCGTGGGACTGGCAGAGAGCTATGCAGCTCAGAGGGACGCTGGTTACAATATGTCAATGAACCTTGGACCATAGGAATATGAGTAGATCATTCAGTCCCTGGAGCCTGTTCCACCATTCAATTAGATAATGCCTGAGATAATGTGTACCAATTCCATTTACCTGCCTTTGCTCCATATCTCATCTTCCACCCTCCATAAACTTAAGCTCATCCAAAACTCTGCAGCCCGTATCCTAACTCGCCACAAGTCCCGCTCACCCATCACCCTTGTGCTTGCTGACTTACATTGGCTTCCGGTTAAGCAACACCTCGATTTTAAAATTCCCATCCTTGTTTTCAAATCCCTCGCCCTTCCCTATCTCTGTAACCTCCACTAGCTCTACAACCCTGAGATATCGGCGCTCCTCCAATTCTGGCCTCTTGCACATCCCCGATTTTAATCACTCCACCATTGGTGGCCGTGCCTTCAGCTATCGAGGTCCTAGGCTCTATAATTCTCTCCTTAAAACTCTCCACCTCTCTTTCCTCCTTTAAGACGCTCTTTAAAATGGCCAAGCTTCTGACTTAATATCCTATTATGTGGCGCGGTATCATATTTGTTTTTTTATAATTCCTGTGAAGCGCCTTGGGATGTTTTTGCCCTTTATCATTGGATATATTCAAGAAGGAGTTAGATATGGCCCTTACTGCTAAAGGAATCAAGAGGAATGGAGAGAAAGCAGGAAAGGGGTACTGAGGTGAATGATCAGCCATGATCTTATTGAATGGTGGTGCAGGCTCAAAGGGCCGAATGGCCGGCTCCTGCTCCTGCTTCTATGTTTCTATGTTTCACTATGTTAAAGGTGCAAGTTGTTGCTGTTGTTGTTGATACCCTTATCTAACAAAAATCAGTTGATCTCAGTCTGAAAATTTCAATTGATCCAGCAGCCACAACCTTTTTGAGAAGCACTTTGTAAACCAGGCTTGACACTACAATGGATTTACACACCTTGCAGTGTCAAAGTGAAATGACATACTTAAAATTTATCTTCGTGAAAAACTATTGTTGTACATTATTAGATACAAACTTACAAATTTCCTCCACCTCCGCCCATGTCAACACTGACTCCTGAAATCAGTTCGCAACAAGGCTAAACCGGCATTCTTTGATGAGGAGAAAAGAGCTCCATTCTCCAGCACTGACATCAATCACCTCATGTGCACCAAAAAATCCAAATAATAATTAAAAAAGGCAACACCTGCTATCAACCAACAAAATCAGTATGTTGGAGAGAAACTATATTGGCTCAGAAGATCAAGATTTTGAATCAGTTTGGGAGGAGATAAGGAATAATAAGTGGAAAAAGTCACTGTAGGCGAAGTCTATAGGCCCCCCTAACAGTAGCTACACTGGACGGAGTAAAAATCAAGAAATAATGGAGGCTTGTAATAAAGGAACTCCAATAATCATGGGCAATTTTAACCTTTATATTGATTGGACAAAACAAATTGGCCAGGGTAGCCTTGAGGAAGAGTTCATAGTGTATCCAGGATAGTTTCCTTGAACAGTACGCTGCGGAACCAACCAGGGAGCAGGCGATCTTAGACCTGGTACTGTGTAATGAGGCAGGATTAGTAAAGGATCCTCTAGGAATGAGTGACCATAACATGGCTGAATTTCAAATTCAGTTGGAGGGTGAGAAAGTTGGTTTCCAAACTGGTGAACATAAGAACATAAGAATTAGGAACAAGAGTAGGCCATCTCGCCCCTCGAGCCTGCTCCGCCACTCAACAAGATCATGGCTGATCTGGCCGTGGACTCAGCTTAAATAAAGGAGGCTACAAGGTAGGAGGGCAGAGTTGGCTAAAGTGGACTGGGAAAATAGACTAAAAGAATGGGACGGTTGATGAGCAGTGGCAGACATATAAGGAGATATTTCATAACTCGCAACAAAAATATATCCCATTGAGAAGGAAAGGCTAAGAGAAGGGATAACTATCCGTGGCTAACTAAGGAAATAAGGGATGGTATCAAATTGAAAACAAGGACAGACAATGTGGCCAAGACTAGTGGGAGGCCTGAGGATTGGGAATTTTTTAAAAGCCAGCAAAGAACAACTAAAAAAAAATGATTGAGAAGAAAGGTAGATTATGAAAGTAAACTAGCACAAAATATAAAAAAGATAGTAAGAGTTTCTACAGGTACATAAAAAGGAAAAGAGTGGCTAAAGTAAATGTTGGTCCCCTAGAGGATGAGACTGGGGAATTAATAATGGAGAACAGGAAAATGGCAGAGACTTTAAACAAATATTTTGTATCGGTCTTCAAGGTAGAAGACACTAAAAACATCCCTATAGTGCATAATCAAGGGGCTATAGCGAGAGAGGAACTTAATACAATTATCGCTAATGAAGTAGTATTTCGGTAAACTAATGGGACTAAAGGTGGACAAGTCCCCTGGACCTGATGGCTTACAACCTAGGATCTTAAAAGAAGTGGCTGCAGAGATAGTGGATGCATTGGTTGTAATCTACCTAAATTCCCTGGATTCTGGGGTGGTCCCAGCAGAATGGAAAACTGCAAATGTAACACCCCTATTTTAAAAAAAGGTGGTGGACAAAAAGCAGGAAACTATAGACCAGTTAGCCTAACATCTGTTGTTGGGAAAATGCTGGAGTCCATTATTAAGGAAACAGTAGCGGGACATTTGGAAAAGCATGATTCAATCAAGCAGAGTCAACATGGTTTTATAAAAGGGAAATCACATTTGACAAATTTGCTGGAGTTCTTTGAGGATGCAATGAGCAGGGTGGATAAGGGGGAACCAGTGGATGTGGTGTATTTAGATTTCCAGAAGACATTCGATAAGGTGCCACATAAAAGGTTACTGCAGAAGATAAAAGTTCGTGGGGTTGGAGGTAATATATTGGCATAGATGGAGGAATGGCTAACTAACAGAAAACAGAGTCGGGATTAATGGATCATTTTCCAGTTGGCAGTGATTAGTGGGGTGCCGCAGGGATCGGTGCTGGGTCCTCAACTATTTACAATCTATATTAATGACTTGGATGAAGGGACTGAGTGTAATGTAGCCAAGTTTGCTGATGATACAAAGATGGATGGCAAAGCAAGTTGTGAGGAGGACACAAAAAATCTGCAAAGGGATATAGACAAGCTAAATAAGTGAGCAAAAATTTGGCAGATGGAGTATAATGTGAGGTTATCCACTTTGGCAGAAAAAATAGAAAAGCAAATTATAATTTAAATGGAGAAAAATTGCAAAGTGCTGCAGTAGAGGTACCTGGGGATCCTTGTGCATGAAACACAAAAAGTTAGTATGCAGGTACAACAAGTAATCAGAAGGCAAATGGAATGTTGGCCTTTATTGCAAGGGGGATAAAGTATAAAAGCAGAGAAGTCCTGCTACAACTGTACAGGGTATTGGTGAGACCATACCTAGAGTACTGCGTCCAGTTTTGGTCTCCATATTTAAAAAAGGAAGGATATACTTGCATTGGAGGCTGTTCAGAGAAGCTTCACTAAGTTGATTCCAGAGATGAGGGGCTTGACATGAAGATAGGTTGGATCTATACATATTGGAGTTCAGAAGAATAAGAGGTGATCTTATCGAAACATATAAGATATTGAGGGGGCTCGACAAGGTGGATGCAGACAGGATATTTCCATTCATAGGGGAAACTAAAACTAGGGGACATAATCTCAGAATAAGAGGCCGCCCATTTAAAACTGAGACGTGGAGGAATTTATTCTCTGAGGGTCGTGAATCTTTGGAATTCTCTACCTCAGAGAGCTGTGGAGGCTGGGTCATTGAATATATTTAAGGCGGAGATAGACACATTTTTGAGTGATAAGGGAATCAAGGGTTATGGGGAGCGGGCAGAGAAGTGGAGCCAAGTCCATGATCTGATCAGCCATGATCTTATTGAATGACGGAGCAGGCTCGAGGGGTCAAATGGCCTACTCTTGCTCCTATTTCTTATGTTCTTATTAACAGTCGCCCCAAAATAGCTAGAAATTCTGGTAGGATGCATGGTATAAATTACTGTTAATTTTCCCAGAAAGATACTTTGAGTGCATTTAGTTTGGAAAACGTTTTTTTAATTAACCATTTAAAAAGCTGTGTAGAAATTCCAAATTCTATAATTCTGTACATTTAAATGTATTGTTAGAATATTTATGAATATTAATTTAGGTCTTTACAATCGTTTACATTTTTGGAACAAGTTCAATCTCATGTTTATTTACTTGCAGCAATAATTGGAGCATGTGAGAAAATGCTAAGCCTGCTAACTTTAGGAAATAATTACAGAACAAGCAGGAAATGAGCAAGACAAAGGACACTTGTTAGTTCTATGAAAAAAAAATACTACTTTTAAGCACAAATGTGCAGAAGTTTGTTTTCACAAGACAGATAAATACAATGGAGGCCCTCTGCACTTTACACCAAATCTCAGCACAACTTTCTCACCCAGGTAATTTTGAAAGCAGTTCTTGGTTTGGTTTTGGTTGGGAAACCTGGCATCGAAAGGAGCCGTCTTGTAACTCTTCAACTGCTCCTGGATATCATCTGCCATCGTGCCTGACGAAAGACTTTAAAACATTTTATAAAACTATAGATTTGTTTTTATTTAGTGAAGAACACAAAATGCCTTTTGGAGAATGAGGCGCCAACAGAGCCGTCAACAAGGGCGAAGGTGCCCTGCCTTAATATCAGGCAAATGGGAGGTTATTGTGGGGTTCGCCGGCCGCGCCTCACAGTGCTCTACACCTACTTGCTTTTCCTTTCAAATGAATGGTCTTTCGAAACTGTGGAGCCTGGGCCGCGATCAGCACGAGCCTCCCGCAAAATGCGGCGTACGAATAGTGTCTCCACCGAGTGATGTGTGGGGCAGAGATCAAAGTGACCCCAGCAGGCACGGGAGGGCATTTGGCTGTTATTTACCTTTTAGTTTGTACTGAATAAAGTGCTTTAAACATCCATCAGTAATAATTTACCCATAACAAACACAGTAAAGAAAACTAGTTGCAGAAATCCATCTCCAACCCGCAGATCTTGCCGTCTACCTGGCTCTTAATTTTATAGTCAGTTTGAAAGTTAAATTAGGCCATTAAAAAAAAACCCACATAACAAATGAATCAATTATTAATTACATGAAAATAAAACGTACCAAGCTCCGCCTTAATTAGTTAGTTATGCGCAATCGGCACAAAATATCGTTACCCAGAATTAACATTGCACTGCAGGCCTGGATGGGGAAAGTGATTTGTGTAAATGCAATGTCTGACAGTTCTTCAAGTCAAATCGTGTCAACTGAAAATGGTGAGAGCATCATTATACCTCGGGACAGTTAGCACCCGCTGATCACAGTCCTTATCACAAAGCAAGACTAGGGTGACAGAACCTACAGTACTACTAAATGGTTCGAAATTAAACACTTTTTTTGCTTTTAAAGGAATTTAAAAGATATGGATTGTATTTTCTAATTGTAAAACTTATTTTTCACAGTACTGAAGGAAGGAAGGTTTAACTTGCATAAAATATCAAACTACAAAACGGCGTAAAAGGTTGCAATAGGCCTGGGGAACGAACTACATCTCTGAACAAATTCCATTTAAACCCCTGGTGTGAGCAGTAACAGCAACACTGCGCACTTAGCAAGTTTAAGTCCTTTTTAAACTTGGATACTTGCACCCTCTGCATCCAACTTCAAGTTTTGGATGTTCCAGTGCCCGAACATACCACCAGCAGTTGTATCGCCGAGGGACCAAAGCTAGGCTATTCTGCTCTGTATATACCTTGCTTTTCCAAGAGCCTAAATGCTATATATAGATTGAACTGTGAAAAACAGTGGCAAAAAGGTTAGACAGTAACCCACATCGATTATTAGATTTTATTTTAAAATTCCCATCGAATGCCTTCACTCCATCTCCAACACTAGATCTATCAGCAGAAACTAGCGACAGCTTCCAGCAACCATTATCCGCTTCAAGGGCAAATCAGGATACATTCAAATCACGGAAAGCTCCACTTTAATTTTCCAATTGGTATTATCTACAGTTACGCCACAGTAGTGGATACATTTCTAGATGTGCAAAATTAAACTTTCACTATCGAATCAAAGACCCAAAGTCCTCTATCAGCGCTTTCAAGATCTAAAGTAAAGCATTCGCTGCCGATTGGGTTTAATATTGCACAGGGTAATATCGCCTCGATACAACAACGTGAAGATTGAAATAAAGTCACCCAAACACCTTAATCGGAGGCGCCCCTCATTCCCCAGGTGCCGCCGAAGCCCGAATCCACTCAGAACACGCCCCACTCCAACCTTTCAAAGGTAAGGGTCCCCAAATAGATGTAAAGACGCTTAAAATCGCGCGTGTGTGCTTCTTGTTAAACCATTTCATGTAGCAAATGAGACATTACTTACTTTCAGTTCAAAGTGATAGAGAAACGCACAACACAACAGGTTCACTTCCCCTGCAAGTCCGTGCGCGATCAGTGACGCTACATGGCGGATAGGTCACAGGAACTAACCTTCCTGCCTGCCACTCCTATATTCATTTTAAAGAATTTACGAATACATGACACATTTGTGACTGAGTTGCCTCGTTACGTGCTATGAGCGTGATGCAAATTTACGTTGTATTTTAAATATTATTATGACTTGAAGGAAGTACAACCCGGAAAAGGAACTTATGAAAGAGCACCATGTTGATGAATTGTACTAAAATTATGATTGCAACACGTCCCAATTGCATATGTGATGGTCAATGCATAACAAATGTATGGAAGCACTGTGTTTGTGTGCACGGGACATGAGTTCATTCCTATAGTATATGCAACATTGTTACCAGCTCGTTACTAACAACTACAATAGTTTTACAAACAATTGAGATAGAATCTTACTGTAGTAAACCACGTTTAATAAGAACATAAGAAATAGGAACAGGAGTAGGCCATTTGGCCCCTTGAGTCTGCTCCGCCATTCAATAAGATCATGGCTGATCTGATCTTGGCATCAACTCCACTTGCCTGCCCGCTCTCCATATCCCTAGATTCCCTTAATATTCAAAATCTATCGATCTCTGACTTAAATATACTCATCAACTGAGCATCCACAGACCTCTGGGGTAGAGAGTTCAAAAGTTTACATGTATAGTGCTGTATAAAACTTGCCAGTGTTCACAGGCCACATTGGAGATGAAGACCTCCTGTAAAGTTATTTAGCTTGACACCATATTAATGTAAACAAGTTCAAAATTAACAAGCTTCAAGCAAGAAATAGGCTGTCAAGAAAGAAAGAACTATATACGGGACTAGGCAGGTAGTGCAGGAGTCCCCTGAATCCATCTCGCTCTCCAACCGGTATTCTCTTCTGAGAACCGGTGGAGGCGACGGTGCCTCTGGGGAGTGCAGCCAGAGCCAAGGCCACAGCACACAGCACCACGGGTGGCTCAGCTGCACCGGGCGGGGGCGGTGCGGGGAGGAAGAAGAATGGAAGAGCTATAGTGGTAGGGGATTCAATAGTCGGGAGCCAGACAGGCATTTCTGCAGCCGCAGACGTGACTCCAGGATGGTATGTTGCCTCCCTGGTACCAGTAGGGTTAAGGATGTCACCAAGTGGCTGCAGAGCATTCTGGTTGGAGATGGTGAACAGCCAGAGGTCGTGGTCCATATGGGGACCAATGACATAAGTAGAAAAAGGGATGAGGTCCTGCAGGCAGAGTTTAGGGAGCTAGGAGAGAGATTAAAAAGCAAGACATCAAAGGTGGTAATCTCTGGATTACTCCCAGTGCCACGAGCTAGTGAGTACAGAAATAGGAGGATAGAGTAGATGAATGCATGGCTGGAGAGATAGTGCAGGAGGGAGGGCTTTAGATTCCTGAGGCATTGGTACTGCTTCTGGGGGAGGTGGGACCTGTACAAGCCGGACGGGTTACACCTCAACAGAGCCTGGACCAATATCCTCGTGGGGGGGTTTGCTAGTGCTGTTGGGCATGGTTTAAACTAGCTTGGCAGGGGGGTGGAAACCTGAGAATAGATTCAGTAGGGAGGGGAGTAAAGCTGGAATTAGAAAGTAAAAATGTAGAAAGTGAGTTTGAAGGACAGAGCAAATAAGCAGGAAAAAAATATAAAAAAATGAATTTAAAAGCTCTTTGTCTAAATGCACATAGCATTCATAACAAAATAGATGAGTTGACGGCACAAATAGATACAAATGAGTATGATCTGATAGCCATTACAGAGACGTGGTTGCAAGGTGTCCAGGACTGGGAACTAAATATTCATGGGTATTTGACAATTCCAAAGGACAGACAGAAACGAAAAGGAGGTGGGGTAGCACTGTTAATAAAGGATGGGATCAGTGCGTTAATGAGAAATGATATTGGCTCAGAGGATCAAGATGTTGAATCAATTTGGGTAGAGATAAGGAATAATAAAGGGAAAAAGTCGCTATGGGTCATAGTCTATAGGCCCCCTAACAGTAGCTACACTGTTGGACGGAGTATAAATCAAGAAATAATGGAGGCTTGTAATAAAGGAATGGCAATAATCATGGGTGATTTTAACCTTTATATTGATTGCATAAAGCAAATTGGCCAGGGTAATCTTGAGGAAGAGTTCATAGAGTGTATCCGGGATAGTTTCCTTGAACAGTACATTGTGGAACCAACCAGGGAGCAGGCTATCTTAGATCTAGTACTGTGTAATGAGGCAGGATTAATAAATGATCTCGTAGTAAAAGATCCTCTAGGAATGAGTGACCATAATATGGTTGAATTTCAAATTCAGTTGGAGGGTGAGAAAGTTGGTTCTGAAACCAGTGTCCTAAGCTTAAATAAAGGAGACTACAAAAGTATGAGGGCAGAGTTGGCTAAAGTGGACTGGGAAAATAGACTAAAGAATGGGACGGTTGATGAGCAGTGGCAGACATATAAGGAGATATTTCATAACTCGCAACAAAAATATATCCTAATGAGAAGGAAAGACTGTAAGAGAAGGGATAACTATCTGTGGCTAACTAAGGAAATAAGGGAGGTTATCAAACTGAAATCAAAGGCATACAATGTGGCCAAGATTAGTGGGAGACCAGAGGATTGGGAATTTTTTAAAAGCCAGCAGAGAACAACTAAAAAAATGATTAAGAGAGGGAAGATATATTATGAAAGTAAACTAGCATGAAATATAAAAGTTTCTACAGGTACATAAAAAGGAAAAGATTGGCTAAAGTAAATGTTGGTCCCCTGGAGGATGAGACTAGGGAATTAATAATGGAGAACAGGGAAATGGCAGAGACGTTGAACAAATATTTTGTATCGGTCTTCATGGTAGAAGATACTAAGAACATCCCAATAGTGGATAATCAAGGGACTGTAGGTAGGGAGGGACTTAATACAATCACTATCACTAATGAAGTAGTACTCAGTAAAATAATGGGACTAAAGGCAGACAAGTCCCCGGGACCTAATAGCTTACATCCCAGGGTCTTAAGAGAAGTGGCTGCAGAGATAGTGGATGCATTGGTTGTAATCTACCAAAATTCCTTGGAATCTGGGGTGGTCCCAGCAGATTGGAAAACCGCAAATGTAATGCCCCTATTTAAAAAAGGAGGCAGCCAAAAAGTAGGAACCTATAGACCAGTTAGCCTAACATCTGTTGTTGGGAAAATGCTGGAGTCCATTATTAAGGAAGCAGTAGCGGGACATTTGGAAAAGCATGATTCAATCAATCAGAGTCAGCATGGTTTTATGAAAGGGAAATCATGTTTGACAAATTTGCTGGAGTTCTTTGAGGATAGAAGGAGCAGCAGGGTGGATAAGGGGGAACCAGTGGATGTGATGTATTTGGATTGCCAGAAGGCATTCGATAAGATGCCACATAAGAGATTACTGCATAAAATAAAAGCTCATGGGTTTGGGGGTAGAGGATTGGTTAACTAACAGAAAACAGAGAGTCGGGATAAATGGGTCATTTTCCGGTTGGCAAACAGTGACTAGTGGGGTGCTGCAGGGATCGGTGCTGAATCCTCAACTATTTACAATCTATATTAATGACTTGGAAGAAGGGACCGAGTGTAATTAGCCAAGTTTGCTGATGATACAAAGATGGGTGGGAAAGCAAATTGTGAGGAGGGCACAAAAAAATCTGCAAAGGGATATAAACAGGCTAAGTGAGTGGGCAAAAATTTGGCAGATGGAGTATAATGTGGGAAAATGTGAGGTTATCCACTTTGGCAGAAATAATAGGAAAGCAAATTATAATTTAAATGGAGAAATATTACAAAGTGCTGCAGTACAGAGGGACCTGGGGGTCCTTGTGTATGAAATACAAAATGTTAATAAGCGGGTACAGCAAGTAATCAGGAAGGCAAATGGAATGTTGGCCTTTATTGCAAGGGGGATAGAGTATAAAAGCAGGGAAGTCCTGCTACAACTGTACAGAATATTGGTGAGGCCACACCTGGAGTACTACATACAGTTTTGTTCTCCATATTTAACGAAGGATATATTTGCATTGGAGGCTGTTTAGAGAAGGTTCACTAGGTTGATTCCAGAGATGAGGGGATTGATTTATGAGGATAGGTTGAGTAGGTTGGGCCTATACACATTGGAGTTCAGAAGAATGAGGTGATCTTACTGAAACTTATAAGATAATAAGGGGGCTCGACAAGATGGATGCAGAGAGGATATTTCCACTCATAGGCAAACTAAAACGAGGGGACATAGTCTTAGAATAAGGGGCTGCCCATTTTAAACTGAGATGGGGAGAAATTGCTTCTCCCAGAGGGTTGTAAATCTATGGAATTCTCTGCCCCAGAGAGCTGTGGAGGCTGAGTCATTGAATATATTTAAGGCAGAGATAGACAGATTTTTGAGCGATAAGGGAATAAAGGGTTATGGGGAGCGGGCAGGGAAGTGGAGCTGCGTCCATGATTAGATCAGCCATTATCTTATTGAATGGTAGAGCAGGCTCGAGGGGCCAAATGGCCTACTCCTGCTCCTATTTCTTATGTTGCTATAGATATATATGGGAGAAGCTTTCACGACTCAGGACATCCCAAAGTGCTTCATGCTCAATGAAATACTTCTGATGTATAGTCACTATTGTAATGTAGGTAAAAGTGGCAGCCAATTTGCACAAGTCAAGGTCCCAGAACAGCAGTAAGACAAATAACCAGATAATACAGTTGTTATACTTTGGCTGTGACATATGCTTTTGGGAGCAAGCATAAAATTGCAGCTTTTTATTACAATGTATCAGTGTGCCTTTTATAAGTTGCTTTTGTTCCATAAGTTCATTTTCTGGTTCTCACTTCTCTTAAGTTATAATTGTATTTAAAATACATTGTACATTTGCATTGTGCTCATACAATGTAACACAACCACAAATGCATCTTGATTTTTTTATTTATAAACTGAATGGTACACTTTTAAAGCAGTGGCAGGAACAGAGTGTACCTACACAAATCTTTGAAGGTGGCAGGACAAGTTACAGAGCAAGGAAGTTATGCTAAATGTTTATAAATCACTGGTTAGGCCCCAGCTGGACTATTGTGTCCAATTCTGAGCACCAAACTTTAGGAAGGCTGTCAAGGCTTGAGCGAGGGTGCAGAGGAGATTTACCAGATGGTACCAGGGATGAGAGACTTCAGTTATGTGGAGAGATTAAATAAGCAGGGGTGCTCTCCTTGGAGCAAAGAAGGTTAAGGGGAGATTTGATAGAGGTGTTCAAAATAATGAAGGGTTTGGCTAGAATAGAGAAATTGTTTCCAGTGGCAGAACAGTTGGAGCCAGAGGACATAGATTTAAGGTAATTGGCAAAACAAACAGGCGAGATGAGGAGAATATTTTTAAGCAGTGAATTGTCATGATCTGGAATGTGCTGCCAGATAGGATGGTGCAAGCAGATTGAATAAAATTTTTAAAAGGGAATTGGATAAATACTTGAAAGGGAAAAAAATTGCAAGGGCAGGGGAATGGGACTAATTGGACAGCTCTTTCAAAGAGCCGGCAGAGGCACGATGGGCCGAATGGCCTCCTTCTGTGCTGTATCATTCTATGATTCTATTAAAAAATAATAAAGGTGTAGCAGATAGATTAGTGCTATCTCTGTAATCTCCTCCACTGAGATATCTGCGCTCCTCCAATTCTGCCCTCTTGAAATATAATGGCTCAACCATTGGTGGCCATGGCTTCTGTTGCCTAGGCCCCAAGCTCTGGAATTCCCAGCCTAAACCACTCTGCCTCTCTACCTCACTTTCTTCCTTTAAGACACTCCTTAAGACCTACCTCTTTGACCGTCACCTACCTTAATTTCTCCCTATATGCTTGGTGTCAAATTTTTTGTGTTACAATGCTTCAGTGAAGCACCTTGGGATGTTTTACTATGTTAAAGGTGCCATATAAGTACAACTTGTTGTTGTAGGTTGAGGGATAATTGTTGGCCAAGAGACTGAACAAAATCTCCTGTTCTTCATCAAAAAGTGACATGGGAACTTTTACATCCACCTGAGAAGGCAAATGGGACCAAGTTTCAATGTCAAGCTTATTTGGGTTGCACATTTCTGAACAAGGAGAAAAAGACCAAAAAAAGAATGAGGTCTATGGAGAAAGTTTGGACGCAAAATTTGGATCTGTAGTGGTCATTTTTTGGTCGTTACGAGTGCCCTTAGAGCTCCAAAATTGCATCCGTGGCACACGTGTACAAGTGTGGGGTGAATCGTGCTGGACGCCATATTGGTGAGGATATTAGTGCAAATAGTGACCATCTGCTGGAAGTATGCGGAGCAGGCAGATTATAACATCAATCCACGTGCAATGCTGAATTGGCGCCAGTACTGCCATTTTGGAGCTCAACGCTCTAGCTAACATCGCACAGCTGAACGCATTCAGCAGCAGGAAGGACCCCCCACCAGTGCTATTTAAAGGGATCATCAACTACTTACAGGTTAGTTGCTGATTGATAGCTACTTACTCTTGCTGTGATTCTACAAGCTTTCTAGAGTTGTTTGAAATTACAAAAGTCTACAGTGAGTGTTGTGGCAGGGGCTGAAGGACTTTTTGCTGATTTCAAGGCTTCTGCACAAACCACTTGCTGCCAGACATGCATGCACTAGTAGGGATTCCCTTTGGAATACAACATGACTTTGAGAATGAACAGAGGCCATGCAGAGCAGGACAAGCTGCTGGAAGAGGGAGGAGGAGGGAGAGTAGGGCTCTCAGCAAAAGGCCAAATCCACCCAGGGTCTTCAGGGAGCAATTCTCCTACCTGAACCTCGCCGAGGAACAATGTGTGAGATGTCTGAGCTTCATTAAGAACATCCTCACTGAAATCTGTCATCTGCTGTAGCCACAACTGCCAGCTCAGAGCAGGGCAATGACTGCATTGCCAGTGGCTGTGAAGGTAACCGTGGCGATGAACTTTTATGAGCTTCCAGACTGGAGCTGGAGATGTTTGCAACATCTCCCAGTTTGCCATGAGGGAGGTCACTGAGGCTCTCTATTCAAAGAGAGCCGACTACATTTGAGTGGGCTCATGGCTTCGCTAGGATTGCAGGCTTTCCCATGGTGCAGGGCACCATTGGCAGCATGCACATTTCTTTGTGTGCGCTGCAGGTCAACTCTGCCATATACCAAAACCGGAAGAGATTCCACTCCTTCAACAAACATCCAGTTGGTGTGTGACCATAGGCAGCAAATCATGCAGGTCAATGCCTGGTACCTTGGCAGCAGTCATGATGCTTTCATTCTGCAGCGGTCCGCTCTGCCATCTGCAATTGACCCAACACGGCAAACCAAGGGGTGACAACAAGGGCTATCTGCTAACGATGTGGCCCATGACTCCAGTTTACCTACACATGGGCAGTATGCATATAACAATAGCCATGCTGCCACATGAAATGTGATAGAGCAGACCATTGCTAGAATTGCTGAAATGCTTCCGCTGCCTGGACCACTCTGGAGGAGCCCTGCAGTACTCAGCTAGTGTCAAGATTCCTGGTGGTCTGCTGCATGCTGCACCACCTCACCATCATTAGGGCACAGCCCTTGCCACCAGCTATATGGTGAGCAGCACAGGAGCAGGAGCATGAGGAAGAGGAAGGGAGGAGGCAACCCAGAGAGCCCCTTTCTTCCCAGGCTGTTCGTAAAGAACTCATCCAAGTGCGATACCAGTAACCGGATCACCAATTTCCCATTCACCAATAGTACCGCTCCTTACCTTCCTTCTGTCACTGTCCATCCATCTTGGCCGCAAAAATAAAAGCCTCCATAAAACAAACATTCCAAACCAAATTTATAAATCAAGTCATTCCATATTGTAAACTAATCACCCTTGTGCATTCCCTTAGTGCCTGTCTTCCATGTGACTTTGCCTGTCCTAGTGCCCCTACACAGTGCCACCCCAGTGGCTGCAGCATGGCTGATTTTCAGTGGAGGAGACTGCAGATGGCAGGACAACCTCAAGCAGCTCTAGGCCTAGAAGGCCTGGCTGCGGACTGCACCATCTCAGCATGGGTAGCAACAGTCTGGGCTGGCTGGCTGACAGGCAACAGCAAGGGTGCTGGCAGAGTGGCATTGGTGGGAGTAGGAATGCTGTCATCCTGAGAGAGGACAGCAGGTTCGTGCTCCATGGAGCCACTGCCACTCCCCCAGAGCGGCACCTCAGCAATCCTAGATTCTGTTGGAGGACAGGTTGCTGGACTGCTGTGATACCCTGCAAGCTCCTTTCCACACTGGTATCAGCAGCCATGGTGGCAGCAGTCTGAGCTTGCATGGCAGCAAGCTGGCCTTGCATGACAGCAGTCTGAGCTTCCACTGCAGCATTTAGACATTGGGTGGCTGCTGCTTGTGTTGCAATGGAAGCTGAGATATCGGCCATTAGATGTGCAACATGGCTGGGTCCACAAGTGTGCTAATGGAGTTGGCCATCACTTCCATGCTGGAAAGAATGGGCTTCAAGTTCTTTGCAAAGGCCTGTGCAAAGTTATTGTCAGACTCCTCCATGCTCCTTGATATTGCATGCAGGCTTTCTGGCAGGCCTGTCAATGCACCAAGCATTTCATTGTGAATACCCATCAGCCTTCTTCTGCAGCCTGCCCCATCGAAGTGCTCATCTGAGACCTCTGCAGCAGAACTCGTGTACGATCTCGCCCTCCGGCGAGCTGGCACCTGCGCAATCCTTGCTTTGGCTGCAGGCCACTCATGCCCAGTGCCCAGTGCCTCACCTCTAGGCTATCTTCTAAATTATGCATAGTGGCAGTATCTGAGATGGTGGCTGTGAATGTTAAATCAAGTGTTAAATTGGCATGTATTCATCATCACTATCTTCTTACACTTCCACTACTGCCTGGCCAGGTTGCCGTTCTTGGGTATCTGAAAGTAGAAAGGCACACACGTATGGTTGCGGTGAGGGGAGGAGGGAAAGCAAGAGCTGCACGCTTACACCATCTGCAGCTTGAAAATCAGAAGAGATTATGGGATGAGGGGGATCTGAGAAGGAGGATTAGGTATGAGGATACCATCATCTTCAATGATTTCAGCCCTGCAGTTGTCCACGGCTTCAGCAATGGCTATTCCAATAATGGTCAGCACAGTCTCCTCCATAGGGGTTCGAACATGCAGGCGCACCTGTCCCCAGACAGTTAGCTCCTGCTGCCTTCGGTTATGCGCCACCTTGTCCTACAAGAGAGAGGGAAGTGTGTCACTGAGTATTGGGGAATCTGTTTGGGTGATGTGCCTGTCATGGTTGAATAGCTGGCAGTTTGTGCAAGCTGTGAGATGTGGGTGTGGGGCTTACAGCAGTGTTAAGTATGTGAACATAAGAACCTAAAAATTTGGATCAGGAGTAGGCCATGCGGCCCTTTGAGCCTACTCTGCCATTCAATAAGATCATGGTTGATCTCCGACCTCAGCTTCACTTTCCTACCTGATCCCCATTTCCCTTGATTCCCCTAGAGTCCAAATATCTATCTATCTCAGCCTTGAATATATTCAACGATTCAGTGCCCACAGCCCTTTGGGGTAGAGAATTGCAAAGATTTGCAACTCTCTGAGTGAAGAAATTTCTCCTCATCTCAGTCTTAAATGGCCGACCCCTTATCCTGAGACCATGCCCCTTAATTCTAGACTCTGCAGCCAGGAGAAACAACCTCTCAGCATGTGGACGAGAGGATGAGATGAAGCTATGAATGTTAGGTATGAGTCTTGATTGATACAGATTGTTGGTAGGTGAGTGATGGAAGTGTAGTGCATTGACCAGTGGCTGAGGCTATTGGTGCAGTTGATAGGGTATTGCATTTGAAGATGCATTCACTGACCTTGGCCACATGTGTGAGGTCATTGAACTTCTTGTGGTCCAGGTCCTGGGGGCTTGAATTCTAGCATTGACCTCCACAGCTAACTGCTCCCACTGCCTTTTGAGCATGTGTCTTGAGGGCCTTCTTCGCCCCCTGTGGATACAGGACATCTCTCCTCCTTTCCAGCTCCTCCACCAAGACCTCCAGTGCAGCATCCAAAAACCTTGGAGGCCTCGCTCTCCCATGTTATGCCACTGTTTCCCAGTTCGGATTCACTTCCTGAATGACTCCTAGCACCTGCTCCATCCACAATGCACCTCCCCTTTAAGAGGTGCAGACAAGCTTTATGCTAGCTTTAACTGGTGCTAGCCTCTCATGATTTTGTACATCCTGCTGATGCGTGTAGTCAATTAACGGCGCAGTTAGCGCTGGCTGCAGGCTAAAATCATTGAAATGAGCAGGCAGCATGAAGCTGGCATGCTGCCAGCATTACATTGAATGGGCGTGGTTTAATCACGCATTGTGATCCCCGCGCCCGTAATCATGGGCTATCAAATTTAGTGTCCTCTTTGAGTTCTCTCTGGCTAAAGCCCGCCGAAAAGTCACTTCCTTTTTGTATTGTAAAGAAAAAAATCAACTCAGTATAATTGTCTCCTTTCAGTCTTTGTTCTCCAGTTAAATTAATGTTAATTGCTTGAGTCTTTCTTCTGAACTTCGTCTCTTAATTATCGGAACTCTTTTTAATCGTCCCTGTCCTTTGGTCACCCTACCTAAAACAAAAATTGCATGCTATATTGTAGAAGCCATATAATTTGTTTTGATTTGTAATGCATTGCATCCCAAGATCTAGTTTGCCCTGTTTCACACTGACCAGGTACTTTCAGGGTATCAATAATAATTGACAAATCATTTTCTTTTTCCAATTTACTGTTCCCTGAATGGCCGAGTGAATGTGTTTGTGTGCTTATGACCCAAATGGATCCAACAGGTCAGTAGTTCAGTTCTTAAAACATTCAGTATTAATTTTGTTAATAAAACCCTTTCATGTTCATCTGTTATCTCTTCCTAGATGCATTGCTCTGAATTTATATATTCCCATCAAAATCCATCTCAGACAATCTACATAATTATTTCAGATCACTTTGAAGATAATCAATCTTCTTTCTTCTCATTACCTGCCCACACAGCTTCATGCCATCAGTGAACGTAATATTATTACTGTAGACATCCTGTTCCATATCATTTAAGTTTTCATATATCTATTGAGCCTTCACCTTCTCTATTAGTCTCACATGATAATTTTTGTTGAACACTTTGAAAGCCCATGTAAACTGCAACTACTGAATTACCTACACGAGCTTAGTTAACACCACAACGAATTCCAGGAGGTTTGTAAGACAGTGGGGGGCGGGGGCAGAGGATAGAGTTTCCACTTGTTTAAGTTAGTACAGGTTGAACTGGGACTCTCTTATCCAGCACCACTCTACGTCCGGAACCATTCCCAGCTACCGAGTGCCACATGCGCAGAACTCCGACAGAAACAAATTGAAGTCCTTCCTTGCTGCCGGTTCCTGCAATCACTGGCCTGACCCCACGATCCACCACCCTCATATCCCCCCCCCATGATCTCTCTGCCACATTCCCAGCCCCAAGCCAGCCAGCCCGCCCCAATATCGTCTTGCTCAGTATCTGTACCATCCAATTTAACGTGACCACTCCTCATCTGGAAAAATCCCTTATCCGGCACAGGCCAGGTTCCAAGGGTGCCGGATAAGAGAGGTTCAACCTTTAGCAGCAGCACAATCTGGAAAAATCGGCCGAACCAGCGCAAAACATCAGGGAATTGTAAACATATGTGAGTTACGCCCACAATTTTTGCTACGCCCTCGGAACGAAATTGTGAGATTCCACCGATTGCACTGCTTTGGGATGGGTTTTGAAATTTTTTTTAGGCGCATAGGCACTAGTAGGCATGTTTTAAAAGTTTGTCATATTAAAAAATATTCAATTTACTAAGAAACAGACTAATGTACACGAGTGAAACTATTAAATGGTTCAGTATAGTTTGTACTTAAAGTCATTTTAAATCGGGTTAGTCATAGGTGGAGGAATTATTAAAAATGCTTATTTTTGGTGATAAACCCATTTTCAGCCATATTAATAAAACTTTACCAGATTGCCAATACTTCAATGCATACTTTTTAATGGAAATAGAAAAAAAGCAACGTTCTATTACCCTACCAGATTGCACTGGACATTTACATTTGTGATTATGCAAATGCATTTTAGCATAAACTCAAATTGTAACTTAACCAGCGCAATTTTAACCAGTTTCCCGATTGTGCCCAAAGCGGGAACTCTATCCCTTAATCTATTGGTTCTAAAACCATACTCTGTATGACTGCTCAATAGATATTAATAGCAACCTACAGAATGTATGGAAACATTATTTTAATTACTTGTTAAATAACCTACCTGTAAGTACCACTTTCATGTCTTACTCCTTTCTTAAATATTAGACCTATATTTGCTATCCTTCAGTCTTTAGGTAAAACATCACAAATATCTTTCTTTAGTTCCTTGAGGAATTGTAGGACATACCCATCTGGCCCTGGAACCTTGTGAGTAAGTAATTCTTCCACTTAATGGAGAACACATTCTTTCTTTGGTAACTTCTGTATGTGTTGTGAATCGCGTAGCCCGTATGACAGGAATTTGTTGAGTAGCCCTTTGTGGAGTTCACTTCAAAAGTGGTAAAGCACCATATATAGTATGGTAAAATGAATCATAGAATCATGCAGCATAGGAGGCGGCCATTTGGTCTATCTGGCTGTATGAAAGTGCTATAGAAACATAGAAAATAGGTGAAGGAGTAGGCCATTCGGCCCTATGAGCCTGCACCACCATTCAATAAGATCATGGCTGATCATTCCCTCAGTACCCCTTTCTTGCTTTCTCTCCATATCCCTTGATCCCCTTAGCTGTAAGGGCCATATCTAATTCCCTCTTGAATATATCCAATGAACTGGCATCAACAACTCTCTGCGGCAGGGAATTCCACAGGTTAACAACTCTCTGAGTGAAGAAGTTTCTCCTCATCTCAGTCCTAAATGGCCTACCCCTTATCCTAAGACTGTGTCCCCTGGTTCTGGACTTCCCCAACATTGGGAACATTCTTCCTGCATCTAACCTGTCTAAACCCGTCAGAATCTTATATGTTTCTATGAGATCCCCTCTCAACCTTCTAAACTCCAATGTATAAAGGCCCAGTCGATCCAGTCTCTCCTCATATGTCAGTCCAGCCAACCCAGGAATCAGTCTGGTGAACCTTCGCTGCACTCCTCAATAGTAAGAACGTCCTTCCTCAGATTAGGAGACCAAAACTGAACACAATATACCAGGTGAGGCCTCACCAAGGTCCTGTACAACTGCAGTAAGACCTCCCTGCTCATATACTCAAATCCCCTAGCTATGAAGGCCTTCTTCACCACCTGCTGTACCTGTATGCCAACTTTCAATGACTGATGAACCATGACACCCAGGTCTCATTGCACCTCTCCTTTTCCTAATCTGCTGCCATTCAGAAAATATTCTGTCTTCGCGTATTTGCCCCCAAAGTGGATACCTCACATTTATCCACATTATACTGCATCTGCCATGCATTGGCCTACTCACCTAACCTATCCAAGTTACCCTGCAGCCTCTTAGCGTCCCCCTCACGGCTCACACCGCCACCCAGTTTAGTGTCATCTGCAAACTTGGAGATATTACACTCAATTCCTTCATCTAAATCATTGATGTATATTGTAAAGAGCTGGGGTCCCAGCACTGTGCCCTGCGGCACTCCACTAGTCACTGCCTGCCATTCTGAAAAGGATCCGTTTATCCTGACTCTCTGCTTCCTGTCTGCCAACCAGCTCTCTATCCATGTCAGTATATTACCCCCAATATCATGCGCTTTGATTTTGCACACCAATCTCTTGTGTGGAACCTTGTCAAAAGCATTTTGAAAGTCCAAATACACCACATCCACTGGTTCTCCCATGTCCACTCTACTAGTTACATCCTCAAAAAATTCCAGAAGATTTGTCAAACATGATTTCCCCTTCATAAATCCATGCTGACTTGGACCAATCCTGTCACTGCTTTCCAAATGCGCTGCTATTTCATCCTTAATAATTGATTCCAACATTTTCCCCACTACTGATGTCAGGCTAACCGGTCTATAATTACCCGCTTTCTCTCCCCCTCCCTTTTTAAAAAGTGGTGGTACATTAGCTACCCTCCAGTCCATAGGAACTGACCCAGAGTTGATAGACTGTTGGAAAATGATCACCAATGCATCCCATTATTTCTAAGGCCACTTCCTTAAGTACTCTGGGATGCAGACTATCGGGCCCTGGAGATTTATCGGCCTTCAATCCCATCAATTTCCCGCCTGATAAGGATATCCTTCAGTTAGACCCTCGGTCGCCTAGCATTTCTGAAAGGTTATTTGTGTCTTCCTTTGTGAAGGCAGAACCAAAGTATTTGTTCAATTGGTCTGCCATTTCTTTGTTCCCCATTATAAATTCACCTGAATCCGACTGCAAGGTACCTACGTTTGTCTTCACTAATCTTTTTCTCTTCACATATCTATAGAAGCTTTTGCAGTCAGTTTTTATATTCCCGGCAAGCTTCTTCTTGTACTCTATTTTCCCCCTCTTAATTAAACCCTTTGTCCTCCTCTGCTGAATTCTAAATTTCTCCCAGTCCTCAGGTTTGCTGCTTTTTCTGGCCAATTTATATGCCTCTTCCTTGGATTTACCACATCTTTAATTTCCTTTGTTAGCCACGGTTGAGCCATCTTCCCCGTTTTATTTTTACTCCAGACAGGGATGTACAATTGCTGAAGTTCATCCATGTGATCTTTAAACGTTAGCCATTGTCTATCCGCCGTCAACCCTTTAAGTATCATTTGCCAGTCTATTCTAGCCAATTCAAGCCTCAAACCTCAAAAAGTTACCTTTCCTTAAGTTCAGGACCTTAGTTTCTGAATTAACTGTGTCACTCTCCGTCTTAATAAAGAATTCTACTATGTTATGGTCACTCTTCCCCAAAGGGGCCTCGCACAACAAGATTGCTAATTAGTCCTTTCTCATTACACATCACCCAGTCTCGGATGGCCAGCTCCCTAGTTGGTTCCTCGACATATTGGTCTAGAAAACCATCCCTAATACACTCCAGGAAATCCTCCTCCACCGCATTGCTACCAGTTTAGTTAGCCCAATCAATATGTAGATTAAAGTCACCCATGATAACTGCTGTACCTTTATTGCATGCATCCCTAATTTCTTGTTTGATGCTGTCCCCAACCTCACTACTACTGTTTGGTGGTCTGTACACAACTTCCACTAGCGTTTTCTGCCCTTTGGTATTCCATAGCTCCACCCATACCGATTCCACATCATCCAAACTAAAGTCCTTTCTTACTATTTCATTAACTTCCTCTTTAACTAGCAATGCCACCCCGCCTCCTTTTCCTTTCTGTCTATCCTTCCTAAATGTTGAATACCCTTGGATGTTGAGTTCCCAGCCTTGGTCACCCTATCAAATTAGTCACACTCCCCTGCTCTTTCCCCAAATTTATTTTTCAAGTATATATCCAATTCCCTTTTGAAAGCTACTAATTGAATCTGCTTCCACCACCCTTTCAGGCAGTACATTCCAGATCATAACAACAAAAGGAGAATTCTTTCACTGGAGAATGTGATGGTTCATCTATATGAACCTTTATTCTCTGTGATCCACTAGTTTTACCCCTCTCAATTCGTTTTTGTTGTAAATAAAAGTTCTGATGGCATGTGCAATCAATCTTTCTGTGTGTCACTGAAAACCAATAAATTTACAAGGAATTTTGCAGGTTTCAATTTCCACACAGCATGTTTATGGTAGTACGATCATCATTATCATAGGCAATCCCTCGGAATCCAGGAAGACTTGCTTCCACTCTTAAAAATGAGTCCTTAGGTGGCTGAACAGTCCAATGCGTGAGCCACAGACACTGTCACAGGTGGGACAGATAGTCATTGAGGGAAGGGGTGGGTGGGGCTAGTTTGGTGCACGCTCTTTCTGCTGCCCGCGCTTGGTTTCTGCATGCTCTCAGCATTGAGACTTGAGATGCTCAGCGCCCTCTCTGATGCACTTCCTCCACTTAGGGCGGTATTGGGCCAGGGACTCCCAGGTGTCAGTGGGGATGTCACTTTATCAGGGAGGCTTTGAGGGTGTCCTTGTAATATTCCCGCTGCCCACCTTTGGCTCGTTTGCCTTGAAGGAGCTCCGAGTAGAGCATTTGCTTTGGGAGTCTCGTGTCTGGCATGCGGACTATGTGGCCTGCCCAGTGGAGCTGATCGAGTGTGGTCAGTGCTTCAATGCTGGGGATGTTGGCCTGGACGAGGACACTGATGTTGGTGCGCCTGTCTTCCCAGGGGATTTGTAGGATCTTGCGGAGACATCGTTGGTGATATTTCTCCAGCGACTTGAGGTGTCTGCTGTACATGGTCCATGTCTCTAAGCCATACAGGAGGGCAGGTATTACTACAGCCCTGTAGACCATGAGAGCTTGGTGGCAGTTTTGAGGGCCTGGGTATTCAAACACGAGGTATGCACGCGCCTATAGGAGCCCGCAATTTCCGGGTTTAGATATGCAAAGCGCATGCGCTTAAACCCGCAACTTGCAATCTGTCAAGAATCCTCTTGACAAATCCACCGCATCCGAAATCAAAGGTCCTCTGCGGGCAGAGAGTGTGCCTATTTGCCCAACTCCTGCTCAGCAAATGCACTTCAAATTCGTATGACTGATGAAAGCAGGCAAAACCGGCAAAAATGTCAGCATGTTGGGAAGCCGGCTTTAACTCACCAATTTCCAGGTTTAACTCAAGCGCATTACGTTGCTTACGTGCAGCCCTCCCTGGCGAAGCGGGTAACCTATTAACATATGCTAATTGCTCAATTGGAGTGAAATTTCAATTAACTTTTAAATGTATCGCTGCATCCTCGGGTTTCCTGACACTCTCCAGTGAAAGCAGATGGAATACAATGTCGGAAAATGTGAGGTCATCCACCTTGGAAAAAAAACAGTAAAAGGGAATATTTTGAATGGGGAGAAATTACAACATGCTGTGGTACAGAGGGACCTGGGGGTCCTTGTGCATGAATCCCAAAAGGTTAGTTTGCAGGTGCAGCAGGTAATCAGGAAGGCGAATGGAATGTTGGCCTTCATTGCAAGAGGGATGGAGTACAAAAGCAGGGAGGTCCTGCTGCAACTGTGTAGGGTATTGGTGAGGCCGCACCTGGAGTACTGCGTGCAGTTTTGGTCACCTAACTTAAGGAAGGATATACTAGCTTTGGAGGGGGTACAGAGACGATTCACTAGGCTGATTCCGGAGATGAGGGGGTTACCTTATGATGATAGATTGAGCAGACTGGGTCTTTACTTGTTGGAGTTCAGAAGGATGAGGGGTGATCTTATAGAAACATTTAAAATAATGAAAGGATGGACAAGATAGAGGCAGAGAGGTTGTTTCCACTGGTCGGGGAGACTAGAACAAGGGGGCACAGCCTCAAAATACGGGGGAGCCAATTTAAAACCGAGTTGAGAAGGAATTTCTTCTCCCAGAGGGTTGTGAATCTGTGGAATTCTCTGCCCAAGGAAGCAGTTGAGGCTAGCTCATTGAATGTATTCAAGTCACGGATAGATAGATTTTTAACCAATAAGGGAATTAAGGGTTATGGGGAGCGGGCGGGTAAGTGGAGCTGAGTCCACGGCCAGATCAGCCATGATCTTGTTGAATGGTGGAGCAGGCTCGAGGGGCTAGATGGCCTACTCCTGTTCCTAATTCTTATGTTCTTATGTTCTTATAAGCAAGGCGAGAAAACAAGAGCAATTGAGGGGGCTGAATCAATCTCATGGAAATATGCCAATAAATGCTCAGTACTCACAGCTGCTCAGTGGGAAAGAGTTTGTTCACAGGACTTTTGCTGAAAGTTTACTTTCTACACTTTCTGAATCACATCAGGATGGGTGGCACATTGGTTGCCTCACATTGGATCTCGGACGAGGAGTAATGTGACCAGCAGCAGCAGCACCAGCACCAGCACCCGGCTCTTGAGACCTGTAGCTGGACAGCAGAGGGCGGGCGGGGGCAGCAGGGAGGGGTGCAGCAGGGATGGGGGCACTACCTATGACATAGCATCCTAAAGGCAAAGGCCAAGTTTCCTTGACCTGTCTGAACAGCATTGTTTCAGGAGGCTCGGGTTGTTGCGTCAGTTGCTGGCAGACATCTTCAGCATCCTAGAAAAAAACCTGCTCCATGCTGGATCTGATGCCCATGCGTTACCAATGGCTGTCAAAGTCACCACTCTAGCTGGAGACATATCCAGGATCTTCCAGGTGGTGGCCCATAAATGCAGAAGACAGATGACTGATGGATTGTTTGCTAGGATAGGAATTGTGTGAACTTTGCCTGTGATGACACCAGTCAGAATGAGCTCGGGTCTGCAGCTCTAGCTGGCTTCCCACCGGTGCAGGGTGTCATCGACTGCACACATGTGGCAATCCAGGCAGCCCCAGATCAACCTGGAATATTCGTTAACTGCATGAGCTTTCCACTCCGTCATTGTGCAGCTGGTGTGCAGCCACTAAAAGAGGTTTATGCAGGTGTGCACTAGATTCATGGGGAGCTACCATGATGCCTTTGCCAAGCTCCCGGACGTCTTCGGACTTGGAAAGTGAGGAAAGAGTGTGCACTCCATATTGAACAAACAGAAATGACCTGGTTCTTGTATGCTTGATAGCCAGCTGACTAAAATAAAATTCGGAGGAGGGATTTGATAGCGCCATGGGTGGAATAGGGGTTAGATCAGTAACCATTTTTATAAAATCAGTAGAACAATCATCTCCGGATCAGCTACTTCAGAGCTATTTTTTTTTATCTTCACTAATTATCAATTTCGTGATGTGCAGAATATTGGAATAATATTTTCTTACCTGCCTATCTTACTTTTCCTGAAGTTAATGATTAATGCTAATGGATGATGTGACAGATGCAGTGGCCATTCTTAATGTGAGAGCATGAAGATATTTAATTCGACTTCGTTGGGGGCACAAAATGGACAGAAGCGGACCAGCCACCCGTTACACAGCATGCCTGATCTTCCTTCTGTTGAAGTTGACCTGCTACCGCCCATTTTGCACCCCTGCTGAAGTCAAATTTCATGGTGTCAGAAGTCTATAGTCCACGGGGGAATGGGCACACTAATGCTGAATGCTGTCCTAACAGTTTGTCATTCTGCATGGTGGTGTGTGGTACTGAACCATACAGACAAGTAATAGTCGAAGTTTGATCCCTGGACTGTGCCCAGTTAGTTAATTAAGCACTTCCAGGCTTAATGAGGAACAAAATATAGTCAAGCTGGAGTTTCAGTCAGCTCTATCTAGTAGACTCAGTCCACATCCGGACCGGAATCAAGAAGGGCTGTGTCATCGCGCCAAACCTCCTTGCTGCAATGCTCATACTCAACAAGTTTCCCGCTGGAGTGGAACTAAACTACAGAACCAGTGGGATCCTGTTCAACCTTCGTCGCCTCCAGGCCAGATCCAAGACAGTCCCAACCTCTGTCGTCGAACTGCAGTACGTGGGCAACGCATGCGTCTGCGCACATTCAGAGTCTGAACTCCAAGTCACAGTCAACATCTTCACTGAGGCGTACGAAAGCATGGGCCTTACACTAAACATCTGTAAGACAAAGGTCCTCCACCAGCCTGACCCCCCCACACAGCACTAACCCCAGTCATCAAGATCCATGGCACGGCTCTGAACAATGTGGACCACTTTCCATATCGCAGGAGCGTATTATCAACAAGGACAGACATCAACACCACCTCCAGTGCACCAGCGCAGCCTTTGGCTGCCTGAGGAAAAGTGTGTTCGAAGATCAGGCCCTCAAATCTACCAAGCTCATGATCCACAGGGCTGTTGTGATACCCGCCCTCCTGTATGGCTCAGAGACGTGGATGATATACAATAGACACCTCAAATCGCTGGAGAAATACCAACGACGTCTCCGCAAGATCCTGCAAATCCCCTGGGAGGTCAGACGCACCAACATTAGCGTCCCCGACCAGGCTAATATCCCCAGCATCGAAGCACTGACCACACTCGACCAGGTCCGCTGGGCGGGCCACATATTTCGCATGCCTGACAGGACTCCCAAAGCAATCGCTCTACTCAGAACTCCAATACAGCAAGCGAGCCCAAGGTAAGCTCAAGGGCACCCTCAAAGCCTCCTTGATAAAATGCAACATCCCCACCGACACCTGGGAGTCCCTGGCCAAAGACCGCCCTAAGTGGAGAATGTGCATCTGGAGGGCGCTGAGCACCTCGAGTCTCATCGCCGAGAGCAAAATTGTGCCTCGGGTCTCATTAGCACATTTCTGACAAGCTGCCAATTTAGCAGTGGTTCTGAAACAGGTGCTAAGTCCCTTATAACATATGCATAGGGACTAACATTTGTTTTTGGTGACTACCAGAGACGCCTGAATATTTCCCGATCCAATATGGGGTCAGACATATTTAAAGGCATTCTTAAGGTGTGGAACATATCCCAGTTCCCCCGCCACCCCGTTTTTACGCCCTTAAAAATGGACGAAACGGAGTCCAATTTTCCGGCCAAAATATTTTTGCAGAAATTAAAGAATAAGCTAAGAACAATGGAGAAATGACATTTTTTAAATGTTTACAAGTCAAATAATGGTATAATTAGGCATTCCTGTACAGAAATGAGAGATACAATCAAAATTAGTGGTGAAAGAAAACCAGAAGGTGGCTGCCTTGGATGCATGAGAAGGGAAGGAGAGAAACCTTTGTTTGTGCATGAAGGCTTCTGTTGAAGCCACAGACTTCTGTTAATAAGTACTTAGACCAGGAATTAGTAAAAGGAGCAGAGTGGCCAGATTGTTTCTTCCTCTGCTTCCTGTTGTGTAGGACCACCCCTCCACTCAACATCTCAATCAGATATGCCAGCTGGTATTGGAAAGCTATGGAAGATATCACAGGTTTATCACTGCTGCTTTTATATTTCCACAACGTCCCGTTTTCTTTTGTCATTACTCTACAATTAAATCAAATTTGGAAAAAGAGCATGAATATAACAGTATATTTTAATTAATAGGAGCTATACCGGTGAAGCCACGCATGCTTAATAGGTTTAAGGCTTTTAAACCCATTTACTTACATTAAGTTGGGATTCATACACACAAATCCACTACACATAAAAGCTCTTTTAGTCTTTGTGGTTGCATCAAAAAAGAACAGACTGTTTTGCAGGATGAAACAGAAGAATTTATTACACACTATGTTACTTACACTTGCAGAACTTCCCACTCTATTCCATCTCTGAGAACACAAAAGCTCCATTGTAAAATTTGAAAAATTCTGCATTGTACAAGAAAAACACAAACAACCTATATATTTAAACATCTTATAAAAGCAAGGCACCTAAAGAATAAGTACTTCATTTCACAATCCATTTAATAATTTAATGTACAGACAATAAAATAAGTTATTTCGCTTTAAAGTCAGGGTAGCATTGAAATATATACATGGAGGACCAAACACCATAAACTGAACATTGTAGTCACATTACCAAGTAACTGATACTCTGTGTGTTCATATAAAATCATCCTTGAGGAAGAATACAATACAAAATAATTTGCGGCACTTCAGTAATGTCAACATCCTTGCTATATCCATCTAAAATTAATTTTCCAATTTTTATATTATAGGTACAACGTTTCACATCCGGCTGTCCGAAAATTGGAATTGTCCGAAATCCGGACATTGAGAAAATCCCATTTGGTATTTAGTAAAATAAAATCCGGAATTATTGTCCAAGAACTGCCAGGCCGAACTAGTTATTGGCTTCGCCACTATGTTTTAAATGGCGTGCGATCGGTCCGAGCCTTGCCAAATGACCCTCGATCCGGCCCAACCCATGCCACCATTCCAAATCCTGGAAAAATCCAAAAACCGGCACCGTCTCGGTCCCGAGGTTGCTGGATTTGAGATGTTGTACCTGTATTTTGTATCAATACTCTTCATCTGCTCCACATTCAAGTTGGGTTTAATTGCTAATAGTTTACCTGACTTTGGCATGCTCTATTTAACGAGAGCTTTTATTCGAGGTAAATATCAGAGTGAAATATGTTTAAATTCCCCAAACTTTAGCAATTTCCATCACATAAGTTTTAGATAAAAAATAGCTTTAGATGGAATATTTTTAAAAAGAATGCAAATACACACCAATAAATTAAATCACCAACATATATCAAGTATAAAACCTCTTGTCCTCTACTTTTGTTTGGAACCCAATCACTTTTTAAAACTTAAATATTGAATTTATTAGCACAAGTTCATGCGGACAGGAACAATTCATTTTTCAAAATCAATCCCAGATATTTCAATTTCCCATTAAGAAAGACTTGCATTTATATAGTGCCAATCGTGACCTCAAAACATTACAGCCCAAGAAGTACTTTTGAAGTGTGGTCACAGTTATAATGTAGGAAATGTGGCAGCCAATTTGCGCACAGCAAGGTGCCACAAACAGCAATGTGATAATGCTCAAATAATCTGGGTACTTTAAGTTATGTTGGTTGAAGGATAACTATTGGCCAGTACACCGGGGAGAACACTACTCCCCGCTCATCTTTGAAATATTCTTTCACCCGAGAAGACAGACTTAACTTAACGTCTCATCAATAATACAGCACCTCATACAGTGCAGGACTCCTTTGGTGCTGCACTGAATTGTCAGTATGAATTATGTGCTCAAGTCTCTGGAATAGGACTTGAACCTACAATTTTCTGACTCCGAGGCGAAAGCACTAGCACTGAGGCAAGGCTGAAAACTTACTGCTTCTGCAATTTCAGCAATTGGTTCTATTTTCTGTAAAAAAATACTTAATTACTTCAGTAACTTCTTGAATAATCATATTTGCCCATTATGCAATGCTGCTAAATACATAGGGCCCAAATTTGGCCCTCCCGTTTTTTCGGCGCACTCATGTAAGATGCGCCAACTTCCTATGATTCAAACAGTGCCAAAAAGATGTCCCGGGATTCTGGCCCCTCTGCCGACTCTCCCGGGGCTTGGTGCGGCGAGTCTATTGGGGGCGGAGCTCGAGCCCTGCATCTAAAATTGTCCCGGCAGCTGTCCGCATGCGCAATAGAGCGTTCGCGCATGCGCAGTAGCTCCTCCCATGATTGTGATGGTGTGTGCCTGCAGCATGGGACCCAACGCGTCCCGCCCCTATCCTGGGCCGAGTGGCCTGCCGTACAGACCGGCCACTGCCTTCCCACGCTGAAGGCTACAAGAAACAGGTTGGTGCGGGGAGACTCTGATCCGGGGCGGGGGAAGAGGAGAGGAGTTTTGATGGGGATGGGGAGGAAAAGAGAGGAGAGTTTTGATGGGGGGTGGGTCTGATAACTGTGTAGCCAGTAATTTTAATGAGCTTACTCAAGAGTTTCCTTAACCCTGTTGATGAAAATACTTTCCTACAAGCAGGAGGTACTTCTATTTTTTATTTGGATATTTTGAAAAAAATTATGTAAATATGTTTTGTCTCTACTTTTTATTTTTGTAGTTTAAGCTTCCATGAATGCTTCTATTATATAGTAAATTAACTTTGCAAAGTTTGTCAGTCCTGTGTAGCTGTTTGATCCTATTCACCTTCTTCAGTCAAATCATTAAGTACCTACCTGCGCTGATTTCTTAACTCTCCGCAATGGTTTTCTGTGCAGCCACAAGTGGCCACATACGCTGGCCTAAGTTAGTTTGGAGCAACTATTAGCTGTCCAAACTGGCTTAAATGGCCAAAACAGGCGTAGGTGGCTGGTAACGCCCCCTTTTGGAAAAAAAAACTAAACTAAAAAAAATCCTAACTAACTCACACTGACGCAAATTAAATGTGCAGAATGGGAATTTTTAAGATACTCCAGAAAAATCAATTTACTCCAAAAAAAAAGAGCAACTCCTGGGCAAATTTGGGCCCATAGATTTTATTTTTCTCCAGTGTACTCTAAGGCATTAATTTAGAACTGTGCTGAATACTGGTGATCAAATCTCTGAAGGTCGTTCGTCACATTTTCAGCAGCAGCAGAAATGCCTCATTTACAAAGTTGGGGCTGCCAATGGCAGCAGTGCCATAATATAAACTACCTCAAACATGAGCCATTTGATTCCTCCAGTCTTCCCTACCTCCTATAAATTAATCTGCCAGTTTTAAGACCAAAACTTACTTCCACCTAACCACTACTATCTAATTTACTTCATCTTCTCCAACTCTTTTCAAGTTTGATAATGCACCATAAGGTTTCATTTCTCAACTAAATTTCTCCATTAATCATGAAAACCTGGACTTAGAAATAAGTAGTAAGTGTTCATCAGTAATCTTGAAATAATGCATTTTATGTTGTGGGAAGCATAGTTGCAATTAGTACACTATATGCATTATTAAATTCAGAATAAGGTACACAATGCTCATCATCCATCTGTCAATAACAATCTTATTCTGCTTACATGTTTTAATCAGGCTCTAGTGAGTGCTTGAAAAGACCAACTCTTCAACTAATTAGTAAGCAGATTTATATTGAGATGAGAAAATGTGAATATTGCAAAAAAAAATCTGAAATAAAAATAGAAAATGCTGGAAATACAGAACAGATCCAACATGCATTTTAATCATTTTCCAAATTTAGAATGACTAGATTTAACTCCCTAAAGCATATAGCATGTACTCTTCCCCACAAAAAAATACATTGCAGTTTCAACCCTTTTAAATTCATACTTTTATATTGTGTAACCACATTGAAATGTGGTTTCTGAGCATTCACAGATTCTCCAATTGCCACAATCAGTTTCACCAACAGAAGGGGGGAAAAAATATAGAATTAAAAAAAAAAACTTTATGTAGCACCTTACCACGTCGTCAAAACATCTCAAAGCACTTTATATGGGGTCAATATTAACCCCTACACCCCATGATGGAATAACATTTTTTAATTTGCACTACGCAACCCTATGCATACACACCTGCTGCCATTTTTATGGCAGCAGATTGCAAACCATGTCTGTGTCTCGTCTTGGAGTCAGGACACTGAAATAATATTGAAATCAGGATCCCACAATACAGTTGGGAGCCTGATTTAAATTTAGCGGTTGCTGATCAAGTTTCCCAGCGCTCGGGAAACCAGACAGGTAAATGGAGACTGGAGCAGCAGGTTGCAGAAGGTTTTTAGAGCACTGTGTGAGCCAGGAGCAGGAGTGCACCCCCAGGCCCCTCAAGCAAACCTTCTTCCAACTGTGGCCTCTTCTCACTGCCGCGATATGCTCACCTCCCCTCCGGCCAGTTTTGGGTGGGTGCACATAAGCTGACTTCGCCTTAATAAATAACATGTTAATTCTGAGGGGGTGCATAGGCTTTTCTTCTCCAGTGTGTTGTTCTTGTAGCAAATACATGAGAGATTTATTTTAAGATCCTTCTTTCAATAAAGGTTGAGGAATTACCATTTGCTGATCCCAATGTATACAAACTATGCCCAGAGCCTGGTCTATGCACTAATTCAAATATTACACTCAGGTGTACGGCACCAGAACCAATTTTAAATAGACTTTAAAATATACAAGAAAATAGTAGTCGGCCTGAAGCTTCACTATAGTCAAGATAGTCATCTTTTTTTCAAATGACTGAGATCAAGTAGTGTAAATTTCAGATAATATTCCCACACCTGAACAAAAAAAAGGATTATTTAGAGATGTACCTTAAAGATTTATTAAAATAATGAAAGGCTCTGGAATTGCTATGAATTTCCTTGGGGTATTGCAGATGAAGTTTATGCAATTTAATAGGTTAACATTTTACTTGCATTTCAAATAAAAAAACACAAATGAGTCCAAGAGAAACTACTCAGGTTAAAGACAGACCTTTAGATTTGGGGGGTTTATTTCTTCCTGAATTCATTTAGTTAAAAAAAAGTCATACGAGAGCATAAACATGCTTTTCAGATCAACAATGAAACAAAATGTCTAAATGAAAAGCTTTGGATTGAATTAATAAATCACTCAAAGCAAACGCTTTGCTCAATGCAATAGTTATCCTACTTGTTTATGGTGAGTGAGAGAGCACAGCCTTTTTATACAACAGCTTTGTTTTGCTTTAATACATCATTGTTTTAGGATTTAACATGAATTTTGGAATTCACCTTTTGAGAGCTAATCATTAGGTGAAACTCTAAAGCTAGAAGGCTTAATTATGATCGGTCTTCAAAGTATTCATAAAATACAATATTTTGCAAGCAAATGTTTTCGGCTAGAAAGAAATAAAACAAATATGTTATATAAATAGTTCTAGCAATAAAGGCAGAAGTGTTTTCTTCATAGATGTTTCCATTTACCATTAGCTGCTGTATCTCATTCTATACAAGTATTTTTTGATTTCATCATCACTGAAGTCATCATGCCCCTTGTTTAGACGTCTAACTGTGCTCAAAGAGATGGCCTCTTTCAGTTTCTGTTTCTTGATCATCAAAGGCCCCGGCTCGCTCCCTATGGGTTGCCCCATCAGCAGTACATTGCAAGCATGTCTGCTATGCTCAAATAAGGCAGCTGCAATAAAACATATGATGTTGGTTATTTTTCTCGAGTATTTATAATAATTCTATACCATCAAAAGGACATTCAAGTAAACAGTGGTAAAATAGTAGCAGGTATGTGATAATTATATGTACTTTACATTTCTCCACCTCTTCTCTCCCCATTTTAGATCGTTGACATTCATTGGATCTCAGTCCTTCCACCTAAGCCAGGCATTTTTGTATGACTACCATTTGCAGCATTCTTCAATCAGTTATCAGAAGGTGTGGGGGGTCATTTTAACCAAAGGAACAGGTTGCATGCCCATTTTACAAGCCGTTTCCCGCTGAGCAGATACGGTTAAAATGACATCCCACATTACACCAGGACGGGATCAGCCCTTCCACTTGCAAGGCACGGATAATCCTGACCCTATATCATGTCTATTGTAACAAACTTAAGGGACTGGGTTGTGGGCAGGTGACTTCTTTCACCTGTGAGGAAGGGAGAAGGAAATTGGGGAAAAAAGGCTAAATTAAGGTGATTCTATGGGGGGGGGAGATATGAGAGGCAGATAGATGCAGACAAAGGACTGTTGCACTTGCTGACTTGTATCATTGGCCCCAAGTTTCGACATGATTTGCTCCTGATTTTTAGGAGCAACTGGTGTAGAACAGAGTATCTTAGAAATCGGAATTCTCGCCATTTAGTTTGCTCCAGTTCTAGTCAGAACAGTTTCACTTTGGAACAGAATTTTTTTTTCAAAAGGGGGTGTGTCCGGCCACTTACGCCTGTTTTCAAAGTTTCGTCAGTGAAAACTTACTCCAAACTAACTTAGAATGGAGTAAGTGAAGATTTTTGTACGCTCTCTGTCTGTCTGTGTGTGTCTCTCATTCTCTGTCTGTCAGTGTCTGTGTTTCTGACAGCGAGAGCAAGGGGAGGGATGGGGGAGAAGGGGGAGGGATGGGGGAGAAGGGGGGAGGAGATATGGGGGGGGAAGGAGATATGGGGGGGAAAGGAGATATGGGGGGGAAAGGAGATATGGGGGGGGGGGAAGGAGATATGGGGGGGGGGAAGGAGATATGGGGGGGGGGGGAAGGAGATATGGGGGGGGAAGGAGATATGGGGGGGGGGAAGGAGATATGGGGGGGGGGAAGGAGATATGGGGGGGGGGAAGGAGATATGGGGGGGGGGAAGGAGATATGGGGGGGGGGAAGGAGATATGGGGGGGGGAAGGAGATATGGGGGGGGGGGAAGGAGATATGGGGGGGGGGGAAGGAGATATGGGGGGGGGGGAAGGAGATATGGGGGGGGGGAAGGAGATATGGGGGAGGAGATATGGGGGGGGGAAGGAGATATGGGGGGGGAAGGAGATATGGGGGGGAAGGAGATATGGGGAGATTGAAGTGGGAAGGAGATATGGGGGGGAAGGAGATATGGGGGGGGAAGGAGAATGGAGGAAGGAGATATGGGGGGGGCGATAATGGGGAAGGAGATATGGGGGGGGGGGAGGAGATATGGGGGGGGAAGGAGATATGGGGGGGGAAGGAATGTTGATATGGGGGGGGGGGAAGGAGATATGGGGGGGGAAGGAGATATGTTTGGGGGGAAGGAGATATGGGGGGGGGAAGGAGATGGGGGAAGGAGATATGGGGGGGGGAAGGAGATATGGGGAGGAAGGGGGATGGGGGGGAAAGGAGAT